>NC_089893.1:4471854-5110691 GCF_040182565.1 Anser cygnoides | reverse complement strand
TCCGTGTCCTGGGACTGAGAGAAAATGCCCGACTGCTCGAGGTGCCCCTACTACAAAGCGGTCACCATAGTCCTCTGGGGGCACATCAGCTCCTCTTTTTTTCTTGCTCACCTCCTGTCCCCTCCCCACGAGCATTCCCAGTGCTGACTGACTCTGGAAACGCAAAGAAATTACCAGTTCAACCTGCAAGAGGTGGGGGCGTGGGGACTTAACCCAGACAGAAGGCACAGCAGCCTCCAGGTCACTTGCTGGGCTTCTCAGCGTGGAAGATAAAGCCTTGCATGAAAAAGGCAGAGAAAAGATAAAAACGATGGCACCAACCCTGCAGTCAAGCAGAAATAACTCAGCTGTCCCCAACACAGGTGTAAGTTGCTGCGTTTGACCTTGCCGAGATGTTTCAGGCCAGTGCTCATGACTGTGGCCATCGACAAACAGAAAACACCAGCAGCGTTTGCATCAAAGGATCCCAAACAGGTCGCTGGCTATGTTGGAGCTGGGAAAACACGCAGGGACACTCACACCACAAAGCCCGGCCAGTTCCTTACACACTCGATGCTTCAGATTTTCACGTGGAAAAAAAAGTTCATCAGTAAAAAGAATCATTTATTTACCAGATTGGTAAGCACACGCACCCCAGTAATAAAACAAACCCTATTGCAACTGCCCCAGGAAAAGGCAGCGCGTTTCCTTGTGCCCCTACCAGCTCTTCAGTGCCAAATTCGGGTGGTGGAAAGCGGGAGGCTCCCCTTCACCCAGCTGGAGCCTCCACTCCAGAAAAGGGCTGCAGCAAAACTCTTCATTAGTCATGGCTGGCAAACTTGAAAGGAATAAAAGGAACCAGTGAGTAATGCAAAGCTATAAAAACATAACAACCTCAATAATGGGAAAATCAAAAGCCAGCACAAAGCCTCCACGTAAACAGACCTACAGAAACAGGAGCACTTGAGCCAAGGCGTATAGCTCAAAACGTCCATCTGTGTAACTGCGCCCTGAACATTTCACCTGGAGTGCTGTTACACACACCAGCTTGGAAACGGTGGCTTTCCAGTCCTGGCATCTGCACGGACACACAGATACAGCCCGACCACCGCCTCCACTGTCCTGGGAAACCCTTCTGGACGTTGCCATCCCAAGGGGACGGGGAGGGGCAGCGGCTCTGTCGCCCATACGCGACGGCTTTAAGAGCTGCATTTATGCAAGCAACCGGCGCGCAGCGGCTGCGTTAACACCAGCGCCTGCAAAACGGACCCGGAGATTTTGGCCGGAGGTTTGCTCAACACACCGCCAAGCAGAGAGCAGCGCTGGGCTGCGCTTTCAGAACAGGATTTCTGCCTCCCGCGGCATCGCCTCGCCTTTATCTGCCGCACGCCGGGAGCGCAATCTCGTCCACGCTTTGCATGCAGGGCGAGGCGAGGACGGGCCTTGCTCTGCGGAGCTCCCCACCGAACAGCCAGCGCACGGAGAAGAACCCAAACTGTTGCAACTTGCAGCAGGATGAACCCTGCGGACCACTACCGGCAACGCGCAAATTCCATCAATTACCTCAGATAAGGGCTACAAAGAGCTTTAAGCCGAAGCTGATTCGATCATTCGTCTCATGATTTCTAAAAGCCCCAGATCCCCAGCTCAAGAGTTTGTAAGAGAATCCCAAGCTTTGTTTTAACAAGCTGGTGGAGGATAACTTTCTGGTTCCTGTAGCCCTAGAGGGAAGTCTAAAGCTGCACCGCGCTGCCACGGCACCGTCCGAAAGGGAGCTGGAGTCGGGGCACAACCCCCCAGCGGGCAGGAGGTGGGCATCACAGCTCACCCTGGGCACGGAAGATGAACAAGGCAGAACACATCACTCCTTTCTAACCCCTTTTGCTTTTTTCAGAGGCTTTTTGGGAGGCGGCAGCACTCGTGCATGGCAGTCCGAGCCCGAGGAGCTGCTCTCTGAGGACACCGATCAATACCTGGGCTGAACTAGCCCATCTTTTTGCAACAGCATGAGGCAGCGATGGGAATGCCCCACACGAACAGCCACTTCCCAGCATCTCTGCCCACCCTGCAGCCTCCGGAGGAAGCCCAAGAGCAGGAGGCCGAAGCTCAGCGCAATACAAAGAGATGCTGATGAGATAGATATCTCTGTGCTGAGGGATTTAGGAGCCTACGGGCCTGGGAGGAGTTCCCTGTCCTTGCTTGGGTCTGCAGGGTGGTTGAAAGCAGCATCTCGAACACATCAGCAGAGCTCTGACGCCCCAACACCACCCCGCATGGCTGCAGGGGGGGGGGGGGGAAAATCACTTGTACCCCAAAGTCGGGGCTGGAGAGGGAGGGAAAGCAAGCAGGGAGCGCACAGGGACTCTCAGGACCACCTGGCAGCAATGGGACCTTCGCTCAGAGCTTCTGACAAGGTCCCCAGCAGCCCAGGGTGGCCAGAGCCCCCCCTGCTTTCAGGGCCTGCCGCTCGCAGTGCGATCATAAATCCGCACAGACACCGGTCAGGTAATTCCCAGCCCCTCTCAGACGTTGTCTGCGTGGCTCTAGTCACGAAATTAAAGCAGCCTGAACCAAAAGAGTATTCGAGGACAAATTTGCTTCCTCTTGACAGCTTTTCCACAGAACTTAATGGACTCTAACTCATATCTGTCAGCACCAGGCTTTCATAAAGTCGTTTTCCTATTCCTGGGTGTCACCTGTAGGGATCGCTTAACTCACGCCGTCCTTCCCATTTTGCAACAGCTGGAAGAAAAGCCTGCAGGATTTTCCTCCTGACACAGTGATATTCCCAGAGACCTAAGAGCTATAGAGCGAATTCTTTTACAATACGATAATTGACTCAGTCTCCAAAGGATAAACATGTCAAGATACGAAAATCATTTTTTTTTCCCCTTACCAATGCAATGAAGATGTGATTGAAAATGTCGTGTTCTGGGTGTATGAGCAATATTCTCATAACTCATCATCCAAAATAAATTGTTCTACCATTTGTACTAGTTAGAAGCTATTCCAAATCAGACAAGCCGAAAGCAGAAGTTTAAACATACTCAGCATGGCAGCAGGAATATTAATTTCGCTCCCCCCCTATATAAACGTTAAATCACAGTTTCTCACCTAGGGTTAATTAATCTTTCCAAAGTGCTCGAGTCCACCAAGCACGCGGCAGAAAGATCTTAAAGACCAGCCAATAGCTTCAGAAAAGCTCCCCGCAAATCTCGAAGATTTCCTGCAAATTCCGGCCAAAGAAATTGAATATGCAAACCCACGCCGCCCTCCCCGCGTCACGCCACGAGTCTCATTCTTTGCAAAAAAATGAAATAAAATGCAATTACTTCGGACGCGTCGGATCACGCAGTGGCTACAGAAGAGGAGCACCGCTGAGTGCAGGGGATTACTGGGATGTGCTGCCAGCTCCTCGCCTCGCGTTAACGAAGCACTCAAGGACTCGCGGGTCCGGGAGCTACATCAAACCCCGCGGCTCTCCTGCCTGGTCCTGCCGCCGCCTCCCCGTGTGTCAGCGGGGTGATGCTAGGCTTTGGTTTTCCTTTTTCCCCTGTAAAGCACTATTTACTCCCATAATTGAACCTTCAGCAACAAAGAACCTCTAACGGATGAAGCAATTTCTGGGGAAACCGGGACCCTAAATCCTCCCAGACAACAGCTCCTGGACCGCGTTCAAACGCATCCCCTGGTTAAATTCGTGTTTCAGGCCACTTAAAAGCCTTGAAGTATTAGGTGCATTAAAGGTACTTGCGAGAGAACAAGGCTGAGGTGCCTCCAGAGAGGAGGAGATGATACTAATTATACTGCTGGTAAAATGGAATCACTGGGGGTGAAAATACGAAGAGTCAAGACAGCCACGCGGTACGAGAGCAGCAGTACTATTTTATCAGTGGCGGGCCATCCCTCGGAAAGGGGAATAACAGATTACATCAAGGCCCTGACAGACAATCAATGAGCACTCAATTAACAGCTACAATATTACGAACTTAAGCAAAACGTGGCTTTGCAAATGGCAAGCTCTCCCTCGTACAGATAAACCCTAATTTCATTTTCTTCAACGCACCGACATGAAACATCAATAGGGAAAAATTCGGATGCCGCCACCCGAAAGGAAACGCCCCCAGGTCCTGCGGAGCCAAAGGAGCTGGCCCAGGGCTTTGCAGCCCAGGCAGAAGGGTCCTGGCTTGGGGGCACGGCCAAATCACCCCTGCCCCCTTGGTTTCAAGGTGCCATCTGTCCCTGGATTTTCTTGCTGTTGCTCCTTCTCCCCTTTTGCCTGGCTTTGCGGCTGTAAGGGTGGCGAGGAGCTGGGTATTAGCGGAACGTCACCCTCCCGAGCACACCGTGCACGCTAAAAAACACCCAGCCACTGGCTGAACGGTAACGCCGCCTCTTCATCGCCCTCCCCAAGTTTGCTGAGCATGTCTAGGTGGTGGCATGGGGCATCTGTGGCTGCAGCATCCTTTGGTTTTGTGCAGCAGGTGCCAGGGGCTGTGCCTAACGAAGGGGCAGGAGGGGAGCGGGGCTGAGAAAATCACAACCCCATCGGCCACCCTGCAGACATCCAAACCCCGGCTGCTGGGACGGAAAACCAGGGGCCGGCAGGGAAAGAGCGTTGCTCCTGAGCACAAGAAACCAGGGGTGCCTGCTGCGCGTCGCTGTCCGTGTAACAGAAGGTCAGCACGTGCCCGGACCCAGCACCACCCTGTTAATGCCAGGGCTTCTGGCCAAGTCCTAGAAACAGGCTCTGCTGACCCCAACCCCATCTCCTCCAAGCTACAGCCCCATTCTCTGGTGAGTGTTGCTTTCTGCCTTAAAAATAAAAAAAAAAAATGACTTAATTAAAAGATTTGAAGGCCACTAACGACCACTTTGAAAACCTTGTTTTATTTGTTATTTACTCCTGCTGAGTTTTCCCAAACCAAGCCACCACAGCCTGCAGCTGACCTGAAGCAGCCCCTGCAGAGGTATCATTTCCATTGAAAAACACCAAATATACCAAGTCCCGGGTAATTCGCTCCTGTGCCTAACTATAGAGCAGTACAAAAATAAAGCAGGCCTTTGTTTTTCTTCATCTGAATTGATTTATCTTGAGCATCCAGCCACAGAACCACGCCCTGCCTTTGAACCTTCGGCTCGCAGAGTCTCCTGCCCTGGTTAAGTATTTACAGGCAGCAATCAAATCCCCCCTTAACCTTCTCTTCATTAAAAGACACAGATTGAGCTGCAGCCTCTCTCTCCAGCATGCTTTACAGACCTCAAATCATCCTTGCAGTTCTTCTCTTATCTCCCACCAGTTTGCCAACATCATTTTTAAAGTACAGATACCAGAACTGCACACAATGCTCTCCCGACTTGGATTCATTATTTCTCTGCTTAGACTGCCTAAGATAGCACCAGCACTCCCCGAGAATTCACACCACTGTAGGACCAGCAGGTTAGTGATAAGATAATGAAATTAAGCTCCAGCTTCTCACCTTGACGCGGCAGCTCCCAGGGGTTCCTCTCTCCAAGTGTGGGTTTTACTCCCTGCTCCCGTTAATGGGGATTAGTAAGTTATCACACGCCAGGCACACGCCGCCGGAGTTGTCTGCACATTTACCCTTTTTTCCCCCCGTTATAAACAGCTGAGAACTCGACCGAACTTCACGCCCTTGCTCAAAAACCCTCGCGCTCATCACTTGAGCGCAGGCTCACGGGTTGTGCCGCACGAACCCCAAAACCAGAGCCTGCTCCACCATCCATGAGCGAATTTCACAGCTGTCGGGGGCCAAAGCGGAAAGAGGGAGCTCATTTGGCAGGCTGGGTCCCAAGCCACGCTTCGTGGTCCCAAGGCAAAGCCAGCTCCCAGGAACCACGAGAGCTCCCTCCACCGAACCCCAGCAGCACCGGTGTGCCCATGCCAGAGCACAGCAAATGCTAAATCCCATGACATTCATACCCCTTCCAGCGCTGCACCTGCAGCCCCTGCTGCTCTGACACCCGTGGGACAAGGAGCTTGCAAAACCCCCCACCCACACCCCAAACCCACGGGGACATTTGGGGCAGCGCTGCCAGGGCTCCAGCACCCGACGCCAGATGGAAATCCCAAACTCACTCCGTGTTCGAGGGGACGCAGAGCCGGGCTTTGCTTTAAGAAGCCTCCTCTCCCCCTCTTCTTAGCCCTACCAGTTGGAAGCTGATACGCCTGGATTTTTCCACCAATCGTCGGAAAAAAAATTTGTCATAGGAAATGTGCAAGCGCTGACATCTTAAGACAAAAAGGATGCAGATTTCTCAACTGTTCGCAGCACATTATGGAAATACATTCTTAGGGACTATTAAATATGGGGATTATTGACTAGATAACAGCAGCTCAATGGACTAGCTTGCAAATATGTCTTTAGACTATTCTTAAAATGCAGATTAATTATCTGTTAGACCAGAACATTTTTTTTTCCTACAGACGTTCTAATGATCTGTTGCATAAACAAACAACCAGACAGTTTTGTTTGCATTTGTGTTGGCTGCGATGTTCTTCAATAACTAAATAGGGACTGAGGAGACTTAAATCTTGTTTAACACCCAGCAGGAACAGAACAAAAGGCGCGTCAGTCCAGATCACTGAGAGACATGTTACTTTAAAGACTCCTGGGAAGCCCAACCATCGTAACACCAAAAGGCACCGGTTCTCAGGCACACAACTTCAGACCCGCCAAGTAGCATTAAATTCTTTTTTTTTTTTTTTATTTGCCATTAGGTTTCATTAAAGAGATTACAACGTTGACTAGAAACCACAACATTTAATGGCTAGCATCCCCATCGGTGCCTTTTTAAATGAGCAGGGCGTGTTGTGCTACGGAGATACCATTCAGGGCTCTCCGCTGACTCAGGAGAATATCGCCGCTCCCCAGCGATGCTCGAGGTGGGTTTTTTAAGATTCACGGCATGCACAGGTGGAAGTGAGGAGAACCATTACAGGGCCCTGCTGCTCCGCACAGACCCTCACCCACCAATTCCTGCACAACAACTTGAACCCTTAAATTCAAATATAAAAATCCCATCTTGACTTTAAATTTGCCATTGGTGTAGAGTTGATCACAGTGGTATTTTTTTCAGCATAGGTAATTAACTCGTTATTTGTACACTACTTCTCAATTTCTAGTTTCACCTTCTCCTCAATTTCTTTACGCCTTTCCTGATAGGTTAAAATGCTGTTGGGTATCAAAACCAATGCAAAGCAAGTGTGAAACATTATTATTCCAGCTTCACACCCACTTTCCCTTGGTGTGAACAATAATGCAAACCGCAAGACAGTGATGAATTGGACCTGGAGAGGACCAGATGCTCTGTGAGCATTAGCACAGTCTCTGCCCCAAACATTTTTCAGTCTAAAAAGAGATGTGATAGCCTGCTCTCGGAGCTGTCCGTGCACACACACCATCCCTTAACGCCAGATGTTAGCAGATCACACCCGAGGTGGAGCAAAATGAGGAACAAGAGGAGAGCAAAGAAGAAAAGAGCGAGGGCAAGTAATGAGCACAAGGGGAGCGAAGTACAGTTTGCTCAGCCTGGTTTGGGATGGAAAATGAAGCTCTGGCATGTGTAACAGCCCGTGGGTGAGCACTGGGCTCAGAGGAACACATCCTAGCGGCCCCATGCTGCAGCCCAGCTCTGCCAGGGGCTCCGTTGTTCCCCAGCCTTGCCACCCCGCCCTGGATGAGCCGCATGAAGAGCGATGCCTTCACACGCAGTGATTTGCTTCTCCATCGCCGCCTACAAGAGCAAAGCACGAGGTCGAGGCCCAACACGAGCCCCACCACAGATCTAAACATCGGTGCCAACTCGCCTTGCCATCCCTCCGGCTCCGAGCAGGGCCAGAGAGCTCGACGAAAAAATAAATCCGCTGCACCAAAAGGCAGCCCATTCTTCAGAAAAACATCAACTTCTGCCACTGAACCAAAACCCCGCTCGTTTTCAGCAAAAAGTTAAAATATAAAATCTAAAGGCTGAACACGGAATGTTGCAGGATTTTATTTTATTTTTTTTAATCAGTCCATCCCTCCTGCTCAGGCCCGGGCTATCTTTGCTCTCTGGGTCAGATGCCCGTGGAGGAAGGGATGGGTGCAGCTTCATGATGAGGCAGAGGTGCGACCCCCCAGCCCCCAGCCTGCAGTGCCCCGATGCAGGGGGCTCCAGCCCCACCACGGGACGGCTCTAGGGGGGCTCTCCAAGGGGGGGACGCAGCCACTCGCCCCCGCTCCCACCCGCTGTGACAGCCCCAGCAAGGGAAAACCTGCTTTGTAAGAACAGCCAAGTCTTCCAGGAGCCGAGCACATGCCTGAGTGGGTGGGAAATTAGTGTTATTATTACTTTGTGCTCACGGGGTCTAAGACCTCAGATGACTTGTTTGTGCCCAGAATGAATTTCTGCAGACTCATTACAAACCCTTGCAAAGCAGGGTTTATAAGGTCACAGGAGAATTTCCCCTAATGGTAGCCTAGCTGGGGATTGCCAGGATGATCTATTTCTCTCATTTATGCATATGCAATAAGGCCACGACGAAGCTCCTTTGCTTTATTTCCACATCATTGTGCTGATGCTGAGCTAACCAAATAAACTGGAAAGCAGGTGGGGAGGGGAGGAACACAGAGGCTGAAGGAAAAAAAAAAAAAAAAACAACACACGTATGCCTGGCTCTCTTCCTCATGAAGGATGCAAATGAATTCTGCAGACTTTGAAGCCGGGAGATCTCAGCAGAGATGAAAATCCCCTCGCGCTGGAGGGCTCACCGGGTGCTCGGCTGAGACGCCGCGCGGGTGTTGCATTATGCAGCCGCTGCCATGCGAAGGACGGCCGGAATAAATATCGGAGCCCCGACACCTGACGGAGCCCTGGCTCGGGGATTTGCGGCCGGGCAGGAGCACGAATCCTCCAGGCTCGCTTTTCTCCAGCACCCGCCGTGAGACCACAGCCTCTCCGCAACCCCCGCCTGAGCCACTTCACAATAACTCGCTCCCTTCCAGCGCCGCACGCGCTTCCCGAGTCTCCAGTGAGAAGCAATGCAGGTCTGGAGGGGAAATCACCCAGGCAGACGGACAGCTGGCACCCTCAGCTCCTCCTTCCCCAGAGCGATTAGCACAGGATCTGTCCCCTTGGAAAGGCACGGGAAGGAGCTGGGGGAGCTCAGCGGGGCTCCCTATGTCCTTTGGGAAGCCAGCCAGCCCGCTGGGGTGCCCGTGACCACGGCCCCATCCAGGGCAGCTGCCTGGCTCCAGCAGAAGGAGTCCCTGGTCTGACGCCAGAGGTTTTGGGTACAGACCCACGGCCACCACGCTGCCGCTGGAGCACGCGGTGCCCGGGACAGGCAGCAGTGTGCTGGGTCAGAGCATCTCCTGCCCCCGCTCCTTCTCCTGGCAGAGCCCCACAGAAGCATCACTGACCACACCAGCAGGAAAAAAAAGCCCCATTTGCTCCAGTTTTTCCTTTTTCACACGCTTGGGGTGCTCCAGGCTGAGTTACGCCCCGAGCACTGCCCAAACGCAGCAGCCTCGCCTGTTCATTCCTCCAAATGCTCAGCAGCAAAAGCCCTTTCCATTGGCGTGCTCTGTGTCTCTCACCCAGCTCTGATCCATTTCCACCTCCAAATCATTAAAGATCACAAATAAGCCCACCCTCAGCACGAGGAACCTTCCCATAATCACCTATCTGCGCTCCTCCATTCCACTTCTGTTTTCTAGAGTTGAACAAGGAAAGCTGGCGCCAGACTCTTCCCCTTACACCGCTGTTTATTGCCCACATTCTGCTATTTATTTCCTAAAATAGTCTCTTTGGGTTGGATGTAATGAAAACATCCGAATAAATGAGGTCCGTCGGTACGTCCTCGGTTCCCATTTCATTAACCTCCCAACCCGCCAGCAGCATCAGGCAGGCAGGTTTCCCTGCCACGCGTCCATCCTCTCGTAAGCGATGGTGGTTTGACCCCCAAGGTTAGACCCATCAGAATATTTTAGTGATAATTTGCCCGTACCTGCCTCACATCCTTGCTCTTCCTCAGGTATGCTTGATTTCTGCAAAGGCATCGCGTGGCAAAACCACTCCTGGGGTGCCTGGCAGCTCCCTTTGACCACTTGGGTCCATGCCTTGTAGTGCCCCAGCACGGGGAGGAGCCGTCACTTTTGCCAACAGCTGCTGCGATTTCACACCATTTACTCTGGGCCCCTGGATGAACCACCCCGCACCTACAGATTTACAGCACGTGTGGGCCATTACAAGCAAAAAGCACTGGTGTTAACCCCACGGGCTGCCCTTCCAGCCCCTGTCCCACAGGGCAGGTGGAAACTTACTGCAGGGAGCCTTAACAGTGCTCCATCGCTTCCTCGTGGGTCCTGGAACTTCTTTTTCTTCTTTTTTTACCTCCCCCAGGTGCCCCATTTCTCCTGTCCAAGGACCCAGGACCGTGTCGGTGTCTCTGCTGGGAGCAGACAGGCAGCCAAAGCGGAGTTTGGGCTCCCCTGTGCACAGAAGCAGCTCTGCAGCAGTGCCAGCAGCCTCCTCTGCACAGCCGAAAGCCAGGAGTTCCCTTCCTACGTAAAGCTTTCACCGTGAAGCCACCGAAACCCCACAGGTTTCCCTGCATCGCTCCCCCAGGTCTAAGAGAAGACCTACAGAAACTTCTGTCTCACGTTCTGCGTATTGCAAAATAAATAAAATCCGACCCTACCGCTAGCTGTGCGTGAAGATCTCCCCCCAGAGTCAGTGAGAACCGATACCCACAGCCCAGCCACGTCAGCGAGCCTTTAGAAAGGGCAAGGCACTGACCACCTGCACGTCCTCGGTACCGACTGAATGCAAAACGAAGCTCAAAGCGGCTTCGAGGAAACAGAAGTTTGTCGGACGGGTGAGCTCTCTGCCCGCGTGGCCCTGCGATACCTGCTCCTGAGCATGCACCCGGTCCTTTATGGCTTGTGTCACCCCGGGCTCGTCCCCTTTTCCCCCTTCCCTCCCTTGGCTCACCCCATGGACCCTCATTCCCAGCCAGCCCCCCCACACGTGTGCCCGTGCCTACCTGCCTCGCAGGTCCCCCCGCGGGGCTCCCCAAGGAGCAGCTCCCCTGCCCCGCTCGCCGCCCCCCCGGCCTGCCGCGTGCTCCCGGGCGCTCAGGCCTCTGCCAGCCCGCATCGCTCCTTGGCTTCTTTTCCCTGCGCAGCTTGCAAAAAGAAGTCTCCAGCAAGAAGCCAGCGGGCAGCAGCAGCGCAGCCTCTGCCCGAGCTGCGGGCGGCTCTGCTTGGGGACCCTTGGCTGCCTTCACCCCGCAGCCGTGCTCTCTGCCCTTCCCAGCCACCCCAGGACCTTGTTTCGGGGCTGCCACCACTGTCACCAGCTCCAGGGGCTGCCTGAAATGGCTGTTTTAAGGAACGAGGAGCCCTCGTTGTGCCAAATCTTCAGCTGTGCTCCTGCTCACGGAGGCTGCCGGCTCCCTCTGCCCCACATCCCGGGCACAGCTCCCTGCCCACGGCACTGACTAACGCCAGACGGGAGCAAAGAAACCCCTGCGAACCAGAGCGAGCCGCACAGCAACTTTCCCAACTTCTGGCTCTGCTGATCAGCCCCGACTCCCAAACGGGAACCGACGGGGAAAGCTTCAGCCTCTTAGCATCCCTTCCCCTGCCCAGACGGCTCCCTGCAAACCCCCAAATGCCCGAACACCAAAGCAGGCTTGCAGCAAGACGCTTTAACAACGCCTTGGCATGGTGGGAGCCTCACTGCAGATTTCTTCCGGAGAGCAAGCTCCCGTTAAGTGGTGAGACGAAGAACGAAACGAGCCACAGCAGAACAGCACCGAGCCCAGCAAACATCCCCCTGCTACCTGCGAGCACGCACGTCCTGGCCCCGGGAAGCGCTGCCGGCAGCAGGAGCACCAGCGGCTCCGCGGGGATGCTCGCTCCCCGGTGCCGTGGCCCCCGGGACGGCTCCGCTCCCGCTGCCCCCAGCCTGGGAGGAGAAGCTCAGCGAGACAAAGGGATCGCAGCTGGCAGGGGCTGGTGGAGCTCGGGGCAGCCGCAGCATCGCTCGCCACCGGCTGCGGGGCCCCGGGGATGCTCCGGGAGCTCCTCGCCGCCACGGGGGCACGCGGGGGAGGCGAAGCAAAGCCGGGCTGAGCAGCTCCTGGGAACTTTCCCCAGGGTCTCAGCCTGCGGGGTTCGGTCCTGCAGGGCTGGGGATGGGGAAAATAGCGGAGAGCTGGGGGGTGCTGGACGGTGCTTGGGGCATCTCGGCCAGGCAGAGCTGCGGGCCGTGCCCAAATCCCGGCACGAAGTCGGGCCTAGGGAGAGGTCCCTACGCGGAGTTTGGCCCCCGGCTGCCCACAGCGGGTTCATTTCGGAGAGCCTGTGCCAGCACCGAGCCCGCACGTCTGCGCGCGCCGCGAGCGCCTGGCATATTCTGAATTATTCACGAGCCCAACTCCGCCGGAACGCGCGCCCCCAGACCCCAAACCCCAGACCCCGGCGTGCCGGGGCAGGATGCCCGCAGAGGAGCGTCCTCCCCAGGGCCACGGCAGCCGGGCTGGGCGGCAGCACCGGGGGGCTCGGGGGGCAGCCCCCGGCCGGCTCCGGGCTGCTGCTGCTGGGGGTCCCCCGGGGGGGGGGGGGGGGGGGTCTCCGGGTAAGCCCCGGGAGCTGCGGCCCCCCCCCCCCCCCAGCCCTCACTCCCTCAACTTCAGCTCTCCCCAAAGCCGGCGCAAACTCTCCCCGCGTTAAAACGCTGCGGAAAACAAACCGGGGGGGGTGGGGGGGGGGGTCGGGGGATGCGAGCCAAGCCCCCCAAGGTGGGCACCCCCCGGCCGGAGCTGCGACCCCCGAGGGGGGGGGGTGTGGGTGTCTATAGGGGGGTGCTGCCCCCCCCCAGCCCCCTCCCCGTGGGATGCCGGGGGGCCCCCCGGGCGGCCCCTACCTGGCGGCGCTGCTCTGCCCCCGGCGCGGCTCTGCCCGCGGCTGCCGCTGCTGCTCCCGCCCCGCTCCCGAGGCTCCGGGCCCCCGGCGGCCGGCGGGGGAAGTGCAGGGGGCGGGGGGCGTCGGGGGGGGGGGCAGGGGGTGGGGAGGGGGTGTAGGAATAAGGGAGGGGGTTAAAAGGGTGGGGAGGGGGCGCAGGAGATAAGGAGGGGGGGTACAGGGGGTGGGGAGGGGCAAGGAGCAGGGGAAGGATGCGGGGGGGGGAGGGCAGAGGAATGGGATGGGGAAGGTGGGGGGGCAGGGAAATGGGAGGGGGATAGGGGCAGGAGGGGGGATGCGGGGAGGGATGGAGGGAGGTGGGCTGGGGAGAGGGATGGAGGCACGAAGGGACGGAAGGAGGGAGGGAGGTGGGATGCGGGGAGGTGGGATGGATGCAGGGAGGGAGGGATGGGGGCAGGGGGGATGCAGGGAGGAATGGAAGGAGGGGGGATGGAGGGGGGCACCCGGAGCAGCTGCTCCCCAAAAGCAGCACTTTTCCCAGACTCAGCACCTGTGGAAGGACCACTTGATCTCTGGAAGGGCTGCGCCTTCTCCCCAGACATCCCAGCCCTCAGTGCTTGGGGCCAGGGCCTTCCCTCTCCCCGTGTGCTTTCTCCTCCCGCCCTGCCTGAGAAGGACAGCACAAGACACTCTTGCGCCCACCTCCTAAAATTCTTCGTATGAAGTATTAATCTCCTCTTTGCCCCCCGCACAGCAACGCGTGTGGGCAAGAGGCATCCCCTGGTGCTGGGAGCCAGCAGTGGGACCGCGAGGGCTGTCCTATAGCGCAGACAGGGAACGCAGCGCCAGCCAGGGCCAGCTTCCCGAGCAGCGTCCCCGCGGGCTGCAACGCTCCAGCTCTCCCTGCCATGCTGCGGCTCTGCTTTCCAGTTTGTTTGTTTGTTAATAGCGAGGAAAAACAAAGCTTCTAAACCATCAATTAACTGGACTCTTGCGTTAGGAGCAATGAAGTGCTGCTTGATGGAAATTCATCTTCCCCTCCTGCTGCGAGGAAACCGAAATAAGCTGGAGGAAGAGAAACAACTTCACAGGAGGAAAAAAAGAAAAAAAGCGACGCCTCTGCTTCAGAGACAAATTACTCATAAGACGCACAGGTAACAGGCACGGGGTGCTTTGAGCTCATCCCTTTTGCACATCATTTCCCTCAGGACAGCAGCCACAAGGCGATCGCTTTTTGAGCGATCCCTGCGCCTTCGCACCAGGACCCTGCCCGCCACCAGGCCAGGAATTTGTTGTTCTCAGCACAGCAGAGCATTTCCTAACATGTGGGCTGCATCCACAGGCTCGCAACATTGGGATGTTTTGGCCATGGTTTTCACCTACCCAGGCACGGAACAGCACGGCACGGCCGCACGCCCTCCTTTACGCCAGCACCAGGAGCGGTCCCACCCAAGGAGCATCTCGCAGGACTGATGCGCTGAGCCCTGCTCTTCTCCTCCCCTCCTCTTAAACGACTCCGGCTCTCCTGCCACAAGTCTCGCCGCTAAGTTTGAGCCAAGATAGCTGGGCTCCGATTATTTCCAATTTCACTTGCTCTCTCCGGTTCCTGAGACAGTTGTATTTTATTTAAAAGCTCCTGGTGTCTTTGTGCTCGAGATAATTCAGCGAGGGAACAAACGGGGTTTAAACTGTCCGCAAATAAATCTGGTTGGGGAACAAAGACTGTAACCTTGAGGGAGATTTTGAAGCTGCCTCCTGATAAAAAATAAAAAAGGGTGTGTGGGGAGAGCAGGGGAAGGAAGGCATTCGACTGGCTTTAAAATAGAGTTCGGTCATTTTATGAATGAGGCTATCTGCGAGCTGCTTGCCATGACCCAGAAAATGCTGTTTGCGGAAGGCGCTGGTGTGGT
Organism: Anser cygnoides; assembly: GCF_040182565.1. Taxonomy (NCBI): domain Eukaryota; kingdom Metazoa; phylum Chordata; class Aves; order Anseriformes; family Anatidae; genus Anser; species Anser cygnoides. The sequence continues at coordinate 5,095,867 of NC_089893.1, read as the reverse complement.
TGGAAGGCGAAGCCCCCGAGAGGCACTGGGGGCAGAGCCCTGCTCCCTGCATCCATGCCGGGTGTAAAAAAAGGCCGTGCCACGCAGGTGGGTGGCTCTGCCCCTGTTTTCGCAGAGGGTTTGTCCCCTGTGAAAATCCAATATGGGTAAACCCAAAGAGCTGGGGGGAAACAGCCACCACCCTGCGCCTCGCTGCCTGTTACGTACCCGAGCAATTAAATTATCTTCTCCCTCTCAGCTGCACGAAGAGGGGCTCTGATTTCAAACTGACACCAAGTTGAGCCGTGAATCATTTAAACAACTGCCACATTTATCTTCATAGGTGTCTGGATTTCAGCAGAAGAGTAAATAACAGCACCACCGTATAAAGAGGCAGTCAAACGCGCGAAGTACTGAGAGATTGCGGGGATAAAAGGCACTGCAAAAGGCAAGATTTCTCTTTCGATTGAAATATAAAAAATAAATCTATTATATACGTGCCAGGTTTTTTTCCTTCAAGATTCATAACAACTTTCTAGTGGTAATAGAATATGTCCAAATTAGATCATTTTACAGATAAGAGCAGCTTTGAAAGAACTGGGTAGTGGAATAAGTATCTTGTGGTAGTTACATAAAAAAAGCCTATCTAATTATATATATATATTTAGATGGCTCGAAGAAAGTTAGTAGGACGAGTTAGATAAATAAGGAACATTTTGTGGAACAGTTTGTTTTCTTTCTTTTTTATGCAAAAAGGAAATGTGTGTGAATTGAAGGGAGCTCAAGTCAGGAACGGCATCTGCGATCCTGGAGCTGGATTTGGGGCAGGCACCCGCAGCCCCTGTATTGTGTGGCTACCGTTTAATCTCATATTATATAAATATATATGCATATAAATATATATATATAGCTAGTGCCCAATGCATCACACAGGCTTGCAGGGCAAATCCCTGAGCACCTTTGGTTGCAGCCCCGTGCCATCGCGGTGCGATCCAGCCTCTTCAGACAATAATAAATATTGGGCTGATTACTTGCAAAGCGTTTATCTTCATTTGGATCTTCGTGTTCCTTGCTGTTTGGTGTTCTCTTCCCTTGTAATTACTGCCATCAAAAGATGTTTTCTCCATTAACACACCAAAGAAAAATAAAAGCAGTCATTTATAAAGCAAGGGAAAAAAAAATACCACCTCTTTTTTGAAAACAGAAGATTCAATAGACTTTCAGGTGAGAAATAATTAAGCAAAGAGCGTGATGAAGAAGGAAACCAGCTTGAGAGATGTGATGGGCCCACCAGCGAGGGAAGGCAGCGAGGGATGCTCTGGGCTCTGCCATGCCTGATGTCCCCTCTGCCCCAGGAGGAAAATTGAGGCTCCAGGGCTGCAAAATTCTCTCCAGGGCTGCAAAATTCACCCCAGGAGTCCCTGCTCCGGCTGTGGCTCGCTCTGGGACACGTTAGCTTGCCCTTAAATCCCCACCTCACCAGGCAAGGAGCCTTGGGAGGCACCCGGTTGCTCTCCCGTTTGCTGATGGGGACGTGTGGGGCTCATGGAAGAGATGAGCAATGGCTCGGCAGCGACAGGGGCAGTTTTGTTACAGCCAAATAAAGAAATTGCAGAGGGATAAAAAGGAAAAAAAAGTTCTGTGTAAGATACAATTGAGGTTATTTGACTTGTGCTGCGCACAGCCGCTGAAATGATGATGATGAATGGGGCAGGGAGGCTTTCGAAACGTTGCGAGCTTCTTTCTCCCAGGATGGAAGTTATGGTAAATAAATAAATAAACAGAAATTCAATATTTGGAGGTGAAATACTAGGAAAAGGGCAAGCGCAGCAGAACATGGAACAGGCAGTTCTTTAATCAGCTTCTCGTGTTGAATAGTAAGCAAGGACCAGAACTGCTGGAGAAAAGGGAGGGCGCCTCTGCTGCCCCGGGTGCCCTCATCAGGCCTCCGAGTTTTGGGAGGAGAGGGCAGAAGGGAGGAGGAGGGGAAACCATTTCAAAAACAAAGACCCACAGAGAAGGCTTAATCTCCTTCTCATCACAAAGGTCAAAGGGAGGACAGGTGGAATTCCATCAAATACACCTTTATAAAACCAGAACCAAAGCATTTCCAGCTGGAGCTGACGAGGCCAGTGCGAAGCTTTCTCCTTTCCATGCTAATTCAGAACTGAGATGTTGTTTTAGCACCAGCACTGGCATCGGAATTGAAGCTTCAAGAGACAGGAGGAAGGAAAAATGGGCTCGTTAATATCCTAGTATAACAATAAACTCAGATAATATGAATTATTGCAAAACCTCCAGAGAGCTGATAGAAATGTAGATTTACTCTCCCATCCATGGAGCTCCACTTAATGCAGCGTATTCAGCAGCACTGAGTAAATATCAACAAGAAGGTTAAAATATTGATCAGGGAAAATACTTCACGCTGAATAAGCTGCAGACATCTGGAAACAAACAAACTACTGCAAGAAAGCGGCAGAGTTATTTTGGGCCTTTCATCCTGCCAAAAGCCCAGCTGATGATCTGCAGCTGTGAACTCCCATCTGGTGAGGAAGACGGGGAGGAAGAGATGCTTGGTGAGTGAAGCAGGGGAAGGAAGCCCTGACGGTTTATCGGTTTGTGATAGAGAAATGCAGGAGGGGTCTGCAGAGCCACCTCGAGCAAGGAATGCTCGTCTCCCAGAATTGCTTTCCAAGAGGTGCCCAAGGCTGTTGGTGGGGCTGGAAACCAACCTGCAACACTTCCAGCTTGCAGAATGGCTCTGACACGTGCAGATGTATTTTCCTGCTCCCTTACTTCTCTCACTTTCTGCCCAGCACAGCTCTGACTCCTCCAGTGCGGAGCCGAACATCACATCACAACTTCTGGCTGTCCAAGCCCCTCATCCAGAAGCAATCCTGACCCTACTCTTTTATATCACAGGTGTCTAAAAAGTTTGGAGTGGTCACCGAGCCGACAGCTCAACGCAGACACACGCTAGCTATCAATCCCACACTGTGCCATTGCTCTCAGGCACTTGACACGAAAACGTTGGATCACACAAAGCAAACTCACCCAAGCTTCCAATTTTTTGAGAGCCGTGCCCTGCCTGGCTTCATCTATCTGGTGATGCATTTGCCTTCACAATAACCAGACCAACTGGCAGGGAACACGTGCCAGGGACTAGGCAACCTCCATTCTCTTCCAACCTTCATAAATATTTTCAGGGAAGAAAAACGGCAACAACCTGAAACGCACTGACTAGTCGATAAAAAGAAAAGGTCATTATAGGCAATCCACAGGAAAAACAAAGTCACCCGTGCCAAAAATATTCCTGGAATAAAATGGAATAAAGGCTTTTGCCATTTGGGATGGTGCTGGTAGGAGAGAACCGCCACCGTAATCGGACAAAAAAAAAATAACCATACAAACCAATAATCCAGGAATGAGTGGCTGTGCAAGCAAGAGCAGCAAATACCTCTAGGTAGGTAAACATCCCTAAGACCTACGTGAATACCCTTGGGTAAAGGCGAGGAGAGACTTCACAAGGACGACTGGGAGGTGGGTGGCTCAGGGGCTGCCCTACAAAGTCAGCACTGCTTGCGAATCAGGATCCCAAAGCAGGCTGCGGCTTCGCTTAGACTCCAGCCTCTCTGGCCCAGAGATCAGTCTTGTGAAGCCTGCATCAGCTCCAGCTACGAGTGCCAGGCATTGCCACGGAAAATATAGTCACAGCCACTACCAAGCACTCCGGCGTTTCTGGGAGCACGCTGCATGACCGCAATACCTCAGACATAACCCAGAAACGACACGAAGCCATCGGAAGGAAGGCTCCTCGAATCCTCGCTGGTGTTTTCTTCCCCTATCTGTGGCAGGCAGCAAGGAGAGATTAATTCCATGACCGGGGATGTGAAAGCTCTGAAAGACGCGGTACGGCTCTTCCCCATCCCTAGCTGGGATTCAAGGGCACAGGCTGCAGGAGAAGACACAAAGCAGAATCTCAGCTGTTTATTTTGAATCATTTATTTACAGCAGCGCAGTAAAGGGAATATATAAAATAACATTTAAATAGGCAAAACACGAACGGCATCATTAGGAAAGCATAATAGAGCTCAGATTACCAATTATAATAAAGTAATCTCTCAAGAAGCTTCACATGCATACTGCAGAAGGAAAAAAAAAAAAGAGAACAATATTCAGAAGTACATCTGATTTAGTTTGTTTTCTGTTTGGATATTTTTTTTTTTCTTTTTTTCTAAATTCCATTATTTTTATTGGCTTGACCACCAGAAATGCGGGGACATCATTTACCAGGGAAGTCAAAGGGTGAGAATGGGAACACTGCTAAATGACAGGGATTCACGGAAAGCATCCTCTGCAGATAACACAGCAAAACAGCGGCCCTGGCACAAAACTCACAGCACAGATGTTCCCTATTAAAAAATTTGCAAGTTCCCTCAACGGCAAGTTTCAGCTTTGCTTCTCTTTCAAATTCCTGTTTGATCCTAGTGGAGGGAAAAAAAAAAAAAAGGCAGCAAATGCCTGGGAATGAGAAGCCTCCAGTGCTCCCGCAACACAAAGCTCCCGATACGCGATGTCCCCGCAGGCGCTCGAGCCCACATCTTGTAAGGAGGCAAGGGCTGCCAAGCACAAGGGGGAAGTTTCTTCTTCTAGAAACTCCAACTTGGTAAAACAGAGCGGAGTCTAGCCAGGCAAAACACGAGCCTTCTGCCGCACACATCACTTCACACATACGCGCTGTCTTTGTGAACGCTTTTGAGACTGTCTGCTCAAAGGCAGCCTCAAAAAGAACTTCCAGGAAGAAACCAAACTTCTTCAAAGGTAAAGAGTTTAAAACCAAATGCATGCAGAAGGAAAAAAATTCACACAACGCACGAGCAAACTACCCTTTAAGCCCGACGAACCCTGGCTGACATTTGATACGAAGGTGCAGCTTTCTTTTTTTTTCCAGTCGAACAGCAAACGCTTGCAGTTATGCTTCAGGGGAAAAATTAGCGCAGCGAGACTCAATAATGAAAACTGGCAAGGTACTGAGCTCTAACGTCACGTTGAAAGGCTACGCACTGACAGCCCCTAGTGCCCCAACAGTTAGATTCCGTTTTGAAAACAAGAATAAGCTTGTAAGTTAATAAAATCAACTCGCTTAACTTCCCTGGATAATTGTTCTGGTTGGATTTAAAACCACACTGCTAGAAACTTACAAACAACCACGGCAGCAGGTGAGGTGCTGAACTACGGGAACACAAAACTGTTGTAGCCAGGTAGGAATTCACTGTAAATGGCAATATCCCACTTCCAAATCACATCCAACAATTGCAGAAACAAGTGCAATGGCCACGGGAGCACTGCAAGCTGTGCAAAGCAACCGGGACGTCACTTACCGTGGGGAACCTCCTGAAGCATCCTTCTCAGCTCAGACCAAGTGGCAGATCTGTGGTTCCTTGTAGTTCGCGCTCTGTGCTAATTCCTCCTTACTGGGCCATACTAAAGGGAAGACACAGGGACATTCCTCCCCATACAACAAAGACTGCATGTGGCAAGGAACCCACCACCACCACTCTAAAAGGCAGCTCCCAAGCAGGCGCTGCTCTGCTCTGATTTCATGAGCTTTCTTTTGCCCAGGCTTAGCATGACTCTTATTATACACCATGTCCACACCCCCATCAGATTACTGCCTTCCTATGAGACTGCTGGTAAAAACCACACCCACACCTTTTTATTCTTTTATTTTCTTTCCTTTTTTTTTTTTTTTTCTCATTTTTCTCCTGTGGGTATTCATTTTAAAGGACCATCTTGGGCACCCGCCTTAGGAGGAGCCACACAAAACGGGTTACATCGATAGAAGATGCTCTCTAAGCAGAACCTGCTAAGTCCAGGCACGTCCCTCTCTTGTGCTGTGACGTTAGGATGAGGATGAGGTTTGGGTGCTTGCAGTGAACTCATCGCCTAGAGCCAGCTGTCCACCTGGCCCAAACACTTCCTGGGCACAGGAGGGCATCGCTCTGGCTCCCTCTTCCAGGGAGAGCCCCAGTGCACAGGAATGGTGCTAACTGGGAGAACTGGGCATTCCACGTTTACCAGAGCAGCTACAGATCCTGCGAAGTCACCAGATGAAAGCTTCCCTGGCCCGTCAGGACAGCTTGTCCTGCCAAATGCTCCAAGTAATTAAAATAAAACCACCCCAAAAAATCCAGCAGTCAAAGCACGTTTCCTTTAAGCTTATTTAATGATATTTGAAACGCTTAAATTTTCTATTTCCCAGATCCTGAAAACAGATATTTTTTTTTTAAGTGACCAATATTTAATTCCAGAAACATACAACCTTATCAGCTAAGTCATAAAAGAGCTATTTTACAAACATACATCTGGATAATTAGAACAATAAAGTCTTTTTAGACATTCAAACATGATCAGTAAAAATACAGGATTATTAATAAAGATTTTTGTGTATTTTTTTAAAGAATACTTCCAGATTTTTTTCTTCTCTTTAAAGTAAATCTCTGTTAAGAGTACATGATTGTATGTTGTACAAAGAAAATAAAAATATTCTAGTATGAAGAGAGCTCCGAAAGACTTAATTCAAAACAAAACAGCAGTGTTTTGGCTGCAGTATCCCTTTTGCAGTACATCTGCTTGTCAGTTGGCACCTTTGGGGACGGGGAGGGAAGTCAGGGATTTCTTTGGGGAACAGAGAGAGAAAACAATACCCGATACCATCGAGCACTGAGACCACAACCAAGGGCCACCCGCAGAAGCATCAGACCCCTCTTCTAACAACAGGGACAGTATCTGCAATTCAGAACATCTGCTTTATGGAAATCGGAATAGTGCTGTCTGAAAGCTGACCAAACCCACCTGGACTTCTGAGCTCTTCAGGTTCACGTTCCATACCCTCCCTTCTGATCCCACCTACGGGATGTTAAAGAAATCTCCCTCCCTGCAACACGGCACGTTCAAGGAACCAGAGTGGCCAAAGAGCATCTTGCCATTTCATCCTCTACCCCTCTAGGGGAGAAGGAAACTTCCCTTCCCAGACAGCACCCAGCCCACCTTTTTTTTTTTTCCTTTCTTTTTTCTGGTCCATGAGGAAGAACCTTTAATAGCAGAGAAGAGAAAGCACATCTCAGAAGGACATGAAAGATGGTTGCTGTACTACATCCTTGTTCCCATGCTAAGAAACCCTTGCTCATCTTATACTGGGAGAGGAAAAAAAAAAAACAAAACAAAAACAAAAACACACAAAAACCACTGGAGTAGAGGGGCCGGGGCAAACAAACCAGAGATCACTGTCCTGCTCTGCTGTCCAGTCTGAAAAAGGGAATGTACAATCACCAGCCAGGAACAAATTAAAATGCCTTCTTACACTGGGAACTGGAATTTAAAAAGGGTAATCTTATGGCTTAAAGAGGGGGAAAAATGAAAATCCTGAAAAGCGCATTTGAGTTCCAGCTCCCTCCACACAGCAAGCCATGGCCTGAGGTCTGCCGTACAGTAGATGTGCTAGGGAGTAACGAGGAATCCCTCGTAATTGCAGGTAACCGCACACAGGAGAGAAAGGATCCCTGACCCCACCGTCATCTTTTTAGAGTAATGCCCTATTTGTGAGGATGATCGACGTAGCGTAAGAAGGCCAGGTGAAAACAAAACCCAAACAGGACGGAGCACAGCGTGACATTTACAATTTCCATACAACTGGGTTCAAACGGGTCGCTCCCCTCTAACACTCCTTAAAGCACCGTGCATGCAGTCTGCTGCACTGCACACTGCCCGTGTCATCCGCCCCAAAGGCTCCTCTGCCATCACCATCAGCCTAGCAGAAAGTGAGGCTGTTTCCCCTTAGACATCCTGAGAGGAGACAGGGACAGAATCGCACCTCACCTCCTCCTGGCCCACATCCATCAGGGGACGGTGGAGAACTTCACTCCAGCAGCTCCAGAGGCAGAAACGCTAGGATGAGATGGCAACATGAATGCTCTGCGTTCCCAGCTTGCTTTTTCACTGGCGTTACACTCTTAGAGAAGAGACAACACGGCGGTGGATGACACTACAAAATGCTTAAGCAGAAGTGGAAAAGTCAGAGGCCACGTGGGCGATCGCCCCTCCACGGCCCATCTGAGCGACCTTAAAATTCATGCAACCTGGAGAAACGAGAGAGCCAAGGATTTTGTCTTCAGTTACAAGGGAAGAGAACTGAGCAACCAGGCCTTCTCAGGTCCTGTCCTTGCTGGTTTTCAGTGGAGTCTTGAAAAGCCAGAGTAAGCTATTTAATACGGTTTGATGGCGATTTTCAATCAAGCATGGGAACCTGCTGGAAAGCTTTTAGACAGCTAAGGTCATAGTAACTGCTCCCGTTTCTGGAGTGTGTAAACCCAGACCAGCATCGTGCCAACTGACCAAGGGGATTTGAGGGTGGGGAGAACAAGAGTCCTTGTCTACAGGGAAAAAAAGGGCTTTGAACACCAAGTCCGGCTACGGCCCAGCTCTTTTTCTGGCAGGATCAGGTAAAAAGATGCCACATCAGCATAAGGCAGCATTCTACTTCGGGGGCTTATCAGAGGAAGTCTAGATGCTTATAACCAAAGGAACTGTATGGCTGAAGGTGAGGGGGGAGGTCCCACCAGGTAAGAAAGGAAGCGCTCGGCTAATACTGACAGTATATTCATGCAGGTGCAGCAGGACAGGCCTTAGTGGGTCCCAAGGAAGAAGCAGCTCCTGCCAGCATGGAAGAGAACACTTTGGCTTGTGTTGGCAGTGTAATGCTCCTGCTGGTGACAAATGACACTTTGTGCAATTGGTTCTAAAAAAAAAAAAAAAAAAAGAGAAAACTCCTCCCTGCTCTGAAAGGGCTTACGGCTCCATCGTACGATCAGGTCCCAAATCCTCTCTGCTCAACCTCTGTCCATCTTTTCATGAATTTATCGCTTGCGTTATTTCTAACTGGAAGAACAAGAACTGTGTTTTTTTCCAGTGTGAGTAAAAAAAAAAAGAGAGCTCTGATTCTTTGCCAATAGCTGAAGAGAAACCATTTGTTTTAATGGAGCAGGGAGTGTGATCTTTATGCTGACCAAAGGCAGATTCTCAGCACTTCACGATCCACGCAATCGCAGTTGCTATTGCAGTTCTGATGTGTTAATGGGATTTACAGGTCTGTGACGCTGGGGACAGCTTGAACCACCCTGTGCCAAGCAGGTGCCTGCCCTAGGGCCAACTCCAGAGCAGAGGCACAGCAAGCTTAGGCTGTCCAGCACTAGCTCTGCTGGTAGGCTGGTATTTACCATCTTGTTCCCAGACTGGAAGGAATTACAACAGCAAAACCCATTAGAACAGGCCTAAGGAAGTACTAGAGAGCTGTTCCAGCCTTCTTTGCTTTGCGCATCTCTGTTTCAGTTAGAACACATTGGCACAAATCAGTGTTTTTTAAAAAAAATAAAAATAAAAAAAATAACACCCCAAGCCCTCAGCAAGACATACTTTCAGGTACTAAAATTTACTGGCCCTATAATCAGCAGTACCTGTGGCTAACTCAAATGGCAGCCCTTATTCATTCAGTAGTGAATCAGGGGCAGATACCCATCTGCCCCACATCTTTGAAACACTTCTGGGTTTGCATTTTTTCTTTTTGATCCAGAGAAGAGTTACAAAAGTGCTGCAGGTCCAAGTATTTTTATCACTTTACAAAGGAGACAATGATCAAAGCCAACAAAGTCAAGAAAAAAAATTAAACCTATCTTTCTCCTCTCCCAGCCTAATCTTGCATGTCAACAAAGGAGACCTCTAACTGGAGAGGGGGGGAAAAATAGTTTGCCCAAGTGCCTGGCTATTTAGTGCATGGAAAATTCCCGTTACACGCGTGGTGACATGAGTATTTCCCATGCAGTTTTATAATATAGATAGTTCCAGCCACAAGTCATCCTAACACCTTCATAAGTAGCTCTTCGCATGGCAGTTTGATTGCCAGCAGGGAGTGCAGAGTCCAGTCCAGTGAAGTAAAGATACACCTGCACACAGGCACACCCTCTCCCCTCAGACCTGACCTTTGGTTCAGGAGCAGTGGGAGGCAGCGTGTACTGTATGCAAAGGGCTAGAACTGTCACTACCCAATTAAAATAGAACAAAAAAAAAAGGCAGATTAAAAAATTAAAATGTGCTTTTGATACACGGAATGAAGTCAAATAAATACATTGATTTTTTTTTTTAAATGTCTAAATACATTTTTATATCCTACACCCAAAGCTCTGTACATTTGGTTTGGTTTTTCTTTCTGAAAAATGAATTTCTGGTATCAAGGAGAGGAGGAGTAGAATAGAACAGACTCCCTCACTGACAAGATAGTGCAGATGCTCCACAGGAAAAGCACCCATGCCCACTTCGCTAGAGTATGGTTCACGTTTGGATGGTCCGAACCCTCTTGTCTCAGAGTCCACACGGAAGACACTAGGTGCTGGGTCCTGATACTCTTCATCCAATCTTCAGCCACTCCTGAAAACATGACTAGCTTTTCTCTGATGGAGGGGAAAAAAAAAAAAAAAGGGGTGGTGGTGAGAGAGGGAGAGGGTGCAACGAGAGGTGAATGCCTAACATTTCTGAACATTAGTATTACCAGAGAAAGCGTGCTAATGTGAGAGAGAGCACATTTAACCTGAAGACCTTTGTTAGTAATCCCAGCAGTTGCATCTCGAGGATGCCTAAGGCAAATTTAAAAAGCCCCATGACAGCCACTTTACACAGTATCAGAGACACCCCGGAGAAAAAAAGGACAGATTGGAATCATTTTACATGTTCAAAAATCTTCGTTTGGGACTTTACATCAATCTAGCCTTCTTTGAAAGAGAAGTTGTACGTCCTTAGATGTCGGTCTTTGGCAGGTAGGGGTGAGAGAGCTCGCAAACAACCTTTTCAGAGGAAGGAACAAACTCCTCTGCACATGTGAATCTCAATGGATTCTACTGACCTTTCTTGGAATCAGCACAGTCTCAGCCCTGTGAGAGATGCTGAAGTAGATGAAACTCTTTTTGTGTGTGTGTGAAACATTAAAAATTGACTTTGTGCTCTGTGGTTAATGTCTGATGCCAACATGGTGCATGTTACCTATTGTAGAAGGTGTGGTTGCATACCTGAGTGCTCTCCTGTGGAGGCTGATCCAGCCAGCCCTTGGCGACGGAGGATGATGTAGTCTTCCTCAACCTCCTAAAACACACATGAACAAACAAAAAAAAAAGAACACCGAAAGTCAAGTGGCTTTTTCTCCTTTATCATGTGAACAAAGAGGGCTTCAAATGGGAACAACAAGTTGCACTGCGGGTGACTGGAATCGACCATGCTACTACTGTGACCCACAACGGATCTCAACTCCCTTGGCAGCACTTTTATTAGGCCTTCCATTCCCATTCAATATTCCACCTCTTCCTCAAATTTCAGTTAGATTAAAGTCTGGCTATCGACTTAATGGGTCAGTACAGCAATTGCTGTGATGGATGGACAAACCCCAATACATACAAAAAATTATTTTGGATATAGTAAGTTTGAAAACTTCGTTATTACCCTACTGCAACTTACCACCTTCTTTTAACATTAGCAACAACATGCAACAGATTCAGCAAGCCTTTATGTGTCGGTAAGTCATACTCATTGCATTAGTGGTCCCTTCAAAGCTCCACTGCTGCAGACATGCAGTTTTGTCCTACCCCTGAGGAATCTCTCCAAATGCAAAGTATTATACATGCATCCTGCCTCTACAACTAGTAGCTTGTTGTAGCCCCTCAACGTATTGCAAGCAAAATGGCACCAAGTTTCTCCTTCGAAAGCTTCCAGAGCCGAACACATAAAAAGGCACAACTGCCTGCCTTCCTCCGCAAAATTATTTTCAAACTCTTTTCTAAAAGAAAATCTAGAGAAAACGATAACTCTTGATACTGCAAATGGAAACGTACTATACCTTTAACTTTTCAAGGTTGTTCTCTATCTTCTGAATATACTGCATCATCTGCACACGCGACTCTAAAGACAAGAAGTGAGGGCTTGCTACAACTGAGCAGGACTCTTCCACTCCCCCCCAGCGCGAGACCAGCATCTCCTCGGCAAACGGGGAGCTTCCTCCATCCGACTGCGTGTCCCGTGGGGAAAGAGGCTGCTGCTGGGCAGAGTCCAAAGAGGTGTGGCCACCTGCAGTGCACTGGAGAACTAGAGATGATACCTCCTCATCTGTGGAGCTCTCCTGCACCGTTCCATATCCATCAAGGATCAAATAATTTCCTGTTAAGAGAACAGATTTTTACGAACACCTCAGTTCCATAATCACCGAGAACCACTGACCTGTAGACAGTTTAAGCAGACTTTAAGAAGGATAAGTGGTGAAAGGCCCATCTCCTGAGACATTTTAAAATGGGTAAGAAAAAGCATTTGTGAACACTACACAGAATAGTGATTATATTAGACCAGACTAGCTTGGTTCTGAATGGGACTTTACAGATCAAGGCTGGTTTTTGCACTGCAGTTTGAAAGTTACGTGATTAGACGAGCTAATCACATCCCCTCTTGTTTTTCCAAACTCTCTGTATCCAATATAACATCTGAAAAACCTGCACTTAATATTAATGGTACCCACAAACCAGACTGCTGGATTTGGAACCTACACTTACTGGTTACAGTACTGAGCACCCCTTTAGATGTGTTAGCTTCAAAATTTAGCCTGCTGAAGGTAATTAAAAAAACAAAGCAATTACAGACAGAAACACATTCACAACTGCACCTACTAATAGCACTACATTGAATAATTTCTCTACAATATTACAGCAAAGCTAGCATGTGGAAGCAGAACTGACTGAAAACAGGTCAATCTAATTTTGATGTCCCTGCACAGTTAAGAAAGTAAACAGCATAAGTGGTGACAAGTAAATTAGATGCTTCAAGTTGTTGGCTCAGTTTTAATAATTTAAAATGTTTCCATAATTCAGGGAAAGACAAATATATACTTGGAAGGCAGCATTTGGACGGTCACAAATTGGCTTATTTATTGGCTCATGATAGAATCCATAAATTCATATTCACAGATAAGAAATTTCAAGACTAACAGTCATATAGAATCTACCAGCTAGTACCTACTTCTGTTATAACATGCACAAGATAAACCTCAACTTGTGTGCTAAATTTAGTGCAGGGTCACCACTCGGGCTGATCTAAATCACAGGACTTTTCCAAACACAAAGTGCACGAAGTCCCATGAAGGTGCTTACAGCTGCTGTCTTGGAGCTAGTTTTCTGCTGAGTTAACAGCTCTACAACCTTCTTGAAGGGTAGAAGAGAGATGCTTTGAGATGCCGCTCAGGTAAGTGCCAAATATAGCAAATGTAATAATAATAGAAATAATGATAAGCTTTTAAGAGCTTCAGACTGAGGGTGAGGTCGCTGGAGACAATTACAATGCAAAGCTAAACTCTAAGTTTCTTTTCTGAAGCTCAATCAGCAGAAGCCAACACAATAGCTACAAAAAAATAGTATGAGTCACGGGGGCTCTGTGTGTAGGGACTAAGGCAGGGCTTTGCCTTCAGGGCCAGTGTTTTCTCTATAGGTCCCAATGGTCAGCTGAGATACAATAAGGTCCAGTGCCAACAGCAATCGAGAGCTTGCACTGTGCCCATACCTCTGTAAATACAGTTTGTCACAGTGTGTTAAACCCCACAGGATTTTAGTTTCTTCTTTCATGAAATAGAAAAAATCATTAAGCACAGCCCTTTTCAGGGCTAGAATAACTGCCAAGGACTAGAGAACTAACTTTAAATAAATGTCCTATATTGTACCAGCAAGAGAAGCGTCACCAGGATAACATACTGTGGTTTTCTTTAGTATTTCCTATTTAAAATTGAACTCAGGTCTCTAATGTCAAATCTGGACAGCCTATCATTCAACGAGGTAATGAAATATGCTCACCTGAGATCCGTATTTGCACATCCTCCTCTTCCTTCCTTTCCATTAGTTCACTTTCAGATGGATTTTCATCACTGTGAGCTTCTTGCGCATCAAAAAAATGCTCCCCGCTCTCATCAGCGCCCACCCCTTGCAGCTCTGCGGTTGAGATCTCCAGATTCATACTCATGCGGTCTATTGCTGAGTTACTGCTCGATCTGGGGTCTCTCCCTATCAGCTGCATGGCATCCCCTGAAGCTGGTGATTCAGCTGAAGTCCGGAGGCCATAACTAGCTGTGGATTCATTAGTTTCGGTTCTTGGAAGCATGCGGTCTGTTCCAGGCTGGTGAAATTTGTTATCGTCAGAGTGCTGTAGTCCAAGCTCACTTCCACTCTCCGTTTGGGCTTCTTGAGAGACGGTCCTAAACCTGGGAAAGCGCTGCCGGTCTTCAAGGGTCCCCTTCTCAGAAAAGCCAAGCTGCTGTACCAACAGTTTTTTCAGCAAGTCCACTGCAAGTAGAGATAATGTTGGCAAAGCTTCACAGACCACATTCTCCCTAACAGTGATTAAACTAGACAAAAAGGCCAAACAGAGATATCTCAGAACAGCCAGCCCTCTTATTGTTCTTGGTAGAAAGCACAGGGGTAAAAATAAATTAAAGGTCTGAAACATTGTACCAACACCTTACTCCACATTTCATCTTACAAGTAAAGGCAAAAGCAGCAGGAACAAGTTCCATCTTGCTTAGGAGAAACAGAGAAATCATCTACTGAAATTACCCAGCAAGTGAATCGTAGTGCAGGTGAGTGCCCGGGTGTTACCTGCCCCCAAATGAACTAAAAAGCAATAGCACTAACAGGGGATTCCCACCTTAGAAATAAGCATATTGAGAACATGCCACCCAACGTCAAATAACAGATCAAAACATAGAAGACATTTTCCCTAAAATTTCCTGTAAATTTATGCTGATTTGAACTTCAACCCACATTCCTTTAGCTCTCAAATTAACCCAACCAAACACTTCATAATAAGGACACGTCGTTCAAAACAAAAATACGATGCTGCCAAGAGCGTAAGTACACCGCTCGTTCTCACAAAGCTCACGTAGCACTCAATAAAAGCTGCGAGTTCACACAATGCGACAGTCTAAGAGGAAGGCTCTTGTCAAAATGTGAGTGACCCACAGCTGCTGCTAGAGGGCTGCTCTATGAAGCCTGAGCAGTTACGAGACGCGAGGCACTAATACCATCTTTACACACTTCTCATACTAAGGTTCTCCATCACCTGTCTCTGAGAACAACTACTAAGAACATTTGTACAGCCTTCAGAATTAGAAGAGGGCTTTGAATCCCATAAAAAGGAGAAGCACAAATGGATCAAAAAGATCCGAGGTAAACTATTAGATTGCAGAAGACTGTCGTTACTTGTAAAAAGAGAGAGAGAGAAGAGGGAATTGGGGCCAAGGATATGAATGCTCTGCATTTGAGTAACAGCAAATGATCCACAGAGAAGCAATACAGACTATTCCCTTCACGTACAATTCTGGGACTTTACGTCCATTTCAAAGTTGCCAGGGAGAGAGATATGGATTAATGAATTCATTCAAATTTTAGGAAGTTATATTTAGAAACACAAGGAACTGGAATGCTGGATCTGATCAGGTAGGTTGCAGAGCCCCGCATCCTTCCTCTGAAAGAGGGTATACCACCAAACAGAGGAAGCGCTTAAAACTCTAAAACCAGTCTTGCAGAATTATCTGTCCATTGGGAAAAATTCCTTTCAATACACACAAGTGTCAATCTAATCATACCCAAACAGCTTCCAGACTCTCAGAAGATCTGAACCTAGACTTCGCCAAGCTTGTGTAAAATATCCAACTTCATTTGCATGATTTTGCAAAAAAAAAAAAAAAAAAAAAAAAAAAACAAAGAAAAGCCGAATCATATTCTGCAACTCATGCAACTTCACCTACTCTACTTCTCTGGTGCTATGAATGTTAAGTCCACAGGCTAACTGCATCGTCTCTTAAAAAAAACTGCTGACTAGCCGTGGCACTTTACAGCACTGCACAAAGCTCTGCAATGTGATTTTGTCATCAAAGCACTTCCTGGGCAGTAAGTAACAATTCATTACCACCCTCATTTTATACATGGGAAAACCACAGCAAAACAATGAGATACCTGCATCCAAAGGGCTCGGTATATGAATTTTGAACTTATAATTCCTTCGTGTCAGATCCACTTTGTTTTGCTGTGCTGTACTACAGCACAGAGAAAATTTTTATTTCATAGAAGCGGGCATTATTTTAGCTCACCGCTTCATAAGGTTGATCTAACAATTCCCACCTCCGAACCATATGCTTCCAGATGCTGCTCCACGATACTTACAGTTCCTTAAGGCATCCAATGCCCACTGCCCTCCTGATACCGACGGTAAATCGGTGGCTGCGTGTTCATAACATGTAGAAGTATCTTTAAGCGTCAGGTCTGCCTGCTGCACTTTATCAAACTGTCTTTCTGTCACAAGAAGACTTTCTACCTCCGACTTTTCGGACATGGTGGGTGAAGAAGTCTGAGCGTTCAGTATCAAGGAAGAGTCTAGGCCCAAATCTTTGTCTAGTAAATAGAAAACATACATTCGCGTTAAGCAACTATGGCAAATATGATGTTAAACTGCAGAAAATTCTGCTTCACATTAACTTTTTCACAGTGCTGCTGAAAACACCGTAAAATACGGTTCTTGAGCATGGGCTTGGTAAAATGCTGATTTGTTCCTGGGGAAAAAAGATTCTTACTCAGCAAGTTATAAAGGAGATGGAAATACTAAGAGGTATGTTTCCAAGGCGTTCAGTATCTCTTCTCCACATGACTCATAAAGAAACCACTCCTTTCCAGAAAAATGTCAATGCTACCAAAAGAGCCCCAAGACACAAGGAATATGGCTTTGTTCTCTACGTAGCAAATTTACGGACACCTTTTACCTGGCCCACTGTTTTACCTGGACTTTGTAGACTACTGGCAGGAATGTCATGCTGCTCTTTGAGCTTCTGCTGCTCCTCTTCTTCACGCTCTTCTCTGCAGGGAGGAAGGAATGAATACAAGCTTTTAGTCACCTGTATCTGAATTACTGCATGACAAGCAGAGCTCTGGCTGACAATCTTCAAGTAGAAGAGGGATTACCAGAAAAAGAACACCAGCCTTTCCTCCCCCAGCTGCTTTTACTTACTCGCCAGGTCCTGACTGTGGTAATGGAATCACTCTTCTGGCACTCTCCATTTTTACAGTCCCTGCCATCTGAGCTATAAGGTCCTGCCACCTGCATAAACACATCAAATAAAAATATGCAAGATGTGAAGCACAACGACTACTGCTCCATTCAACAGTTTTTAAATCCAGCTAATATCATCACTGCTTTTCTTATCAACGGAAACGACTAAACCTGTTGCATTGTTGTGTTAGTTTTTTTAATCCTGTTACAGTCAGTGCCTCAGTAATACCTTGCAGCCACAAGTGAAACACACAGCTTAATGCTCACCTCACCAGGATACTACTCAGCAGAAGGAAATGAATGACAGGACCTTAGCAGGAGCCATCAAGTGAAGCAGTTGTATTTATATATAAATACATATGAAAGCATTAAGTAACCTTTCACGTAGAATTGAATAGTTTAATATGTGACACACTACAACAGTTGCTACATATCGTACAAGTCTATGCCCTGCTTATGCACTGGAAGAAAAAGCACTTGTACCAAAGAGGAAAAAGTGTAGGTAGGGCCTCACATTCAGGCACTGTGGATGCTGATGATGCCAGTATCAAACTCTGCAAAACTAAGCAGTTCTGCAGGAAGATGCAGGATGATTTCAGTGACTTATCTGGCAGTCAGTCACATAAGACCAGAATTGCAAGGGTATGATTTTTTGTTTTATACGTATCTGTATATATAAATA
Organism: Anser cygnoides; assembly: GCF_040182565.1. Classification (NCBI taxonomy): domain Eukaryota; kingdom Metazoa; phylum Chordata; class Aves; order Anseriformes; family Anatidae; genus Anser; species Anser cygnoides. Next base: position 5,078,037 of record NC_089893.1, on the reverse strand, counting down.
CACTCATTTATGTGTATACACCCTCTCCCTGGTTTTTAGAAGCTGGTAGATACTATGCTTGGATACTCCCCATGGAGGCAAACATAACCATGTTTTCAGCTAAGCTTAGATAAGGAACTCAGGTAATTCCTGGACACCTGCAGAGTTACTACACACAAGCAGATGTAAAAGTTCTCTCAAGTACAACAAATCACACAGCAGATGGAACCGAACCAATTACTTACACATTCTTCTCTGAAACCGTCTGTGCCACCAGTTCATAAATATGAGCGCCATTTTCTGACATGGAGATGACGAAGAAAGCTTTGTTATCTGGAGCAACACAGGGAGGGAGGAATTTAATTAGATGCCTTGTTCTGCACAGCTTTCTGAAAATTCCTAGAACTGGACATAACCCCAACCAGAAGCAGTGAAAGAAGAGTTCATGAAATAAACCTATAATGCTATCACATACAAAGACAGATCTTTCTCTGTCCGGGAGATTTGTCTGTTAGTTCAAACTGCTTTGAGACATATTTTTCCCCTCTTTTCCCTCATAATGATTTGCATTTCTAGAGTACCTTTCATCTAATAAAATCAGACTACTTTAACTTAGAGGTCTATTTATAACTCAAGCTGTGCCTAAAAAGGTTATTAACGATGCAGAGAAGTTAAACAGCTCATACAGCATTACAGAGCAAGACGTTGGACAACCAAGAATTAAGCCTACGCATTTCTGCATGTTCTACTGTGGAACTCTAGATCAGTTGAGGACAGTTGGTTTTGTCTAATCTTCATTTCTGGCTTCCTCCTTCGCTTTCCCCATTGGTTACACTGACCTGTTGCCACCTGACGAACCAGAACAGTGTTCAGCTTGATGATAGGACTGAAGGTGTGTTTGCTATCAGCTGTTGATGCCAAGATTTTACTGTGACACTTCAAGACCAGTTTATCATCCTGTTTCTGCAACAGCACCAGAATGTCCTCCAGGAGCAGAGTGTAGAGATCTGCACAGAGCGCAAAAGAACCCAGAATGAGTTAAAGATTCGTGGTTTTCTATCACACCCCTGCAGAAAGAAAAAAGCTGCATTTTTGATTACTCATGCAGAGGCACTAATCAGTGCTATGCCATTCTAGGCAAAGCTTGCAAATCTTCCTCATCAAAACTAGAGCAGAGATCTACAGATGGGATTGGATCATCTCACGACTGACTGCTGTGTCCCTGCATGGCCTTAATGATACTCCAGCACATTTCAGAATTGACAAGAATAATTTAATCAGCTCTGAGAAACACATACACATTATTATAGGTGGCAGTACAGATCATAATTGGAAACTGCATAAATGCTTTCTCTCTCCCCCCCTCTCAGCAAACACATACAAACCCAACTCTACATCAGCTGATGAACAGGACTCACCAATAGTTTTGTCACGATTAACCTTCCAAGTTAGAGGTCCTTCATGAAGCATTTTTCTCTTTGTTAGATCCAAGTTCTGCCAGCAAGGGAAAGAAAAAAAAGTAGCAATATGAAATTTTTATAGAAGCATGGAACGGTAAAGCATGGGAATTTCAGAGGGAAAGCTACAGATAGGCATTTCAGTGTGGAAGTGAGCAGCTAAACCCAGCATGGAAAAAGAAAGGTGGATCAGGAATTAGGTACGCTTGTAAACCAAAATCTTGTGAGAGGTGTTTGCTGTCATTCTTCCTCATTCACTGCTCTTTTGCAGATACTGGGAGTGCCAGGGTGGAGAACTGTCCTTCCAAGTCAAGCTCCTAATGCATTAGGTTGTCTTCTGATTTCTAGGAGGAGTTTTTCCAATATCCCATACAAAGTTTGCAGTTCTAGTATTATAACAGGTTAATGCTTCAGCACTCTATTTGCAAGTCAAGTATGCCTACAAATGACACACTGATATAAAAATCATTCCAATGATCTGATGGACTTTATAATGTCAATGGATTCTTCAGACATTTCAGTGCTTGTGACATTTAGATCTGCAGGCAAGTAGAAGTGACAATTTTCACAAGTCATTCCTTCCAAGTCTCAGAGTCTACAATCAATAACAGCAAGATTTCATAACTGCCAGTAAGTTCTTCATTTCCTAACTAAATGCTTGCAAGTTTATTTGTGGAAGACTACATAATACAGTTTTACAGAGAAGTCTTCATATAAAAATGTCTTTGGATACACGCTGACTTTGGGGAAGGCAGGGGAGTGATAAATAAACAACACAATCTATGCATGAGACAGACATAGATAGTGGTCAGAATGAAATGGGGTTAAAGTATCAAAACATCATCATCCATCTGAAACATGAAAATTTCCTAGAGTTAATTTTGCTCTGAGCGTGTTTTTGCTCGTTCCATTTATCAGCAGTTGACACCAAGTAACCAGCTTTATTAATGTAATTGGAAGAATTTATAGGAGCCACAGTACTTGTAGCAATGGACTTAGAATTTTACTTGGCTATACCTGTGGATCCCCTACACTAATTAGCACCTCTATCAGCTCTTCTTTTAAAGCCTAAAATAATGACTCCCTGAGGCCACCCCATTTTCAACAGCACAACTAAGACACGATTATGTGACAGGCATACCCACTGTAAGATTTACCATCCTCTAAGTACCTCCTACGTGATACAGGAGTGCATTAGCTTGCAGGCCCTTAACATTTATCTCACACAACTTACAAGCTCTATCAGCTCTTCTATGTGCAGAACCATGTTGTTACATCCAGAGCTCTTCAGGAATACAGCAAAATTCAAGCTTCTGAACCTAATGATTTTAATTTTTGTACAGAAATGTATATGCCAAAGGCCATTTGATTGTACATCAGAAGACTGCAGTAGAAAGAGCCACAAATTGAACAATAGCGTTGCAGTAATGGTGCACCGAGCAATTACTTCAGTGTCGTGACTTACCCTGAACTCATCCATCATGGGATCCTCAGACTGCTTCAAGTAGGAGAGGTCAAGACGACGCTGATAATCTTCCAAATGCTGAAAAAAATGCATTGGAGACGGCCACTTTGATAAGCGTAACTAACTACTAGAGTCAGAGAGCAAGCAATCATGAATACTTCCACGTTCCCAAAGGCCTGGGATTCCTGCTCTCATAGGAACACTTGGGCCACAAAGCACCTTTAAGCACAATATACAGTCAGTAGCACAGAGATTCTAGCCATCTTAAGCAGTCTTTTTCCCTTCATCTCTCTTTCTCTTCAGCCCTTAATGCTCACTCCTTTCACCTCCTACCTGTTTGTTCTCAGATTCCTTGACAGCCTGGTTCACGTGGTTAAGAACCTGACGACAATGATCTGCTGCTTTCTTCACTTTCTCTTTCTCTTCAGGCAGTTCTGTAAGAGGACAAGGAAATACAATAACGTTCTCTGATAAAGGATGAAAAGGCCACAAATCTAGCACAGTTTGCCGTCCAAAAATTTGAGAAAGGGAACTCAAATCTGCAGAACACCCTATCAATAAAAGCACTCCATTTCAAAGGTGAAATGACGGGAACACATCTGTGATGGGAGAGAATTCCGTCTGCCCTACTCTGATGATGACCACAGACATCCCAGACTGCACTTTTTTATATTTCTTTTTTAAAGGGCTTACGACAACTGTTCACTGCACAAACATGAATCAGTGAAGTATTCTGAGTAACACAAAAAGTTTACTAAGACTCCACTGTGGTACAAAGACAGCATTGGGACAGATGCTTGAAATCACACACAGACAGCTAGCCAAAGACCCAGCTTTGCTGAGCGGCTGCTTCAGCAAGTGACCACTGGCTTCTGCATTCAATTCTTTATTTATTTACACTGGAAGAGAGAAACAAAGAAAATATAATAGAGAATATCAAAAAGTTGCTACCTAATAGCCTTTTCCACCCTGATACCCTGTATTTATTTTAACAGCTTAAAAAATATATATCTCTGGCTACATACATGCGGCCTTACTATAAAAACCAGTCTTGCACTACAGGAAGAACAAACAAAAGACACCTTTCCAGCCAATGTCTCTTGATCATACACAAATAGACATAGGTGAACCCCATCAATTCTCACTACCATGAGCCACATTATGCATTTAGTTAACTGGCAAATAAACAAGGACATCAAGGATAATGGAGTATCACACGCTTTCTTAATTATGTTTAGAGTGAACTTGTAAGCGCAGTATATTTTTTACGAGTAATGAAATTAGACTGCAGCAGGTATCTGTTAGTAAACATGTAAAGGCATTTTGCAGTACTATTAATCCTCTTTTTGCCTCCACCCTGCTGCAGCCTCCTTTGAGGTAGCCGTAGAGAACAAGGAGGTCTCCCCTAAGTCTCCTTTTCTCTAGGCTTTTTCTCCTGGTTCCCTCAGCTGGTCCTCATAAGACTAGATCTCTAGACCCTTCACTAGCCTTACTAGCTTTGTTGCCCTTCTTTGGACACGCTCCAGCACCTCAATGTCCTTCTTGTAGTTAGGGGCCCAAAACTGAACACGGTATTAGAAGTGTTCAAACCCAACATGGACTGCCATTCACCTATTCCAAAATGCAATTCTCACCCTCCCCCTTTTTTTCCCCTAAGGAAAAAAAAATTAATTGAGAAACAAGGACTGGATTTTTTAAATAGTTTTTTTGTTTTTAACTTGCTCTCCAGTGAGGTCACAATGAAAACAGACAGTGACCCATAAAATTGAACTGAACTTCAATACATGCTTTGAAATCACATTTGCTTAGAAAACCTGCTGTGATGCAACCACCAACCATGGGCTACCTAGTGGAAATGCTTTACCTGTGTACTTAGCAATGTTATCCAGCAGAAGGGGGTACTTAGTCAACCTCTGCATCTCTGTGGGAATGATATCCTTCAGCTGCAACCGGCGACACAGTGGATTACTCTCAGCATCCTAAAATTAAACAGCACAATAACTACATTTGTCATTTTTATTAAGACTATAATTACCTGAACGTGTAACATCTATTCATCACATAAATGTCTATTACTTCACTTTCTAGTAATTAAATACAAGACAAGAAATGCCAAGATCTATCATTCAGACAACACATCCCCTCTCCATTTGCAATTACATATAGGAAAGGCTGATCACAAAAGCAGCAGCTTCCTTCCCTCATTACTTCACAGAGGCCCGGTGCTATCACCAATCAATCTCAGTCACTGCCATACAGGGAAGACATCAGTTTAGCCTTTCAAGCTATAGCAAAACTACAGTACATTTTTCAAAATAACGTCAACCCTCATATTACAGCAGTTCTTCCCAGCCTGTGGTAATGAAGATAATGTTCTCCTCTCCAAATGCCACAAGTATTCGAATCCCTTTCCTGGTGGGCAGAATAGGTGTACAACATCTGTCTTCTGACTGTGGCATGCTTCAAAATTGCACTGCTATAAGCAGTTTTCCCCGCAGAGGTACTCATCTTTAGGAAACAGCCACCTCAAGTGACACGCGATTTTCCTGCCTAGGACAGCTTTTCCTTCCTGCATGGCAAAGGGACATTATGCAGTCCCCTCCCTCCAGAAACGATCAGAAGAGATAAATACAGTGCTGGAAATGATCCCAATCTGAAGGCAATGTTAAGCATAATCTCATTAATGATAACAACTTTATCTACAGCCCTTCATTATCCCATACTGGCCATCAGCCGCACCCTCAGGCAGATCAAACCCTTGCATAAAATTCACCTGCACAAAAGTCTGGAAACGAGAGTCCTTCTTCTGACGCGATTTTATGACCTCTAGAGCAAAGGGCTGGTTACTGCAGAACGTGGCAGTTGCGTGTTTTATCTTCTCCTCTGCTGCTCCACTAAACTGTGCCAGAAAACCACAAAAAGTCAAAATTAGACCCACCTTCAGCATGTGCCATTGATAAAATAGAAGAACAGAATAGAACAGAATAGAACAGAATAGAACAGAATAGAACAGAATAGAACAGAATAGAACAGAATAGAACAGAATAGAACAGAATAGAACAGAATAGAACAGAATAGAACAGAATAGAACAGAATAGAACAGAATAGAACAGAATAGAACAGAATAGAACAGAATAGAACAGAATAGAACAGAATAGAACAGAATAGAACAGAATAGAACAGAATAGAACAGAATAGAACAGAATAGAACAGAATAGAACAGGTTAGAACAGGAACAGAATAGAACAGAATAGAACAGAAGGGACCTACAAAGACCAGTGTTTGACCACCCCCTCAGTAAATATTTTTTTTCCTAATATCCAGCCTGAATCTCCCCTAGCACAGCTTTGTGCTGTTCCTTTGAGTTCTATCTATATATGAGAAGTCATTTCTATGGAAGACAGCATTTTAAACATCCTGGTTTTAAGGGTTTGTCTTCCCCGTCTACTGAGGAACCCCTTACATGTCAAACTCTACAGTTCTCCTGTCTCCAGCTTCTACCACATCCAATCATTCCTATAAATGCACTGCTGATTCAGGGAGAGAATACAGTGCCATGTCTCCACTGTTAGCTGTAAGAGAAGTGGAAAAAACTGCACCCAGATGAATGACAAGGGATTATTTACCACACTGTTGGCCAGCAAAGCCAAGACCAAAGGTCTTGCTTCTTAGGGATACCCATTCTTAAAGACCAAAATTTAACATAATATCTTGTTTCCTAAATGAAAATATTACAGAAACATGGCTGGGGAAAATGATAGCCATGAGCAGGGCTGAGAAATGTGCCGCAGATGACAGATGGCTAATCTGTCACTCCAACTTTTCCCATTCCTGCTACCCAATCTGTGATGCAGCATAGTAACTCCTGAAAATACTCACTCTGGAGAACAAGATCCTGTTTTTTTTTTTTGTTTGTTTTGTTTCAGCCACTTAGCCAGACACTAGTCAAAAAATATAACTATCAATCTGTAACGCTTAGCTTGCTCTAGCTTGCTCAAAAATGAATGCAGAAGGTATTTTTTGCCTTTTCACAGCACACGGGGGAGAACTGAAAGGGTTGGAGGTGTTCCTCTACTAGCCATGTCTGATTTTCATTCTTTTCTTTTTTCTGAAATACTAGACAAGTAGTGGGATTAAAAAAATAATAATTCACAAGAGACTTCTGCATGAACAGCTGAAAAGAATAAGCAGATCAATCTTCAATCCTAAATTATGTAGGCTTGAAAACAAACAACAAAACGTAAGACTCCCAAGAGAGATGGTTTTGGTTTTTGTTTTTTAAAGAATTTATATCATTCCTGCTCTTGTCATTTGGATCTCAGAAATCTGAAATGATGCCTGCAACAGTGCTACAAAATTGAAGAGGTTCAGCTATGTAAATTCTAGGATTGGAAAACAGTATTTTAAAATACCTTCAACTGCACCACAGGCAACACAAGGCATATTTCGATATTATTGCAATAAACTGTGCTATTACATTTTTCAAAATCCTACTCTCGGTTAACGTCTCCAGAACTAAGCTTCTGTTCTACCAACACATCAAGAGACAATGTTTTTTTTCTTCTTTAAATGACTTCTGTCTCTAGACAAATGAAGATCCTATGAGTTGTTCCTGCTTTCTTTCAACCCTCTTTCTCTAGCTCTGTGTTGACTCCACAGAAATGACAACTCTCAGACCTTCAGTTCCTATTAGCTGGGAATGACCTTCATTAACCTCTGACTCTAGTTGCAATTTTATGAAACATATTTTCAAGTATAAAAAATGGAGTTTACCCAAGAAAGCAAGTCCTCCCCAATTTGGTCAATAACAGAAGTCTCGTTCCTTTTTCGGACTGCTTTCATCTGATCGTTCAACGCAACTTAGGGGGAAAAAAAAAAGGAGATTTTATTAATATCAATTAAATTGTGTTTGATTTTCAGCATTTATTTTAAAATAACACCAATTTGAATAAAAGACTAGACTTAGAATTATTTCAATTACTTAAAGTGTCCTGAAACATAATAAATTTAGCAGAATATCTACGAAAATGTTATATTCCTCCTTTGCACTTCCATCTCACCTGTATTCAAATGACCCCTAAGAACCTCTCCAGTCTTATCTTTCCTAAGGCTCAATATCACTGACCTTTTAAAAACACAAGAAAAATGTAGAACACACTTCAAGCCACCTGCCTAACATTTTACAACTTACTATTCAGTGGCAGAGCTGAAATTCTGACTCTGAACAGCCCTTTCTCTAAACAATTAGAAAGGATGACCCTTCAAAACCACCTGCAAGACATCAATCCTTTCACTTGTTTTCATAATTGCTTCAACAACAGTTACAACTTTTTGAACATTGGCCTACAAAGACCATTCATCAAAGCATTGCTCTTTTCATCAAAACATGAACGAGCACAAGAGAGTCTGCGTAAACAGATACAAAAAAGCAAGCATCTGAAACACTGGACTCATGCATTCTTTATCAAAATATCTTTGTAAATTAGAAATGGGAGAATTGTGTGAGAAAGGAATAAGTGTTATAGGAAGCTGCCTCTTGTTTCCTGTTCACCTGCATACATTTTTCAGATATTTGTATCCTGAATTTCAGCTGAGACTGCGAAGCTGAGAAGCACCTCAGCTACTCTTACCATGAAGCCCAAGGATATCCTCCAGATTTGAAAAGATTTTCCGTTTGTCACTGGAGTTCAGGATCCCTTCCCGGGTGACACGCTGGTAGAAAACATTATGCAGAACCTTCAGAGTGCGGACGTGAGCTCTCTCGGTGTAAAACAGCTCTGAAGAGAGAGGGGAGGGCAGGATTGTTAACTACTGACTTAAAGAGGTGTAGCAATGTGGGATCAGTCTCATCTCAGGATACTTTTCAGTAGCAAATAAAAGTTTCACACACATGAACTCTGGAAACCAAAAGTAATACATGGCTACTACTTTGGACAGATTGGTGAAAAGAGACCAAGAGACCTTGTTTTAGATGTTAAGAACTTGAAAGCTCTGCAAGACAAGATTTTAACTTTGCACTTGGTGAGCTAGGGAAAAATATTAATCTCACCATTAATCACTTCTTGGCGCTTGATTTCATAGGGTTTCAGCCCCATCAACACTTCCCGGCTCACGAGTTGCTGCCAGTTGGGAGGGTCCATGTCCGTGTCAAAATCAAACAGCTCATCTTCACTTTGTACATCTGCAAAACCGACACTGTCCATCCTAAGAAGAAAAAGTAGGTCAGGCAACTCCCAGTTTAGGCATGGATGTAAAGGAAGAAAGAAGAGAAAAATCTAAGTATACATAGCAGTTGTAAAGCATTATGAATATGCTCTCCGGTAAGCTGTTATATGTCAGAAGCTACAAACACATTTTGTAATTTTGCCCTTTACAGGACAACTAAGAGTGAATATCTGTTCTTACAGTATTTTCATAAACCTCCTTTTAATGATACAGATAAAATAATTTGCTTAAGATCAAATAGGAAGCCAGTGAAAGGGCAGGTTACAATTTCTTTTCTCTGCTTATCTGCAGATACAGAGCTAACAGAAACATACACACTTAAAAAGAAAACCTGGGAATCACAATTCCATAGCCCATCAATTCAAATCAGTAGATAAAACACTTAAAATATTTCACCCATAGATCAAAGGGTTTATCTGCATATGATCTGCTCCACCTGTCCTATACACAGATGCCAATGTCTCTTTTCATATATGAGTTATTTAAGAACAGGAAAGATCAGGCAGGCAATCATACTGCCTCAGAACAATGAACGCTGCAGCATTCAGCTTTATAACCTATTAAAATCTCAATAAATTCAGTGAAGCTCAAACAGTTATAAGCACACTCACTTGCGAAAAGGCTTTGGTGTTCCCATTTCGACAACTCTGCAAAAAAAAGAAAGAAAGGGATTATGAGGGAACCACGCAAGAACTTCGCCCCACTCAGACATTCAGCATAATTTCAGAGTAAAGGCCTAACCTCCTAACCCCAATGTTTTGTCCACCTCTCAGCCTCACCCTCCCGAGAGCGGACACAGACCAGCATTTCCTTCTTCTACAAATAATGTTTAATGCAAACGGTGTGACTAGTGTTTTATAGACCCGGCTTCACCACCCCTTGTTAAAACCACCACTGCCACCAGCCTGTCCAGCAACAGCTGTCCAACAGCCACTGCCCCCTCCAAGCAAGCAGGGCACTCAGTTACCTCTCAGATTCTCCCTCCTCTTCTGGCAAGTTTTCCAAGGGAGATGGGAATTCAAAAGTATTATTAGGTGTGCGGGGAGTGCCATCCACACAGTCATTAGCAGGTGGTGCTTCTCCAGTCTGCTTCGAGCCTACGAAAAAATGCGTAAGAAATGTCAAGAACTGTATCAAATTAGAGTACCTAAGAGAACTTCACAATCTCTTCATAGCCTCTTGATTCATATCCTCATTTAAACTTAGAGCTGGAGGAAGTGAATTTGTAGCTTGGTAAGAAAAATCCCCATGATATGTGTTTCCAGGTAATACTGACTTGTGATTACAAAGGCAGGCACCTGGGGATGCTTTTTTCCTGTTGGATGATCCAATGCCACCATGACAGAAGCCACCAGACAACAATTTCTGGCCATGGCAAGACTTCCTAACTTAAACCAGAGACTAAGTCAGAAAACATGACTGAGCACCCAGGAAAATCATGTCTAGTGACACAGAAACATGTCCCAATTTGTCAGGCTTCTTGCATTAGAAGTGTGCCTTCCATATCCCATTCACAACACAATTTTCAATAGTACCTCTTCAGTAGTATCATCCTAACCTGCTTCACTGTCCTTGCTTCCCTCTGGAGATGAAAAGGGACCCGTTGCCAAAGGAGACATTGGGTTGGCAGGTGCGTAGGGTGCATCTGTTCCATCACTGGAGGACCCGCTCTGGCGCATCTTGCCAGAATCTGGTGGTTCTGGGCTAACAGAAGACGCTGTAGGTAAGTGCTTCGGATGGCGCTGCTTCTGTATTTCCATGGCTCTGCCAACTAAAGAAACACAGAGTCATTACATTGCTGAAAGAGCTTTTACCTGTTCCCAGTAACCAAAAGAAATATTTCAGGACAACTACTTTAATTAAGATTTGCCTATCGTTAAAAACATGGTTTAAAATCAAAAATTTTACTAAGTCTTTGTTGTTGTTGTTAAACAGCAGAGACTAACTGGCTTTCATACAAGTAGTGGGGGTACATACATTTCCTTGTCTGACATACTTGCACTGCTGTCATGTCGGCTTGGTCTCCTCGGTGGGCCCAGAATATTAGGAAAGCCTCTTCTCTTTCCTTTTTCATCTCCTTCTTTCTCTTTCTTGATACTTTGCTGCATTAATATACAACAAAGAAAATCAGAGTAAACAGTAAACTCATTTCTTCAGGCTCAATTATTTACTGAGATATTGACTAATTCTTCAGAACAGCAGCAGCAGTTTGGTACAAGAAAAGTTTATTTGTCATAAAGCGGGTTTTAAAGTTACCCAGGGGTCAGCATCCTGCAGCATACCAGGCAAAGACAGTACAGGCAGCCTGCGAGTGGTACCAGGGTTTGCAGCAGGGAGCCACAGCATCTTAAGAGATGCGTCTGTTAAAAGCAAGAACTCACACAGCCTGGTTTTAACTTAACGGGAGCCAGAAACCACTCTCTTCCCTAGGGCAAGACACCCATTTACAGTGACCACTAGCTCCTTGTTTCTCTGAAGAACAACATCTTGTGACTCCAAACTGCCACAAGCATACAGACTCTAATCTGGGGAAGAAAAATACAACTTAGCAAATCACGTCAGAAAGGCTGCTAATGCTCAATCAAAACTTTTCACACTGTCAGTGCAGAACTGCTCACGACAGCCTTAACATTCAAAGGAGGCTGAACATCGATGAAGATACATAGCTGCTGTGACCAGACACATGGCCACGCCGTGGGAGATCACTGAATACACCCATGGAGATTGAGTTTTGGTGAAAAAATTCATTCTATAAACAGGGGAGTGTGGGTGGCAGGAAGAGTAGCTTTCTTGCACCACAAAGCCTTTGGTTTTGGGCAAGTTTCTCAAGAAAAAACCTTAAGTATACTGGCCAACAGACTGATGGGTTTAATGAGGTCCTGAGTTCTGACAGCTTTAATGAGGTCCTCAAATTATTTAATATTGTAATACGTGAAACGTTTATCACGCAAAGTTTTAATAAGTCTAGAACCGTGAAAAGGAAGGTAATTAATTTATAATTGAGGTGTCTGAAAACGTATGTACAACTCAATCTCACTGTTAGGTTTTCTGTGCAGATTGATAATGCTGTATCCTGTTGGTGCAATGAAGACTGTAAAAATCATACCAACTTCTAGTGTGTCACGCAAAAGTCTATTCTGAATTCTACTGAAGCACCCACGTCAGACAGTTTTAAACAAATGTGCTCTGGTCACAACACTACTACCTTGATCTTTGGCAAGAAACCAATACGGCCACGCTTCTGCTCCAAGTTCCGAGGCTCTTTAACTTTGACTCCCAGATGCTTCATGTAAGTAAGAATCACGTATTGCATTGTGGAACTGCCAAATAAACACAAGGAAAGAAGATGGATGTTAAGGAGAAATGTACTGGGGAAAATCCATCTTGTCAAGAAAATGAGATAGGTTGAATGCAAAGGTTCCGTGGAGAAATGAACCATTTCTGGATTAAAAGAAGTTGAGTGATTTTGTTTGTTTGTTTTAATATGAAACTATGCGTTACATACAACGCAAAATACTCAGCCAATATTATAATCTATCCTTTTGTAAATAACAGATGCAGTTTATGAAAGGCGTACCAGCCTAAGAGGTAAAAATATATATATTTTTTAAGAATTACACAGAAACTTTTAAGCTCATACATTAAGTACATATCTGAAGTCATATTACGGGAGTTACAGTAAAAATCAGTAACAGTAAAAGGTGTAGTAGCTGTAGTGAGTATAGTAAAAGCTACCCAGCTAGTTGTAGGGTGCCAAACAAACTGAACAGGGCAAGGCATCACATAAATATTAGACTGGACTGAAGCAGCTACAGAACCAAACCAAAGAAACAGATGAGCTCTCAGAAACAGTAACTTTTTCTGGTCTGAAACAAAAGAAACAAACTTCACAACAAGGAGAGGCTGGAAACAAGACTGGTATTTCAAGTTAATTATGCCAGCAGATTCAGAAAATGAGAGTTTAGAGCTACGGCCAGCAGAGGGCTGCCTTGTTCTGTTCAGCAAAGAGAGCCAGCAGAGCAAGCATCAGCAACGGGGTTCTTACTTCAGACTAAGCCCACACAACTTCCATTACCTCTTTTCTTCCTCCAAAGGCTGAGATGTCATCCTAAAAACAAGAGAGAATGTAAAAAGGAAACAATAATTAACTAACAATTAACAGCCAGTCATATCCACCAAGAGTGTCAGCAGTAGTATTCAAAGTGTCCTTTGGCATATAAGAAAGCCCCAGGAAAAGGAAACAAAAATGAAAGTTCAGTTAGGAAAATTGGGTTCAGCTCACATTAAAAAAAAAAAAAAAGTTATGAAACTATAGGTTTCTACAACCCAGAAGAAGGACCCTGACCTAACAATGCACAAGACAACAACAGAAGCATGCCTCTGCTATCTGAACAGTAGCCTTCCTTAAAAAGATACATGGACTTCAGCTAAATATTAACATATTTTTCGCTGTCATTACTGAAATATACGTTGGTAGCAAAATGGGGAAGCAATATAAATGTAGTGGTGTAAAATTACTTCTAGTTATTAATTCCTTTGCTTAGCTGCTGTAAGGTTCAGGGTGAAACCGTTTTTAACTCCCACAATTATACTTGCTGATACTCACAAGACTTCCTCAATTTTGGCAATAATCTGTTCTGCACATGCTCTTTCCTTCTCCACCGCGTTCCGATCACGAACCCTTTCTGCATCCAGCTTGGTCAGCTCTCCTTCCGCCAGGGTCAATCCCATACTACGTTTCTGCCTGAAATACAGAGAGGGAAGCATCACTTGAAACTGAATGCTGACTTGTAACAAGCAAAGGCAACCTCTTGACATTCAGAATGTCAAGCAAGTTGCATTATTGGTTTTTGAACAAGAACGGAGAGGTCACCACAGTTCTCTGTAACATTTGCATTCGCTGTAAAACAAAGCTTATAAAGTTGTATGATATTTATCAAGAGAGCTAGCCATGGCAATGGCCAAGCAAAGGTGGTTGTTCTTTTTGCAGTATCCCAAGTTGTACATTTGAAGCATCTACTTGAACTGAGACACTTTTAGCTGTGAAAAAGTCCATTATATCTTTTGCTACAGCATCTCATGTTGGCACAGAATGCTCGCAACTGTACAAGAAAGGGCATATTAATTATTAAATTCTACCATATGCTCATGACAGCTCTCTAAAGTGGATTATTTCTTGTCCAAAGGAGAGCAAAAATAAAAAAGGATATAAACTGATTACAAACATGCTTAGTAAGAAAGATTCATGTAACATCACCTAAGTAATAATATTCTAAAATTGCCTAAAATAACCTCTAGGAATAAATAAACAAATCTCTAACAAAGATCTTGCAAAGAACTACTTGCAGCACAGTGTCAAAAAACATTCAAGTGTTGGTCAGGGTGACCCTGTAGGCCCTCTGCAGTGCCATCTTCCTGTTCAGTCCGAGATGAATTATTATGTCCCTTGAGTTTGGACTTCTCCCATAATGGACACGTTGACTGAGGGCAGGTATGAATTAAACTAAAAGCTGCACAGGCAACTATTGTTACCTGAAGTCTTCCAGATTCCTCTGAACTTCTGGACAGACTTTATCTTGCATAGTTTGTATATAGTGGCGATGAAGCTCTTCAGGAATGAGCTCTGGCCTTCTTTTGTCTGCAAGCCAGAAGAGGAAGTTAAGAGATTATTCTTTTGAGAACAGTGATAGCCCATGCTACATTAGAATAAAGTCACTCTTTCACATCTTTGACTCATCCAAGAGTACCCTTTTGCTTTTCACTTACTGATAATATGAATTTTACAGCATTAACTGTAAAAAGATTTAGTCACATCCAGTATTAGATTAAAAAATACGCATGCCAATGTGGCCAGTGCTTCTCACTACTAATGCATGTACCAGAGCACGCATAATGCCCTCCATAAGAAACAAATATTTATTTGTCTCTTCCTGTAAACACATGATACTGTATATCTGAAGTAACCCTAAGTGCATTTCAGAAATTTCCTTAGACTGCCTTGAACAGCAGAAGCTGCAGATAGATAGTGCCTTACCTAGATCTACGGAGATTTCATCTGGAACTGGAACTTTAAGATTCTGTTAAAAAGAAAAAAAAATTGAAAGGAAAAAAAAAAGACTGGGGGAACATACACAACAAACAGCACCCCAATTAAACATACAATGCATACAATACAACCCCCTCAAAAAACAAAACCTACAACCTTAACACATAAAGTTATCATGAGGGAGGCTCCCATCTTGAGTATGTATTATATTACACAAGGATTATTTCATCTAAGCATGCGATACTAGCCTCTGCTACACTACGTGGTAGTCTAATTTATGATGGTAAAGAAGCTTCGCAGGCTTTGCAACAGACATACAAAATTGCCCAATCCTTGCAACAGCCATGTCAATATACGCAGTTGTTATTAACTAAAAGGGAATGTATAACAACTAAAGCTAGCTTACACATCACAGAAATACTACTCCTATCAGACAATGCATTCTCTGTGACATACAGACTTACCCAGGCATCTGAGCCTATTTACCATTCATTTTGCCTTATTTAGTGGTATCATTTTAACCAAAAGAAAAAACAAAAAAAACGCTATTGATTCTGGAGGACTTATATAACTACTGAGTTTCTTCCAGTTCAGGAGAGCGGAGAATGGTAAAAGTCAACTTCCTGGATACACTTGAAAACGAGAGAAAGGTCTGGAACTTACTGCAGTTCGGTCCAAGAAGAACTGGTAAAACTCAAGAAAGACACGCCGTGTCTCTTTGGAGTTGGTCTGCTTGTACAGGTCTGTGTAAAGGTAGCACAACTGTGGGAAAGAGGAGGAGAAGAAATTAGGAGATACAATGAGAACTCTTCTACCACACCGAACTCAAATCTTTCTTTCCTCTATTTCAAAGAATTCAGCATTGCTGGATTGTGAGTCTTCCTAGCTACCTTCAGCCACCTAGACTGCACAGGAAACCTCATCTAGTCAGCTAGGCTGCCCCTGTAATCAGTGGAGGAGGGAAGGGAAAAGAGAAACGGAGATCAGACCTTCCTTGTAGATAACTAATCCCACTACCTTAGGCTGGAATTAAATGCTTTCAAGAGCTAAATATTTATTTGTAAACCACTGAATGTAAAGGAGACAGTTCTCTTCGTCCTTCTCTTCCTTTATCTGAAATACCCTCGTGCCTGCACAGGATCTCTATTTGCTGATCCAGTGGTGTCACTGGTAATGCTACACAAGAACAAGGAGATCCTGAAATACTCTGGTTAAGACTACAAATTTTGGCCACGGAAACAATTCCAGAACATCTTACCAATGCTGCAGGGTCAAACTGGGACACCACATGATGCAGAAGAACAGCAAGGTGAGCTGGGCGAGATTTCAGGAGCTCAATGTTTTGGAAACAGCTGCACTGTCCATTAATCTGCAGAGATACAAGGAAACTATTTGAATTATTCAAGAAAGCTACCGTGCAAAAAAATAACAAGCTTCTTCCTACAGCTTAGCTCCTCATTTGTTTAATTAAAATAAAAACTGAACAATTCCAGAGCCTTTGCAATGCCATTCTAACATCCCAGGAAGAGTTTACAGTGGGAATATTTCTTTTAAATACACCCCTGAACACTGACTACAATATAATGACACATAGCTCAGAGCAAAGGAGAGCTGAAATAACTCAGAATAAGTATGTCAAAAGCCATAGCAGCTGTACTGCTGTGACTATAATGCAGAACTGTTAATAGAAACTTAATAAACAAAAGGAAATCAAATAAGGCAAATGAATTTCTAGAAAGCTTTAAGTTGTAAGACGAAAGAGTAACAGAAAGAATCAAAGAGAGAATATTGTCATAAAATGCCCAAGTGTTACTATTTGGTATGATCAGCAGTAACGAGAATCACATGCCTTAATTCTTAATTCACCACATGAAAACTGTTAAACAAAAAGAAGCAATGGAGTCCTTGCAGTTTAGGCACAGAAAAAACAGAATTCTGGTTGAGGTAGGGAGAGGGGGTGGCTGAGAGCTAAAAGTCATTCCCACCTGCTCCTGCTCAGTGTCAAAGTCATCATCCTCTGCTCCAATGATCTGAGGCCCTATGCGGCATGAAGGACTTCCAACACTCGACTGAGAATCCTGGGGTGAGTCAGAAGTGCGAGAAGGGAAGGAAGAAAAGTACAGCTCTGTTAGTGTCTTGGAACAGTAAACTTCCTTTACCTAGTCAAAAATATCACCATCGCTTTAATTCTTCTTTTCAAATTGCAAAAGAAACCCATGTGCCTTTATTCAACCTTGTCCGAGTTTATAGTTGCGAGATCCCCTTTAGAATGTTTCTCCCGAGTTGGAAGCATTCAGAAATGTCAAATCAGATGACTCAAAACCAATTGCATCATCTGCAGACTTCTAAGTACATTAAACATGGAGCATATGACAAATGACAGCTTTGTACAAATGGAGAAATATGACTTCAGAAAGTCATGCAAATGAGGGAAAAATACTTCAGAAGTCATCCTGTGGAAGACGGCAGTACTTTCAGATAGCTCAGAACTTCCTGCTATGTTCCACTTTCATCCATTTTCGAGGCCATCCCTGATAATACCAGCCTTATAATTACTTGAATATCCTAAAGACTGGTTTTCATTTAGGGTTGGACTCAAGGAATAAAATATGTACAACAGCTATTTTAGGTCCAGCTGTTTTACTGCTGATTATCTATTTCTCGTCTCTAAATGGGCCTGCTCTTAAGCTCCATAAACATTTATTCAGCTAATTAACATTCCCTGCACAATTTTAATTGCATTTCATTTTCTAAAGCAAAGTTTATATGTGCTTCATCTAGAAAGCGGGGGAAAACAAGACGTTAATGGGCCCATTACAGGAGATGCTGTCGTTATTTTTTATGGTTTGGACTCACAGTATCTTGAACCTCAGTCTTCTCTGGGCTCTCATCCAGATAAACCCGCTCCTTCGGGCCACTGCGAGGACTCTGGGGAACAAGAAAGTAACTACTAGTGGGCTAGTAACCTCCCTCCACCTCCTGGCAATCCTCTTTCTCATGTAGCCCTGCAGACATTTGGCTTTATTTGCAAAAAGCATGAGCTGTTGGCTCATCTTCAGTGTGCCCACATTAACAACCAAGGCTTTTCAGCTGGGCTACTGCTCAGCCTGTTGGTTCCCAGCCTATGTTGATGCACGCAGTTATTTCACCCTAACTGTAGAACTCTGGACTCCATAAACTTCGAGAGCTTTCCATTGCCCCCAGTCCTTAAGTTTCTCGGTGTCACTTTGGATTGAAATGCTTCAAAGTTTGGTGTGTCAACCACCTCCAGTGATCACTTATCATCAACAACTCTGACAGAATTAAGGAAGATAGCTATGAATTCTATTCTGCATTTATTATATACAAACACGAGTGACATTTAGTCAGATTTGGAGTTAGCGAGGGAGTGTTTCAAAATAGAGTCATCTGTGTTCATGTTTTGGAGGCACAGCTGACCCATCTTCCTTTCCCTTCCAACTGCTAGTACAGATTTAGCTCCCACCTCCATAAGTTAAACAACAAACTTAGGCCAAAGTGCAAGTACAGAGTCTCAATTTCTGTGCGCTAATCAGATAGCAGCTTAATTAAGGATTAGGTGCTAAGGCACTGCAATAAGGAGACCATACGAGCACACAGATTGATAACTGATGAGTGAACAGACTAGGAGTATTTACTGTTGGCAATAATTGAGGCTTATTTGGTAAAAGTAAGGCTCTTCCTCACTTTCATGGCAACTTGCCCAGTGACTGGATCTGAATCACAGCTACCGCAATTGGAACATTAACATGCTCTTAAAAGATACTCTAATTGGCATCTCTCAGTTTTGAGAAAGATGCTGGCATCCATCTTTCTTTGTCTGGTTACAGGGAGTGTGCCAGGAAAATCTAATCCTGGATGAAAACCCAAAACCCACACTATTTATTTCTCAGTCCCTAATGGAAAACCAATATAGTATGCTTCCTCAGGGAAATATTTTTGGTGTGTATTTAGAAGCCTATTCTAGCAATACACACCTTTACTCAGACACTACGTATCTATAATACACAGAACAACACAAACTTAAAAAATCTGCACAAGAAAACCAAATCCAAGAGGTTTAGAAACAAAGTCACGGAGTCATTCAGTACTCACATCAGCAATGTCACTGTTTGGTCGGGAGGGGCTGTCACTGCTGTAATCTAGTTTGCTCAGACCATCCCCACTCTCTGCCTCCACTTCACTGATCTGCAGCGATTCTGTCACGGACCTGGAGGACAGAACTCCATCCTAAAAAGATAAAAGTGAGTTGGGAGCAGCACAGAGCAAGTAAAATATTTCAAGAGACTATTATACTCAAACACTAGCTCTTTTAAAACCTGGACAGCCCACATTATTTATTAAACTTCCTTCATGTATTTTTAAAAAGTTGCAATGTTCTTCTAAGAGAAGACAATAGAATATCACATCAAGTTTTCAGGACTTATAACCTTAAAGGTAGAGAAAAAAAAAGGAAAAATAATACAACTTAAAAAAGAAAAAAAAAAAAAGCTGATTTAAGCCTCCAGTTATTTATTCTTCATGGCAAGAATGACTACACAGGTTTCTTCTAGGTTGTATTGACAAAGTAATATACTTCACAATTTGACAAAGTAATATACTTCACAATTTGCACTTAATGCTTTAAAAGCAGTTCTTCATAGATTGTTTGGAAGTTCATTGTAAAGTCCACTTCATATACTGACATTCCACTGTATTACTTGACAGCTTCTGCCAGCCTAATTACCAGTCTCAACTCTAGAGGGTGCAATCTGTCTGTACAAGCACTGAAGAGCGTGGCAGGGAACTCCTGCTTGCCCAGAACACCATCATCCCCCAAGAATTTTCAGCCAAAACATACCACAGAGAAGCCTGACACATTCTGTTACCTGAGTACAGCCTGTGGCTTTGGACAGCTGCTCCTGCAGCTGAGTAATGTGCTTCTTTGTTTCCTGTATCTCTTTGAGCAGTCGTGAGCTGGATGATCGGCTATACTCTTCTTGCAGAGACTGAAAAGTAATTTTATGAGCTTTCATCACTCAGTATCTGCTCAATATCAAAGCTTACAACTAATCTTAGCCTACTACTAATCTTCATTCCATTAACACATCTAAAATAATAAACAGCACGTTTGCACACCTACTGTCATACCAAGTAAGTGCTATGGAATGTCTGTTTTATCCAGCTCTCCTCTGCCTTGTGCCATATGAAAATAACTCCATTCTAGAGATTTATTGAATTAATCACAACCGCATCGAGCATACAGCTGAAGACACAATAACTCAGCACCACCAAGGAGCACAGTGCCAATTGTTGCTCCTAGTGAGAAATGACTCACTTTCAGTTAGTCAAAGATGCTTACATGTCCTAGGATTAGACCAGATTGACCGGGTATGTACGTTTCCACTTAAACTACCACATTTTTTTTCCAATCCTGTCAAAGATTATAAATGCAAGAGTTGACCAGTCCAAGCAATTAGACAGATCTCTGATGTTAGGCCAATATATAGAAAAGCTAAACTAAAACACAAGCCACGCAAAGGAATGCTGAATAAGCTACTTAATAGTGATTCAACAACCCATCTTTTTAATTCACATCATCCCCTTTCCCTTCCCTCCACCCCTCCTGTACACATGCAACAACTCCAGTACCTGCAGCCGCTCCTGCTCTTTCTGTAGCATCTTTCTCAGAATCTCCACCTTCTGGTTGTGGACAATATTATTCTCCTCCTAGAAAATAAGGAGCGAAGGAAGATAAGGAAAATGGATATGCCTGCTTTCCACCTACTTCCTAAACATGGGCCCAAAAAAAGACCAACAAAAAGCAATTCAAGTTTCTGCAAATCCTATCCTATGTAGAATGTAATCACTCACTCCTACTTTTGAACGTAGTTATCTACATTAAACAAAAAAGAAAGAAAGAAGGAAAGAAGGAACAAAGGAAAGAAGAAAAGAAAGAAAAAAAGAAACATTTGTGTATTTGCTTTCCTTACTCTTCTTTGTCACGTCTGCATGTCTTACAGCCCAAATTTTAATAGAAATTACAGAATACCTGGCTTTGAGCAGACAGCGTCAACTCACACCATACAAACTGCAGTGTATCTCAAAGACAACCTGTGAATAACCTCTCAACTCTCTTTGCATTATCTCAGATGGGACAGGATATTTCCTTGCAACATGTTGTTTCCCATGTGATTAAATGCCCACTGGGTGGCCAAATACTGCAATTCCAATTTGTTATTTGTGCAAGAAGTTCAAAACAATTCCTTTGAGGAAAAAAAAAATGACTACATTTTTTCCACTGCTGAACTGGTTCTTTGGAAAGAAAATCTTAAAAAATCTTAAATCTTACCCCCATAAGCACTGGGCTAGTAATCCTTTCTGCATTTCCTGATGTGCCAGGCGAATGGGGCGATGTCATGACGGGACACATATGCCCAAACGCTGCCAGATCCACTTCAGAATCAGCCAGTGGAATCTGGGGAGACCCTGGTGGGCGCCCCTGAACAGTGAGAGCTACATAGGAACCCGCTGGAGGGAGAACAAGAACAAGACACATTTCACACACACTTGCAGATTTCTAAGGTTCTCACCCCTAGAGACACAACTCAGACCATTCTTCATTTGTTCATTCTTCACACCGCTGAATGCTGTCAGATCAGTTTTTGAGATCTCCATTTAAATATCAGGTAATCCAAAACCTTTCCTGATAGCCAACCTTAATGAAAACACCGGGCAATTTCTAATCTACCGGGTTACATTTACAGTATACATAGGCTCACACCACAAAATAAACTGTGCCGGGGTGGAAGGAACCGCTAACGCTTTCTTCATAGTACAAGAAAATCAACCAAGAATTCACTTCCGTTGGAAATATCAGTACTTTGTAAGCAACTTAAAGTAATCTGCATTAACAGTGCCTGAATAGCTGTGGCATTTAAGGTGATATCAAAACCGGACGATGCGTGGGCGAGGTTTGATAGTAATTTCAAACACCAAGCAAAGGAGAAACTGCAGAAGCATGGATCAGCTCAAGTCCAAGTAGTCAAAATTAGCCCATGTTTCACTTCAATGCCTGTTTTACACACACCCTTTATCTCTCAGCATGGGATGTGATTGTCTTTTGTCACTTGATAGCTGAATCAATCATCGATCCTTTAAAATTATGTCTTTCATGCTTTTTAAAGGAGCACAGTGACAAAAATAGCAACATGCCTTTACTTACACTTGATCAGCTTTACCACCTCCAAATGGTTTGAGTGTGTTACAAGAGTGCCATTCACCTGGGGATATGAGAGAGAAAGAAAGTAAACAGTGGTTAGCTCCTGATTTCTAACCCAGGAAAAAATCCCACTGGGTCCCCACACACTACACAATAAGCAATGTAATAGAACACGCAACAGTATTTTTTTCCTCTCATCTCTATTACTATGTCTTTCAAGACGCTAACAGAGAAACAATTTCTCCCTCTAAGTTTATCTCAGCGAGCAGAGCTCTACAAAAAGAAAACCATACACATATAACAAAGAAAACCAAGCAACCGACCACGAGAAAGCAACCCACCTCCCACTGGGCAGAAGGAAATTTAGGGTAGTTAACTTTATTCATTAATTTATATGCTTGGTTGAAATCCCAGCTCTATCTGTGTCAAAGCGGCTCTAGCACAGCCATCATTTTGCAGCACTGACTTAGATAATCATTTTAGCCAATGACTTGATTTCTTGGTTGTTCGGGACTAAAAGAGAACACTGATTGGGGTGCAGTTATGTGAGTAATGATAAAACCCAAGGCAACCATTTATTTGCAGGTAATCATCAGTAACACACTGCTCCCGTCCCCTGATACTTCTTTTTTTCCGTACATGTGATAACTGAACCTTGTAGGATGCTGAACTTGCCAATGAAGTTCTGAAATAAGAGCGATCTCCAAAACAAAACTAACATTCAGCAGTGGGCTTTCAGTGGTTACGGTACATGCCCAGAACAGGGAAACGTAGGCCATTCCTCTATCCCACAGGCAAAAGCAAACATCAGTGCAGAGCCATCAATGACCTGCTTTCAGGGAAAGAGCTCATTTAATACAAAGGATCTATTTCTCGGATGATGTGAATGACCTTACCTTGATAATTCTATCACCTGTTTGCACTCCAGCCCGCATGGCTGCTCCATCTACAGAGGCAAGAAACCATTAGTTCCAATTTCAATAAAAATCATACAAACCAAAAATAGTTTAAGTGCTTCTGTAGTTCCACGCAAAGCTACTTCCCATAGTCACCCAAGCTTCTTCTTTCTTTCTTAGATTAACATCTCTGAGTATCTACACTAAAGTAGTTCTGTTCCCATTTTGTAGAGGATACGCCAAACCACAATCCACCACTTTACCAGGCATAAACTTACTTCCTTTCAACTGCAAGAGGTCAGTTTCCATATCCATCAGACACAGGAGGGGTGGTTCACTGCATCCCAGCAGTGTGACACTCTTTGTCCTTGCACATCTATTCCAAAGTTTGTGATAGCTACAGCCATCCCACCCATAAGGAAAGAATTTGGAGTTTTCTACTCCAACTCATGCACACATTTCTTTGATTCACACGAAAACCCTCTAGGCTGCTCTCTGGCTAGCATATTTAGCATGTCTGCTTACCTTCTTTGACGGACTGCACGAAGACTGGATTGTCTCCGCTGACTGTCAGCCCAAATCCATTTTCATCCCGTTGGATAATAACACACCGCTGAACAAGACCTGCATAAGAAAGGTGGGGAAAGGGCAGAAGAAAGAGAAGGAGAGAAATACAAAGAGACACAAGCTAGGCATCAGTCCAAAACCTTATCCTCCTAGATAATCACAGAGCACTGAAAGAAACTGGTACAAGACAACAGAGGGAAAAATATATGAGAGACAGAAACAGGGCAGCAGTCCAGAAACAGATAGGAATGTCAAGACAGGTCAAGCTTATTGCTTCAGTTACACAAAACAGAGATATACAACAGCAGAGATGCAGACAGCTCTGGCACATCAGACACAACTTGAGGTAAAAGCAGCTTGTAAAGAGGAGCAGCTATGTACACGAACCAATGAGCACAATTTCCCTTTGTCCATATCAATAGGTCTTCAAAGTGCAGCATAGGGCTGTCATGTTCCCGTACACCATCATCAGCACCAAACTATTTTTACAAGCTACTTTTAATAAATAAATAAACAAACAGGTTACAAATCTCTCAAACTAACATAAATGGCTTGTGCTAATACTGAAAAATTAGCTTGTGCTAATACTAGAAAAATCTCATCTCAGGGCACCTTCTGTTCCAGGTGAGAATATTTAAGGGAAGCAGATCAGTAGCAGTAAAGAAGCACGAGCCGCAAGTGCTACACTTAACTAGTCTTCTGGAATCAAGACCGTGCTTCCCACTGAGCTATTACTGGGCTAAGTACTGGGACAAAATCCCAGGAGATGTGAGTTCGAATCTGCTCCTCCTCTAACTTGCTGTGTGACATCAAAGGCAAATTGTCTTTTTTCCCAGGAATCCTCAGTATGCTGTGAACATAAAACACAGCAGAGATAAGTGTACTCAGGAGGTGCAGCACTTTGAGAAGGTGAAGTGCTAGACAATCACAGAATCGTTCAGGTTGAAAAAGACCTCTACGATCATCTAGTCCCATAGCTATGTCTATTGTTCACCTGAAAATGAAACAAGGAAAAAAAAAAAAGGGGGAAAAAAAGTAGCAGCCCCAGCATATTCCTTGCAGAGCACTTCCCCAAGAGCAGCTGCAAAGCCTACCACAATGGAGCCTTTATCTTGAAAAGCAACTTTAGGAACTCTGCAGAATGCTTCCAGGATGTTTTTTTATTTACATAGCAGAAACCACTAGCTACTAAACATCAGCCTTCTTTCTAACAGCTTGCTTTGCTTCTTCATTTCTAAAGCCACATCAGGCAAAATTCTGACACCAGCATCTCGAGAAAGAGTTCTCCTCCACATCAGATACCAAAATTGTAGCAGCGTTGTTTAGCATGGAGGGGGCAAAGGAAATTGAGAAGATGCTGCCCCAGCAAAGCTTTCTTTGCTGGAATCATTTTTAAGGAATGAATTGTAAGAGACCATGGAGTCACATCCACGCTTTAAATCACTCTCGTACCAGCACAGCTCCTTTTATGTCTCTGGAGCAACTCCTAATGGAAATGAAGAGCCTCAAGTGAAAACACTGTCCACCCAGTCAGCCCTGTTCTCCCTGAGTGTGGCATACATGAAGACAGGTGTGGGAGCGGTGGAAAAGGTTGCTTTCCAGCACTTGGGCAGCCATCTGGTCACAGAATCCCATCCCAGTAACTCCCCTTCTGCTGATAAAGGAGAAACAAATTACACTACCCACAGCGATCCGCAGTAAGTTGATGGAATGGATGCAAGGGGAAAGCAGACAAGAGGAAAAAAAACCACCACCTTTCACACCCTCTTTATATGCTTAAGTGAAAGAACATGCCTCTCCCTTTTGTACCTCCCATTTTTCTATATGACCAAGCTTCTTCAAGTCTCACTTCACAAGAATGATGCCCCAGGGTGGGGTGTGGGAAAGAGAACATATGCTATTTCATAAAAACAGCTCGTTTTAAACCTTGCTGCCAGACGTGCAGGTTTTATGAGTAAGACACTAACTAATCTTTTGACTCATAAGAACTTTCCTTGCTTAAAGGCACAGCATAGCCCCGTGTACTCGCTGCTCTTCCACGGAATTTCTCTCTTTACCAGAACCAATAACCTTTGGATCCAGGGTACTGATAAGCTTCCTCCTGGAATTAACATGATGCCAACACAGAGGCAGTGCATTACGAGATGCAACAAAAGCTGGCCTTGCAGAGGATGACTTAAGTTCTAGGAATGATCAAATTAAACAGTTTCAAACCACAAGTCTCAATTCCACCCAACACCACCTTCTAATTTTACAATGGGAAGGCAAAAGAAATTAGGCTGACTTGAACCCAAATTATTCCAGAATTGCCTTTTCCCTGTATTTTTTCACCTCAGATCAGAAACAGGCACTTAGCCCTTTCCCCAACACGATATAAAAGGATCTAACACAACATAATGAGGTTTACATAGGCCAGCTGAGACACCATGCTTGATGGAGATACACAGCAGCTTTACGGTGATTTTAATGAATGTGAAGTTTTCTGAAGGTACCGCTGCCTGCAGAACTGCAGCAGCTTCACTAACAGCGTCGGGCTGAGGCGGGTAACCCAAAAAGCAGCTTCCAGTGCTCCCTCCTGAGCTGCTGTGAGGACAAAGCAGCACAGGACCTCCCCACCAAACCTGTCATTTGCTCACTTCTGTTCTTTCGATATAAAATACATTCCATGTGAAATCTGCTTCGTGGGGGAACGTTAAGAACAGAGCTGTGATGTTTTCATAACCCAGATCTGGTACCTTGACCACCTCATTAGACACTCTGGAACAGTCTCAAAGGCAAGGCACAAACCACCCAGAGCCCAGTGACACACACCGTGAAGTTTTCAGCAGCCGTTACTGCCATGCCTTGATATCACAAGTACCTACAGGAACTCGTACTTTAAAACGCTGAGCAGCAACTTCACCCACTTCAGGTAAAGTCTACGAGGTTGGTGCAACGCTGAAGAGCCCACGTTAGCAAGTGGCAATCAGCTTTTGATGCACGATTCATTCATTCTTTGCCTGGGTGTTCCAATTCTCACTGTTTCCTGGATGGAAATCATGAGTCATTCTTTTTCAAGAACCTTACCAAGGTATTTGATGTTTTCCAGTTGAAGCTTAAGAAAAATTACAAGGACAAAGGAACTCATCATTGACAACATTCAAAATCAAATCAATAATTCTCTTATTCCCATATTCACTTGCACATGACAGTATCTTGAAATAAGGAAACATCACTGCGACTATGTTTTAAGTACATAAAAAAAAAGACATTTGTATTTTGGGTGGATTCATAAAATTTTGTAGAAAAAAAAAATCTTTAAAATCCTTTTTCATCTTCATGCATATTGCAATTCCCCAAACTTGTCGATTACTCAAGCCACGAGTGCAGCAAAGCAGCTAACTGCATTAGCTGCTGCTAGCTGTACTTAGAGGTTTAAGATTAGAAGTGAAAGCTGTTAGAAATTACCAGTCTCAGAAAAAAGGAATTAGAGAAAAAGCTAAAATGATCAACTCCTCAGTAGGTGGCACTATTCCCTCCGAGACGTTGTGTCCCGTTCTCCAACCCCCTCACAAGTGAGCCTTTTGGGTAGCAGCAAAGGGTAACGTCACAGGTTCTCAAGGTCACTTACACATCATGGTAAAAATGACTGTCTCAGCAGTCCCGACATACATTTTGATTCTCCATTAACTTCTTCAGTTAAAGAGATCATTCACCTTCTTCTCTACGGATCCTAAATATTTTGAAGCTATTCAATTAAATATGAAATTTTATTTCCCCAGCAGGGCATAACAAATACAGCAGGAGTTTGTTCTGAAAACCGAACTCACAAGAGAGAACGGAGCCATGAATTACATCTCCCATAACATAATGGGGCTTTTCCTCTGATCAAACTGTGTGGGACACTGCATGGGAGGAGCCTCGTGAACTATAACCTCCCTGGAGGCATGAGGCCACAATGGGAAAATGCAATTTAATATAGTGATTTGAAATGAATCATTCAATAAACAAAAACAAACTCCTTGGGGTTTTGAGAACGTCCAACTGTTTCACTTCAGTTGGGAGGCTTTATTTCCATCAAATATTTCCAGAAACCCTGCTCCACAAAATAAATAAAACTATCGGCTTTTATAAAGACAATTTCTCATCGGATGAAATTCTGAATTTCACTTCATTCGAGTTATCACCACGTTCTTCATACCAAATGACATATTTGCAGCATTCTTCAGATTCTTCCACTAACTTGGTAACAGAAGTCATGTAAAGCCAGAGCAAAAACTATACTGTTGGAAATTACTGCAGTATATAATGGCCTGATAAGGCTGCTAATAACAATGGCACTGAAAACCATTCATAAAACAAAGCCTGGTAACCTTTCTAGAAGAAAAGAACAATGTATTTTAACCATTAAAAATAGGACTATCTGCTCCCATGGCAACGACACATTCAATCCCTGTGGTCGAGTGCCCCTTGCACTCCGAGCCGTTTCTGGCTATTATAAGGGGAGCGATGAGGGGCTCCCAAGAGTCCTTTTAAGAGGCTGGAAAAATGGTCACAAAATAAAGACACAAGGCTGACAAGAACTGCAAGGAACAAAACAGGAAGAGTAAGGACGGATTCTCTAGGGTTCGATTTAAAAACATGTCAACAGGGGCAAAATCTGGATTTGCAAAACAAAAAAAGATCTAAAAACCTCCCCCAAAGTTGGAGGCAACATGCGGAAGAGTATGCAGAAGGTCTAGTCTATCATCTGGGCTGGAAACTTATAATTAGTAAATATAAAGGAAGGTATCTTTAGGGAGCAAGCAACCAATATCTAACCTCTCACCCTCAAAGCTATAATCAATTTTCAAGTTTGTTTAAGAGACGGGAATTCTATTTCAAGAAAGAGGTGTCAAGCATTGTGGATGGTTATAGCACTAATTAGTTAATTACAGCATACCTGAAATTACACTCAATCTCTCTTCTCATCAGCTAGACCTTGTTGAGTACACAGATATGAGATGGTTGGATTTATGGGAGAAAATACCTCACTCTAAGTTTGATATGGCTATAAATCAACTTCTGTCTATCAGAACAGTTTCCCTACCTAACCCCTCTCCCCAGCCAAGCCACTTATATTCTTCAAATTCTGGCCTATTGCTCCTTAGTTAAGAATTTTGAGAGGTAAGAACAAACACACACAGTCACACCTCCTTTTTCTGCTGTCATTCAAGACTTTTCTATTAGTCACTTTCCAAGGGCTAGCCAAAAAAGAGCCAGTTACCATCCAGTCACCAGCAAGAAAAATATCAGTACAGTATTTCCACTTGCAGGTCTTTAAATATTTTGGTCCCTTCCAAAGCAAACAGCAAACCTCTCTACACATACCACAGAACCTGGGAAAAGAAGAGGGTAGAGACAAAAGGCAGGGCAAGGTCCACAACAGAAAAGGCCATCGGAAAGGAAGGATGAGTGGAAACTGCTCCCATAGATACTGGACATGGATAGAGCATCTGCAGGAAACTTTGGGGGAAGTGGAGGCTTAAGTTAGGAAGTCATGTTTCTTTCTGCCATACATGAAAAACCAGGACACTGTACAGACTGAGGGAGAAGTATAAACACAGATACATTCCATT
The DNA here is from genome assembly GCF_040182565.1 of Anser cygnoides. Classification (NCBI taxonomy): domain Eukaryota; kingdom Metazoa; phylum Chordata; class Aves; order Anseriformes; family Anatidae; genus Anser; species Anser cygnoides. Next base: position 5,048,586 of record NC_089893.1, on the reverse strand, counting down.
AAGCATACCAAATGTTTCCTGTAATTAAACTAGAATAGTCTGACAGCACCTCCAGTATATTATGGGTAAGCAGCATTAGGCAAAACTTAATGAAGGTTCACGCCATAGGGATCTAGTCAACCTGCGCTGTCCTTAGCCAGCATCAACCCGGCGAAAGGAAGAACTAGTCAGGGCTTCAGCATAAGCTCATCAGAAACATCATCCTAAAATATACGCTTTCTGAGTGGGTCATTTCTTTGTTCATTGCTTCTGAGGAGGAAGACAGATCAGCTGCAGCAGGCCAGGTCTCTTGGATGAGTTTCCAGGTCTACCGAAGCTCTCTCCAAACCTTTTACAGTCTCTGTGGAAGTCTCACACCCTGAGGAACATAACTGTCATATTACTCCTGTTTGTTTGGTTGGTTTTGGTCGGTCGGTTTGTTTTTAATAAGAAATGTGTGCGATTCAAAATTCCAGGGGAAGTTAAGAGATCTCATTTTGACAGAAGGCACAGACCACACCTCCCTAAGCTGTGCCAACTGAAGGGCTAACGGGCCTATGGTGGCTGAGAAGGAACTCTACAGATTTGTTGCTTGTTTTGCTTTTATTTTTCAAAGTTCCTTACAATCAGAACTATGACAGCATCATTTTGTGTTACATAGCTGGTTTAAGAAGTTGGTTCACAGTAACACCTGGCAGTTTTATTCTAGTGAAATAATAAAACTGATACTCGAAGAGTCAGCGCATCTGTCCAAAAGCCCGCAGAAGGTTCTGCAGCAAGCAAAATTATCAACAAGAGAAAAATCAGAAGGTATCACAGACTATTTTAAATACCAGAACAAAATAGGAAAGGACATGAAAGCCAGCATGGCTGGATGGACAAACAAGCTTAGAATCATGAAACGTGGCAGTACTGGCCAGATTCAGTCTATGTCCAAGGGTCTTAGAAGCTGGTAGGATTCAAAAGGCCACCCACCAACTTGTGAAAACTTGCAACGTTGAGTTTTCTAAGACAGGAGTGCAGATCTCTTTAGGGATCACAAATTCAACAAGTCATTAACATAAAGTTAGAACGGAGAGAGTGTCACAGTCTAAAGACGTGACATATCTGATGTAAGGCGAAGAAGGGCGGAGGAGCAAACAGGCTCCATTTGGTACACATTCTTTCCAGCTGCACCAGCCAAAGTGTGCTGGCAACATAATGACGTGGAGCTACTCCTGTCCCAAATTGTTATACGCCAATTTGTTCCAGCCTACAAGCTCACTACGCAGTAATACACGGTAATACAGGAGTACCAGGGAAGTCACCCCCTCTTTGGAATGGAGAATGGTTAAATTCATACGAGGAATGATTAAGTTCATATTCTCACATTTTTAAAAATTATTTTCAAGCATTTATTTTTCACAGAAGTGGAAAAAACAAAGAAACTGATAAAAGATCCTCTACAGATAATGCAAAATACGAATTACCAGCTCACCCAGATTAACCTCTACGGTTAGAGCAAGACACAGACTTTTCTCCAACTACAGAATCCCTGCTGGAGTCCAGCACAAGCTGTGTCTTTGCGCAATGCCAAAAATACTCGGTGGCACAAGATCTCCAAGAACAAGAACAGCAGCCCACCAGGTTTCCCCAGTTAGGAACGGAGAACAGGAGAACACAGGTGCCAGCCCGTGCTTGCCATGTACGGGTTAGTTTCCAGCCACTACAAGAACTACAAGCTGATACACTGAAGCAACATTTAAACCCAGTTTCCCACTCCTTGCTGCAGAGCCAACCATGCGGATCACGTAAAGGATAAAAGCCTCGGGTGCACAGACAGAAAGCATGGAGCAGACTGCAAAGGTGCAATGCTGCAGCGGCTGCTTTAGCTTACCATACGTCTCGGATCTACTCTCCTCCGAACTAGACTTTGTCTTCTTGGAGGAGCTATCTGCACGAGAGCAGGAGAAAAGGAGAAAGAGATATAGAAAATATGGAGACCAAACATGAGAAAAAAAAAAAACTTAATGAAAAACACAGACTGATTTATTAGGTTAAATCGTGCAAAACACAAATAGGATGTGAACAAAACGTAGGCGAAACACTTGGAATAAGGGGGTGAATAATACAAGCATGAAGACACAGGTAACACCACAAAGAATCTATTACAGAATTTGAGACACAATAAAAGAAGTTCTTGGCTATGAACTACAGAAAATATTCTGGATAAAAAACAGTCCAAGCATAGAAACTCTGGTAACATTCATCTCCAGAGTAAGTAATAAACATATGCACAGTGGTTCAGCATTCTGAATTTACCCCTTAAAAAGAAAGGAATTTTATGAAGGCTACAGTACAGAGTTCATCTGTTAGACCAGATCATAACCGTTGTAATAGTGGTGCCAGGTAGCAGCTCTTGAATCAGAATTACTTTTATCAATTTAAGATTAGAAGATTCCTGAATTTTACTTCTGAAGAATTCTTTCTGCAAACCAACTTCAGAGCCTGAGACCTCCCCTAACCAAAATAATTTTACATTGTGTATTCCCAAGGACTAAGGAAAAGAAGACAGCCGCTAATTTAGGTTCTCTCCCTTAAAGGACTTTTTTTTTTTTTTTTAACATAATGTTAAAAGCCCATTTTAATTTATTTTGTGCACACTAGGAAGGAGTCATGCACAGCTAGTGGCAGGAAACATTAACGAACAGGATGGTTTATAAACATCAGCTTCAAATGCCTTGTGCAAAAACACATTCTACAAGTTCTACAACCTTTAGATTCAACTCTTGTCTCTTCCACAAGCCCCAGGGAAATCACTGGGCTAAACAGCAGAATGCACAGACATGAAAAAAGCACATTGCATGGGGCCAGGAGGCTCAGGCAAGAGCCTGTCATGCATTTCATGAACACACACAGTAGTCACTGGGTTAGTGTTTCGCAGAGGGAAGGAAGAATCCCTGCATGCATCCTAATTTCCATGACAGCACTGGACAGGTTGACCAAGCTGACCCAGATACAACCTTTCAGAAGGTTAAAAAATAGGATAGCATATCCTTTAAAAAACAGAAGTTCATCTTAAAATACATCATGCTGGAAAGCACAAATTCACTCTACAGAGATGGTTCAAAATCCACTAAACTTCAGAAAAAATTTACAAGGAATACCAGAGCTAGTCGAGTCTATAAGGTCTCAGATTTCACACTTTTTTCTACTAAACCAGCCAGAGAACTACTCACAACTAATTACAGTATTCGCCTCCTGAAATTTCAGACTAACTTTTCTGAAAGAGGAAGTAGTTGTAATTACTCACTGATACCACTAATCTAGGTTTATTCTTGCATAATTAACAGCTACTTTGCCAATGAGCACGTTTAAAAGCAAGCCGGTATTCATTTCAATGCCTGCATGCTTCCGAAGGGCTTTGCAAGCACAGAAGAGCACAACTCTCAAAAACCACATTTGTTGACCCATTAAAACCGGTTTCATTCCGATCCCCAGCACTTTCCAAATCATAGCCTAGATCTTCAGCTGTGAAGTTGTAAGACTTTACCTGTCGGATCGAAGTCGTGTGTGCTACTGCAGCGTTCAACCTTCTGCTTCTTGTCAGCTGGAGACTCTCTGCTCAGAATGCTGCCGTGTCTGTGTCAAAGCAAAGCAAATGATCCTGACAACCGTGCCACAAAATCACTGCTCAACCTTAACTAGTTCTGGAAACAACCTTAACTAGTTCTGTTTGCTGACATGAAATTTGTATCATAGAATCACAGAATCATTTAGGTTGGAAATGACCTCTAAGATCTTCTAGATAAGAAGGTACACAGTAGGTTCACCTCTGAATTTCTTCCCAGAGTGTGGTCAAGGGGAAAGATGGTCTCCCTCAGAATAGTTACAGACTGAAAAACCTCCTCAAATCTTAACTCCACCTCCTCTCCCACCAAACAGTAAATGTTTACAGATGTAAAAATTAAAGACTTAGAATACCCACCCCACACCCCCCGAAGCAAGTGTCTGCACATCATGCACCCGCACAGCATTGTTTCTCTGCCCATCTGAAGCCCCAGGTAAGATGACCCACCAGGGTACGTAACAAAAGCAAACGGTAACACTATGCCGTGCACTCTGAGCACGGCACCAACTGTATTTTTGGCATCTCGTCCTGATCTGGATATTAATTTCCTTGCATCTATACTGGGTACTTCTACCTACATTTGCCCACGCTGCTCTCCTTTAGAAGCATTCCTCCTTCAAAAATGCTGTACCATAACTTGTAATACAGATAAACAGTTAAACTTCAGCTACTCACCTTGTAGGTTTTTTGAGAGGAAACCTGAAAAGAAGAAACAACAAGTTTAATGAACTGTTTTTGGTTTTTTTGGTTCTCAATATTATGCTTGATAACAACATTTATTCTTAAATACAAAGTTATTTTACTCCTCTGTAACGTCTTCGGAAGAGAACAACCAAGGCTTTTCTATTCTTCCGCCTCAGCAAATTATTAGTTCATTGATTCAACTAGGCAAAAAACTATCAAGATGCTTCAGGTTTCAAAAAGAATAAAGAACAGAAGCAGAATTCGTGCCGCCAAATCCAGTGTCCAGTAGGCCTTTCTCATTAGAGTGTAGTGGCTCATGGATCACCTTCCTCTCCCAACAACTAGTTCCATACAATAAAAATTAACATAGCTTGTTTTTTTTTTTTGTCCCGGTATCTATGAAAGCCCAAACTCCCACTGAAAATTCTCCTATGGCTGTGACATTCCCATTACGTCCCTCCCACGTGGGTTCCGTGGTGTCCAGGAATATCGGAGATCATGCTGACATCTCCTAAAAAGACCTCTAACTATTTTCATGAAACTAAGAACTTGGCCAAATTTGAGACAAGTACAGCAGCATAAAGTTAAGCTGAAATTCTGTTAACTCTTCCAAATATTATTTCTGGGACGCACAAAGAACATAAGCAACAGGAACTCTGAGTTAAAGGGAGGCAGAAGTGTACATGAATTTTTCAACTAATAAGTAAGACACAAAAACAAGTAAGACAAATAAAACCTGGATATTTTCCCCTTGAATTATCACAAAAAAATGACAGAGCAAGGTGTACACCACCTAAATTAAGGTACCAACCTCTACTTTTATAAAGCAACTCTTTATTCTTAAAACTTTTCAGAAATTTAGCTGCACCATTGCTACTTGTTAAACGTTTTTCAGGTCCTTTGGCTGGAAAGCAATACAGACGTTTAGACCTGTATGTGTACTGACGAAAAAAGAACAGATCACCTTTTGTTCTAAATGAGTACATCTACAATTGTTGTAGCTGGTAATTCCCCACGCACACACCAGTTATCCTTACTGCACTTGGGTTTTCCTGTTTACATAGGCTTTCCAAAACGTAACGAGGTAAGGGTCAGGAGGAGATTCAAGTAAAAACAAATCTAATACCACAGAAGTTAACAGGGCATTAAATGACTTTTTTTTTTTTAGCAGACCTATTTAGTAAAGAACAATATCCCGCAGTAGAGAACAAAACTGCCATCGGAGCAGGACGCTCCCAAAGGCACCACCTCCAACCACGTCCAGCTGAGCTGAGCGATGGCCTTGCCCAACCAAACTGCTCCAATGGGCAGAAGCAAACCGCTCCCCAGGAGCGCTCTGGAGCATTACAGATGCCTCGAACACTGCCCACAAGTCTGCCCCAACCGCACACCTCGGGTTTTAGGCTCCTTTCTCCAAGGAGGAGCACCTCACATCCTCTTGTCCTCGGTGCCGCACTGAGCAGCCCAGCCGGGAACAGCACAGGCTCAGAGCTGCTAACTCCTTCCCAATTACCTGGAAAACAGAACTGGATACACAGAAGAAGCACCCAGCATAATCCCTCGCTTCAAATAACAACTTAACTGCGGACGGACGAAGCACTGGCCAGCTCACACGCGCCAAGCCCCTACGCAAGGCTGAACGCCAGGCACTCCGAGGTGAGCACCTGATGACACACTAGGCAAAAGAAACTCAAATGACAGTGGCAGTGGTGGCTGCCTATTCCTGACAATAACTACGCACAGCAAGACACCTGCCACCTCGTAGAGAGCAGAAGCAAATGTAGCTGAAATGCACCGACGGCTTCAAAACCAAGGGGACAGACAGGTTTGATCATATAAGCCTTAGGAACCGATAGGTAAAGCAGCACAGAAGTTTATCAGTTAAAGAAAAGGTGCACCCAGACTCCACAGAAGCGCTGGAGCTCTTCCCCCACAAAAAGCCAGGAATCACTATTTTCACCTCAGGAGCTGGGAAATCCACAGATTCAAATAAGCGAGGTGCAGCGAACGCAGCCTCTCCTCGCACTGCTCCACCTGCAAAGCCACATCGCCCCAGCACTCGGCCCTGCCGTTTGCGGATCTCGGTCAGCAAAGAACTGCTTTGTGCAGGACAGACAGCCTGAATCCCAAAGCAAAGAAAACAAAAGTCATCCCAGGCCAACCCGGCCTGGCCTGAATGCCGCACGGTAAGCAGATGCAGCAATAACCGAGCGTCGCTTTCAAAGAGCAGAAAGGGAAACAAAGAAATCCAGGGGCAGACAAACCATCATCCCTTCAAAGGCAGGGAAAGATGGTTAAGATTATACTTTTTTTTTTTTTTTTTTTAAATCTAATGCACTCGCTTGTGAGTTGCATAAAAATTTCCTAACACCACTAACAAATGCTTTGATGGGGGAAAACTTTTATTCCGTAGGCTTCCTTATCAAGCACCCAGAACTTCAGGCTTAAGCTCCTACAGCAAAAGAAACCATTTACAAACAAAGTAAAATTAGCTCCCTGTTGCACTGTTTTGGTTGGTTCAGAGCTATTTATTATGTGTTCAAGCACCGAGTGCAGATGATGTATTTTCGAGGTCTAGAAGTTACGAACAAGGTTTCAACTTATTGTACACAAGCTGTAGACGTTATTTATAAAGGAAACACTGAAGTTTTTTTCAAGCTGTATTTTTTCCCCCGGCTGAAATCCTCAGGATTTCTTCCTGCGCTTTGACGTGAACGGGGAGCAGAGAAGTCCTGAGCAAGAGCCAAAACCTCGCAGCTTCCTCTTCTAAGGCTGCAGCCGCCCTCAGGATTTTGGGTACGGAACAACCAGCCGGCGATAGCGCTGGAGAGCAAAGCGACGTTTGGGCCTAAGCCCATGAGGGAGGCAGCAGCGTTCGGGCCTAGGCCCATGAGGGAGGCCCCTGGGAGCCGGCGCTGGCTGCCTCCCGGCTCAGCCTTCCCCCGGGGCCTGCTGCGGGCCGGAGGAGGCCGGGAGAGGTTTGGGAAGCACTGGAGGCCCTGGGCCGCCCGCCAGCTTCCCCAGTTTCGCCCCGCTCCCTGGCGGAGGGAGGCCGGCGGTGGGGAGGCCAGCGGCAGTGGGTCACGGTCCCAGCGCCTGCAAGGCCAAGGCAGGTCCCGGTCCCCTGACGGCCGGTAATTCTGCGCCCAGCGTGGCCATGGAGGTGCTGGGTGCAGCCCACAGCTGAGGAAGGGGCTGGTTGAGGTGGAGGTGAAGACCCCCAGAAAAGTCCCCTCCAAGGCCTGCAATAGCCCCAGCCCACCAAGGTGTGAAGTCACAGAAATGAGAGATGGAAGAAGATACAGCTGAGACTATAAATACACCTGTAAAAACCGCGCTAGCCAGGAGAAGTTCCCCTTCTCTTCCCCAAGCCCTAGCAGAACGCTACCTGACATTTCTTGGCTGAAGATGTCCCTCAGTTCCCAGATAGTACATCACTTGCACGCTATGGCACAGTGCCACTGGATAAACGGAGCACAAAGTACACAACAGCGTCCCCCATGAGTTTATTCCACAGCTATTTGTGTCCCAGTGCCACTGACCTTCACTTGGACAGAGCATTACGTTTGGAAGTAGTACTGAACCTCCCCTCGCTGCTTTACTTCATTCGGCACCATATATAATGTATAAAATGGATTTCACCTACTTCTGTAAACACCACGCAGGCTGTAGGCACGGCAGGGCGCGGTTAACAGCTGGAGGTTTAATTCCAGATCGAGCTGGCAAGTTTAGGCTCCATGATAAAACCCTGTAGACATTTTGTCTGATAACTGATGAACATCAGCACATTTTCAAACAAGTTGTTCCACTCTCTCAACTCCCAAATACCAGGAACAATTAAAAGCCAAGTCACATTCTGTTTTTAAAATACTGGGTCAAATAATTTAAGCAATTTAAATGCATCAAATTACTAAAAGTATGTCTTGTTAGTCATGCTGCATTAGTAAAATCTATTTACCGGAAAGCCAAGTGAGAAAAATATACCTACAACTAGTACCACTGTGGATTAAAAATTACACCTCTCCAAGTTAGCTCACACATGCATGCACCATTCAGTACTGGACCGGTGCCTAAAAGCTACCTTCAAGCCAAGACAGAAAAAGATAGTTTTAAGATCTAGTGTGTCAAAACACACCAGAGCGAGGAAGGATTCCCAGCTCCCTGCAGTACAAAGCATTCCATTCCAGCCCTGGAGGTTGAAAATATATCTGACCATAAATAGCACAGCACTCAGATAACCATGTTGGGTTTCTTGGTGTGTTTTTTGTTGTTGTTTTGCCTTTTTTTCCCCTCCCATGCTAACATATTACTAGATTTCAAGTATTTGCTATCTCAAAACCTGATCAAAGAAAAAAATATTTAGATTCAGACAAGAGCCTCAACCTTGGAAATATTTATTCATGTGCCTAAGTTTAGTTCCCTTTACTTCAGCAGGACTACTCACATGCCTGAAATTAAGCTTGTGTGTATTTCAGTGGAAGTATAAATTACTACAAGTTGTGCTGAGATGAGTAAGAAATATTGTGAAACCCACACAAAAGAGAACAGCCCAAAACTGCTTGCTTGACGGAACTAATCTTTAATTAGGAGACGAACAGTTGCAATAGAAGCTTCTTCATTGCTTTATTAGTTTCATTTAAATAGGGCGTTGCTTCGTTACAGACCAACCCTCTTAGAGAATTCTGGGTTTGGAGAAAAAGCAGCAAAAGCACCCAACTACCCCAAACCCGACAGAGATGAGAAATAATTACAGGCTCATTCGTTTTGCCCACGCACTTAGAGAAGAGGAAAACTAAAGGTTAACTCTAAGTCTTATCCTCCCCTGAATAAAAGCCCCAAACCATAGCTATTTAAAATTACATCACCCTACTTCAGAAGGTTTTCACCAAGCAACGAGTCAGTGGGAGGCCTTCTGCTAGCACCACCTCCATGGATGCTGGTGACAGAATTGGGCAGCTGCCCCCTCTATTTCTGGGAAGAAGAGCTGGATTCTACTCTCCTCTTCCTCATCCGTACCCAAAGAGATCCTGTAATGGAAGGACTGAAGTCTGCTCACTTGAACATCACTGGTTTCACAACTTGATTTTGAACACATCCAGTGCATGCAGCTCCCCTCAGTACCTACAAGACTTTATTTCTGATGCCCTGGTTGGACCTGCACTGATAACAGACAGAAAAAGGCTGCATTTTCTGTGTAAATCTAGTAGGTTTAAGGAGTGCCTTGAAAGTGCAGTGAATATGGATGTCTGAACTGCCATTTCACAGGTAGTTCTCAGAATTGCATCTTGAAAGAAACAAAAAACGTCTGTATATTTATATTCCCCCAGTCTGCAGACGCACATAGCCACCAGCCACTTGTTTGCTGGGCCTAAAAGCCCTGAGAAAGGTATTGTGGCAGAGTGCTGACAGGACCCGAACAAAAGCAGTACCAATGTGACCTTAATATAGAGCTAAAGGCAGTCTTCTGCCACAACAAAAAGGGGTAGACGCGCTCTGTACAGGGCAGCGGGCGAGTAAAAGGAACTGATGAGATAGCAAATGACAGGCGGATCGAGAGAAACACAGATGCAGCAAGTGGGCAACTATTAGCAACCAAGAAAAAACGCAGACACAAGTCTGCCATTTCCCTGCACTGCCCACAAAGTGCAGCTGCAACCACAGCAGCTATTCTGTGGACACCACCGATTCAACACACCGCGTCTGTTTACCCCGGCATTAACCCACTTACGGAGCAGCTTTGTGCACCATCATCTCTTCCCCATATCAAAGGACATAAGCACAGGAAAACAGTTTTCTTCCTCAAAAAAAACCAAAAAACACAACAACAACTGCAGACTGGTGACAACAGAGCACAACACAAGGTGTAGCGAAAAAGCCAAGTGAAGGAGGGAACCAAACGGATTCCCAGGACCACCCAGAGCCAACGTATGGAGCCTAAAACCATAGCAAGTGCACAAGGAGGTGAAACCGAGCTGAGCAATAAAAGTTTTCATGTTATTTTTGTAGGAGTCCAAGGCAACAACCACAGCTGACGCAATGACTCATGGAAGAATCGTTCGTGGCATTATTAGCTTTAGATTACTGACAGCTTTGCCAGCAGGCTTAGTTCTGCCTTCGCAGAAGGAACCCAGGAACCATAAAGCAGTGGCCTGAGAGCCCCTAAAGCTCGTATCTTCTTGGGCTGACCCCACAGCTCTCCATCTTCTCAACGTTCCCAGCAGCTTGGATTGGCCCTAAGAAAGCATCAGCAGATGCCTCCATCCTGGTCAATGCTGTATTTTGTTCTTCTGGCCCATCAGTGTTTCTACACACAACTAGAACGCGCTATTTAGTTTTCCTTTTAGGCTGGAAGATACGGAGTAGCCCACACGGCCCATCAACGTGCTTCTTGGTGGATCAATGCAAGAGACCACTGCTGTGGCAACCAGAAGTGCTGAGTTCAGCATTTAAGTGAGATTATGATCAATTCTGTTAAAAATTGAGGGGAAAAATGATGCTTTTTTTGCAAGTCTGGAAAGCCAGCAGGTTTCTGATGGCCTAAGAAGAGAAGGTCAGGGCTCTAAAGGAAGGTATTTCTATAGGGAAAGAGCAGTCCAGCAGTGCTAGTGCCAGCACCTTTCTGTCACAAGGACAGGTCCTCTGAGAGCTTTAAAATCCACGTACGTATACACACACATGCAGCAGTGTTGGACAGAGGAGCGCTGCTGCACTGTAGCACCATGTGTATTTTGGGAAGCCTTCATTCTCACAGTTATCCAACGAGACCTTTACGTTGGGTGATGGTTTCTTCAAGACGGGTGGAGAGAAGCAGTGAGCAGAAGGGAGCAAGAGGAAAACTTTTTTTAAAAAAAAAAGTTTTTTAAAAGGTGAAAGAAAAACAGAATGCAAAGATAAGTCTTCTTGATAAAACGTATTGCAAAAACATGGAGATGCTGCCTCCATACAAGGAGGTGCGTGGAATTTCCTGATGATGCAGGTGGTACTGCCCACCTAAATCAGCATTGTTCCCTCTTGGAAATATGACTTTGCAGTTAGATCTATCCAGCTCTGAAAGGAGCTTCCAGTAGTGTATGTTAAATAGATAAATAAAGGCAAGCAGTGCCCTCCAAGTCTCCTGTAGCCCGTGGTAGTTCTTTCCTACGCACCCTTTTGCTGTCCCACTTCCAGAAGGGAAGGGTTTCTATTTCTCTATGAACAGGAGCGTTTGGAAGGGGCAGAAGAAAAGCATCTCCAGAGGAGTTTCATCCACAGTCCGGTCATTCAGTCCCAGCCCAAGCAAGTGCCTCAGCTATTTTCCATGACACAAGCACTTGGATTTTTCCAAGAGCTGATGTCAGGGCTTTTCATGGAGAAAGAACTGCATTTACGGGGCCGGCAAGGAAGGAGGGCTTCCCCAGCAGCTATTCTCAATGTGGCCTTTGTGCTGCTCTGCTGCTCAAGCCAGGACCCTGCGAGAACTCTCAGTCCCCTCAGAAACTCTACAAAGGGGAGGGGACAGAGACATTTTCAGCAGCCGGCACTGTTCTGCCGCTCCTGACCGACTTCCAAGGCTCGGAAGCATCAGCTTTCCATCTCGGGGCCCGAAGCTCCAGCCTTCCAACAAGGCCACCTATTGTTTCCTGCCTCTACGACTGGGTAGCAGCAGACAAACAAACCGGAGCTGGGGAGGGGGGCAGTGGAAGAGAGCATAAATAAACCAAGTGGCTCGTGTGTCCCCCGTGCTGCCTTCGGGTGCAGCTTAGAAGCAAGATTCAAGCAGTGGGGATGAGGTTTGCCCTCAAAACACGGCTCAGAAACTGATGGAGAACAGAGGTGGCCAAATCATGGGTGATTTTCTGCTGGTTTCCCAATCTGGCTGGCTACGAGTTCCTAATTCAGTCAGTTTCCACCGCTGGGAAAGCAAGATTCACATCTTTGAAAGGAAATAAATAAATAAATGAATTAAACATTAAGAAAACCTTTTTAAAAAAAGCCCAACATCTTCTAAAAGACCTTCAGAAAATGTCATAAAAAATTAAACAAAAATCCAGTGCTCTGCAAAGAAGAAATGCCCCCGATTTCTTCATTCATTTGCTGCAAATTTTTCTTGCATTACCCATGTAGCAGCATTGACCAAGTACAGTAGAAAGGTCAAGCCTTGTGATTTCAGAAGTTATGACCCACTTTTCTTGCTTATTTATTTTTAAGTAGGCTATAGACAAATATTCCCAGGCACAGAGAGCTCAAGCTTCCCTGAAGGAAGGAAAAGCAGCTGAAATAAGGAAAAACAGCTGAGATAAACACAGCGTGACATTATAACAGGAGCTCCAAAATCGCCCTTTTCTCCCCATTTTGATATCATCTTAGCAACCTGAGCTTCAGCTCTTTGAGGAGGGAAAAATAGCGCAGAACATGGGTGCTCTGATTTTTTCCCCAATTTTCTTTTCTGAAAATCACTTAAAAAACCCCTTTTGCCCACAGCCTGCTCCCCACTCTGGAAGAATCGCATAAAGCAAGAGGGATTGTTGCGCAGACAGGGCGTGGCGGTCCAAATTAACCTGCCTCCGTAAACTGTAGCTAATTACGGGGAAATGAAATGTTTGCTTTGCCTGCCAATAATTGCAATACAGAGCTGGCTCAATGGAAGCAGCCCCGCTCCCCGCCTCCCTGCAACCGCTCCTCCTACACGGAGTCTGGAGAAGCTTTCTAGTTAGATGCACGCGAAAATCAAAGCAAGGCACAAAGGAACCGGGGCGCTGCGGCAGACCTTTTCATTTCCCTAAACCGACCATAGGAACCCGAAGCCAGCGAGTGCCATGGGATTTGCTGTCACCCAGCGCACGCAGAAGGGCTCGGAGATGGCTCCTCACGCTGCCCCAGCGCTTTTTGCATGTCATTAGGCACCCAGCCGAGCTCCTTATTAATGCCGTGCCTCGCCTGTGGTCGTTGGGAAGCAGCAACACGGCTGGTGTGTGGAAGCAGGTCTTAAAAAACAGCGAAAGACAGCAATTAGAAAGGGAGGAGAAAAAACAGCGCACGCAATGCAACTGGAAACGTAGCTTTCAAAAAGACCGTAACGCTAATTCCAATTACCCAGCTTTAAGTTTTGCAAATATATGTACAAGGTTCAGAGCCACATTTGAATATTTGGCCCAGAGTTCACATTTCTGGTAAGTGAGCACAGCGCCTGGCACGGGAACGCCGCTCCTCCACAGCCTGTTGGACCCACGCGCATCCCGGGTTCTAGATACCGGTAAGAAATGGGGTCCGTTCTCCAGTAACTGCAGAAATTCAGAATTAGAAGCCTTGCTCCTGCTGAAAGAGACCTGACATAACTATCAGGGGATGCAGGACAGGGTAAGCCCTTGCAACCCAGCTTTTAGCCTAGACTCAAAGAGGTGAGCGGGCTTTTCTCCCTCCGTAGCTTTCAGAGACAAACCATCTGTCTCCAGTTTTTTTTAAAATTTATGGGTATTTAACATCACACTAAGACATATTTACTCTCCTCCAACATGCCTTTCATGAGCTGTTTTAAAAAAGAACCAACGAGGTTAAGTCCTCCTGCTCCTTGGCACTGCGAGCTCCTATCTGACTCAACACCAGCTCGCTGCAGATTGATCTCGATACAGATTTCACCGTAATTTGGAAACATTAGCAGCAGTACGTACATCAGCTACATCCTCACTGATGCATTTATGTATTTAAAAAGAATCAGGATAGTTTGCCCGACCCACTGCACAAAATGTCATGTTACCCCCATAACAAATGTGGTCAGCACGGCCAACAGCAGCTCCAAGAAGAGCACCTTGCCTTAATTTAGATTTACCTCAGATTCTCTTGGCAGCTTGCTTTAAAGGTTAATGTGCATCAGCCGCTCCAGAAACCTAACGCCAACACTCCAGACCCAAGACCTGCCGGCTCATCAGGAGGAGGAATTTATCAGCTCAGAGCTGAGCAGACACTCAACCAAGAAGCAGTTTCGGCCCTGCCTTTGCTTCTCCCACCCAGTCGCGAACCTTTGGTCAAACTACGCCCATCCTGCATAGGATGTGCAGGCAAGGCTCACCCTTACGACCTTTGCAAAGCTTCTAAATATTTGCCAGCTGCAATAAACTAATTTACGGCTAATACATCTTAAACTACCCAAAGGCAAAGTGCTCCCAGTGGCCTAATTTACACCAAGGAAAAATTGGATACACACACTATATTACAAACAAATGCTGTAGCAGAGAGAGGAGCAAGAAATCGTTACCACTTTGTTGCTTAACCTGTACGGTGGATTATTAGCTCTTAGCCTTTCAGCTTCTAACGCAGCTAATTCCCCGGTGAAGTTTTACTAAGGCAGATGCAAACACCAAGGGCAACAACATTAGCGTGACATCACGAGTCTAAACTACCTGAGACTAAATTAAGAATTTGCAGCTAATTGAGTATTTCACTTTATCTGCTTCAGCACTTCCAAAGAGGGTTTCTCTCTTAGCATGAGCTCCGATTTTAGAAGTATCCATGGACGATTTCTCAACGGCATATGTCAGTTCGTCAGAATTTACAGAAAAGAAAGTGCGTGATGTCAACTGAGCTGCAAAGACGTTAGCTAAGCTATACACTGAAGTTACAGCTATCTTATTTGCATTGCCTAAGAAAAACAAAGCAACGTCTGTGATACGCAGACCCATTACTTCCTCTTCCCCTGAAACGCAGGTCTCACCCATAAAGCACAAGGCAATCAGACTGATTTGGGATACACTGCGTGAAAAGTGAAAAAATTCACACCGACATTCACGGCCAGCTTTCCTCCCAGCATTTCAGCCTCCCCTTCATCTAAGTTCCAGGATAAATGCAAAATGACCAACCGTAAAGGGCTGGAGCAGCAGACAGGATTAGGATTTCACAGTAATATCAAGCCCTGTTTCTTCTACTATAAAATGGAAGGAACAACAGGAAAAAAAAAACAGTAGCGAAGCCACGCCGCTTGTAAAATGGCTCAAGACCCTGAGAACAACATGAGTCAAACACACGGCTATTAATAGGTCTCCAAACGTGTTTGTGTGAGCGTTTGCCTCTTGGTTCTCTTAAAATAAAGCTTTAAGAAAGGAAAAAAAAATCATCTACGTAGGAAACCTACCGGCTGTCGGGAGGTGATGGCAGCGAAATCCCTCGAGACGTGGCAGCGGTGCAGAGATAATCGGGCTGTGGGACGTCTCGGGATCGGTTG
This sequence comes from Anser cygnoides, assembly GCF_040182565.1. Classification (NCBI taxonomy): domain Eukaryota; kingdom Metazoa; phylum Chordata; class Aves; order Anseriformes; family Anatidae; genus Anser; species Anser cygnoides. Next base: position 5,033,119 of record NC_089893.1, on the reverse strand, counting down.
GAAGCTCTTTCCCCACCCCCTGCCGTGCCACCAGGTCTCGCTGCCTCCTCCCCGCGGGCACCGCGCCACGGGGACAGCCCCAGTGGCAATACCTACGGGTTGCCCCTCGGGATTTGTCCCTCGGGGTTTCCGAGTCTCCTCTTGGCAGCCGAGCCACCCGCGCTACTGCCTTCCTGGGGAGCGAGCATCTATCCACCTTACAGCACACCCACTCAAAAAATAATAAATATATAATAAATATATATATAAACGTACACACACTACATGTAACAGAAGCCCTAGCAGTGATTAGCACACGCCAAGCCCTTTTACATCAAATCTCCGTGCCCTGCATCAGCAGGAGCTACGGCTAGCGGCGAGAAGGCTCCGGCGGCCGTCGCTGCGTGAGCGCTGTCTCAACCCCGCGCCAGCAGCACTGCCCCGAGCAGCGCTTTGGAGATCCTCCACCGATGCAGGTTGCTTCATTTTTTTTAAACGCTATACAACGAAATCCAAGAAAAAAAGGAAAATTTCAGAGAAAGCTGTTTTCAGGGAAAAAAAACACACCTCAAAGATGGTTTCTTGAGTTTCTTGGTATTTAATATCAACATGCATCAGCTATCAGCTTATCGCATCACCGTCACTGAGCCTGCAGAAGCCGGTGAGAAGGCGCTGCTAAGCGTGCGCGAGGGCTGGCACATAATCCAGCACAGGGAACTGGAAGGAAGGTACCGCTGCCCGCATCTACACCCAAGGCTTCTTTCCTAGCTGTCAAAAGCTTTGTTCTTCAGCTGAGACGCCGAGGCAGATTTTCCCAACGATCATATTTAATTGGCCATTTTTACAATGGAAACACAAAAGAGTAACTAAGGTTCAGGCAGCAGCCATTAAAAAGAATGGAAAGAGGAAAAAAAAGAAAAGCCCTGCGAGAGAAAAACCTAAACCTTCCCACCCTCCTTTTTCCGACAGATACTGAAAGAAAAATTCTTCCCCTCTCCTCTGCATTCAAGGCAGCTATTTTCTCATCTTTCAGCATATTCACGGAGCGCAGAAAAGGAACAAAGCCTCTCAGCTATTACCTGGTTCACCAGACACAGCTGAGCAGGGAGATCCCACAGGCCCATTCCCAGGGGGAGCACGCCGAGACCGAGCCCCTCCAGGAGCTCACGCCACCCCTGCGAAGCCGATTTTTTTTTTCTCCAGCCTCCCCGGGAGGCATCTGCCCGGCCGTCCACTCGAGGGATGGGACCAAACTCCACCTCTCCTCTCCCACCTCCTCCGCGGAGCAGCGTCCGGGCGGCGCAGCCAGCAGGGAGCTGGGATTTGACCATTTTGCATTCCCGGAGCTCCCAGAGGACAGAGCAACACCTACCTGCAAGGCACGTACGTGTGTGCAGTACCCCTAGACGTGTTCTACCCGTGTACCTACGCATTCACGCGCATAAATATTACGGGTTTTTCTTTTTTAATCAGATCCCTGATCAAAGCAACCGCATCACGTGAGGCACGTGAGCAAAAGGCTTGGATTCTTGCAGCCGGATTTTTCCTCGGATCCTCGCAGCCTCCCGCGGGGTCACGCCGTGCCACCTAACGCCGTCTGTTTGCGGGCGTTTTCCAAACGCCCGTCTCCGGCGTGGCACCTGTAAGGCACACAGCCGCAGGAAAACAGAGCCCCGGTATTGTTTTGGGAGAGAGGAGGGCAGGAAAGAGGGGGAGAATGAAAGCACGCCTCTTTCTGTCATCCCAGGAAGGGAACCGGGAGGTCAGAGCAGGGGGGGCAGCGAGCTCGTACGGCTCCGAGGCTGCTCCAGCCCTGGGGAAGAAGGACCGGGGGGTGAAGGGGCTGTTTTCTTTTTCTGCCCCAATAACCTAATTAAGTTTGTGAGCGCCGCTAGCGGGAAAGAAATTTCTTCACGCTACGCTGTCTGTTTGTGTTTGATTAATGTAAATCTTCCCAGGGCTCCAGCCATGCCCCAGGCGCTGCGATGCCTGGCACTCCATCAGCGAGCAGCCAAGCCGCCGCATGCAGCGGGACGAGAGGGGAAAAAGCACCATTTCTGTTTCAGCCTTTGCCGTAAAACCACCTCATTCGACTGCGATATCTGGGGGAGGGGGGTTTGAATTGCCATCCCTAATTCAGCCCCACGTCTTCCTCAAATCACGGGGGCTATTAAAAAGATGAATCGGCATAAATCGCTTCATATATTAATAAAGAGTTCCTTCCTTCTGCACTCGGGATTTATTTTTTATATTACAGAGTACACTCACCGTAACTTGTGTGCTGCCCAGTCCAATGTGTGCCGGTACCAAATATAACCTCAAAGCCACAACTGCACCAAGGCTACAATTACACAGCAGACAGGAAGCCAAAGAAATCAGCTCCTACCCCTATCTGCTCCACGGTTCTAAACATGCCGTAATTTCCCAGCCTGAGCTTGTATTTTCCATGCTTCCATCTTCCCTGTGGCGTGCATTATCATTTTCTAAAGAATCGTAAGCTGTATTTAGTCGGTTCTTAGTCTGAAAGATTTGCTCAGCTCTTCGTTTTCCAGGAATTTCACGAATCGGACGAGAAAACGCCAGCTCTCAAAAAGAAAATGGTAACTGGAGGAAAGAAAAACGTAAAACCGCAGTGAGTAGCCAGCTGCTCAGCTACTCGCTGGCTAGCACCTCTTCCTTTAACACTCCTGGTATCTGACCTAAAGCACGGAAAAAAACAGCCAGTGCCTTTTTTAAGCAAACAGGGAATCACAAAGCCTTAAGGAAGTGAGGGGAAAATCGTTGCAAATCCCAGGGCAGAGCTTCATAGCCACTTTACTCATGCCTGAGCGAGAATCACGTGCACAAAAAGCCACTGCTAAGACATTAAGAGAGTATCAAAGCAGAGATTTTGAAAGCTGGTTTACATTTTAAAATGAATGATACCCTGTTTTCCGTCCCTAAAGCTCATCGGTAAATGAAGCACTGATGAAACACCGTGAGCAGGCGGATTCACCTGACTTCAGTAAATTGCATTTTGCTTGAAACGCAGATTTTCCCCTTCCATCGCCGCTCAGAGAAGCTCGTTCATTTGCTGTCCCCTCCAACAAGCAGAGCCTGGGACGGATGGGCAGAACCAGGTCCCTGTTCCCAGCTCTACTCCCCTCCACGAACCCACACTTCACGGCTGCGTGCCTCAGTTTCCCTGCCATACAAGAGCAAAACGCCACCGGGCTAAGATTCTTAAGCTGCTTTACAATCTTAAGAACAAATAGGTATAACACCGTAGAGTATTATTTGTTACATCCCTGCAAACTCAAACGGGGCTTGCTTTTTCAGATTTGCAGGCAAAGCCTTTGGTTTGCAACCCCTCGGGTCAGCGAGCAAAGGGAGGCATACGAGATGAGCACACCGCAGAGCTCTGCTATGCCTTTACCTCGGAGGGGACATGTTCAGACCCCTTGAACAGAAAAAGTCTCTTACTGCCATAAACACTTGGGGAAAAAACGCATTTGTGCCGGGAAACAGTGTTAAAAGCTTCAGGAATGGATCCTGCAGCCTTCTCTGAATCGCAAGGAAGTCATAAATACCGTGAAGATACTAAGCGAAATCTCAACGTACCACCAGTATCGAGCAGAAGAGGGATTTAAGCCCAGGACACAGCAGCAACATTTTTGGAAAACTATTACAAGAATGAACTTCTAACTCCTGAGCCTCCCAGCACATTTGTTCGCTTCTTGCTCTGAGGTTTCCTTCTCACTGCAAAACCAGCGCAGAGGAGGCCGGTGTAAGCGAACAGAGCCAGCCCAGAGCCTGCTCCTTTCCTGGAATACCCAATTTCTGGAAGAACATTGCTTTCTGAAGCACCAGCCGTCATCTTTTGTAGCATATTATGTCCGGGATCAAAATCCCACAAACGTGGCACACATCGCCGCTTGAGACAAAGTTCTCTACTCGCTCACAACAGGGATGGGCACGGGAACAACTGATTTTTACCCGGGATTATCATCCAGCACCATCGCTGCGGAACCACACAGCCCCCTGACGCAAGGCTCAGCTGTTGGCTGCAGGTTTTGGCTTCGGTACATAACAAGCTTATAATTTCGCAGTATTAATTTTGATTTATATTTTATCTACGGATTCTGAGAAAAAGCAACACAATGCATTCCTTTCAAGTCCAAACCGATGCAGCTGCCAGGAAACAATGTAAAAACAAGAAAGGTTCAGGAATGGAAGCTTCTATCTTGCTTCCTACTCTGATTTCCCAGATTTCCTTCCCGCCGTACTCTCTCAGCCACAGGACATAAGAAGAAAACAATTTGGAAAAAAATAAATAAATCTTTGACCAAAAAAGCTAGGAAGACCGTCTGGCACGACCAGGTTTTTAGAAGAAATTAGAGACAGCTAAGATACGGCTTGGACTGGAAATGGAATATCACCACTTTAAACAAACACCTCCTATGAACGGAGGCACGACAGTGAAAGAATTAGCAGATGCGCCTCGTTTAGGCAATGCAATAAAACATTAAGCTAGAAAAATTATTTTTAAGCGCTTCTAAAACATCGCACTGCAGGTTACAAGCCTTTGTATTTCAGGGTTAGCTTCCCCGCCGTTTCCTCCCTCTGTCGTGCCATTCTTTGTGGAGTAACTACGGCTTTGCCCCCCGCTCCCTCCCTCGCACTCCTTTGAGTAGGGAACCCATCGCTTCTCGCCCATGCACAGACCGCACGCCCCGCAAGCCAAATAAGCAAAGCTCTTCTTGTCGCTAAATAACAGCGCTAGCGGCTCTCAGCTGGCTAGGATAGGATATGGTAAATATTTACACGGAATTCACGGACCTTTACCCCAATGAGGAGCCAGGCATGGGAAAAGAGCGGCTTCCCAGAGCTCCCTACGGCGGAAGCGAAGTGGTCCCCGAGGGACGGGCTCCACGCCCCTGCACGCAGCATCCGTGCAGCAGCAGCAAGAGCTCCGCATCTCATCGCTGCCACCACGGGAGGAGCGCGCACCGCGAAACGCAACGCCTCAACCCCCGAGGGCTGAGCATCGGGGGGCCAAACCTCTCACTGGTTACGAGGAGCTCAGAGAGGATGAAGAGATCTTGTCCTGAGAAAGGATTTAGCCCAAACGCCATCAGGATACAGGGCAGACAGACATGCATTTCGCATCGACGAGCCCCTAGGATTATAGCACATCACATCAACGTGCAGAAATCTCGATATTACACTTCCTTAGCCCCCGGGATCATAAATGACGGGCAGCAGGGTTGTCCAGCTGCCCCACCAGGGCGTCTGAACACGGTACGGAGCCGTGCGCTACGAGCGCTGACCCTCCTCTTCTCCCTTTCAGCCGACGGGCTCAGGATGTTGATTTTTCCTATCTTTTATATAAAGCAACAGAAGATATCCCCTCATCTTAAATAAACAGGAACTTGCAAAAGCCTAGTTAGCACAGGGTTGGGGTTTTTTTTTAAGAGAATAAATCTAAGAGCACAGGCAAAGAAGATCTGCAGGAAAGCTCACCTATTTCAGCAAGACACCGGCAAGAGCACGAAGCCCACTAGATCGCCCGCACCTTCTGGACGTAACTGAGAAACATCTGTGTGTTTCCAAGCACAAAAATAGCAGGCCACTCTTCAGCATGCAAATACCTACCAAAAAGCTTCAGAGAGATCAGAGCCAGTGAACTTCACTTTAGCAGTGGAAAGCAAGACCAACGTTTACTCGGTGCAAATCCGTTTTATTTAGTAGCTGCACACTGGACTTCTTATTTTTGTTATAAAAGGGTCAGAACTGTCATCCCTCACACACCACGACACTTCTTCCTCGTCACTCTGGGCACTGAAACCACACCTTTTCCACGCCTGCTGCCTTATTTTCAAGTCGCGCACACTTAAGCTTTGCTCCAGACCCATCTCGGCCTTCCCCCACCTGTCCCCGTGGGCTGGGTGCTGACCCCTCAGCCCTCTTTCCGAGCAGACAATTTAAGGAGAGCCTACATCAGTAAAAATAACAATTTTACAAACAAAGACGCCGCTTGACATAGAGATACCTTCCATTATTTCAGCTCCTTAGGAGCATGCCCTAAATTACTTCAACTTCGTTTGAAAAATAGGAAACTGAGGTAGGGAAACAGGAAATTATTTCTGCAGTAGAAGAGCAGATCGACAATCGCTGAAGGATAAATACTACCCAGACTCTGACCAACCATTCCACCTTAAATCTGTAAATTTATTTTATTTTTTTTTATAGATCAGTAAGAGATGCTTGCGTGGCACCCCAAGGAGCAGAGAACAAGCCGCAGACACTTGGTGCATACGATGTATTGGGACAGAAAGCCAGACTGAGCGGTAGCAATGGACGAATAAACTAAAAGACCTGCAGATTTCCAGGTTTTAGAGTAGTTTGGCACAAGGTACCCGAAAGCTTTTAGGATCCCAGACACCAGGTGAGAACCCCCTAGCAAGTGCCCTCTGCTTTCTAAGCACAGCAGCGGCCACAGGTTCACTACCTACTACGTGAAACTGTAACATCCACCAGGAAAAATTCAAACTGAAAGCTGTCTGAAAGGAAATGAGGGGATGAAATCACACGTAAGACAAGCTCCGGAGGAGAACTATCCACAAAGATACAAGCAAGGATGATTTAGGTACTGGAAAACCGGATAAACTCAGTGGGGTGGAAAAGCACAGAAGTAGGCGTGGAGGATAAAATACAACAGCTCCCAATTTATTACTTGAGATGTGACCCCACGAATGTATCGGTGCACAAATCCTCCGGCTCTGCTCGGAACAAAACCCACGTCCCGGGCTGCAGCTGATGACCAGCGGCAGCGATCGGCACACGTCGGGATTAGACGGGCAACCTGCTTTACGGAGTCAATCGCTGCAAGACTGAACCACATCTGTCTCTTTTTAACGTACAGCTGCATTAACCCTCGGCAAAAAGCAGTGCTAAAAAATATTTTTTTTTAAGAAAACACTGAAATCACAACTCTAAGCACTATTGTCAAGCGTAAGCATTTAGTAGTAAGAGGTATTACTCTTAGGACCCACAATTTTCTGCCGTGACACACAACTGCTACTCCATTTCCAACAGATAGTAATTAAAGGAAGAAAGTTTTGGCTCAAACACAGAAACTGATTAAAAGGCGGCTGTAAAGTCTGTTCAATCTGCGATGCAAATAAAAAAAATACCTATCTGCAAAAGCGAAAAGCGAAAGACCCTTTATGAACACGAACCCTAATTCTTTCAATCTCTCATTGTCTGGGCTGACTTCTGGCATAGGAAAATGGGATATATGGAGCTTCATTTAAAGGTCACACTGTTTCCTTCCTTATTTTTTTTACCATGAGCAATTTTAGAAGCCATTAAAGATTTTGAAACAGCCCATATAAAAACAAATTTTTGCTTATCCTGCCTTTGAAGTCAGTTCAACTGATTTCAGTCAGCCTGCAATAGCGGGGGGGAAAACAGCTCCAAAATACAAAATTTAAGCCAGTCACTAAATTCAAACGTGAATCAATGCCAAAGCAGCATACTAAATCAAAGAGGGAGACAAGCAGTTATTGTATAGCTCACATTTTCAAAAGAGAGAAAAATGAGAACAGGGACGTTCCATTTTCTGAGACAAAGTCTACTTCATTCACAGCAAGCTGCTGAACATAGTTGCTAAAAATTGTGTTATAATCTAAAGAGATAAAAAACAAGACCAATAACACGGTTTTAGCATTGATAATACCTTGTTATGGAATGCTCTAGAGCAGGAAGTCTTCAGTAATAAATACTTTGAGGCCTAATAAATTCTACCAACTGCTCACTACATTCCGAGAACCAGGAAAAGAAAAAAGAGCTTGACTCATTCTTTCCCAGGATCTCCGCAGATCCTTCTCAAATCTCTGCAGATTTCATCTCTCCCCAGCTTTACATGACACTACAAACAAAATTTCAGGATATGAACCACAATTTCAATCCCGTAAGTGACAGTCAGCACTGGTTTCTCACTCCTGTATTCCCCATTTGTAGCCTCATGTTTCCAAATTCTGGAAGGAGGGAAAAAACAAGACGTGAGGCAGCAATACCTGTATTCACAGCCCCAGACTCTGAAAACGCAGAGATCCATTTCCTCAACGCACTACAACCTACGTTCATTCTCCCACTGCTTCAGCACGACAAGGGAAGCACAAGCACTGATGTTTCGAGTTTGCGGTATTTCCAGACGTTGTCTATGAGCCAAATCCCAGTTTGCTCTAGCTCCCCCAGAACTAATTTTATTTCAGAGTCCGTCCTATTGACGATTTCTCCTTTGCCCTGAAGCCAGTGCATAATGAGCAGCCTTTTCCAGGGCCCTCCATCTCCCCGGCAGAGCAGAGCATCGTGCCTACAGCATGCCACCGAAGCCACGCAAGGGGTCAGGAAGAAAATGAAGGTTTGGGATCTCAACAAAAGTTTTACCATCGTAATTACAAGAGTTTTCTTTTCCAAGCCCAAAGCCGGAGCACTCACGGAGCTCGTTACACCGGTGTAATTACGGCGGTGCGTTTCCTCGCCGAGGCAGGACTACACCTTAATGGGGCCTGGGAGGTGATTCATCCGAATTCCTTCATCCTTGCTCACCAGCTGGGCACTGCTGCCGCCGCGCAGACTTCCTGCTTCGACCTCTGGAGGGAGAACAGCTCTACAGCCGAGCAAATCTTAACACAACAACTGCAGTTAGTTCTCAGAGAGCATTTGATCAAACGTACGGAATTAGCACTTCCATTTCAGCAGAGACGGCGGGCACCTTACCTACAGAAACCTGAAAACGCTCGTCCATCCTACCAGCCACGGCTGAAAGTCATCCGCGCTTGCAAGAAACCGCAGCTCCCTCAGCGCTGGATCAAAGCATGCTCTAAATGCCGATACACAGACCTCCCTCTCCGATTCCCACTATTAGCTGAACACGTTCGCTACCCATCAGCGGCCGCCCACGCTCAAACGCCCTCGCTGGATTAAACGAAATGTCGTGCAGCACCGTAACACGCAGCTGCCGTGATTCAGGATCCCACACGTGCAAGAAACCAGCGAACGTAAAAACGAAGCGCGGGCCACGCGCAGAACATCAGCGCCCAGCGCACTGCCTCGGGAAGGAAAATAACATTTTATACCAATTTTCGAACCGCCTGCAGTAAGGCGATTTCTGCCCAGGGTTCCAAAATGGAATATCTGCAACCAGCGCCGGTGCGGCACGGAAAGCACTAGGATGTCAACAGAAGTGCTTTATCTAAAGCAAACATCTCCACGTGATGGAAAAGAGAGAGAGGAGGGGGAGAGCAGAGGAGGGGCGCAGCCTTACAAGATGAAATTCATTTGCTACCGGGCATTTCTTCCTGCGCGTTATCATGCGACCGAATTGGGTTGGCTGCCGCTGAGACGCAGATCCTGGGGCCTCAGCGACGGCCCAAGTGCTCCCCGGTGCCAAAGGGCTGCCCCCCAGCTGGGTTATTCCTGCCAGACCCATGCGGACTGACAGCGATACCCAGCGTGGCCCCAGCTGGAGAGGTGACGGAGACAAAGGGAGGATGCAGCGCTCACGGATCCTCCGAGCGAGCAGCCGATTCAAGAACATTCCCAGCGTTAGCACCACCGAGAAAGCACTTCTTAAAATCCCACAGGAAACAGGCTTTCCATTTTGGGTTCCTGATGCTTCAGCAGACTTCTCATTGCCATACAGCTGATCGGCGTGTTTCGAATTTACTGCCACGGCAAACTGATTCGAATACAGCTTTGAGGTGAAGAGATTTCACAGACAGATTTAAATAAACAAGGAGCAGGACTGTCCTTGTGTGAAGTGTCCAGAGCCCTTTTGTGCCTGGCCTCGCAACTGATTACAAATCTTTTCCCCTCCCTTTTTTTTAAAACATTATTTGTATGCTCTTTCTTATTTTTTCCCCTTTAGCTAGCTGTTGAATGTGATTTTTGGGGCCAATTTCGGTTTTGCTTTAAGAGGTATTTCACTGAGAGGGAGAAGGAAAGGCAGAGGGAGAACCCCCAAATCCCTACACACACTCTAGCATAACACTCATTTAGTGGACAATATATTCCTACTTCCCAATAAAGCTACAGGAAGCAGCACATTTTGGTGCGTTAAACTCGCACAAATTTCTGAAGTCACTCGCTGGTCCACCTGATCGAAACCCGTTAGCGTGCCGGGAGCACCTTACGGATGCGGAGGAGCCATTTTCCCGTCCGCCAGCAGCAGCAGATGGAGCAGGAATTCCAGCACGCCGAGCCAGCGCGATGTTCCTGTCCTTGCAGGAAGCAGGCAGCCTCGCTGAAGCAGCCACGACGATCAAAAAAAAAAAAAACAAAAAAAAACAGGAGGGGGGGAAAGGGGCAGGTCCTTTCCATCTGGCTGAACTCCAGCCAAAAGCATTCAGGCTTGCAGACAGCCCAAAACTCAAACCTGTTGCAAGGCTGCTTCCTCTCCCCCTCGGCTCCCTCCGAGCTTAATTATCCGCTTCTGCCTGCGAGTGACCCAGGGGCAGGGCTGCGAGCGCCAGCCTCCTCCAGCAAGGCTGCTCCTGACCGTCAAAACAAGGCTGGATCGGCACCCAGCGACTCTCCCCTCCGCCTGGCGCCCGCCAGGCAGCGTTGGTTTATCTGGCGAGCAGGCAGGAGCGCTGCACGCCGCCAGGAAAGAAGTGTTTTCCTGGCCCGAGCCTGCCGTGCCGATACCCCAGCCACAGAGGGGGAGGCAGAAGCGCAGGTGAACAGGTGCAGACACCAAAAAAACACCGTTAATGCCTCCCTGACGAGTGCAAACCCTGATAATAAGCCTGCTAAAAGGAAAAGGGAGAGGAGGTCAAGGTTTGCTATGCAATACGTACAGCTGAAGTTGCACTGGGTAACATCCAAAGCAAACAACACTCCGGAGTTTAAAGCTATCACCAACATTCCTCCATCTTTCCACGCTGGAAGAACAGAAGAGCATGCCTGCTCTATTTTTTTTTTTCCTTTTTCTTTTTTTTTTTTTAAAGTATTCCAGGCTTTTCTTCTTACAGTGACGCCCGTAATGCAAGCGGGCTGAGTACTGCACAGAACTTTGCGGAGCGTAAAACCTGGGATTTCTCAGGGCTATCTGCAGGGCTGCTTCGTACTTACCAGCTGCTGAGAGAGGATCCTTACACCGGTACACCGCGGCACCTGCCACCGCAGCGACCAGACCAGACGCAGAACAAACCTCTTCCCAAGCCCGTGTCCGTCCCCAAACTATCGCGAGGCATTTCCCTTCCCAGTGAAGGTTCCGTATCTCGAGGGCGGAGAAGCAGCCCGTGACAAAGGTGTCCGCGTTACCAGCACCCTGCGGACTTCGGCACGGCCTTGACAGAACCGAGGGAAACCCCACGCGTGCGGATGGCTCTCTCTGCAGCATCCCCGTTCCACCTCCACCAGCCAAAACGATTGAGCTCGTCGGTTTGCTAAGATCCGATCTGCACCCACACGAACCACTTCCGCTGCCGAAACCACAGGGACTACACAGGGCAAACCACAACCTATCATTTTGTGTCTCTCAACATACAGCGAGAACAAATTGCCAACTTGCGAGATGCAGTTCATCGCTGCGAGATCTCCAAGCTGTCTAAGAACTCCTGTCCTCGACACAGAGGTATCACTCTCAAGCCGTTGTTCCCCTTCACCTTCACGTTTAGGGAGTTCACGTCGTACAAACCCATCCTCTCCTCTCTTTTACAGCTCCTGACTACCTTTCACAAAGCCGTTAGGACGCTGCCTAAGGCAGGTCAGATGGCTACATGCTCTGGATCAGCACGGAAAAACACGCTTTTAAGATCTGAGAACAGCAACTTACTTTTGGCTGAAGTCATCACCTCATTTCAGACGGTGCATAATAATTTTTCAGAGGGTGGAAAGAGCTATCTTATCTGCGCTGCTCAGAAAACCACATTATTTTCCTCTTTGAGAGCCACGTACCAAAAGAACGAGACTAACTGCCACCAGCACGGCTCCAATACCGTCACGGGGGACTGCTGTCACTGCGAGCAGAGCAGTTTCAGAAGGCACGGCAGTACCCCCCTGGAGGAACAGGGGGGTACCCAGGCACCAAGCACACCTCCCGGCCTCCCCAGCAGTCAGCAGGGCTGCGCCCCTGGCACCGTTTGTCATTTTTTTTGCCTTACGCAGCAGGTCCTGGCCCTTTGCTGCTGGCGTGTGCCTTCAGGAGGCAGCGGCAGGCAGGAAACCTCCCTCGTATCTGGCCGCTGCCACCACCTCTCCCGTTTCTCTCCCTCTCACTCATTTCCTATTGACTTTCTCATGTCTTACACTGCAGCTTTTTCCTATTTCCTTTTTCTCCGCGCTCATTATAGCTGCTCTCTTTCGATTCCCTCCTGCTCCCCCTTTTCCCGACACTCCCCTGGTGGCTTTAATCTCCCTCCCTGCTCACCAGGATGCCCTCCCGCAGCTGGGCGCATCGGAGGCGGGCGATGGTGCCTCCGTGCCACAGCAGCACCGAGAGGAGCCGCCTCGTCTGATGTGCTGCCAACGAGCTGCACCAACAGCCACTATCATAACACGGTAAAAAGGCTTGCAAGCAGCCATCAGATACTTCAGGGAGGCTTGCAGGTCGGAGCTTGTATGTTTATGGGAGGGGTGGACTCCGAATCCTGTACCTCTCCTGGATCAGACTGGTGCTTTATTCAGATGGGTCTTTTCCTCCAGACCGGGAAATGCTCGCGCAGGTCAATTCAGGTCCCACCGAAGCCTCCCAACGCTCTTCCGGCACTGCAGCTCACTCAGGACTCCACAAGGAGCACCTGGCTCTTGGCAGGTTACTGGTTCATGGTGGGAAGGCAGCCGAGCTCTTGGTAACATGATTGCCTGCGATACCACAAAACCGAGGCTCGCAGTTTACAAATAAAAGCCAAAGCAGCCTCTCACGTAAACGGGATTATTTGTGCCGCCGCTCACAGTTTCCAGGAGGAACAGTACGTGGACAAAAAGACAGGTTTCCACCACCACTTCTGAAGACTTCTAATATATATTTCAAGAGCTCAGGAGCAGACAAACCGATTCAAGCCTTGCCCCGGCAGAAACCCTCCTTCTTGTGCCAACTGCACGCAACCCAGACCTCCCATACCCCGGGATGCTCCCCTAAGTTCCTAACATCAACGCTGCAACTTCACTGTAGCCAACAAGAGAGGCCCTTCTGGTCAATTCACGCAGCTCAGCCCATCTTTTAGGATGAGAGCTGCCCAAAAACGACAGTTTTTCTGAACTGGTTAAAAACCGAGACCTAAGCGCACTCCTAGGACAGCGCCTACCGTCAGCAGGACTTTTGACAGCAGCCGGGTAACCAACGTGACAACGATTCAGGTGGATTACAACCGAATTATTTCGAGTACAGGAACTCACATGCTACGCCTTCGGGTCTTTTCCAGTCCACGTATTCGGCCCCGGGAACGACACCATTCATTTGCTTTTCCAGCGCCCGGGCGATTTCACGACGTACCTTCCCAACTGGCAGCACAGAGCCCCACAAGTTTCAGCGTTGTCAAAACAAAGCTTAAAATAGCCCCGCAGATAATTTTTAAGCATTTGCCAACAAATGTAAACAGCATCATTTCTTACTTACCAGACTTCGTTAAACGGTGCAGCTATGCAAGGAAGGGTTCCTGCCCATTGGTCTTAAAAGTCAAACAGACAAAATACTGAAAATACTCAAGAAAAGGATGCAGAAGAATAACAAAGCGTAAGCGACGGTTAGGAGACTATTTGTGAATGTCACAGCCTGAACATTGTTTGTTTTGTTTATACTATTTATAATTATGCTTACATTTCAACATAAAATAAGGACACTGCTTTTTCCTGTCATTTTAATGTATTTATTTTAATTAAAAAAAAAAAGTAAACCTGGTTTCTTCCTGCCTTTTTCTAAATGCGTTGTTCCTATTTCGTATGTCTTGGTATCCTGCCTTTATCCCTCATACATTCTTGCAGGTTTTTTTATCCCTTTTCATTCAACCAGTAACCCTGCTACTCCTTCCCTTGTCCTTACGTTGAGACGTTATCCACATACAGGCTCCTGACCCTTGGTTTAATCAAGCTGAGACATGAACTAACATTTCTATTCTTTACACCCAGTAATTACCCAGAACAGGGCCACAGAGTAGAACAGAACACAGGATCACCTAGCTGAAAGCACGCACTCTGGTTTATTTTCTCTTAGTGCTATTGGTATCTCTTACCAGAGCAAGATCTAGTTTTCTCCAAGCAGGTAAAACATTAGGACTAGAGCAAGTGCAGGAAGAGTGCTTAGAGGAGTATTTGTGCAGCCTTCCAAATGCTACCAGGAGCATTTTTACCTGCATCTTGGATCACCCAGTCCGCAAACTCCGGGATAATACAAACGGGATGCGTCACTGAGCCTCCCACCAACAATTTCCAGGGGGCAGAAAGAGGTATGAAGAGAGAAACCTGGAGGCTAAAGCCCCGAAAGCAAAAACCTAAGCTTATCTTTCAAGCAGCAGAGCCAACATACTTCCCCGGTGACCCAGAAGGACCACCTAGAGGTTTAAGTGGAGAATTCAGTCTCCAGACCAAGGCAAACACTACTTCTTTGAGACACTTTGCATAACCACGCTGCTGGCCAGGGTGGGGGATGGAGGCTGTAACCCCTGAGAGGAAAGCGATGCCACCCAGAACTAGGGGGGGAAAAAGAGCTGGTGGCAGAAATCCCAGCGGTTATACACCAAAGCTTCTGGGGAAAGCATCGGAGCAGCAGCAGGCACTGAAAATGCTCAGCAAACGGCGTTCACACGAAGTACTTAGAGCACAAATTCACTGAGACCTGCTTCTGGAAATAACCCCAAAAGGTCTTGGGATATAGTTTTATATATAAAGTAACTGGTACTGGTGTGATCCGTGTTCTACACCACCTTCAGATGAGCAGCCGAATACTATTCAATGCCTAAATTCAACGCCTAAATCACTATTTTTACTATGCGATGTATAACAGCTCAGAGTAAACACGGGGCAGCAGCATTGAGCACAGCCTTCCAAGCACCAACAAACTTTTATCCTGCATGGGCCACGCTCACCAGCAGCACAGAGGGCAGGTTTACAAAGCTTGCTGTAAGAGCACAGACCAACACCCACCGAGCTCACCAGCCCTAGGTGACTTCTGCTCCGAGGTGCGCGTTTCCTACCAGGCATCTCCACAGGCCAGCAGCAGACATCACCAAAGCAAATGGCGAGCCTGAAGCACTCCGACCTGCAAATGTTTTTCTCAGGAAGAAACGGGGAGGCAGAGGCAGCCCAGAGAAGGACGACAGCCGCAACGTCTATCTGAAGAGCTCAGATTGCCACCAAACCCTTTCTCCGGGCTTTTCCTGCAATCCCCCATACCCTCTAGGCTTTCCATAATTAGCTCTGCTAAGTACTGCTGCAGCTAAACGAATCGCGCCCTGACTCCTGCGGATCTGGACACGATTTTTACAAAGTCTAGAATTGAAATAGCCCGCACCTCGGTCCGGTTCCCCATCTATCCATTTGAAACACTAATAAATGCCATAATAGGAGTTGTGTGCAGGGAGAATTATACAATTGGGCTAACAGATGAAATATCATTCCTGCCTCCACCCAAATAATCACGACGCCCACAGCTCTATTCAAAACTAGAAAATCAAGCTCACCTCAACTTCTGTCTCTAGTAAAAACCCTAATAAATTATGCAGCACCAACTGGTAGCGTTCGCTTCTCTCCGAGCCAGTAGTAAACATCACAGACAGCAGCCCCTTCTGACAGCTTCAGTAAAAAAATAAATAAAAAATGAGGTTACGCACAGATGATGTCAGCTACCGATTTACAAACATAGTGAAACAGAGAGAAAACAAGAAAATTTACCGTGATGCCTACTATCAGGGAATCACAGAATGGTTTGGGTTGGGAAGGACCTTAAAGATTATTTAAATGCAACCTGCATGGGCAGGGACACTCACCCCTAAAATGATGCATTTTAGTCAACAGAAAGGGATGTTTCACCGCAGCCCACTTTCCCTAAATAATCTTACAAACTCTCCTAATTAGGAAAGCACAGAGTAACAGCACCTAGCTGCTCAGTGACAGCAAGGTGCGACTTTCTCTGAAGTCCTTACTCTTACCCTGGTGAAGAAAACCAGCTTTCTTCCCCCCCCACGGGGTTAAAGGAGTCCCAATTACCAGGGGACTTACAAACAGCCAAAGACAGCGAAAGTGCATCTCAGCAGATAAGAAACAATTAGGGCCTATTTTAGTACCCAGCCAGGAGCGAATCAGCAATTAAAAGCCTCTCAAGGATAATTACGTGTAAATTCTACCTCTCCTATTTTCCGATCGTAGCAACAGAAACTACAGCAGGGTTATAAATAAAGCTCCTCCGACGGGAGCTGCACAGGAAGGGTAAGCGGTCTCCCAAAAAGACTCCCCGCGAGCAGCGAGCGCATCCCTTCTTTCGGAGGGCTCCAGCAAGCAGAGGGAAACCTCGGCCGAGTCCCGGAGCCGTGCAGTTGCTTCACCCCGCAGCGCGCTTGGAACGGTTACAGGAAGAAAAATACAGTTAACTACGAGGCACAAAATATTAATCGCGCACAAATGTTTCTTTAGTGTCATAACAGGATACAGCCCAGTTGCGATCATCCTTCAGCGGCCAAGCAGGGCCTGCGAAGGGCTGAGTTTCAGTCCGGCCCCGGTACGTCCTCGCAAAGAATAAAAGCCTTATCTCGGCCGGCCATGTGTCGCCTGCCACGCAGAGAGCAACGCCCAGGGCGGCCGCACGGCTCTGCCGCGAGGCAGCAGGGGCACTTCGGGAAGCGTCCCCCTCCCCAAATGGTGACGCTGGGAGCTTGTGACAGCATCCAGCAACGAGGACCCAGCCTGGTGAGAGCAATTAGGAAGGAGCTCGAGGACAAAAATACGTGAATTTGCAGGCTAACAGGCGCAGCCCCCTCCTACATCCAGAGCTGGAGGCACTCGGTCTCACCTGCCTGCTCCAGGTCCCCTCGCTGTGCCCGTTTTCCTTCAACTCTGAAGGCATCTAGACCAACAGCTCAAGTGCAGATGCCCCCCCAAAATCTTACTACGTTAAGCGAGACAAATGCCACCCCAGGAGGCCTCCGAGGAAATACAGGAGAGCTAGGAGAAGAGTATATTGAGAGGGTGTGAATGTTTACAGACGAAGTGGCAGAGCAATAAGACTGGAGATGAACTGCGCGATATGGTCCGCTGGGCACCAGCGTTATGAAAAGCAGCAGCTGACAAAGTACAAGAACATCCTGAAAGAAAGAAGGGGAAGTAGATGTCACTGCCTGGGGGTCTGCATCTCTCATACCAGCACCAGAAGCCACGCGGGACACCACGGCTATCCTGGGCCACCCTCTGCTTGTGTATGTATTCCTAAATCTCATGTATTCCTAAACCTTAAGTACTGCTTCATAAGACAATCCTTTTTTTCTGCCAGCACCCTTTGCATATTTCTCCAAAAGCGGAGAAGCTGAGCAGGAAGGGCCCGCGCCAGATGGGCAGACACTGAAATCTGCTGGGAAAAGGAAGAAAACACCATGAGACAAAAAAAAAAAGTTCCCAATTAATGAAAATCTCATTTATCATCCTGGCTGTAGAGCAGCACCAGAAACGGCCATGCCTACAAATTCCTTCTCATTTCTGCAGACTTCAGTGCCCTGCACGACCTCATCAACAGAGGACACGTGAGGGATAGGGCAAGCGCAACCTGAACATCGGGAACGCCAGAGAGCTATCAAAACACGCGGGATTTCATTTCATTTTCACCTGACGGGCCACAAAAGGAAGTATTTGCTGTCTTAAGCAGCTCTACATCTGCAAAAGGCAACTCCGTAAAGCTCGTATGGAGAAAAGTGCAGGCCCCTGCTGCCCCATTATATTCCTAATGCCATTTGGCAGAGGTGCAAGCTGAGTTTTGGGTTTTGTTTTTAAGGCAGTCCCCAACTCGATCGCACCAAGGAAGGTCACCGGTAAATAAGGAGAGAATTAAACACGTCAGATGACTTGTGCCGTGCGGATCTAGTGACACCAGGAGCTTGGAGTTTATTTATATTGCACCTGCTTTGCATTCCAAGCCCGAGAGCGGGACCTAAAGAGGCAACACGGAGGTTTCCTGGGCACAATGGGAACCCACGCCTGTCCCCACCATCCTGCGAGCATTAAAAAATCCTCAGCATTAAAAGTCACCTGAACCAAAACCCCAATGGGACACCGAACAGAAACAGGCACTCCACGCAACCAAAAGCAACAGAAAACAGAGACTTTTCTCTTTTTTTGGTCTCTGCTACAGTTTGAATTTGGCTGTTCCAATTCAATAATGGAAAATATTTTGTTTTTACTAACAAGCAAATGCAACTCCATGTCCTCGTGCTTCCCCCCCATGCAACACAACCGCTTGTTTGTATGAAAATCCTGCTGTTCCTTCTGATATCTTGCAACCTGCCCTAAGATACACGCTCTTAAGTACAATATTCTTGCAAACCCACTGAAACATCACCTCCTTCTCACTGTCACTGTGTCGCCTGATGCAGAAAAGTGTCCTGCAACTCAAGAGTATCTGTAGCGTTCATACAAACACACCGCAAACAGAAAAAAAAAAAAAAATAGCGAACTGAAACAGCAAGGAGCCCTGCAGCCCCAGGCAGCAACAACTTCACCTCCTCTGCTGGTACAAAAATATTACGCAGTTCATCTCAAAGTCTCGCTGCTCTGAGAACAGCACAGAAATAAACACCGGCTGGATGCGGCTCCTCGCTGTCCGGGAGCGCTGCTCAACCTCTGCAAAAAGGCCCAGGTGTAAACGTGAATTACGCCTGCTCTTCTCTGCCCACACCTGGGGTCTCCGAGGGATCTCAGGCACCCAGAGGCATCATCCCTGTCCCTGCCCTGCTTCACCTCCTGGGCCAGAGCTGCTCGCGTTGGTCGTGCAAGGCCCGAGAGGCGAGGCCTTCATCTCACACACATTTGCACCTTAACCACCAGACAGGCACAGTAATGAAAAACGCAATAAAATCCATAATAAAAGAGAAGCTGGGTTTGCTTGCAAGCATCAAAACAAGCTGTTTTTCCTGCTCACCAAAAAAAAAAAATTATTTAAAATTCCATCTCAAAAGCACGTAAGGGGTTTCCTACTGGATTTTTTTTTCCCCTCAACATATAAAATACATTTTTCACCTGCCTCAGCAGCATCCGAGCAGAAGAATCCCAGCCTGCTAACGAAATGCACGTGGCAGCACCTGCAGAGGAGCCCAGAGGCCCGAGCAGGTATCTCGGGCAGGACAAATCTGGCTGCTACGGTCGTGCAGCCACCAGCACCATTCCTGCTCGGCGACTGCTCCTCCTGCCCTCACCTGATGTGACCTCCGTGCAAGGCTACGGCGCTTGACCTGCCGAGAAGCAAGCGTGTCCTCGACCCAGCTTTTGAGCTCGAGGCTTCAGCCGTACCCTAAACTCGTGCTGCTTTTCCTGCTTTACTTGGCGCAGGAGCGGTTCCCCTGGGTTTTCCTACCAGCACCGCGCTGGCCTGGGAGCGGAACGAGAAGCCCTGGCAGGCGTGAAAGCAGTTGGACTTGAAATTCTCCAAAGTTAACCCCGGCGCCTTGACAGTCGGCCGCCCCACGTACGTGCTGATTCCGATTCCCAGAAATATGATTTAATCCCGATTTTCTCATCCCGTCACCGAAGTCAAAACGCGGAGGACGCGAGCCCTAAGGCAGAGCCTAAACTTCATAAAAAAGAACTTATTTCATACTGACCTGTCCGTGATTGTGGACTGTGTGCCACTCATTGGAGCCTTTGGCAAGAAGTCGTATTATCCACTTTACATTTTACTCTTATTGCAGGAATATTATCGAGGCTTGGCCCCCCACACGCACCGAGGTTCAGGCTCCAGCCTCGCTCCAGAAGAGGCATGCACAGAGAAAAATTCAGTTCAAGGGCAGGGAAAAAGAAAAAAAAGAAAAAAATCCCAAACTCTTCTTGCAGTCACTCAGAATATCCAGACCACGGAAGTGGAGGGGGGGGGGGGGAGAGGTTGTTTCAGGAAAAATTCCAAAAAATAATAATAATAAAGCTGCACCCCTAGGTGCCCCCAGAGATGGGAAGCGGGGGGGAAAAAGGGTCTGCAGAGCGAGGAAACCTTCAGGGGAGCAGATCCTCGGTGGTCCTAGGGCAGGGTGCAGGGGGCTGAGCCCAGGGGAGGCCGCCGGCCCTGCCGCCTCCCCGCGGGGTGCCCCCTCCCCGCCGCTGGTTTGGGGGATTTTTTTTTTTTTTTTAGGGTTTTTCTTCTCCCCCCCTTTTTATCTCCCGACGGCTGCCGGTGTCCTTGGGGTCGCCGAGACGAAACCGGGTGCCATGTCCCCGTTCCCCGTCCCGTCCCGTCCCCCCCCCCCGCCCGCCGGCTCGCCCGTTCAGGGGAGGGGGGCGGGCGGGTGGGAGCCGCTGTCCGGCTGTCTGTGTGGCTGGCTGGCTGTCCGGCCGGCCGCCCGTCCTCAGGCCCGGGGCTCCATGCCCGGCCTCGCCGCTTGTCCCGAGCCGGAGCGATGAGAGGGGAAAGAAGCGGAGATGCGAAGGGGGGGGTCGAGGCCCGGCCTCCCCCAGCCCAAGGCGGGGAGCTCGGCTCCCTTCGTGGCCTCTACCCGCGGGGAGGCCCCGGCCCTGCCTCGGGCACGGCGCGGCGGGGCAAAGTCCTGCTGCGAGAGGAGCTGCTGCTGCTGCCGCTGCTGCCTCCTCCTCTTCCTCCTCCTCCTCTTCCTCCTCCTCCTCCTCCCGGTTCCGGCCCGGCCCCGCTGCTGCCGGGCGGGAGCGGAGCCTCCCGGTGGAGGCCGAAGCGAGCCGGGCCTCCCCTGGCCTCCGGGGGGGGGGGGCTCAGCCTCCGGCCGCAGCGCTCCTCCCCGCCCCTCCGGCCGGATCCTTCCGCCGGCGCTCCGCCCCCCCCGGGCCCTCTCCTCCTCTTCCTCCTTCTCCTCCTCTTCCTCCACCTCCTCCTTCTCCTCCTCCTCCTTCCCCCTGGAGCCGGGGATGCGCGGTGTGGAAAATGTGGCACGGAGGGGCAGCGGGCAGGAGGGGGCGAGGGGAAAGAGCGAGGGCAGGAGCTCACCCCCACAGCCCCCACAGCCCCGACCTGCATCCCTCGTGTACCCTTCATCCCCCTGTATCTCCCTGTCACAGCCTCCACTGCCCCTCTCTGCATCCCCCCTGTCCCCTCCATCCCCTCATACCCCTCCATCGCAGCCTCCATCTGCATCCCCCTGTACCCTCCTTCCCCCCGTACCCCTCCATCCCCGCACACCCACAACAAGTCTCCTCAGGATCTCTTCTCGCAGCTGAGGAGATCAAAAACCCAAGACCAGCGTGATGGCCGCCCCCCGGCACACCCTGGGCCTGCTCCCGCTCCCCCAGCGCTTTGGGCAAGCAGCCCACGTGCTACCACACCGAATAAATGCAGAATATTCGGACAGCAGCACCTCAAAACGCACGGATGGGGCACAGCTCCCACCAGAAATGTGTCCGTGGCAATATATGGCTGTAGTTCCTTGGTGCTTACACCACGTACAACAAATCCATCGGGAGCAGCGTCTGTCTCGATGCCACGAGCGTTTGAACAGCACGGCTTGTTTGGGACACTGGATGTAAGGCAAACTGCGATAACAGACCAGACGCCAAGCTCGAGGTTCATTACCTAATCCCCAAATCTGTTGCCGACACGAGGGGATAGATGAGCTTTCAGGCGGGCACTCCTGCTCTCAAACACCTAGGGTAAGAGCATCCATACACCAGAAGCTCGTGACCCTCCCAAGCCACCGAGCCTCGCGTGGCCAGGAACTGAAGGCAGTGACCGCCAGATGTGAAATGGAGGGGACGGCTCCACGTGGCACCCCTGCCTGGCCTCCCAGAGCCGAGGACTTGGGCAAGGCCTGGGGCTGAGGCTCACGTCAGCCTTCCCTACTAGATGCCAACAACAGGCCGAAATAGGAGTGTTATTAGCTAATCCCGGTCATGTAGGCCACCTTCCTTCTCTTTAATTAACCTTACCTCCACACGCTTCTTCAAAGCCAGGCACCGGACTTGGAAAAAGCCTGGAAAAGAGGTTTTTGGGGAGGGAGGAGCAGAGGTGGCAGTAAGCACCATACCTTGCCCCGAGGCGCTCGCGGGACCCCGACGTGGAGCTGCTTCCTCGTGTGGAGAAGTGAGTGGGAATCAGGAAGCCCGGGCGCTCTTTGATAGTCTGATGAATTTGTTGTTTTGAAGAAGTTCGGCGCAAAGAGGGGAAGCGTGGGATGAAATCATTTTCTAGATGGTACTTGACATAGACACGCAGAGCTTTTACGCTTCCTCTTTTGGTTTCCTTTTGGGGAAGATAGAGGCTTGAAAAAAGAAAAAGAGGGGGGTGCGAGTCGTGCACCCACAGCCGCCTCCAACACTGCAGCAGCATGCAACACGCTGCTCGGTGTTAATGGAGTGCCTAAATATCTCTATTTATCGATCTATACTTATCATATATCTCTTTATTGCATTCTTTATTGCACCTTCTCTGCAGTAAGTTCCTCCCTGCCTTTATCGCAGGGAACATGCAGTACTGTGCCTTGAGAGAGAGGAAGGCTCTTGGGAGACCTCTTATTTCATGACAGGCCCAGCGTTTGCATATTAGGCCTTGATGATTTTTTATTACTTTAATTATATTTTATTGTGCATGACAAAATAATGGCAATAACAATTAGCTGGAGGAAATCCTAAGGAAAAAAAAAAAAAAAAAAAAAAAGGAAAGAGTAGGAAGCATCTTCAGCTGCAGTAAAAGGACATAAAACTCAGTGGAGTGACACTGATTAACATTTGCCAAAGAATCTGCTCAGTACTGTCAAAAGAAGCATCACATAAAACTATACCAAAGACAAGAAGGAAGCATAAAACCCTTATAGCATATTGTTCAGTAGATTAACTCTTGCTCGTAATGGGCTGCATTCACATTGCTACGTTTAATGCCACAATTAAAAAGAAAAAGCAATAATAAAACAATTCCAAAGTAGACTCTGATACCATAATTGCTTCTCCTTCCTGCACATGATGATTTTCATGGGGAAGCTGATTGTGTACTGATGTTAATATACATGTCTATTTATGACACTTCTGCTGCCTGGGCAGTTTTACAATGTGAAATCCAGGGGAAAAAAAAATAAATCGATAAGCAATTACATTGTGCAGTACCAATTAAAATAGATTTTGTTTGGTAGCTATGAAGTCCTCACTTAGCCTGAATTTACAGCTAGGACTGTCTTATGAATGTAGATGTTGGAAGGGGGAGCTGCACGTTTAGCTCATCAGTCCACGTCTCTGGGGCCAAGCACCAATGTCCCCCGTCCCCCCCACTTATATTTTTTATAGGGTCCGGAGCAAAGCTAAACTGCTGAAATAACGAGGACCCTGATGTGAAGAATGTCGAGTGCTACGAACTATAAATTCCCATTTTGCCTTAAGTAAAGGATGGCACAAAAATCCTTAGAAGTACCTTATCCAGAGCTCCTGGAAAGGCATGTCTACAGAGAGAGGCTTCACTGAGCCTCCTTCCCAGACCTCATTTCCCAGCCTGGCACCAGAGGCTCACCCGGGGACCTGATGCCATCTGCTGGAGGATCCTCGCATGGCTGCTCACATCTGAAATCTTCCACCGGCATTTTAACAGCAAGGGCCCGCTCACCGCCAAGCTGCTTTTGAAACGAGTCCTGAAACCGGAGTCAGCTTCTGGAGTTTCTGGAGCTCCAGGTGCTGTGCTCTGATCCGGAGTTGCACCACTATGGCCTCAGTATAAACACAGGTCAGAAAACAGCAAAAGGCAATAGATTTTTAACTCCCTGAGCCAGATTTATCAGGCTTTGCCTTGTCTTCAAATTTAGAGCTTCAGTGAATGTAATCATTCTTTTGGGAAAACTTTGTACCACATTTCAGGTGGGATAACCAAGCATTAGAGCACCTTACCTGCGAGTGCAATGGATCCCCTGCAGACCTTAAGGATAGATAGCTTTGTGAAATTGCATGCTGCAACTCAGACATGATGGGATATTAGCTGAGTTTTGCTGACCTTCGTTATAAAAATGAAACGGACAAGGACTCTTCTAACTTTAAGTTATGTATGATTTGAAAGGGCACAGATCATGGAATTAAGCCTCTTGTGCTTTGCTGCTTACAGGTAATCAATTTAAAACCAGTGTCAGAATGCACCAGGGTTTTGTACTGGTATTTAGACTTCAGTTGGTAATGCCACAAAATTACTAAGGCTATGGGGGAAAAAAAAAAAAAAAGGAAAAAAAAAAAGATTTCAGGGAACTCCTCTGGTATGAGATCCTGCTGAGCCAGCTGAGAAGTTGTGGGGGATTTCCTTATTTGCTGAGATTCTGCTTTTGAGAGAGTGGAATATATTATGATGAGCTGTCTGAAATCCAGACTTGGATTAGCCATTGAATTTTCCAGCCAGGTGCTGGGCTGCTGCCAACCAGCCACACCGCGACATGGATGCCACCTGCTTCAGAAGCTGATGCAACAACTGATCCAACAGCCACTAATGGCCACATTGATGCACTTTTAATCTGAAAAAAAATATTAATAATAATGAATTTGTGCTGCACTCCACATTGCTATGAGATTTCAAAGCCTTTTAGCATCACATGCCTTAAAATAGGCACATGATTCGCTACCTACAGAGACAGGCTGCTTGTTTCGTGTCCAGTTTGCTGGAAATGCTGGAAATGCATACAGGGCTGGCCCGTGCTTTTAAGTCACTTGGACGCATGCAATACTTTGCTGACTTTGTTGAGATACAGATAGATTAATCTATCAGGGTTTCCACTGTGACAGCTTATTAAGTGCCTAAACCTGGATAAGCCACATCAGAGTAAGCATTTTTATAGCACTAAGCTTTCTTTCCACATCAGCATAATTAAAGCAGCAGCGTGTGTAAGGGCAAAGCTGCTGTACGTCCTGCCACGGACTCTTTCTTCCTACTGCCTGCTAGAATCAACACCCTCTAATTGGAAAAAAAGAGGTATTTGTTATTAGGGTAAAATCTAAAGAAATAAAGAATGAAATTTCTTATCCCACTTGAGGACTATCAGTTACACTGAACAGATGTTCACCTTCTGACGTGATACGGGATTTAAGCAACATAACACAAACATTCCTGAAAACCTGTAGCTTGTAACACATGAAAAGCAACAGAAATGGACACTTTCTCTTTTCCATGAGATTAGCTACCAGTAAGCCGTTCTAACTTTGTGAAAGTTTTTGCACACACCTTCCAGGTCTGTTCAGTTGCTTCTGGAAGTGATTCTCTGAAGATGCCTTAGGTTGCCAACTTATCGGCTGCCAAACTGCCCCTGGGGTTTGAGGGAAACAGGACAAAGCCAGCAAAAGCTAACACCTTCTTCTCTTGCACAGATTTACAAGAGCACATATTGAAGCCGACTTGGAAAGAGAAAAGTACTCGTTAGTTTTGGTATAACCAAAAAGAAGCTGTTCCTTGTCTAGAAACTGCGTATGCAACATGAGGCTAATGCTGACTCTAATTCTCTCTTGGTCTCTGAAATATGATTTCTTTAGAAATGGCAGCAGACTTGTTATTTTACTTCCAGCTAAGCTATACAAAGTCTGCAACTATCAGGAACATACACACAACTACCATGAAGCTTAAAACATTCTCTTATCTTTTATACCCAAGGAACAGGCCAGCTGACAGCACCGGTATTAGTCTAAAACCAGACTCTAGAGACCTAAACCACTACGCTTTTATAGCAGTGTTTGGACTACTGTTGCAAGGGAATAAAGCCTTAAAGATCACAAAATAGCAATTTCTTCAAATACAAGTAAGAAGTTTAATTATAAAGAGAGGGCAGAGGACCAAAAGAAAGTTAGCTTTATAAAGCTGCACTGCAGGGCCTGCAGTAGAAGCAGAAGGCAGGCAGTGGGGGAAGGAATGGGTTTAAAAGAAATAATGGGAAGACATAAAATGAAATAAATTGGGTGGGAGTCAGATGTCACTCTTCACAGTGAAGCACCTTTGCTCATGAACTGAAGACTAGATTCTAGTGTGCAACTTGAAGTTGTGAAACTGGGAAGAAGCTTGCAGCTCCAAAGCAAAGCTGCAGAGTGTTACTGTACTTTCTTCTCCGATTGCAGACTACCTCAGAGGTTAAACAAACTCCCAGGATAAATTATTGCAGTCCCTGACACCACTTCACCATGCAGCCAGGCTGCTTGTAGAGTGTTAAACAGGCCAGGAACTCTACAGGACTCAACACTACACAGCTGCTCCCCAGTGCTGGAGGATTTTGAGGTAGACTTAGGGTTACACTCAAACAAAATTCACTTAACTGTTCATAGAAAACAGACTCTGGCATGATTGATCTCTGGCAAAATACTGTGCCCGTAAGCAAGGCGGAGTTGGTTCTGGGTCTGCACGGTGCCTGTGTCTCTCACTGAAAGCACCACTCTGACAGAAACATTTTCCTCTCCTCCTGTTTCAGGAGCACCATTTGAAGAGAGCTTTTGAAAGGAACGCACAACTTTCTAAATCACTTTTGATGAAGATGTTCCCCGTGTTGCCAGCTTTCCAAGTGCCAAGCTATTGCATTAAGGGCAGAAGCAACCCCCGTGTGAACAGATCTGAGCCCTGCGCAGCATCTTCGTGGCAGCTCGCACCTCCCACAGCAGATTAAGTGACAAAGTGCCCGGGGAGCTTTGTGGCACGAACAGAACAGGATGTACACAGCTCCCTGCAGCTGCACGGACCTGCAGTTTCTCTCTGGCTCCGAGTGAAAGCAGCCCCCCAGCATGTAAGCAATACCCTGGCAAGCACACGGAGTGACAGCCCAGCACCTCTCAGCCCCCAGCTTTGTTCAATGCCAACTCATGCACCAATCCACACAAGAACTCCATTCAAAGACGGAAACCAAATTCCTCATATAATTAAATAATCTTTATTTTATAAAACATAATACAAAGCATCTACACCATTCACTGGTGGAACATCAGTTGCTATTACACAGTAATGCAAACACAAGTTATTATTTCACACTAGTTCTGCAGTTTCCTTTTCCACTTGCTGCAGGCACCATGGACTAGCCTGAGGACAGGTCCCTCCATGTGCTCCACAGCTTACAGGTTATTCTTCTTCTTGGGTCTGCGACTCTATGCTGGAGCCCACCAGACAGACTACGAAGCCTTGCTCTGCGACATCACTGCTAGCTCTACCTCACAGAGCCATTCCTAACTGCTCTTTTGTTTTTTGGTGCCTTTGCTTAACTTCTAAAGCCTCAACATTGATCACTGAGCCCTGCTTCTTCCAACCCAGTTCCCCCCAGTTCATAGAAGGGGGCCCCTCAGCCATTAAGTGCATTGCCTTTCTTAATATTTTCACGCGAGGTGCTTCACAGATACCTGCGATCACTAACTGGCATCCTTATTCTCCATTCCTACCCGGGCAGGCTGTGCACAGAAGGGCTACAGCCACGCATTAAGCTGCACACCAAATTTCACCAGAGTTTGGGATCCGAATCATCAAGTCTGCTCAGGAAACTGCTCCTGCTAGGCAAGACAATTGCACTGAGAAATGAACGGGCTCCGTTTTCAGCTGTGCTTCCTCAGGACCTGCTGCTGAAAGCCCTCCCTGCGATCTTAGCCCTTATTCCCTGGTCAGGCTGGCTGCCGAAACTCTTCTGACTCCAGATTTGTTGCAGTCCTCAGTAGGGAACGCCCACCAGACATCCTTTCTTTAACCTGGGAGTCTAGCTGAACAAGAAGGACCTGGGCTCATTTTTACATGGATGTCTAGCTCACTTGTTTCGACTCCTATTCATAAGCACTGCTGTAAAGCACCTTGGACTCGTGCTTTTAAACAAGCCTGATGCTGGGAAGTGTCATGTTCAGATTGGAAATAACTAAATATGGGCCACAGAGAGAAGTGCTTCACTCCGAGCAACAGCAATTCGCCTTTATACAGCACAGCTTGACAGAGACCACCAAGCTTTAATCGAAGGTGGCTTAGTGTTAACAGATGGGAACGCCCCACGAGGTAGCTGAACATTGTACCCACTTCACAAGGGGGGTAAGCTGAGGCAAAAAGGCTCCTTGACACATCCCACACCCGCAGCAGAGCTGGGAAAGAACCGGCGAGCCCTGACTAGCCCTTCTTGCCTCCCTCCAAGGCAGTCACATCGCCGCGCTCTGCCGAATGAGTCAAGTTTGGGTTGAAGGACCAGCTCATCACCAGCCGGCTCTGCTGATCGGAAGCCCTTTGGCTGCAACAGGCAAGGCTGGCAGCAGCACGACAGCCCTGGTGCTGAGTACAGAGCTTAAAGAACACACAGGGAAACAAACGCCAGCAGCTGCCAGCTGGGCAGCAGGTTTTTTCCCTGCAAATGGGACCAGATAATTAACATCTTTTCTCCCAGACAAGTACACGTCTCTGCTTAAAAAATGCCAGATTCTGTGCCTCTCATTTCTTTAATTATTTGGCTATAAAGTAAGTCTCCCTTACCCTGTAAATGTTCACTTTCATAAAGTGAACCAGATCTAATCAGGAAGAGAGAAGTGAATTTAAAGCCCAGAGGTCAAAGCATCAATGCAGATGAAGAAGAGTCAAGATTAGGTCTCTGGCTTGAAGAGGGCATAGGACAGATCTGGAGCTGGGTGTCTCTCCCACCCTAACTAGCAGGTTTTGAAGCTGTATCCTGGCTACTCTTTAACCAAAAATTCCAGTTTGGATCTGAGGAGACACTCTTGTCAAAACTGTTATCTATGGACCTTGGGAAAAACATCAATGCTCATTTCAAGTGAGCTGTATTTATACTTCCACCTACAGTCCTCCACTGTCTTTAAACGCTGGGACAGACTCTGGGTTCAGACACAGTGACAGGAATCTGGAAGGACACCTTCAAGAGCAACAGAAATACACAGCATTTACTACAGATCGGGTTCCGCACCCTGTTCCCTTTAGGCTGCCAGAAACGGCAAGTACAGATTATTCTGCAGTGATCTGCAAATGCACCCTACATTTACTGCTCTCATTTTTAGAAGTTACTCACAGTTTGGGGAAGGTATTTGACAGTCTCAGGACAAGCCACTGGGTCTCAGGCTTGCTCCACACTATGCCTGCATTTGGGCCAATAAATAAAGCAGAGGGAAATTTGCCGTTCTGCAGACACAGCAGTGCTGGGCCCGTGTTGGAGGTCAGAGAACCACTTACTGACAAGTCCTGATGGGGCTCCTCATAAAGGAGAGTGTTGGTCACTCACGGAGCTAGGAGCAGTATTTAGAGGGCGTGGGCAGAGCTTTAACAGTCAGGAGTGAAGAGGAGGAAAAACATCACAAAAGCGCTTCCCTTCAGGGGCTGCATCTTTGGGTGTGTTCACGGAGCACCGAGTCCTGCAAGGTGCCAGTGCTGACCAGAGCTTCTGGACACTACTGAAAAATAAGTTACCAATACGTTATTAAATAAGTTATTGAAAGGAATTAGAAAGGGTAGGAAAGAGTGACCTACTTAAAATACTGTTCCTTCTAGAGTTCACGCTCTAGCTCAACCACCAGAACCACGTCTCCCAAAGGAACCGTGGGGATAATGAACAAAGTGCGGCTAACAACCACCATTTTGCGTTTATATAGCACCTCTCAAGTAAAGATCTGAAAGTGCATAACACAGATGGATCGGCTCCATCACCCCCAATCCACAAATGGGGAAATTAGGCACAGAGTTAGAGAGTTAAGTGACTTGCCCAAGGTCACATAACAAGTTGGTGGAAGAGCCAGGAATCCCAGCTCCCACGAAACACTAAAACATACTCCTTCCTAGCAGTACGTAGTCACTCCAGCTGTCTAGACTGTACAGGACACTGAACATCAACATCTAGCGTTATTTTCTCCTCTCTTCCAAGACCACAGCAATGCTGAAGGAGTTAGCTGCTAACACTGCTATTTACACCTGCACTGCTGGACCAGTTACGGTTAGTCAGTAAAATTAGCCCTTCTTTCACTCCTGTCATTTAGCGTATGTTTACGTACACACCGAGCTAGCCTCTGCCAGGCCAAACACTGCAGATCCGATGAATCCATGGCACAGCTCCATGGATTTCAATGGAGTTATGCCAGGGATAAATTTGGCTCCAGAATTGCTAACGTGTGTTGGCTCCTCTCCCGACAGTGGCATCTCAGGCATGATCCCCTTCCTGCCAGACCGTGAACTCGAGGAAGTTTTTACTCAGCATCCAGTCAGTGGTTTTTCAGATGTCCGTTCGTTTTCAAGTACAGCTCCTCACTCCTCCGACTCCTCCAAGCGTGGTACTTCTTCATGCTCTTCCTCCTAGCGAAGCGACAGATGCTGACCATGAAGACCCAGGAGACAGCGTACATGATGACGCCACCCAGCTTGATGTACCACCTGGGCTTGGGAGAGGAGAGCTCACAGTACATCAGCCAGGCCCCCACTCCGATCCGCACCCCGGTGAAGAGGACCACGAAGAAGAAGTCCACCACGTCGCCTGTGAGGCTGTGGTAACACCCCGTCTCCTTCAGGAACCAGCGGGCTTGCAACAGCGGGTTCGTGATCTCGCTGCCGAAGATGACAGCGTTGACCTCTGCGGCCGACTCCCCGAGTGCCAGGGATGCTGTGATGCCCAGGATGCTCACCAGGTGGTGGGCCAGCATCAGGGCACCCTCTGTCTGGAAGTACACACACCAACAGAGGTCGAAGAGGAAGTAGCCCAAGCTAAGGCACAGCCCGTGTACCTGAAGAGTTGTGTTTGGTGATCCTGAAACACAGAGACACCGGGGAGAGCTTTAGAGCAAGGAGGCAACAAGCAGGCAGGTTCTGAGACGGGGAAAGGGGATTCACCTTCAGCACAGGCAGGCTGATATTGTCCTGTACTCGTCACAGCTCCATCAGAGAAGTCAGACGAGCCGCAATACTACAGTTGTTAGTCCAACAGCTGCACCCATGTAACGGCCACACAACGTGATCGCACGCTCTGCCAGATTGCAGCTGGGGGGAGGTGTTATGCTAGCAAAACACAGCCCCAGTCTCCCCTTTTCTCTAGTGCCTTCAACCACAAAACACCTCAGATATCACCGCAACCAACATTCCTCACGTGGGCTAGGTATCAAGGCAACAGGAAAATCCCACCTTGTGCCGTCACCCACTGGGGGGCTCAGGACCACAAGCCCACCACTTACCTGGGTGACTCAAAGGCCAGGGGCCGTCGATGAAGCCAATGTAAGCAGAGAGACAGGTAGCGAGGATGCCGTGGGTCAGCGTGACCAGCCTGCAGCTCCATTCGTAACTCCGGTGCTTGTAGCGACGGCAGAACCAAGCGTAGAGGGAGAGCCAGGCAAGCAGGCTGCAGGCTACTCGCAGGGGCAGGGCGAACAGCATCCTGACACGGGAACGGAAGGACAAAACGCATCAGAAGGTCTCACCTTCAACAACGTTAGCACAACCCTGTAGAGCATTTCACCAGCAGCCACCCCAGCACTGCGCATACAGGTTTTTTTTCTGATCGTGTTGTTTGTTCCTGACAATTTTATTTTTTTTTTCTGCAGAGGTACTGCAGTTTCTCTGGAGAAAGGCCCACACAAATGAGCACTATTCTTGACAATTTGGGCAGACTCATCATGGGTACAGCAGCGCACAGACCCCACCAGCACCACCTCAACTATGAGGATGCACTGAAAGCAATACCTTGTAAAACAGTGAGTTCCTAGCTCACTGAAGAGAAAACGTCAGAATTTGGTAACGCACCTCAGATGACTTCCCCAACCAGTCTACAGCACAGGATCTGCTGGGATATTTTAGTGCTCCTCTGCACTGCCTGAGGGACAGGCTGAGGAGCTCCACATCTAGCGACAAGGCTTTGATCCAGAGCTACTCCAGCCCCTTCATTTTTCTTCCCTGCCCACGTAGTCTGCACTTCAATGGTCTGCTTGCATTGCCCCACCAGACCTACTTATTCCATCTGCTCTTTGCTAGCCTGGCTCCTCCTCTCCTGAAACAAAAACCAGGAAACCCCCAAAAACACACAAGTCTCTTGCTTGATCCACTGCTAATCAACCTTCCCAGTGCTGCAACACCATCTGCAAGTGGGTCAACAGAAACACAACGGCATCACCTACCGGAATTTAACCTTCCAGCACTAACACGTTTCAGGACAGTTTGGAAACAAACTGCTGTGAGGTCCCCTTGTCCTCCCAGGGAAACCTCCTGTGGAGCAACCTATGTTCATGCTTCTTCACAAGCAGAACAAAGTGGCCGACCGTGGCAGGGAGCAGCCAATTTAGCACTGCGCCTATTGCTAAAAGCTCCCCAAAGTTGTAATACTCTAATATCTACATCTCGCTCATGTTTGTAAAAGCTCTCCAAGAAATACAAGATACATATCATTATTTCTGAGCATTCAGGGAAGTGCAGCAAAAGAAGCTGAGTCACGCTCAGGGCCGCGCAGGTTTCCAGTTGTGCTGCAGCCAAAGCACCGCTGGTCCTGGGGCTCGCTGAGCACCGCGGCTGGGGAACACCGAGAGGACGCACGGTGCGGAGTCAGAGGTGCAGCTCCCGACCTTCCTGCCTGGCCTGTTCTAAGTGTTACCAGGCATGATTTAGGAAGCTGGATAAACAAAACCATTATGCTTTAATGGGCCTCGGGAACACGGGGAGATGAAATAAGGATGTGATTAACTGCTCTGACTGGGCGTTTCCATTGGCATCCCTGGTACTCAGGGCCTGTATGCACTCACAGTCGGGGTAAGGCAGGAGGAATCCCGATGTGACAGAAGGGACTGACGGGCTGAGGAGCCTGCTGGAAGGACACCTGACCTGCAAAATAAGGCAAAAAGCCTGCTGGAAGGATACCCAACCTGCAAAAAAGGGCAATAAGCCTGCTGGAAGGGCACCTGTACCTGCAGAAGGGGGCAATAAGCCTGCTGGAAGGGCACCTCTACCTGCAGAAGGGGGCAAGCATCTCGAGGTGTTTTCCACACCTACACTTGAAAAAATTATTTCTGCCTTTCCCCAGGAAAAAAAAGGAGGGAGCTTTCTTTCAATTACACATCAAAGCTCAACGCCTGTCATTAACACATACAATATATATTTTATCTGTCAGTTATGCCTCTCATTGCACGCTGAAAAGGGCAAAACCCTTTAAAACAGGTGGTAATTACAGTATTATCCATACCACCCCTTCAGAAGGAGCAGCACTGTTTGCATTATCAGCAGCACCGGGGCCACGAATAAAAGCAGAACAATCAAACGCGCCTCAAATCCCAGCCCTATTCACCCCAAAAGAGCTTAAACCCCTGACGGACATCTCCAAAAGAGTATCACTTCCTCCTTTTTCTAAAAAAAGCGAAAAAACACCCCAACACCACCCCGCAACCGCGCACAGGCCCCGTCCCCTCCAGCCCCCGGAGGCCCCGCCGCGGGCCTCGCCTCAGCGCTCCCCGGCCTGGCGGCGCCCGGAGCCGGCTGCCGGAGCCAAGCGAGGCCGGGGCTGCAGGGCCGGGGTGGCGGAGGGCCTTTGGGGGTCCCCCCAGCCCTACTGGGGCCTCCCCACGAACCCACCTGCGGGAAGCGGCTGGGCCGCCGCCGCGGCTGCTGGGCCACGCTCCGTGCCTGGGAAGAGAAAGCGGCGGCGGCGGCCGAGGGGCGCCCGCTGGCGGGGCGGAGGGACGGCGGCTGGCCCCGGGGAAGGGGCCGTGTGCTCGCCCCCAGACCCTCAGCCCCACTGAGGGCTGGTTGGGGTCAGGGCTGTGGCTCCCCCAGGTCCGCTCAGGCCTTGGTTTCGGTGGTCAGCGAGGTGTTGCTCGCGGAGCGAGGCAGCCACAAGGCACGCACGGAGCATCCCTTTGGCCTGCGGGCACGGGAGATGAGCCCCACGCACCCACAGCATCACTCATCTCGCGTCCCAAAGATAACAGGCACGGCCACAGCCGCGTCTTGCTCGCATCCAGGCTGGAGGGGGTTGTGAGCCGGCTCTCCTGCAGGAGTTGCCAAACTGCAGCGGCGTGAAGGTAGCGTACCCCGCAGGGTTCGTCGCCAGCACAGCGCGGAGCGTGCAGCTTCAGCAGGCTGGGAAAGCACACACCCCTGCCCTAAGCCTACCCTCCCAGCCTGTGCTTATGCAGCAGTTACAAAGCCTGGTAATTTCTCCTCACTGCAAGCATTCGGCACTAACACACCTCTTTTCCACCTGTTCTCCCCGCCCCCCCCCAACAAGAGCAGCAAAACAGGGCACTTCAAGTAGCTCACAAAAAATCTTCCTCTGATCAGCAGACTTATTTCTTTCTTAACTTTCAATCAAAGCAATCTCTCACACCCTGGATTAGTATGTATTTTCATCCTGTCGGGTTTTACCTTTTGAAATACAAATGGTGGGAGTGCCTTGTCAGCCTCTCATGACACTTGTAACCATCCTGTTTTCAGCTGGATATCTACCTCACCTTTCCAGTTCAAGCCAGGCACAGGTTCCTATTGCTACGAGACGCTCATCCTTCTGCTATTTCAACACGACATCCTTACTAGCATTAGTAGCACATTTGTTTCTCTGACAAATCTTAGGTCTCATCTTGCTTTCCTCCACCTTTGCTGGACCAGGCACCAGGCCAGCCCTAATAGCCTCAATGACAAATGAGACAAAGCTGTTCTGACGTTCGGTTTAGGATAAAGAACAGCACAGATACACAGAAAGCTACAGGACTAATGTTGACTCATGACACAGAAACTGAGCAGGCAGGAAGAACAGCAGAGACGGTCACAAAAGAACAGTCAAAGTCTCAAGAAGGCAAGGACTGTTTACTGCCAGAGGTGGTATAAGAGGAGGGTTTTTTTTTGTGTGTTTTTGTTTTTTTTTTTATATCATATGATGTGAAACATTTGCGTACAGTGAGATACAAAGTGGCAAGCTAAATCACCTCCCAATGCACTGTACCAGAAATTAGGTGTAGTTTCTACACTAATTTTCTTGTTTGCTTTGTGCAGAGTCAGCTGTTTAAATAGGCAGGCTGAGTTGCACTGGCTTATTTTGCCTGCAGATGAATAGCATTCAGCAAAACAGCTCAGGACAGGAACCTCTGCTAACAGTTATTTGCACACTACTACCCATTATAGTATAGCTACACCCTTGCTCATCAGTAAGTTCTTCCTTTTCTTCTTTCCCTACCTATTCTAACAAGAGCTTATAGCACCGAGAGGGTCACAGGATTTATTAGCTTACCTTCACTTGGAAACTATTTGTCCAAAAATGAGCTGAGAATATACAGCAGCAAAGGCACTGGTGCTGCAGAGAAGAGGCGGCCTAGGAAGTAGGCCACGGCCAGAATTTAACAGAAGCTCCATGACCCATTGCCCATCAAGAGCAAGCACTGCCTGACTCATTGGCAAGGCAGGTTATGGGTTCATTAGTCACAACTGTGAGCTTCTGCTGACCCTCATCCATCCTCCAGACCTCAAGCCAGAGCCCATGGCTCTGCCCAGGCTTGTTTGCCCACCAGTTCTCTCCTTCCCAAGATGTACAAAAGGGCACGAGCCAGAGCTTTGCCAGTGACTACTGGCCTTGGCATGCTTAGCCTTCCTTCAAGCCTGCTTTGCTCAGGGGAAGCTTCAGTTGCCCTCCTTAAGGCACAGAACAAAAAAAAATTACAGCAATTGCTTCTTTTTAAAAAGAGAACATAACTTTATTGGAATTCTCATCACTCGGGAGTTTTCACAAGAGCACAGTGACTCCAAGAGCTGCCACCTCCCCAGGCCAGGCCCCCACAGCCACACTGGAGACCCATCAGGAGTGCAAGCCTCCTGCCTTTCTGACCATATTAGCCTGCTTCCTTGCCTGGATTCACAACTGCAATGCGCTCGGGGGCACCTCTAATGTTACTTCATGCCATTTGATCTCTCCAGACACCTTCCTGCAGCCCCCAGCTGAGGCAGGTATCAGCACCACACAGGGCAGGAGGTACGGAGCTGGTGGGACCACCCCACCACAGCAGCACCACCACCGCTCCCCTCCTGTGGCTCTGCAGCAGGAGGAGGAAGTGCCACACAGGCAGCCTCAGGGCTCCCTAGCTCCATGAAGATGCTCTTCTCAGTAAAGTCTTCAAAAGCAGGAGCGAAGGAAAGGCAACCAGCCTCGCTGAGCCTGAGGGGAACTCAAGGCCATTTGTTTCCCAGCTGTAAGCAAGGCTTTTATGGGAGGGGGGAGATCTGAACTGCAGCCTCAGAATGAGGGAAATTCACATTAAAACCCCAGGAGAAAGTCAGAACACAATTCTGAGAGGTAAAGACGACAATAGAACTGGTCCATACTCCGAGACCTGCTGGTATGGAGCAGATGTTACACTGAGATCTACCTAAATGTCACTATCACCACTGAAAACACGGGCACTTGCTGGACTCCTGTTGGCCTCGCATTCAGCTTAAGTGGTCTGTAATAAGTCAGTCCCAGAACAGAGAGCAGCCAGAGAGGACTCTGATCTATCATCTCTCACACAAAAAGTGCCTACTTAAAGAAAAATAATAATCCAAGACCAGGTAAACACCTGCTTCTGGAGTTTATCAGCATAAGTCTAATTCTGGATTCCTGTTTGCAAGGAACAGGGCCTTGTAAGTGCCAGAGTCAAACTCAGGGAAGTCACAGTGCTCTAAGATCAATATCTGCATGAATACAAGTATTTAAATAATAATAAAAAAAGAAATGTATCATTAAAAACAATGAGGTAAAATATTGCCTCACCCTCAAGTGCCATCGCTTCACACAGAGGACAATCCCACTGTACCCCTACAAGCACTTCTCTCTGGTTCGCAAGCTTTCTTCCAAGCACTTGGTCCAATTTCTGGATTAGGGAAGAGTGAGGCTGAGTAAATCCTGGTTAGGTCACCTCCCTACCCAGTTCCACCAACAAGGGGATGGGATTTTCCTGATTAGACTTGCTGGCCCTACACCGTAGTTGCAGACCAGTTAGGCCCAGCATTAGTGTGCTGCTAAAGGCTGCACCACTGCTGGAGAAGGCAGGGAACCGCAGGTCAGCAGACATGCTAAATTCCTCACATTTCCACTTAAATCCCCTTTCTATCAGCTTTTCTGCACTCCTGATTCATCTTCTCTGTGGGTGGCAGAAAGCTGAAGGTGCCCAAAAGCCAGTTCTGTGCCACTTTCAGGAGTTCTTGTCACCGAAATGAGCCTCAGGAGCCAGGAGCTACCCCAAGGGCCCCTTCCACCACCACCATTAGTGAGCTGTCAGGTGCCCGTTCGTTTTCACACGTGCATTCATACTCCTCAGGCTTGTCCAGGAAGGGAATTTCTTCAACATTTTCCTCCTCGCAAAGTGGCAGATCTCAACCATGAACCCCAGAGATACAAGGTACATGGCCAGGCCCCCAGCCTTGAGGAGCCAGCTGGGCTGAGGGGACGCCAGCATCGCGTACATGATCAGAGCTCCCCCCGCGATGCGCAGCACCAGGAAGAGGAGCACGAAGAAGAAATCCACCACCTCTCCCAGCAAGGTGTGGTAGCGGCCCATTTCCCGCAGAAACCAGCGGGCCTGCAGCAGGGGGTTGGTGATCTCGCTAACAAAAACAACTGCATTGACTTCCGTAGCAGACTTGCCGAGCCCCAGCACCACGATCATGCCACAGATGCTCAGCGTGTGGTGGAGCAGCATGAGGTCCCCCTCTGTCTGGAAATACAGGCACCAGCCCAGGTCAAAGATGAAGTAACCCAAGGTCAGGGCCAGCACGTGGATCTGAAGAGGTGTGTTTGGTGAACCTGGAATGAAAGACATGCATAAGACTGGGGTATTAAATAAGACATACTTCTACAATACCTAGCAAACAGGTGGTCAGCATGCCTCTTTCCTCCTTGCTTTCTGTGGTTATCCTACAGGCCATGAACCAGGACACCTGGCTCTGCTCTCCCTTCAGACTTCAGCCTGCCCACAAAACCCAGGCAGGTCATCCCATCCTGCCACGCATGGCTTCTTTTCTCTCCACCCTTTTAGAAAGCAGGATATGAGAGCCTGACCCCATCAGCAGAGCCATGTGAGATTTAACGATAGAAAAAAACAAACCCACAGTCAAGTGCCAGGAGTTATTATACCCTTCCAGACGTGAACAGCATTTAGTTTATTCTCCGCTTTGCCACACCTAGCAGTAATAGCACCATAAATTCAGCCTGAAAGTCTTCAGTAAGTATATGGATAGGCCAGCAGCAAGATTAAAAATAAAAAGCGTTAAGAGCTGGAGAACAAGCAGGGGAGTTGAACAAAGTCTTGCCATGCCCCACAAACATACAAATAAAAGAACAGACAGCAAAGTCAGCCGGATTCCCGCTCCATTTGGGCAGAACCAGAGGAGTCACGTCCCCAGCGGATGACAAGGATGTGTGTCAGGGTAAGACTCCAAACATACCTGCGTGGGTCAGAGGCCAGGGCCCATCCAGAAGCGCAACGTAGCCCGAGAGGCAGGTGACAGCCACCCCGTGCAGCAGGGTGACCAAGCGGCAGCTCCACTCGCGGGAGCGGTGCTCGTGCCAGCGGCGGCAGGCGGCATACAGGGACAGCCAGGCCACCAGGCTGCACGCCACCTCGAGAACGATGGACACCATCCTGCTGAAGGCAGAGAAAGAGAGTTGTGAGCACCGCAGCTCCGTCACCGAGGGGTGATCATCTGGCCCTGCTTACTCATGTGGAAAAAAAACAGGGAGAAAGAAAGAAAAAAAAGTAGAAAAAAAAACTCAACAAGCCACATGCAAGCAACCAAAAAAGTCCCAAACATGCTTCACACCCTTGCCATGAGCACAGCACCCTGCTGCACAGGGCTGGACCCCTTTTAGCACCATTTCCCTGCGCGCCCTTCCTCGTTCCCACAGCCCTAACACCAGCAGGAACAAACACGGTCCCACAGCCCCCCAAAGCTTCCCAAAGCCCCCTGCCCTGCTCGGGCACCGCTGGGACCCCCGGGGAAGGGACCCCCGGGGAAGGGACCCCCGGGGAAGGGACCCCCGGGGAAGGGACCCCCGGGGAAGGGACCCCCGGGGAAGGGACCCCCGGGGAAGGGACCCCCGGGGAAGGGACCCCCGGGGAAGGGACCCCCGGGGAAGGGACCCCCGGGGAAGGGACCCCCGGGGAAGGGACCCCCGGGGAAGGGACCCCCGGGGAAGGGACCCCCGGGGAAGGGACCCCCGGGGAAGGGACCCCCGGGGAAGGGACCCCCGGGGAAGGGACCCCCGGGGAAGGGACCCCCGGGGAAGGGACCCCCGGGGAAGGGACCCCCGGGGAAGGGACCCCCGGGGAAGGGACCCCCGGGGAAGGGACCCCCGGGGAAGGAGCAGCCCCCTCCGGCTCCTTACCGAGCTCGGGGCCCGGAGCTGCCTCTGCGGGACCGGCTGCGGGCTCCGGGAGCGCCCGGGGAGGCGGTGCTGGGGCTCCCCGAGAGGTTTTTATCCTCCCCCCCGTCCCTCCCTGCTCCCCGCCCCCGGCCGGCACCTCCTGCCCCTCCGCTGCCCTGCCCCGGGGGGGAAAGGGGTCGCGGGGGTAAATGGGGAGAGGTTTTTGGGGAGCCTCCTTCCAGCCTCCTCACCGCAAGAGTCCCGGGCTCTGGTTTGGCAGCTTTGCGTCCTAATGGAGGGGAAGAAAGCACAGAACAAAGGTGGCTCAGGCAAGTAGGGGAGGTGCTTTTGTCTCTTTTTTTTTTTTTTTTTTAAGTGTTCTGGAGTCCCTGTTTAAGTTTCGTGCGTGGTTTGGTGGAGGTGACTGCATGGAGGGAGGAGGAAGAGGAGGAGGAGGAGAGGGGAGAGGAAGAGGCAGGATGCGGGGAATGGGGCGAGCAATGGGGCAAATGATGGGGCAAATGATGGGGGAGCCGAGCACCAGGGCAGGGGGTTGTACCATGAAGGGCTGCACTGCCTCCAGGTCCTTGTGGTGAGCTTGGAGTCAGTGCCGCGTTGTTTCTGTTTATTCAATTTGCTTAAAAAATCTGCCTGAAGGAAACTCAGTGCCCCCAGCAACCCTGAATCTTCCTACAGCCACTGAGCTCCGAGCAGGGAGCGGAAGCAACCACTGAGAGCTTTAGGTCCTCACCTAAGGGTGTTTTTTTTGGGGGGGGAGATCCCACTGCAGCTCTAGCCCTGAGGGCTCAAGGTACCCAGATCTATAAAAGTGAGCCTGAATTTAAGCTCAGCTTCTGAAGGCGTTGTGTAGGAGTGTTAGGGTTAGGCTCTACACTAATGCTACCAGGAAGGTAAGCCCCAAGGCTGCGAGCATCAGGGATGATGAGGGCACCTGAAGGGAGCATTTAGACACTTAGAAAATGCTCAAAGACACCCTTCGGGTCACGGGGAAAACTTGAGGGCAAGGACTGTGCCCTGCTCTCCCTGCTTGCTCTCACTCTTCTCCCAGCCGGAAAGCAGAGGAGGAAAAGCAGAGGAATGAACAGAAATACCAACAGCAAATTATTCCGTTTCCAGCCCTTCCCAGTCTTGCTTGAACTCAGGCACGGCTAAGCAACATGGGTGTGCCAGGAAGGACACAACCTCTGGTTCCTGATATCCCACCCCCTGCCCCTTGCACGCTCTCTCGGAGCTCTGGGGTCGCTGCAGCAGTCGCATGGAAGAGTTGCCCTCGATGTCAGCCATTAGTACTGGCTTTAGCATCTCCTACGTGCACCCTGACATCTGTCAGCAGAGAGGAAAATGGGGAGAATTTGTTCATATTGCATTCTGAGGATTTCACTTTAGCTGTCTCTGGCTGAGAAGAGCAGGAGCCCAACTTCCAAAAGCATGCCATGTCCTTGCCCTGATTTTGGTGCTAGGGGGAACCTGGCTCATTTCTCCAGCAAGCTTATGAGTGACGAGACCACGAATAAAAATAAAAGATGAAGGGGGTTGCACCCCTTATGCTTAGAAGCAATAGAGAATGGCCCTACAGAGATGTTTTTAGATGGGGGACAGCTGACAGCTGGCTCTTCACTCACTCCAGGGGTCCCATCACTGATGTCAGGACTGTCAGCTTGAGTCCTACCGTGGAGGAGCTCTCCTCAAAGAGACGGGCAGGGACGGGGTGCAGAGGCTGCTGTCAGGCACCAGGGCTGCTTCGGCAGCAGGTCAGGTCCAGGAGATGGTGTCAGCTCTTACAGTCACCGTGAGGCACCTCTGCTTGCGAGCAATTGTTCCCCACGTTGTTTATTTATGGCTGTGGGAGGTGACTCTAGGTCTTGGAAAGCTGGAATTTCCTGCCCCGTGTATTTTTTACTCCCTTAGCTGCTCCTGTGAGACTGGAGCTATTCCTAGAAGACAGGGGAATGAAAACCTTTCCCTTCCAACCGTAGCTTTTTCTGAAACAGATAAGCTGCTAGGTTTGTTTTCCTGTTCAGGACTAGTTTATCAATAAACCTGAGAGCCATTTTATTGTGTCGGCAAACCTTCCAGTGGATATCAGCTCTCCTGTTGTGTTTGCACAACACCTGGCACAGCACGGCTTTGATCTCAGCTGCAATATCGATGTGCAGGTGCCGCTACCCAGCATAGAAGAACTTTGTAATTTCTCTCCCCAGCTTCCAGAATTTGTATTCAAAAATTTACTTAATGCTGCTTTTGTGGGAGCAAATTAAATAGAGGGATTTCTGAAAATGAAATGTTAGTTAACAGCTGGGTTTTGATCTTGATGCATCTTCTGTATATTATAAAAATATATACATGTACAGTAACTTATAAATATACGATTGCAAATAGTAAATTGCCTTTTACTTCTCTGTGGTTTTTTTTTGCTTGTTTGTTTTTGGCAAAGAGGCTCACAAACCTCTGAGACCCTTCACCAAGGGTTGAAGCAGACTATCAGCTGCCTCTAAAATCAGTAGCCGAGCTACCAGCTACACTGTTTAAAATTTGCAGGCTAGGGTTATGAAGGCAATCAAAACGGTCACTTCTGAGCTTTTAATTAATTGCTTTATAATCTACAAAATAACTGGAGATTTTTCACAATGCAAATATGAGCTTGAAACCTGAGTTTCTCCTAGCATTAGTATAATAAATGTCTTCTCTGACGGCAGCAGAATCCGCTGTGATGTTCGTCAGTCGTGACCTATGCTGTTCTGCGCAAATTGAGGACTGGGAGGAGGAGAGGATTGTCATCGCCTAATGGGGATTAAGTGGTTTGTCCAAGGTCACGCAGGAAGTGAGTGAATAGGCTGCAAGCTAAAGGTGTCATGAAAGTACAGATTCAGGTTTAAATTCATTCTTCGCGTACACGAGCCTTTACATATTTGTAATAGCCAGAATTTTTAAGAATTTTTTAGTCATTGTCTTAGCAGCGTGATGCACGTTTCCAGTACGCAGCAGAGCTTTAGCTTCAAGAATTCTGCATCTTAGCAGGGAGAGGCCACAGCAAGGTCCCTTCGTGCTACCTGAGCACCTTTGTTGTATGGAGCTGGCTTTGAACAAGGATCGGAAAATTATTGCTGACTCCAGGAACCGATTAGGGGTCTTCCTAGCATTCTTAGGGGGTCTTTTTAGTGCCACAGCAGGTGACAGCCACAGCTCTTTTTCAGCCCTGCTCAGAATCCAACCCCTACTGACTTTATTCATAGCCTTGTGGCATGCTCGGTGCAGCCACGCGCAAATCACTTTTCAGGCTGGCATGAAACCCCCAGCCCGGCTGTTTCACCCTCCTGTGCAGGATCCTCAGCGCAGAGGGAGGTGTTTCTATGGAAGGCCTCAGAGGAGAGGCAGCTCCTCCAGGGGGATCACCAGTTTCCCACTTACCACCCACACCTTGTGCTCGGGATGTGCAGCATTGCTCCTCCAAGCCCCCCAGCCACGTGGAGATACTGCTGGAGAATTCTCTCCTTAACTCTCAACCAAAAATCCCGTGGTTAAGGCACGCGGTACAAAAAGCTGTCGCTTTTAATTCCTACCAAGAATAATTCCTACTCCAGTTGCACAGTACTGGTCTGGTAAGGGAGTCCCTGCTATAGGGGGCAATGGGAACCTTAAGCAACGTGCCACAAAAACCCACCCTCGTGGCTGTACCAAACCTGTCAAATCCTTTAGAATAATTATACCCAAATAATTTGTTTCACATCTCTAAATACAGTTGGAAAGCAATAGAGAACAAGGCTTGAAATCAACCCTCCAAGCATGTAAGAGTATTTAATTAATGGCAGAGAGAAGGGCCGTAGCAATTAGTTAGATGAGTACTTCCCACCTACATTCCTTGCTTTCCCAACAGAAAATGCTTTTTAAACCACAACAGATTTTGTTGCAAAAAATAGAAAGTTTCATTTAATTTTAATGTTTCCACTGAAAAAAAATGCTATGACGAAAATGTTTTAGTTAGAGGTAAATGGGTGATGTGGGGATCCAGGAAACAGAAATACAGTTTCTCCGTTCTTTGTTGCTTTTGATGATGTCAGAACATTGTTTAAAAGTGATTTAATATTTAAAAAGGAAATATTTCTCAAATTCTATTTTTCAAGAAACGTTACCTTAATCTGTTTCAATCCTTTCTCGTTATTATCAGTGTCTGCTTCTATACCATACCACACTTGAAGCGACAAACGCAGTTCCACGTACAATGTGCTTGTAGGGCTCAACACTTTGTGTAAAGGTAACTGATAAACTCTTAAGGTCCACAGACCCATTACTGCAATAGTGTCATCACACAGCACTGAAGGAACAGGGTAAGAAACAACTGAATCAAATACATTTTTCCCCAAAAGAAGTGACAAAGG
This sequence comes from Anser cygnoides, assembly GCF_040182565.1. Classification (NCBI taxonomy): domain Eukaryota; kingdom Metazoa; phylum Chordata; class Aves; order Anseriformes; family Anatidae; genus Anser; species Anser cygnoides. The sequence continues at coordinate 4,989,369 of NC_089893.1, read as the reverse complement.
ATAAATTTTACTTAAAAAAAAAAAAAAGCTCACATTTGCCTAAAAAAAAAAAAGACTACTACTCAAAAATGTCTATTTACAACCTGTGAACCAAATGCTCATTTACTCTAGTTTCACTGAATTAATTACCTGTACCCATTGACAACCTGACCGGGAATTTGTATTACTGAAGTCTACTTTTACAAAATTAAATATCTGCCTCTTTTTAAGAGGAGAGTTGCAAGTAACCACGATTTCCCTGGCAATATGCTGTGACAGCTGAAGCTTCCTACGCTTTGGCGTCTCATGATATTAAGGAACCTTGCACACAAAATCCTCGAGATTCACACCTGAGCAGTACAACCTGTCCCCCAGGAGCGAAGGGCACGCTGCAGGGATCAGGCCAGCTACATCACTTACAATTCAGGACAAACCACAACACAGGCACCCCTCTGCTCCGGAGAGGTTGCTTTCATTTGGTACCAGATAAAGCCCAAAGGATGAATCAAAGAAAGAAGAAGGGGAGGTAAAGATTAATCCTCGTCCCATCAAACCAACACAAACTGCTTTTGGGTTCAGTCGAATCAGAAGTGCACGCAGTGTTTTACTACAGTGACATCCTCCAGCGAGGCCAGCTGTGAGCAATAACAAGACCTGGACACAGATTTTGCAAAAGGAGGCAATTTTTTTTTTTAAAGGAAAAAAAAATAAGAAGGCTCTAAAATACTTTAAAAAAAAGAAAAAAAAAGAAAAAAAAAGGAAAAGGAAACAAACTTCAGAAACAGGGCAGAAGGGCTCAAAGCAAAGCAGGTTTGGTGGTGGACAAAGCACAGTGCCATTGACCTTGGAAGTCTATTGAAAACCAAGGTTCACGTCTAGACACGGGTCTCTGGTGAAATGAACTGGGTAACCTCGGCTCAGTTTGGGGTTTATGGTACGTGTGCGTGATAGTAACAGCATGACAGACCCTTCTTGTGGGAAGCTCTGAAATGAGTGAGGGGAAAAGAGGGTCCTGACACAGAAATCCTTCCAGATCAGGGATTGCCAGGCAATCCGGTGTGAATGCAGAGATTTGCAAGCAGAGGGCAGTGTTTCATGCTAATAATAGTGCTAAGCAAGGGCTCGTTCTTGAAGTGAATGCATGGAAGAGTACTAAAATGTCACTGGTGGTGGTGAGAATCCTTGGGGAAGGTCAGCTGCAGTTTGAGTCCCTGGAGAGTTCTGCTGCTCTGGGCTCCCCTAAACAAGACCTTCATTTGGCAGCAGTTTGAAGGCACTGGAACGCCAGATGTTGCCCCAAGCATTGTTCCTAGAGAAGTTGGTCCATAGCTAGAAGTCGGAGCTCCTGTTACACACGATGGAGGAGTCAGCTCAGTGGAGGTAGGTAGGTTGATTCCATCGGTACCAAGATCTGTTTGCAACACAGGGAATAAGAGCTACAATTGCCACGTTGTTAACTTTTTCCCTTGAAATATCAATCATTCCCATTCCGTTTGTAACCCTTCTTAGACTTGGCAGCCAGCAAGCGATCCTTTTTCCTGCAGGAAGCTCAGAGCAAACCCCTGTCTTTCTAAGCAGCAGCTTCCACTGAGCTCGGGATTTCTCACACGACCTGGCTGCTGGACTTCCTCTGGGTGAGAGCAGGTCTGATTCATGGCACGGGATGCTCCGTGACTCAGAAAGCCCAGAAGCTACACGTAATGCCCTCTGCTCTCGGTTGCCTTCCTGCTAACGTAGCATCCTTGATGCCACATGCAACGAGCCGCAGAAACAAGCGCGGAGAGGCCTCAGCAGCACAGGCTGCAGCAGGGGAACAGTCAGTGAAATAACTAGAAGGGCTCTGAGCCCTTGTGTGCCGCTTAATCCTTTTGTAGCATCTAAAGGCAGGGCAGAGGAAAATTGCTGTTCTTGTTTTATCTGCCAGCGTGGAATCATTACGCTGCAGCAGAGCTCTCTGGCTGGCACTACAGGCGAGAAACCTGGCTATGGGGAGGTTTGTCAAAGCAGAAGCAGCAAAATAAGCCTTCCTCTGCTTCCTCCACACACAGAATTAATTCAAGACAGTCCTTATGGACAGTGCTTCCATCCAGATTTTTTTTCTTTTTTAATCAGCATAGTATTTCAGATAAACCGGATTTACTGTTTATTTTTCACCCAAACCTAGCCAAGTCCCAAGAAGCTTCAGGTAAGGCGTTAAGCTTCATGTAATCACCTGCCACCACATAGCTCTGCATTGCTGGGTCCTCTAAAGGGCTGCACGCTCTTCTCTAAAGCCACCCTGCTTTTCTCCCAAGCCCCCCAACACCCAAGGAGCGAGCCGTGCCCCCCCTCCTTACCCTGAAGAGTTGAAACCGGATGAGTTCATTGCAGCTTTGGAGTTGCTCTGGGCTGTGCTGGGGCTGCTGGCATGGAGTGCACTGCCAGGGGACGAGGGCCGGCTGGAGTTCCCTGGGGAACACGATGATGTTACTGCACGGCAGAGAGAGCAGAGTGAGGCTGGGATCCCCTTCTCCTGCCAAGGAAAGCCCAAGCCCAAACCCTTCCACTGTCCTGTTCATCCTGCACCCTGCTCTGTCTGGTTTCTGTCGGAGCAAACCACATCTCTGCCACTGCTCCTCCGAAGAAATGCAGTTACCTGCCCCCCGAGCACCCTCTTGGTTGGCTTCTGGGTGTGTGCCTGGCTCCCAAACCTCAACACCCCAGTCACATTTGGCTAGGATTATCCTGGGAGTGTTACCATGCCCAGGATGCTTTCCTTATCTTTGTTCCAGCCAAGAGAAAGACTCAGCTCTTCTTATCCCCTGTCCACCCATTATGTAGGGCTAATTTCCCTGCCCCAAACCAAAGGTCTGTTCAAGAGGGGCCTGTGGAGGTGGCCTGGAAGCCAAGCAGCCGGAGAGCAAGAGGAAGAGGTAAGAAAGAACGAGGGTGAGACAGTTTGGCACGGCTTACCTGTCCCAGGCATGGTGCTGTGCACCGGGTTGACAGAGAGGGGCCCCAAGGACCCTGAGGTAGAGACCTGAGGAGGAACAGAAGCAGACAGTCAGCAGCTGGCACTCCGAGGGTGCAGACCACAACATGCCACTCCTTCGTGTTCCCTTTGGAGTGTGCTGGCTCCCAGAGAGACTTATCTACATCTGAGCCTCCCACCAATGCTTCTATCCATGCTCTACTCTACCAGCACAATTCCCATACCTAGGGTTGGGCAAAGAAACCAGAATGAGTATTACGTATGCCTGATACTCCACACACAGGTCTACATTTATGGATCAGCTGCGGAAAAGCCTGAAATTGCTACGCTTTCTGCAAGTGCTGAGCTCCAGCCAGGAGGAGCCCCTGCCCTTTGGATGTTTCAGACTGGATGTTCTCATGCAGAAACATCCCGGCTCATTCTGGTCTCGGGCACAAATCATCCCTTTTCCTTTGAGGAGTTCTTGATGGGTGAGAATCCTCATGTGACAATTACTAATTTGGTGGCTGTAATCAAAGCGAGCCTGGGGCATCTGGTGTTCAGCCGTGATACTTTAACTACAGGCAACGCGCTGTTCAGAATGCCTGATGAGCAAAGGCATACTTTGTGCGACGCGCTCACGGGAAAGCCAGTCACCAAAGCTGCTGCTTTAAAAATTCACGGCTTGCAAGCAGCGCTCTGTGTTCGCGACGGCAGCCCAAACGTGTTGTGCAACAAGTGACCAAACTTCTTGTGATGTTTTTCTGCCTTCTAATGGATAATTCTAAAACCCAGAAGATTTTGAGATAAAATGTTGCTTGTGCATACGTACTCTTCCTCCCACTCACATGTGCTGCAGTACCAACAACACCGTAGGGAGGTTCCTGCCACTTTTATACATGGAAGCAACTAAACAACTATTAAGTAGCAGAAATGCAACAGCAGCTTGTTATCCAGAACAGCCACTCTGATTACAGGGACATGCTTTCACTAACTCTCACAGCAGCTTCTTTCTCTCATCCTTCCTGGCAATGAAAATACACTTGTCAAAACGTGAATGTGCAATAAGTGAGAAGGACAAATAGCGCTGCTGAAGTGCTTTCTGCATTTCTAAACAGATGGAAAACACCACACTGTTAAGTAAGTGGTTACTATCAGGTTTCAGACTCAACCAAATTCGACACGACTGGATGTAATTCTCTTTCTGTGGAATGCTGAATTCCTCCTCCATTAACTTTGGAAAGGTTTTACTTGCCAGTCTTACAGTGAGAGTTTCGGGGATAGCACCCCTATTTGGATAAATCATCCTGCAGTTAGACTAACTTACACTTTCTGGGAAAAGTGCATTTTTTCTTGTGATTTCTTACCAGTGTTTTCATTGAGAGAATACAAGATGTTGTTCTATAAATGAGGGCAAACGCTGTTCTGTATCCCCCCCCCCGCCTTTTCCCTTCCATGAGCAGCACATACAGCTCCTTAGTCCAAAGTCTCTCACCAGTCTGGAGTTGTAGATGGGTGATTTGATGGGGGACGGCATCGGGCAGCTGATCCGTTTTTCCTTCTGGCGCCGGTTGCAGAACCAGACCCGAACCACCTCCTTTTCCATGGAGAGCTGCTCTGCTATTAAGGAGATCTCCTCTGAACTGGGCTTGGGGTTCTGCTAAGAAAGGGCAGGAGGTTAAAGAAAGCCTCGGAAGTCTGTAACTCACAGCATCGGCGCCTGCTTCTGCTGCTGGAAAAGCAGAGGACGAGGGTGGGGTTGGAAGTAAACTGGAGAGGGGAGAATATTTGCTTCTAAGGCAAAGGGTAAACATTTGGGTGAGAGATTATGTTCTGTGAACCAGAAAGGGCCTCTGATTCAACATCAAGTCTCATGGAATCAGCGGGGATGAGTCAGTACCTGGCCCTGCTATTGCATAAAGCACCGAGCTCTTTGATCTTAACAGCACCCTAAATCATTGCTTGAGGGGAAGCTAATGACTGGTGGTCTTCTTATCACCGCACAGGACACACGAGCTCCGAGTGCTGGTTGTACACCTACCTGCACCACCTCACAACCATTTCATCTCTGTCTTTCTCCATCCCTCATTTATAAGCGGAAATAATAGTACCCATCCTCTTTTTTCTGACTCACTTATTTTCTGGTGCATTTGACAGCATTTAGCTCTGTGGTTTTTGATCTGATTTGGAGACTTCAAGGGAAAAATAATACCTAGCACGGAGACGCCAAGACAGTTTTCCCATTACAAAGAGCGCCTCGTACTAGCTAAAAAATGAGCTGCCCATAACAATCTGAAAACGACTGTCTTTTGTTCTTATCAACAGTCTTAGGAGGAAAATTTGATATGATCAGCTATGAGGGAGAAAACAAGAATAAACGAGGGCTGGTCGAAAACGGTTCTGATGAAATATTCTCGATGGATGGTGCGGTCCTGCTGATAGGCTCCGCTTGTGAAAGGATCCAGCAGCACCCTCGGGAGCGATGCCCTGCGCCTTCCTGCACTCACAGGAGCTGCTCAGCCAGGCCCCCACCTCCCTGCTGTGCTGGGCCAGCAGCTGCCCCTGTTCACAGAGGGAAGAGGTGGGTGCAGGAGGTCAGCTTTGGCTGGGGCACTGAGTAGTGCAAGAGAACGGGTGATGAAATCATAATTGCGTTAAGACATCCACCAAGGAAATAATTGGGCCTAGTTTCTTTGCTTTGACTTTTCCCTTGAACTCCTTCAAGCATTTTCTAACCTGCTGTCAAACAATTTTTTTTTTTTGACTATTCAGTGCTACTACTATGACCTAGCAAATGGCGAACTCAGAGACAGTTCACAACACGTTGGAACATTTTCCCCTCACATCTTGAAATCTTTTCTCCAGCGTGGAGCGAATGTTGGTCTCAATGCTGGTCCGCTTCTTCCTTTTCCGTCCAAACATCTCGTTCACTGAGGGGTAGGAATTGGGAGTGCTCATGGAAGAATCCAAAGGAGCAGATTCTGGGGAAAGAGAAAAGGGAAAAGAGATACTGAAGAAGATCATGGGTTATTTGCATTCCCAGATCCTTTCTGGGAACTACAGCACCGCCCAGAATAAGTGAAGTGCTCCTACATTATGCATAATTCCTCTTAAAATTGCTTCAGCACTTCCAGATCCATTAATGATGGAATCAAGAAATATAAGTGATACAAATTTTAATCAAAACACTGTTTTTTCTTCTTTCATCTTAATTTCCAGCATGCTCTGATGGGGACCACAGAGTTTCTGTCATTTTAATTTCACACAGTTAAGGATGTCGATTTACCTCACCAGGGTCAGGCCTCGTGTAGCTGAGACACCTCCTGACGTGGTAAATTGGTCAAACACGCAGCTCCTGACGGGCACACGAGGCCAGTGCCACTCCTGCGCTGGTCTGCAGCCAGCAGAGGACACCAGCCCCATACTGCTGCTGCCGGGGATTCCCCCTGCAGTGATATCCTGCTTTTCTAGGCACTGCTCACGGGCTGATCTCTTGCACAGCACTCCCTGCCTACTCTTGCCAGTTTGCGTGGGGAGGGACAGGGTGGACTAGCCCAGAGATTTCCCCCCAGGCCACGCAACAGAGGCTGCAGGAGCGGATTGTCCCAGACACCAAGTGGCAACGGGAAGCCTACACTGCTAAAGCAAAAAAGCAGATGTGCTTTGCTGTCTAGGCCACAATCAACACAAGCAAGAAGTCTGTTGTCAGAGGTCCTTGCTCTGGCTATGATTTTTCTGGCTTTTATGGAAGGCTCCTGGGTAGATCCTCTCCTGTGCTGGTCAAAATCAGTGGTGTTTCTGCATCTAACGTCACCCACCTGCGTCACTCAGCCACTTCTCCAGCAGGGGTTTGAGCTTGCACATATTCTTAAAGCTTAGGTTGAGAGCCTCGAAGCGGGAAATGGTGGTCTGGCTGAAATCATTGCCATAGAGCTTCCCCATGGCAAGTCCAACGTCTCCCTGCCAGAGAAGACCCAAATCACAACATGAAGTCAAAAAAAAAGACCTCACAGCTCCTTGCTGTCACCACCTCTCGTGCTACTTCCAGAACAGATGTCGCCGAGTGCCCATGCCCACCCTCCAGAGAGAAGGACCTCTTCTCCCACCGGAGTCTTCCCCATGCCCCTGAGCCTTTATATATCGAAGAAGCTGTGGGATGAGGTCATGGTAATGAAACACTAGGAAGGGTTTGTCTCTCCGTGTGTTTGGAAGGGGAGATCTATATTCTAATCCAGCCCACCCTCCATCCACTCCTCTGCCGCAGAATCCCCCATCCCACCACGTGTGACACCGATGTTCCTGTGGACGAGGCCGCTCACCTGCGTGAACCCTAACTTGATTCGCCTCTGTTTGAAAGTCTTGGCAAACTTCTCCAGCTCCTCCAGGTCACTGGGCTCCTCAGATGCTCCCGACGGAGTTAGGTGCTTCGCCACTTGCAAATGCTGGGGTACATCCAGGTGAGGTTCAACTGATGAGCCAGGGAGCCCAGAACGGCCCACAGCCTGTTAAATATCAGCAACAAATGCAGGGAGTCACAACGACAGAAAAAAAGCACGTGGTTTTCACTGCCATTCACCCTCGGTGAAGCAGTGATTTAAGTTTCTCCGGGTGGGTGAGTTACCTGTGATGCCAGGCTGGGTCCTGGCTGGGAGAGGAGAAGGCTGCCCTGCTGCTGAGGGAAGGAGAGGAGGTTTGGCTGCAAAGCTGGGGAGAGAAAGAGAGATCAAATCAGCTCCTTCATCAGCACCTAGGCTGCTGAGCATCGCTCTGCACAGGCTCGAGAAGCTCTGAATGGAAACTGTCAGCTCGCTCATGTTCAAAATATGAGAATTTTGGCCATTGCAAGTGTGGACGGTTCTGAGTTGGGTTATGAGAATGGGAAGGGTTTATTTTTCTTTCTTTCTGTCTTTGTCTTTCTTTCTTTCTTTCTTTCAAGGCCTTTTAGCCTGAAAGGGAGTTCTAGAGTGATGATGGAGTAAAATATTTCAGCCATTGATCCCTGCGTGAGGTTGAACTAGGACACAGACATTTTATATAGACATCTAACTTTGATTTCAGATGTCAAGTAGCTGAGAATTTATCACATCCTTAGTGGTGATTTCTCCCAGTACTTAATCACTGTAACTATTGAAAATGTGCGTCTTATTTCCAATATAAGCTTTGCTGACTCCAACTTTCAGGCACTTTATCATGTTAAAAATATCCCGATCCTACAGTTAATCTCATGAGCCTACCCAATCTGCTCTCTACTACGCATTTCATTTTGAAGTGTCATTTCAAAGCCATCTGACCCTTTCTTTTCTACCCTACTGTATTTCAAACAAATTGAATTTCTTTTGGAATTTATACACTGACACAAAATGATGAAAGAAAAAAAAAAAAGAAGGGAAATCTATAAAACCAACAAAAAGTAGTATTTATGGACACTGTGTAATTGTTCGTTTGACAAGCTGCTGAGCGCAAGCCCATATGTCTTACAGGGAATGTCCTAAAGGATTTAGTAGCGACCAAAGCAGTGTAGTTCCATATAAATTTAGTTAGGTTCTTCAAGTCTGTTGTGGGTGAAGCTTATAGAATTTAGAGAGGATTTATAACCTTTCCCGAAACAGGCAATATATTCAATTGATTGGAACTGACAATTATAGGGAAATCTATAGACATTTATGGACTTCTGCTGAAAAAGGAAGAAAGATCATCTCCGAAATGTCTTTCTCTCCCTCTCTGTCTTTTCTTTTTTAATTTAGATCTGAATGTGCAGGATCCCATTTTTATTTATTTAGATTGGTGTTTCAATAAGCCTTCTCTAATGCTGGAACAACTTTGAATTTCAAATGCAGGCTGGTAATGAGGTGCACATTTTTAACAGTGAAGGTAATTAATCACTGGAATGGCTTGCCTAGGGACATGGCGGATGCTCTGTCATTTGGAGTCTTTAAAAACATGATTGAACACCTTTGCAAAAGCTAAGCTCTAGCTCAAATGAAAATTATGGACTGGATTCAGGAATCACCGGTTTGACAGCTGATGAGATGGAGGCTGTGTTTTCGTGAGATGAAGTCTTCAGCAGCAATATTTTGGCTGAGAGTATTCCCAGCATCTCCCTGGCTGCTTGTTTCCACCTTTGCAGCACTGAGCTCTCACCCTCTCATCCAAGCGTGCCAGCATGAGCTGTCTGAAGGGCTGCACCGTGAATCAGATCAGCGCATAATGAATCAGGCCTGGGAACTTATCTGGCTTAAAAAGAACTTTAAAACACTAAAATCAAACCCAGACTTGTGGCCTCTTGGAAAGGTTAAACCTACAACCAAGTCCCTTTGGCTGTGAAATCCATGAACTGATGTATCCGTCAGCCAGAGCTCAGGAAAGGTTGAAGATGTTCCTCTATTCCTGAGGGGTGGCCCCAGGGATGACTGCAGGAATACTCCACGCACCTCATCGGCACGAAGAGCGCTTCACCTGCATCTCTACCAAACCACTGGTGCCACAAAACCCATCTGTGCCTTCACTTTCAGTCCCCAGTGGCTGTGCACGCACACAGCAGAGGATCATTAGGACTTGACAATCGTCTATTCAAATGGAAGAGACCTTGCACAAAAAGCTGGCTACTGGCCAGGATATCCAGTCTGCAGCAAGTCTGGAACCAAAAAGGGGTCATGGCCAAACAAGTGGCCATCTGTTGGAAGGGCTGCAGCTGCCAAAGGAAGTCACTTAACAGAAGAAATTGTAGTTCTATAAAAGGAAGCAAAATGCTATTTTCCAGCATAGCGCGTTTCTTATACAGGAATAAAATCAGGCAGCGAGCAATAGATTATCCCGACCCTGACAGCTCAAACAAACTAAATTCTAGACTACTGTTAAATATACATCAAGTGGTTTCTTGATGCATCGCTCAGCATCGTTTGGCAGAGAGAAGAGTGCACGTACTGTCAATGAGAAATAGGTTTCCCAATTGCCTACGGTGTGATACTTTTCTTTCAGAGCATGTGTACAGTTGCATTCGAGCTGCAGAGACGTTATGGTTCTAATTCTGAATGTTGGCTCCTATAGAGGGACTTCTGTGCTGGGATAAATGAGAGTGAGAAGGACCCAAGTCCCTTTGCATCTGTCAGGTTATGGATCGACATCTGTGTTTGTCCACAGGCAGCATGAAGCTTCGTCAATGGCATGTCTGTGTCCCAGAGGCTGGAGAAATGCCATGAAAATATCAGTGATAAAAATAGAAACACGAGGTCTTTCTGAAGCACTGCGTTAAGTCCTCTGTCCTTTCATGATGCTGATTACACTCTATTTCAGAAGTAGTTAGCTCTCCTGTCCTCTCCTGCCCCATGCCTTGGAGCGAGGTTGGGGAACAAGCAGTGGCAGCCCCGCTTCGGAGCTCGCTCGCAGCCCCGCGATGCTCCTGGCTAGGTTGGACCTCTTTGCTCTGGTGCCAGCACCGTCCTTCCACCAGAGCAAGGGGGCACTCGTGGGATGCAGGAGCCGTGGGTGCCGGCAGCCCCCCTGCTGCCCGCCCCCTGCCCCGCTGGCAGCAGAAGGGGCCAGGCACCATCAGGATGGGGAAATCAAACAGGGCAGCTTGAAAGCAAGAGTCAGGAGAAGGGAGGCTCTCCCTGGATATGTGCCCACGTATTACAAGGCCCCTTTCGGATTTGGTTGCTCTTACCTTGTTGGCCTGCCTGGGACTGAGAGAGAAGAAACTGGGGAACTGACTGCATGTGACCAGGGAGCAATACCAGCTGCTGCAGGGTGTGAAGAGAGCTCATATCCTGCGGGAAAAAGCAAAGGGAACAGCAACGCTCAGAGACGTCTGCTCTTCACACAGCATCATCTCCCCCCGTCCCTGGTCTTTTGCACTGTCCCTGACCCCATTCGCAGTTTTCATTTAGCTGCCAACACATCACATGTGTGCACAGGAGAGCTACAGATCCAGAGCTACGCCGGGATCTGAAGTTTTCAGCTTTATAAGAAAAATGCTGTGCACACAGACATCCACAGGGAGAACGTCTACTTTTAACTGAAAAAGTTAATGCTTGAAAAATAACATTTTTGAGGGACTGGAAATCAAAATCTGCTTATTAAGAAACAACAAAAAAGCCCTTGGATCTCGGTTTCTTACAGATATTGTCTTTTCAGAGAATGAACTCCCTAAAATAATACAGAAAAGGTGCAGCAGGCTGTCCCATCACCCAGCACTGAGCCTGCTTGGCACAGAAGGCTGACTTCCCCACCAGCCGTGTGCTGGGGTGGGAAAGAAGCAAAGCCCAGCAAGTGCCCAATTCTCTGCACCACCAGCAAATGCACTGCAATGGACAACCACCAGATCCAAAATATTTTCTGTTCTTTGCCACAGGGACTCCCCACCTTGCACTGAGCACAGCAGGCAATAGGTACTGAGAGGCAGGGAGTGCATCCCAATGCTCCTTCACATCCCTGGGGTCCCACGTCTTTTGTAGGGATTAGGGATAAGAGTTTGCATTTGTTTGGGGTAGAGAGAAAAATGCTCCAATAAGACCAACTCTCTTGAGAGGTATGTTCTTGAAGGAGTTCATTGTTTAATAAGATGAGCTTTTTAAGCTTCTCACGAACTGTTATGTAGTCTTGGGGAACTTCAACAAGGAGCTGAGTCGTGTAAGAGGTCTGATTAGCCCATGAAAGAATGGGGAAGAGATTACTGAGCAGCCTTGTGGCCTTCCAGCATCTGCCTCCCTATTAGAATTTAACAAGTGTTAAGTGCTAAACTCCCACTTTTTACCTTAAAGAAAAAAAAAATAAAAATCAAGTAATCAATTTCTTCCCTGATGTAAATCAGTTGGAGCCAACATATTCAAGGATGGCTCAGATTAGGAGTTAATCTAACCTAGGGTTCTATCTCCAGCAATGACATTAACCAGGCATTCAGGAAAGAGGAAGACCAGGACAAGCATATCCAACACTTCCCCTTGGTATTGTTTCAGTCTCCAATTATTTTCAGCTCAAAGGGATTTCCTGAGCATGGTGTGGTTTTGCCTGCTTAGAAAACCCTCAAAGGAAATCTCTTCCAAGTACGTGTCCAGTCTGCCTTTGAACCCATGTAAACTTTCTGCATCCTTTGGCAAGGCATTACACAGGTCTCCTGGCTGCTGCAAAAAAGAGGCTGGGGAGGAGACTTTGCCAGTTTACTGTCCATCATGTTCTCAAGTCTCCATTTGTCACTGCCAAAAGGTGCATCTAATTTGGCAAGTGTCTCAAAACCAGCCTTTCCCCTGGAGATTCGTTAACTCAGTCCCTGATGTCCCAAAGGCACTTACCCCTGCGATTTGACTTCCAGGCATCATTGATGATCCCTGTACAAGGTGTCCTGACCTGGGGGGGATTGTAGATTGCAAGGAATCACTGAGGTCTTCGGTTTTAATCTGAAAAAGAGCAAAGCAGTTGTAGCCTTAGGGAACGGACATGGGCTGCGGGATGCCTGGGATGGTAACAAGTCAGAGAGGTTGGAAGAGACGGGGAAGGGATTGCTTTCAGATTAGGGGGAGAAATCAGGACCTATTGCTTCTATCCCTGGCTTTGCAGAAAGGTAGGGGTTGTTCCTCACTCCTGTTCTCCAGTCTATATATTTTTATATCAGTACTAGGTTAAAGGTTGGACTAGATGGTCTTAGAGGTTTTCTCCAACCCGAATGATTCTACGATTATAACAGCGGAATAATTTTCCTGCTCTGCTAAACCAAGGGGAAGCTTGCAGTTCGCTCAATTAAATCACATTAATTAAAACACTTCAGGAAGTTTCCAGTCACTTCGCAGGCTTTAAAGCATGTGAGTGCTTTCCTAAGACAGAACACTAAGACATTTTGTGGTGTTATTAGGAAGACACGATGCAATTCCCCTTTACAGATCACCACTCACAACCTGATAGCGAGTGGCTGTAGATGGCTTCACACATTGTTCTGCAGGTATCAGAGAGTGGTACAAGGGAATAGAAGAGGAAAAACGATGAAGTAAAAGACCTTAAAGAGCAGTATACCCTTCCAGACTTGAAAATGCACCACCCTAGGCACCACATGTACCAAACTATGAGAAAGCAACAAGAAATGGGGAAGTCCTGTTCTACTGGCAAGGAAAAAAATCTGGCAAGGAAAAAATTTGCTTCTTTAGCTAAAAGAAGCTTTGAGGGAAAAAATGGCAAACTTCACAGGTGTCTGCCCTTTGTCCAGGGCTCATTTTAACCTCTTTTAACGTTCGAGAAAGATTCCAGTCTACAGAAATCATTATTTCTGAATCCACATTCTTACATGGATTCTTAAGAATTTACTCAGGGACCAGAACTGAATCCTTATGTTTGGTTTACCCCATAGTCTCCATAATTAATTTTTAACTTTGCTACTACATTAAAAAATAATAATAAAATACATCATTTTGTACTAGCTGATTTTTTAATTTTATTATTTTTTTGACAAGACCAAGCGGGAGAGGAGAAAGGACAACCTGGCTGGGGAGATTTTAGAAGTTTTTAGAATAATTCCTGAAAGCTGAGGAGCGTCTATGTGCAGATGCTGTGCAGAGGCATGAGAAAAGTCATACAGATCTCTTATAACACGTTTTCTCTAATAAAAGATATATTCAAACAATTCCCAGACAGCCTCAAGTTTTCCCCAAGCATGAACGTGCCTACAAGAAGGCTCACATCAGCAGTCCCCTTTCTAATTTAAGCCTTTCCAGTGCAAGAAGAGGTTCCAGTTCCCACAGACTGGAAAGAACAGGAGGAAAACAGAAAGAATAAGTCTTGAAAACCTTATCTACGGACTCAGCATCGCAGGTTTGCTCTTACTGCCAGGGCTGAACCTCGCTAACTCCCATCAGATAACCCCCGAGCCCAACATCGCCCAGAATTCGAGCGGGGTTACGTTTGCCGGAGTTTTGCAGCGCTGGCATGGACTTTAGGTCATGCAGCCTTCTACCAGCAGAGGGGGACAAGAAATGCCCCTTTAAAAACAATGGCCCGTGTGGGTATTTTTGGCTGAAGGATCTTTTATTTCAGTTTGAGCAAAGCAAACAAATACACAACACCTCCATGCCCCAAAGAGAAAGAGAAAGTGCGATCACAGGGAGCCGACCCGGTAAACATTAACCTCTGCTTTTTGGAAGGTGCTGTGCAGAGGGAAGAGAGTTACAACATCTCCTTCAATTAAACTATAGCTCTGGATACTGCCGAAACTAGTTTTGCAATAATAGTAGCTCCTTGCAACAAGGCTTATACATGCTGTGAATTCCAGTTCTTTCCTACCTTTCAGGTCGGCATGACCATCCCGCTTAGCCTGGCGAAAAAATCAGATGGAAAGAGCTTCTTGATCACTATCAACGCGGATAGTGTTTAAATTACTAAATGTTAGGCAAAGGGCTCAGGAGAATGCACCGTTACCCTTGAGCCATCCAGTCACTGCAGGGAAATGGTTTTATGCACCTATTTTTTCCTGAAGGCGCGTTAAAAAAAAAAAATACAGGTATATATCATCCGAGCCAAAAAGTAAAAATAAATAAATAAACGTTACTCCTGCTTGCAATTCATGCGTGTCTGCCTCATACAACGCAGTCATCCAAGGCTGAACAGTCCCAAAAAGAAAAGATATCCGCGTGTTAGAGAACGAGGCACTTGATCCCGCCTGGGTTACGATCCCGATAGGAGCGGAGTGTTGAAGAAGCACAAGCCATTTCCAAACTGAAATCAATTTTTACAGCTGCCAAGCGGAATGATCTGGAAGCGTTCCAGGCCGAAAGGGGTGTGTAGCTGCATCCCGGCATCGCACAATATGAGAACGGGAGGTGGGTTTGGCAAAGGACCGGTTCCCCATTTAAAAACAACAACATCTCCCACTGCTCCTTCCCCCGGCCCTGGAATTCTCTGGCTCTCTCCTGCGCAGTGGGCGGGAACTTGGGTGTTCTTGACAAATCCTTCTCCCCTGCACCTTTTTTCATTGGTTTTAGGCTCAATTTTACTTCTCCCTCCTCTTCCTCTCCCCAACAGGCCTGCAGCTGGCTAATTGTTCATTAGCAAGAGTTCAGGGCATATCCAAAACTTTTGGGATGGTTTATGCAAATCCTGCACCTTCATTTTTTCCCCAGCTAAACCGGCACTGTTACCAACCGTACGTTAGAAAGAAACCAAACCAAAAGCCCCAAAAAACCACACACATTGTGGGCGAGGCCACTCAATATCATGAGACTCCCTTAAAATAATGTAAATTTCAAACTAATAAAACAAGGGGAGGAGTTGCCTTTCTCCTTTCCCAGTGCATCTGACACACGTTTGCTGTTATTTTCTGCAAATATGAGAGTTTTCCTCGTGGAACCAAAGAAGGTTGAAACAAAATCAGCTCGTGTAGGTGTTTGCTGAAATCCATGCTAGACCACCATGCATAAAAGAGTGATTGGGTTAAAATCAGGACCAGGTTCTGCTGTGGTTCCCCAGTCTCTTGCTTTTACATCATGGTCAGGGCAGGAACGAGAAGGCGTTGAGAACAAATCTTAGTTTCTTCCCATCCTATTGGGTTTGGGAAAATAAGGCTACAAAGGAAAAAAAAAAATGAGAGGAGGGGGAAATAAGGCAGTGCTCGCAGGCACCTGGGCAGTCTGCGGGCTGGGGCCCCTGGGCAGCAGGTAACGGCAGGTGGCGGCACCCGCACGCCGAGCTGCCGAGGGCTGGGGAGAGGAATCACACTTGCAAATCTCAAGTGGATGTTTTCACAGCCTTAAAATAGGGTCAGCTGCCCCCAAGCAATCCCTGTGAAAAACACAGGAAGGGTGACTGGATGGAAGGAGTCCCTTCCTTAGTTGGCTAGCGCGTCTGCTGGGCACGGCCAATGATGGATTGGTTCTTACCTATCTCTAGCCTGAAAACAAAAACAAAAAGCAAAACAAACTAAGAAACATATTGAGGGCGATGGAAAATGATCAAAGCTCTTCAGCTTGCTTGCGCAACTGATTTGTGGAAGGTGTTTCATAAACATTTCATAAGAAGGAGAATTATGAAGAAAACATCTCCCAACCTGCCTGCAATTACTGCACAAACTCTTCCTTACCAGTAGGAAGAAGGGGAGGAAAAAAAAAAAAAGTACATCTGTTTTGTAACTGATCTGTGAACTTTTGGCAAACATTCGGCTCATGAAAACATCCTGCAGACATATTGCAAAGCTGTAAAAAGCCAGCCTTACACGAGGAAGTTGGAAAGATTCGCGTTAGCAGCTCCGATCTCACCATGTGGAAGGCCGTACCCCTCCGACAGACAGACGGACGGACCGACGCACATCTGAGCTGATGAAGTGGCAGCAGGATGCCACCGGTTGCACAGGGCTCCAGCTGCAGCCTCCTGGCGTAACCCAGCGCCGCCGCCAAGGTGGCTTGCGATGCTTCACGGCATTCCTGTGCTTACAGGATCAATTAGCAATTCAGCTAACGAGCACCAAGCAACCGGCCAAGGTCCCCAGGCCAGCAAGCATCTGCTGCTGGCTGGGAGCACTTCCCAGGTAACATTAGCACTACTCCGCCATCCCCTTCGCTAAGGTGGGACGGGCTGATTCTGCACCCGCCTGGGATGCTCTCCCCAAACCTAGATAAGGGGTGCCCATACCCTGCCCGAGCAAGGCTGTGAAAGCCACACCAGCCTCCTCCAGCAGCAGCTGCGGTCGTCACTGTAAGACCGAAGACAATCGGATTTGTTGTGCAGTTTCTATTTAGACGGCAGCCTCTTTGAAACAGGTATTTATCTGCCCTCGTATCTGGCTTATCTGAGAGTCAGCAATTCACAACTGTTTAAGACTTGGACTTGCTCACATCCCTCCCCCTGCAGCTGCAAAGGGCTCTGGCTGTTGGGAGGAGGATTGGGTGCACAGAGGATTCGGAGCCGATTGCCCCTCAGTGAAGGAGAGCAGCACGTTTCTTCCTGGGCTGAATCATTCCCAAAGCATTATTTCACACAACTGGGTTGCCTGAAGTCAAGGGAGGAAGTCTTATGATGGAAACAGGTATCAAAACTGGATCCAAGGCTATTGCAGCTAAGCCTTCCCACCTTCCAATGGCGTAAGTGTACTTCTGTGAATTACCTGCACACGTGGGCACCATAAAATAAAACACACACTAATAATGAATTATAGCAATAATAATAATAATGGGCTTGCAATTACTATTTCCACATGTACTATCCTGCACATGCAGCGAGGCTTAACAGAGACTCAGGAAGAAAGCAGAAAACCCTTCTGTTAATAGGACAATATTCGCCCTATAAAATTCAGTATCCTTTCACATTAAAGAGTGGGATTTTCAGAAGCTGTCAGAATGACAAAAGCAGAATTAATCCCATGCTGAATGCTTAGCAGACAATATCCTAAAACTCAGTAATGGCAACACACTGAAAAATTAGAATGTAATCCCTAACCTCAACACACCTGCATCAGAGCTTTGAGGCGTTTGAGTCTGTTAATTGAGGTCTGATCTGATACGCTTCACCCTCTGAGCTGCAGCTCAGGACGTGAATGGCTGCGCCGGAGCCGTAGTAAAAGTGGGGGTGGGAAATCAAAACTAAGTGTAACCAAGCTACACGCTTCACAAAAGGAAACAAACAGAACCACGCTCGGCTTTGCGTTCGCGAGCCTTCTGATGCAGCATTTCCCAAGTGTTTCTGCTTTGAAGCAGAGGAAAAAGAAAGAAGCCATCCCTCTGCTCCGCGCCGAGCGATAAGCCTCCGAACGATCACGTGCAGCACAGCAGGCTTCCAAAGCAGGCACCGGGCATGGGAGAGGAGAACTGAAGGCAGAGGTGGGGCGAGCACCTGCCCCGAGAGGCCGTGCTCACGTCTGTGCTGCCTCTGCACGAGCCCCAGGAGCACAGCGAGGGCTTGGAGTGGTGACCTGTGGTCAGAGAGCACCGAGCTGGCAAAGGGATGCTGGAAAGCAACAGCTTGGAGCATCTTCGCTCTTGCTATTGGTACTCAGGCATGCAGTGCCTTCCCTGCCAAGGCCTGTGGACGTGCCAAATTGGAAGTATTTAAAAAAAGGGGAGGGGAAGATGCCATTTTCTTGGTCAGAATGGTGAGAACCTCCAAACAGAACATGGAAAACTGTTTTACCACCGTAAAGGCTGCGATTTCTCCCACGGCTCCGTTCCAGGACTCTCCTCCCCAGCCCTGAGCCCGGAGGTGCTGCCATCGCTGCTGCCCCAGCCTCGCCGAGCGTTGCAGCACTGCTCCTGCATCTCCCAGTTCCACTTGCCCAACTTCCAAAGCTCTCCAGAACTCCACCTCTGCCTACACCTTTGCGCTTATCTTCCCCGCTCCCACCCTGGGCTGCATCCCTGCCCCTTTCCTTATCAATCCGATTTCACACATGCCAGGCTTCGTTGCTTCTCCCATGCCCTCCTGCGTGCTTGCACAGGTTCCCTGGAGCCTCGTCATGTTCCTGTTGAAGTCAGCAGCAAAATTGCCTTATTGGTCTTTTACGGGGGCCAGAACCAGACCTTTAACCAATTCCCTACACGAAAAATTTCCCCTGCCCGTGGATCCCTTGCCTAGGGGGAGCAGACCGTGCTGATCCTGTATTCTCTGTGCCCTCTGGCTGCCAACCAGTCAGAAACCACCTAAATACCTGGCACTGCCTCCCTGCTGCACGGCACCGATGTCCCCGGCTCAGTCATCCGCGCGCAGGGCAGGGCGAGACGCGGGAGTCGTGGCGCAGGGAGCCCTCGCTTTCCGCCCCATCCCACATTGGAAAAGGAATGAACTTGGAACCAGCCGGCTCCCGTGACTGGGGCTGGCTCCATCCCAGCTCCGCAGGTTTCTCTGATTGGTTCGGGGGAGTTTTGGCACCCGCTGCCGCGCCCCGGGGAACTGGGACACAAGGAGAGCAGCTAGAGGAATTGCATTAAGCGCACACAAGTCATATAATTAAAAAAGAAAGGGAGAGTGAGAAAGATCAACTTCGCTGGAGAGTATCGCATAATTTTTTGGTTTGGGTGGAAGGAATGAGGCTGGAGGTTGAGGGAAGAGGGAACCAGTTCTCTGCTCCCAGCTCGGGGGCTCTGGCATCTTCCACGTGCCGGGGAAGCAGGCGAGAGGGTGTCCTGCGAGAGAAAACCCAGCCTCTGCCTCCCAAGGGGCCGAGCAGCGCCGGCTCACCCACTGATTTCACATGGAGCGCTGGCACATCAGCACCTCTGGGACGGGAGAAAGTGCACTCTGATGTCAGGCTTCCAAAATTAGAGGCCTTGCTTGAAACCCCATCACCTTCACCTTTTTATGCTATGACTTGCCCTTCTGCAAAATGGGTGCAGGGCCCCACCCTTGCTGGGTGGTGCAGGCTTTTGATTGAATTCTTGGAGCTCACCAGATGAAAGGCCTTCAAGAATTTGGAGTCTTCTCCTTATTACCGATGAGCCATTCTCCAGCAGGCAGAAGAGTCATAACCATGCATGGTAGTTCATGCAGCTCACCACTTAAAAAGGTGCCAAGCAACCTAAAAAGCGCCTTGACAGTGACATCCATGCCCCGAGCTCAGTTTCTATTGCAGAAACAATTGATAGGTCCCTTTAGTCCACGAAACCAGGGCTTGTCGCCTGCAAGCTTAGAAAATATTCACTAAAAGATGATAGGAGCCCAGCTGAGCAGGGGATTTGCACAAAGGGAAGACCAGTCTGTCTCTCCATCTTTAAGAGAGCTTTGAAACAATAGCAGAAGATATATTGCCAGTGGACCAAGGCAACAAGTGTGGGCAATACCTTCTAAATACAGGTTGCTCTTTGGAAGCCTGGAGCAGCAAAGCAGGAGTCTGTGAACGGGCTGCAGCTGGATCTGAGAACCAGGCACAATCCTGCCAACTCAGGAGTGATGCTGAGCTATTGTCAGCAGTTATTGGCTAAGCAAACAAATCTGGTGACTTCAGTCCATCCCTTGGGAGCGGAGGGTGTGGGGTTTAGAATATTGCCTCCTGTTTCCATCCCTTTCTCCCCTACAAACTTTGCAAGAGAGTCACCGGCACGTTTTGGAGTTTGTTCCCAGCAATCTCATCTGCAAGGCTCCAAAACAAAACTAGCCTGCAGAAGAGGTTCCTCTACATATCTGTCCTAAGCAAAACAGTGCCATATATAGAAACAGAGGACTTTCCCTCCAGCCAGGGCTTTCTCTGATGCTTTCCCAAAGGGCTGCATTTCAATGAAGAACCAGCACACATACAAATTTATGCAATCAGTCTATCCCTGGGATGGAGCAAGGGAACTTCAAAAGGGAAAGGCCAAGGCAGCGCTCAGCTTAGATCCAGTGTCAGTCAAGGCAGATATGGACAGCTGGGCCCTTTTCCAACTAGAGAAGGCTCAAGAGATGAAAAGCAGATGCAAGACTTAGGCTGACACCCTGGGGCAATGCGGAGAAGAAGAGAGAGTGAAATCTGAATTGATCCCCAGAGGGGAGAAGGAAGCAGGATGTGAACCTCCCCTTGAGAGGAGGGCAAAACAGGACTGGGATGGAAATCTGGAGGGCAGACTGAAACCTGAACTACCCACAGGGAAGAGCCAAGCAGGAACAGAAATGACATATAGGGAACACACGAGATTAGGGGGAGGTGGGAACTCAAAGTGGAATGAAAAACTATGAGAGAGATCGCCGGGGGGAGGGAAGCCCTGATTGAGCAAAATTAAATCTGCAGGGAGTTTTGCATCCCAGATATTAATAACAAACTACCTAGCAAGTTGGGCCCTTCTTTCCACCTTCAAAAGGATGGAGGGGAGGAAGAACTTGTCTGTGGTTGAGCACAAGACTATGAATCAGAGAATCGGAGTCCGTATCCCAGCTCCGCCAGGGAGCAAGGCCCTGGATTACAATAAGCCTCAATGTCCACAGGCAACTCTCCCGTAAAGCATCCACTGATTTCAGCTGCAATCACAGTGCTCAGCATCTTTGGGAAAAGCCAGGGAGTCAGCCTCTGTCTGCCTCATCTTCAGGACAGGGTTAAACACCTCCCTACCTTCTGGAGGATGCTAAATTCATTAGCAAAGAACCTTGAGACGTGTGGGTGGAAAATACCCGGCAAGGTCAGGGCGTTAATGGCTCTGAAGAAGGGCCACCTGTGATTTCACATCTCAGTTCGCCTGCTTTCCTTTCTCACATCATGTGTCTACAGGACATCGGCTGCGAAGACCTGAGACAACTCAGTCTCTTACCTCCAAACAACTGCTGGAAACCCCCCCCAAACCTCAGAAATTCAAGTTCCATCAGAAAATGACCCTGCCAGATACGAACAGGGCGGGGAGGTGAGGTTAGAGAAGCACATCCTGGGGTGGGAAGAAGATCCTTTTGGAAGGGAAGAATTTTTTCCACGACCCAGTTCCTCACTGCTCTTTTGGGGTATACCAGCAGACACACTCAGTTGGCCCCCCAAAATCTACTCGAGTCCTTCTGACTGGGAACCTTAAGCAGCTCGATTGTTTGATGCTGACTGGTCACTGGAAGAGAGGGGGTGTGAAACCTGTCCCTTACCGTCATGAGGGACTGTCAAAATGGCACAGAGTATGACCCGATGTGGGAATTCAAACATAGAGCTAATGTGCACGTGAAATACCAGCCCACTTCAATCGTGTATCTTGTTTCCTGATTTTACTCTGGATGCTTCCCCTTGTGCTCTGAAGATCTCTCCT
The DNA here is from genome assembly GCF_040182565.1 of Anser cygnoides. NCBI lineage: Eukaryota > Metazoa > Chordata > Aves > Anseriformes > Anatidae > Anser > Anser cygnoides. Next base: position 4,967,790 of record NC_089893.1, on the reverse strand, counting down.
GCACCACCACTACATCTCCCAGTTACCTCCTTTTCTCAAGTAAATCCTTCCCAAAATCCTATTTCTAGGAGGCCCATAGGAAAGGGCTGTATCCACATTACATCCCCTAATGGGTGTAAAACAAAGAAAATAAAGTAATAAAGAACCAACAGGAAAATTCAAGCTATGCTGAGCCCTGGGCTACTCAGGCACATGAGTGCCTGCCTGCAATATTGGTAAGTCTCACGGCAGGATCACCTCTGTATTGGTGCAAATATCAAACCTGTCATTATCATTAAACAAATGACAGCCTGTCTACATGGGTTAGCCTTCTGCTGGAACGAAACTGCATGACATATTTGGATACAGAGCACACGCAGATCCTTTCCTGCCCTGTTAAGGCACAACCTTTCAGCTTTGTTTCAGAAGGGACACATTCTGTCCCAGCACGGGAGCGCAGTTTTGTGCTTGAGAGCACAAGGGGCTTGGAGAGGACGTCTCATTCCCTCCTCTGGAAGATGATGTGAACCTTCAGTCCTCATGTTGCTGCAAGGGCCAGCAAGTGCCACAAACCTACACATCACTTCCCTGGTGGAAAAGAAACGAGAGATCCAGAATCTGTTCTTCTCTCCCCTAGCTGTGGGTTGATGCATGGCACTGGGAGCTGGACTACACTTACACCGTAGACACAAGACCTGTTGTGTCCCAAAATCGTGAGCCCTAGCTCTGTGTGCAGATTGCAGGAGGCAATGGAGTTATAACTCCAGAAAAGGGCAAGTTACACGGCTCTCCAGAACAGCTCTCTTCAGAGCAACAGAGAAAACAAACAGTGCAGTATTTCCCCAAAGTGCGACCACTGCATTTACCAGTGGGGGAAATAAAACAAACCAGACCATCACCACCTGGTGAAGATCACCACATGACAGCGAGGAAAAGCCCTGACTGCAACACTTTCAGCCGGACCTTTCCCGGTCTGAAGACTCTGAAGCCACCACTGCCGAGTTCCTCGCTCCTCTCCTTGACACGCTCTGGACACGATCCCAAACCATTAAGAAGCAGATGTCCCTATCCAGGTTGCCAGCACTGAAGGTGAAAGTTTATTACGCTCTCTTTGCATTTCCCTTGATATAAACAGGAAACAACAAGCATTAGACTCTCTAAATAAAAAGCCAAACCAGATAGGCAAGGCAGAAGATGCTGCTTTTTTCCATACACACCCTTTCCCCTCTCATTCACATACAAATTACTGTTGCATCCAGGTGGGAGGAGAGTTTAAGTGGGGAGGGGGGGGGAGTGAACATTTGCCAAATAGGTTGAGGGATCAGAAGGCAGCTTTCTCATAAGGCACAGGGCTGACCCACAAACTGCGAGAAAACCTCAAACTCCGCAAGAGTTTCCCTCCTCCCCGTTCGCTGGGTGAGAGCAGCCGCAGCAGGGAACTGGTAGGCAAGTAAGGGGTCTAACCAGGTCACTCCACCCTTCCCTTCCCGCCTGGAGCATAACAGGGGAGGGAAACAGACCTGAAATGTAGGCCATCTACAAAGACTGGGGGAGAGGCTTAAACGATGTGAGATTTATGATCTTCAAAGTGATTAGCGCCCAGCACTCCAAATAAAGTCAAAGAGAGCTCGGCAGCTCTCGCATTCAGCTTGGAGTTGGGTTTCAAACCATGCTTCTCTGGCTTCGGTTTGAAAACCTGAATTGCAAGGTAACAAAAAAAAAAAATACACCCAAACCCCAAACCAAAATTAAAAACCCACCAACCTCCACCCGTAATGAAAGAGCTCGCCATCTGGTTTTACATGAAAACACTTTGATATTCCCGTATCTCCCCTCTTCCTTTTTCTCATCGCTCGAAATCTATTTGCTGAATTGAAGGTAAATTCACCAATAGCTGAGGTCAACCCGAAACGTGAGTGTACAACCGGAGTGCGTTTGGGCTCAGTCTCATTTAAAATAATACCAAGAATGGCTCAACTCGCCCTGGAGAGGGCCAAGAGAGGGAGACAGAGAGCCACACTGCCTGCAGGTCCTGCACCCGCTGCGTCCACTCACCCGCACTGCTACAACCCAGATAAAAAAAAAATGCAGCTAAAAAAACACCAAAATGAGCTTATTCACAGGTTTTTGCTTTTTAAGCCTTGATCAGTCCCCGGTAAGGTTTGCTGCTTGGTTACACAGGTGTACGAATGAAAGGGACTTTGCGGTGCCCTGGTGGAAGGAGAGAAACAAAGTGGGAAGTGATTGCTACCAAAGACTGCTGTGCAACCACAGCCTCATTTTGGGAGGAGGATGTTTGCATCGAGCAGACTCTGGCCCAAATCCTAGTGACTGTGAGGCTGCCTGCCTCACGAGTTTACCAGCAGTTCTCATTCAGTGGCATGTGAGGGACAGGGACCTTGAAGATAATGAGTCCAATCAGTGGCGGGTGTGAACCAGCGCTGCTTCACCACCATCACTAACGTCTCCTCGATTAACCTCGGCCCAGAATCCAGTTCTAACATCTTTGTGGTGTTGCCATAGGAAAAGTTTGCAACATGTAATGATCGTGTACTTTCATAGCTTATTTCTATCTTGAGGGAATTTTCTTTTATCACTCGTTATAAGCAGATTGGATTTTTCTCTTGGCTCGTAGAAAGCCTATGCTTTGGGCTCTGCAATCCACAGAGCTGGAGACACAAGACTTTTTGTTTTCAGCTGGGTTTTCCAAAAACCTGGAAGATGGCTGAACGTGTTAAGACACCTTTGATAGGAAGTTACTACCCACCCAGAACCGGAGCAGCCAAACCAAACAAACAAACAGCAGCTTGCTGACATCTGTCAGACCAGAGCCACCAAAACAAGCTTGGAGGACAGAAAAGTCACAGGAGAGGCATCAGCTGCCCACCTGCTGCTAGCAGGAAGCCTTTGCAAAGGATCGCAACCCTTGAACTCGGGGAAGGTAAAGCTGGAAGCAGGCAGGCTGCTGGATTGCTAGGAGTGCCAACATCTGCTTCAAACGCTAGTAACTGTCCATGGAGCTGCAGCCCTGCTGGCTTTTCTCGCTCCAGCTCCCCAGAGTGCTGCTGCAGGTGGGTGCCTTTGCTCTCCAGAGCTCCTCTTTGTGTTTACAAGCTCTGAGCCCAGCCCCACTGATGGCCACAGCAGTCCTCGGCTCAGGACTCGGCACGTTTTCTCACGTCTCTGCACAGCTTTGAAATCTGGACAGGGCTGTCACCTGCCTCCCCTTGCAATTCTGCTTTGAGGTTCAGGGGTTTCTGAGAGCCAGGTGTCAAAGTCTCAGGCACTCCATGAGACAGGTTGCTTTTGGCTGCATGAAGCCTGAGGATAACATCTCACAGCAAAGAGAACAGCTCGCCAGAGCCTCACGTGCTGCAGCCAGGGCTGCTGCTATCAGACACGCTTGCATTTATCTGCTGTCCCTTTCCCTACAATCTTGCAAAGAGGAATCTGCCATTGTAGGCAGGCCTGGTCTTGACCCAGGCACTCCAAGACCTCAAACCACCTCATCTTCAGTCCTTGCTGATACTCCTGTGAGTCAGCCCATGCTCCTAGACTTGCATACCGCAGTGCTTTCAGCACCAGTGTCGCACACGGTGCAAATCCATGGAGCTTTGGGGCGGGATTTGCACATTTGCCAGTGTAACTGAGGTCCCTTTTGTTTCTAAATGGCAATAGAAAAAATTAAAAAGCCAGCAAAAGCCTCAAGCAAAGGGTGACTTTAAGAAACTCTATAATTAACTGAACTTCTATGAAATGGGAAGGCCTGGAAACCAGAAGTTTTATCTGCCATGCTGTCCCACAAGAGGAATTGGAAAGGACTTTTGTGGCCTGTTTAATAGCAGCTTGTGACCTAACAGTTTGCGTCTCCTAGCAGTAGCTGCCTGGGACTCAGCAAGATGAGCAGTTAACAAACTGTAATTCAAGAAAGCAGGAGAATCCGGGGAGCGTCTTACCTGCCTGTTAAAGTCCAGCCCATTCTGCTCACTTCCTACAACGAAACAAACAGAAAAAGGTCTCAGTATTAACGGCAGAGAGCATCCATCTAAACCTCCCAGAACTCAGGACCACGTAACCAAAGACGTGCTGCTCGCCCAGTGCACTTTAGCGTGAGAGCAAGGAGAGGAGCAGGGAGGTGGAGTCGATGCGAAAGCAGCCATGGAAGCACGAGGGCAGCTTTTGCAGCACTTGGTGGTACCAGCCTTTGCTGAAGTTTTTCCGCCTGGGAGACACCTAGCCAGGCAGCACCGGTGGGGGAGAGCTCACCGACAAAGGGAGATTCCAGCAGGGGTGAACTGGAGGATATTGCAAATCTCCAGGGAAATCCGGGAGCCAGGACTGTGCATAAAGCCAGAGCTAACTGTGGGAGAGGCTAGCAAACAGGTGGCCGAGGCTGTTAACCAGGGATCTTTAGGAACCTGTGTGGTACCAAGTAATTACGGGATATCTAAAGGAACAGAGGGTGCCGTGGGGTTGTGCGCAAGAGGCGTCTCCTTGATTCCAAAAGAGATTGGCAGGCACAGGGGGAAAATCAGACAGGTTTCAGCCTGAAGGTACCGCACAGGCCCTCACTCATTCCCCTTTGATGATAAACATTCCCCCCCCCTCTATCACACCTGCCAAATTCATCAAGAACATCACAGAGGAAAGGCTGTGTGCTCCACAGATATGAATGCTTTAAGGGATTCCACGAAGCCTCTTCAGTTGCAAAGGCAACCCCAAGAAACCCCTTCCCTTCCCCTTTGCAATCCATCCCCTAAGTCATTCTCTTCCAGCCCAACTGAGTTTGTGATAAATAGTCTGAAATTGTTCACATCCCACCACCACAAACCCCTGGGGGCCTTTTGCTCCAGATTTTTTTTTTTTTCCAGTATAACGTTCCCCATGAAGCGTAGCCCATGCCCTGTGATCTGATCAAGCTTCAACACATCATGTTTTTCAGGAGTTCATGGCTCTTGCAAGAAGTTGGAAAGCAGTTCAGGGAGGCTGTGCAGGCGGGAGTGCAAACCCAGGAGCGCAAACCCAGCTCTCCCGTTGGCTTGCTTGCTTTCAACTGAGCAAGCCTCTACCTCGAGCTAGCAGGCAGTTCTTCAGCTCGCACCATGCTCGTACTATTCCCAGGTGAATCACCAGGGCTCCGAGATCCTCAGGGGGAGTGTTCTTGGTACGATTACTCATGGATGGCAGAATGCTTTTAGAGCCGACTCTAACCATTTCATGGCACCCTGTTCTCTGCTATCTAGAAACTACTCTGAAGATTTTATCTGCAGCACGTTAACAGCACCAGCGATGGAAACTGAGCTGCCTTTGTTGCTCTCTTTGTTGCTGAGCTGCAGGTCTTCGTTATCAGACACAACCAGAGCACTATTTCACGGCAGAGCACGCCGTTGCCCCCCGCTCCAAAATCTCTATCCTCACCACCTGCAGCTCAACCCCAATCCAGGTCTGTACCTTTTTCCGCCAGCCTGTCTGCATTTCTGCTGTGCTGCAACCTGCCCTCCCTTCCTGGCTCCCTCCCGACCTGCTTTTCAAAGCTTTCTTTCTCTTCCCAATCTCAGGTCTTTATCTTCTTCCCTGCAGTTCCCTGATCCTGCTGCCACCTCTGACCCACCAGGCGCTCGTGAGCCCCCCCAGCCGTGGCCAGTTGCCCCCTGACCACCTCTCCCCAGCTGCTCCCGCCCCAGGAATTTGTTCATTCATTGCGCTCCAGCTCCAAGCCCCGAGAGCCAACGACTGCTCATCTAAGCGATGGGAATGCTGATAGCGCTAATAGATGATCGCAATCAGCATCCACACACCTGAGCGGGGCTGCGTGATGATCTTCAAGGCCTGCAGTTTCTACCTTTGCAACCCACGGGGGGTTGATGCAATCTGAGGGCAGTAGCTAAAGGGGAGAAAGGCAAGAAGGAGAGAAGAAGGAAACGCAGTTCCCAGTTGCTAAAATAGAACAGGAAGGAAAAGGTAATCTTCTGCTTTCTTGGACGCAAGGCTTTCGCTCACGTTCAAATGCAGCATGTTGATGAGGCAAGATTCAAAGACCTGGAGGGAAATCCCTGGGTCCCAGTGCTGAGGGCTCTGAGTCACCACCGTACACCCAGCTCCTGGAACCCGGGATGCGCAGCTGGAGCACAGCTTCGTGCTGCATCCCTACCGCAACGAGCCAAACTCTCCAAACGAGGCTGCCAAAACACACAGCAGGTTCAAAGCGCCCAAGCTCAAGCTCTCCAGCACATCCCCTCCTCCTCTTCCAAGCTTCCCACCTTTCCCTTTTCCCTCCCTGCACCAGCAAGCGCAGCCTTCAGACTTCTTTTTCCCTTCCTCTCCTATAAGGCCAGACTCAGCCCCCTCCGCATCCCGCCTCAGATGAGCGCAGGTGCTCGGGAGTACCTCATTTTCTGTGACAGTGGAACATGCTGGAAATATGCATGGAGATCAACAGGAACCCATTTGTTGCTTGGGTGTCTAAGTCTGAGATAAGTGCCCCAGGCTGTCTTGGTAGACAACGAGGAGAAATAGGCACCTCCAGAGGCCATTCATCTGACCTATCTTAGACGCCTATCTAAGTCGAGATGAATGGCCCTCTGGAGATGACAATTTCTTTTTATTGACTACAAAGGGACCCAGGGGCAACTAGTTCAGGCTTAGATGTCCAATAGTGTGATATTTAAAACTGGGCGAGGTGATTTCTGCTCCCAGTGGTTATGTAAATGGGGGCTGGATACACAAATCTCTGCAGCTTTTCAGCAGGATCAGTGAGTGTTTGCGCGCAGATTTATTTGCAAACAAATCTCATCTTTTTCTGTTTCAGCAAAAGCTTGTATGTCGAGTGAAATTAAAATGACTTCATCTGCAAGCCAAGGTTTGGGTGTGATAGGGATAACAAGTCTCTTGTTCCAGCTAAATCGCTGACTTTCCTACAAATATTTTAAAAACAGACTGCTTTCCTTCCCATTTCTATCAACATCAGGACCCACGCTGAAGGAGTCATTTCTCTCCTTAAAGGAACGGGCTGTTCAAACAGCACGGATCTGCACTTAAGATTTAATCTCTCCTAGCTCCAGGAGATAAAAAGAACAAGAAGTGTAAGTGGCGGCAGATTCTCAACTGCTGCAAACTGCCAGAACGCCGCTCGTTTTGGTGGAGCTCTGCACCAGCCAACAACGTGCTCCTGCTACGCCAGCCAGGCACCACGGCCCTCCCTTCCTCCAGTTGCATCAAATTTGGGAAGCCCAGGGACTTAAAGGGAGAAGGGTTGCTTTGAGCTCCTTGCACTACCTTTCCCAGGAGCTTCCCCATCCATTGCCCTCTCCGTGGGTGTCCCGGACAGAGGGGGAGAGGCAGCGATAAGCTCCGCCGGCTCCCCGCAGCACGGCAGCCGAGGGCCGCGCTGCTCTCCTTGGTTCACCTGGCAGCTGTTTTGCATAGCACTGGCATCAGATCTGGTGCGAGTTCGCCTGGGGAGGTTTCTCTGGGGATGGGAGCAGCAGCGCAGTTCCGGACGGCTTTCCCCCCACCCCTGCTGTTCCCCCCCGTCTGGAAGGCTTCGCGTGCTGTGAAAACCGAGCCCCCGCGCCCCGTCGCAACCGCCCCGATTCCCACTGAAAGCCGCCCAGCCAGTCCGGCTCTCGAGGATAAAAGCCCCGCGATGGCAGAAAGGAAAATCAAGATCGCAGCTCGGCTTCGCCTCGGCGAGGCAAACACATGCAGGAACATGCAGATGTCACCCGCGGGGAGTGACAGCTGCCCGTGGCTTTTTGCCCGGCGACAAAGCAGGGCTGCAACCAGAAGGCTAACTTAATTCCCCTTCCCACCCAGCGACACGCTTAATGCGCCCCGCAGTTTGATCTCGCAGCAGGGACAGGGAATTAGGAGGCGATTTCAATCTTTAGCAGGTGTTGGGGAATTCCCACAGGGAATCAGTTTTCTGCCCGTGCATTTGGGAGGGAAATTCAGAACAGCTGAACGGTGATGGGGGAACAGTGCCAGGCAGACACCGGGCAGGGGATTCAGGCTCAGATGTCTAACTTTTAGGTGTCTAATTCCCAGCCAATTGCTCTAGGCTGCCTTTACAGCCACGGAGAGGAAGCCGGCGCTTCCAGAGGGCAACTCACCTCGCCCCCAAGACAGAGGGCAGAGAGATGAATCACCTTCTGCTGATGCCTATTTTCATCGCTGACTCTACAAGGCGCCCGGGGTGAGTAGGTCAGGCTTCAGCCTCAGAGTGCTGAATATCTCAAATTAAGATTAATCTCACATATCCTGAAGTATTCTAGCACCCCAGCTGATAAAGCACAATGCCGTTAGAGGTTGACAAAGTAGGCCAGATGCAGAGCACCTTTCAATACACATTTTCTAGAGGCTAAGGAATTAACTCGCTCACATTGACCGATGCAAGAATCCAGTCCCTCACCAAAAACACAACGTAAAGTTAAAACAACACCCAAGAGCAGTTAAAGAAAAGAGTAGTGACACTCATTATAGCTATGAACAATACTTGAGCCACACACTGTAAATGAAGCAAAGCATTCACCTGCACTGAGATGGATGGGGTTCTATTAAGCCAAAAAGATATTTGACTCCTCAGTAATTTAGCTCACTTTGGATACCCGAGCAAACACCATCACAAACCTCTCTGCCATTCCCAGCAGCCAGACCAGCCACTTCTGCAGAACTAGCAGCACAAGCCCTGGCTGGGACGAGCTCACTTAAATCACCTTGTCATCACTTGAGTGGCTGGCCCTGATTCCCCCACCTGTGCCCAGTGGTAATGGGGAGCAGAAAGTGCAGCTGAGCAGACACCAGTTGGTTCCCCAGACCCTTACCTGCCCTGCTGGGATGCTCCCTGTTCCCAAGGTTAGCTCTAGGAGTGTTACTTAAAAGGAACAAGGGAAAGTCTGAACGGGATGGGAAGTTCTCAAGGCAGCCAAATCGGGCTGCAGTCTTCCTGTTCTTTGCGCTAACAACACAAACAGACCAAACCGGGGCATCGGGGCATCTCCATGGGAAAGTCAGGGCTGGTTAGCAGGAAAAGTGAATGTGTGCTGGCTGACTCAGTGAGAGGGCTGCACGACTGCAGGGGAAGCTTTCACTGAAGGCTCGAGCGTTTCATTTGGGTGGAAACCCCCAGGGACATAGAAATGCCTTTCCTTTGTGAGCCTCGCAGAACTCCCACCTCCTGGTGCCACCGCAGCTCCGGGCGCGATGTACCCTTCGTGTGGGGCAGGGCGCAGGGGGAACGCAGGACAGCGAGTGTGGGAGACTCGGGCAGCTTCCAGAAGGAAACCCGAGGGCAGCAGTTGTTCCCACGGAAAACATTTCACCTGCAGGTGTTGGGAGAGGGCAAGTCTCTTCTCTTAGACCAGAGGCAAGAGGCAGATCAGACCAGCTCTTCCTTTGCCCCTCTAATTCAAGTCAAACCAGCCTTTTGTTCCCCTTTCCCCTCCCCATCCTTTTTTATCCTCTTCCATAATGGGATGTTTAAGAAAAAAAAATAAAATAACCCAACCTCAAACCCTAATCACCTTCATTTGAATTTCAAATATCCCCCTCCTGGCCTCCCCCACGCCCCAACTGACTCGGAGCTGGGAATATGGAAATTTCTCCTGCTTGCCTTAAATGTGGCTGTGCTATGAAAATCATCAGCCGTATGCAAATCCCGAGCAGGCCCAATTGCCATAGCAACCAGCTGTTTCCAGCCCGGCTGCTGCTGCTGCTTTTATTTATTTGGGACTTGTCCTGGGGCTGTTCGTGGCTGCAGGGGAAAGAGAGGAGAGAAGTCCTGGAGGCTCGGAGGGAAGTTTCAACGGGGAGAGCTGGCCTTGGCGAGCAGAGGCACAGCCAAGGACGGGGCTCGGCGTGGGGCTGGGGAAGGCCAAGTTTCCTCAAAAGACTTTGGCCTGACGGCCTGTTTCCAGCCCTGTCTGCGGAGGTAACGGCAGAAGAAAGAGGAAGGCTCGGCCCAGGCATCCCTGGGCTCGCCTGCTGGGGGGTGTCCGAGAGCAGCCTGAGCACCCCCCAACCCATTTCATGCTGCTCAACCTGACATGGCTTGGGCATGTTTCCTTCTACCTGAGTTAGAAGCAGATGCAGAGGTGAAAACCTCCGTATCCTATTTGAGCATAAGCCATAAAGTTTAAAAGAAAGCCTACCCAGAAACCCAGAGCCCTACCACAGCAATACGACAAACACCGGTGAGCCCAGCCCCTGGGAGAGCTGCACCCACCCCGGGGAGCAGCTCCTGCAGCAAGGAGCTTACACCTGGCCAAAAGGTGGGGGATGAGCTGGGGACCCCCACTTCAGGGCTGAAAATCCCGTTTGCACAGGGCAGACACTGAAACGAGGGCTCTGGTTTTCCACCGCGTGGCTTTGATGCAGAAGGCACGGACAGACATCAGGAGATGGGGAACCAGGAGGGGCTTGGGGCCTGGTGGCGGCAGTGGACACAGGCTTTTACCTCTTGCTGCCACCCTTCTACTGCCACAAGCTGGCTGGAGTCGAGGAGCTGGGGGAGAGGAATGACACTCAAAGGTGCATCCCCCCTGCAAGACCGTAGGAGCAGAGGCATCGTAGCTCCTTACCACTTGCACTGCCTTGGGGTTCAAAGGAAGGGCTCTTCCTGACCTTCAGAAGGAAGGATATCTGCTCTACTGCTTCCTAACCCTCCGAAAGAGGCTGAGACAACCACGGTGCTGTTGTCACCAGAGCTGCCGAGAGCACCCTTTCCACCTCCACGAGCCCTTCCCACACAACCCCACTCCTCGACCCGTCTGCTTCCAGCTCCCAGCCCTACCCCAGCTGTGCACGCCATCGGGCCAGCCCTTTGCCACCACCCCAGGCAGCGATACCAGCTGCTTTAGGGCAGCGGGGCCGCTGTAGGGCCGTCCCGCGCTGCGTGCAGCCCCGCAGCCCCGCTCCCTTCCCCGTGCACCGGGATGCCCATCGCGCACCCCGCCCTGGGCTCCTGGCAGCCTGTCCAGCTCCCCGTGTTGCAGGGTGGGGAGGGAAGATGTTCGGAGCGCCCGCAGCTATTCAGTTACCGATGGTTGTGTTTGAAGAGCTTCCCTATCGCCCTTTTGTTAAGGCTTTGGCTTCCCCCCCATAGCCTCAACAGATGAAATCAAAGGGAAGTAGCTTTGCTTGGTGTAACCTGTTTTGATCAAGCAGATAAACGGGGAACAAGTGTCTGACACAAACAAACAGACAGACAGAGGCAAGTCCCACCTCAGCATTTTGTTGCATCAGATACAGAGGGCTTAGATAAACCACAAGAAGGGGGAGATCTCTGCCTCTCGGCTGGAAGACCAGGGGCGACACTCGGCAGTGCCAAGCCCCCACAGTTCCCATAAAAAAAACTCAACCCAGAACTTGCTGGCATGGCTTTCATCAGTTTAAAAAGATGAAAAGAGCTCGCAGCCAAGCGCAAAACTCGCGCTTGTCATTACCCCCCATGGAGTCCGCGGGACTGCCGGCAAGCCCAGCGCGCAGCAAAGGGCAGGGAGGATGGCACGGCACGGCACGGCATGGCTCGGCTCCACGGGCATCCGTGGATGAGCATCTCGCACATGTGCCGCAATAGGAAAGGCAGGGGTAAAGCAAGGGAGGGCTTAGGATTTGCAGGACGGGGCAGGGGATATCCTATATTATTATTATTATTATTATTATTATTATTATTATTATTATTATTATTATTATTATTATTGAAGTCTTTTTTTTTTCTACCATGGCAGAATTTTGCTGCAACCAGCAGACACGGGGAAAAAAAGGAATGCAAAGAAATGTAGAATTTTGGAGGACATCTTACTAAAAGCTTTGAAGCGTTTTTTATGAAATTGGTGTGGATAAGAAAAAAAAAGGAAAAAAAAAAAAAAAAAGCTTAGTTTTCCTAACCTCTTATGAAAAAGGAACAATTTGAAAATTTTCTCAAAAAGAAAAAAGTCCCACAATTATTTCAAACACTTCCAAAGTAAAACAATGCCCCAAATTACCCTTTTTTTTCTCCTCTGAGCCCAGAACTGGCGGAGATATGAAAGGATGAGATTATGCTTCTGCTACTGCCACTTCCCATCAGATCTTTAGGCATCAGTTTTAGATCAAGGGCTCGGTTTACAAAAGCATTTTGGCACCCAACTCTCTCCTTTTTTTTTTTTTTTTAACATTATTATTATTTTAAATTCTTCTTGGAGCCAGTCTACATCTTTTGGTGATGAAAGGCCTTTGTAGATCTGCACCTAGAAAGATTTCCAGCCTTTAGAAGCCATAATATTGGTAGTTTGGTAACTGCCCTCTCCTTCCAGGGGGAACAAATTTCCTGGGGAGCAGTGCATTGGCGCAATTCATTAGGAAATGGGTCTTCAGCTAGTAAGTAATTGGAAAATAAATTTTCCCACATGAAGCTGGTAAACAAAACACTGTTGCAGTAAAGATCCCTCTAACAACGTGTATCGGGGAAAATAAAAACTTCAGGGAAGTTCAGTACAAAGCGCTCTGTTGTTTGTAAACGGGATGCTCGGGAAGAGGGGAAAAACCAAACAAAGAGGCGGAAAAGCTTCGGTGCAGCATCAAGGCTGCCCCTCGGTGGGCTTGGCTGGTTGTGAGCACTGGTGGGGCTGGATGAGGCCCTGAGGGACACCGGTGCCGGCAGGGCATGGGGCTGCTCTGGCCCCAAATCTCCCGTAGGGTCCCATCGCCTGCATCCTCTCATCCCACAGCCCCAACACCGTGCTCTTGTAAGGTCTCCACCAGTCCCGGTGGAGGAAAGCCTTGGAGGAGAGCCCGATTGAAAGAAGTTGCTTGCATCAGTCCGCAGGGAAGTGTCACTCTTTTGTAAATGAGGGAGATTTACTTGTTCTGATTTCCCTGCCTGATTTGAAGGCTCCCGGAGCAGCGCTGAACATTTTTGTTATTTTAAAACAAATTGCCTCCACTTCTCCGCATTCTCCTCGCAATTACCACTAGAAAGAGGTGCTACAGCTCACACTAATGGCTGTCTGGGAAGCTTACACCAAAAAACCGCACTGCACCCGGCCAGCCGCCCCTGCTGGGGCACTGGGTGCTTGGGGAGCCGCTGCCTCCCCCTTGAAAGCTCCCCCAAAATGCGAGCGGGGAATTTTGGAAGGGCTCAGGACACGCTTGCTGCCAGGCGGCGTTGAATTGATTTATCTCAGAAAACCAGCTTGGGGGCAGCTGAAAGCCATGAGCAGAGGCTGACCTGACCAGAGTCAAGTGGAGTTCATGGATATGAATAGAACTAGATTTTATCTCTGCCTTAGATTTTGTCAAATAACCAACTTATGAGCTCGGAGGATTTCTAGACCTCAGTGTACGGTGTAAATAAAGGGGCAGTTTTAGTCCCATTAAAACATGCCTAGGCTTCTCTGCCTTTAGCAAGATCTCTCTCTCTCTCCTTTTTTTTTTTTTCCTTTTTCCTCAATCCTCTTAATCGATAAAAGGAGAAGTAAAATCATTCCATGTGAAGTTTTAATCTGTTGTTACACGTGCCCCCACCCCAAGCTTAGTGCTCGTCATGACTCACAGAACAATTCTTCTGCATTGTCTCTATGAGTTTTGGTTTTAAAGAGTGCTTATTCCAAGTCTACAGATGAGTCTCACTGTTTCTAATAACCTTTCTTATATTACAACTATAACTAGTGGGTGCTTAATGCCTTTCTTATTGCTATTTATTTGCCTACGAAGGAGTCTGACCATAAGCCACATCCTCAAGATCCTGCACTCAGCCCACTGTGGGCAGTGGCAGTCAGAAGCGATGCTGGAAAACATGACATGGATTTTTTGGGGGTATCTCACACCCTGTGGCAGTGCAGGAATTGGTAGGCAAACTGGCAGAAGTCAGCAGTAATGCCAGTGCTATTATCTTCACGGGATCGCCCAGTTCTTCAGCTTTCCATCTGCAAGGAAAGCTGAGGCTTCTAGCCACAGAGCAGGGAGAGGCTGAGCATCAGGTGGGAGTAGTGGGGATGAGAAACCCAATCACGCCTCAAGAAGAACAGCGATACATTTTGGCTGGAGCTACCAAGCTGGATTCGACTGTTCCAGAAGTCCCTCCCATTTTTCTACATATACGTGGCCAAAAAAGGCTTCGTCCCTGGGAGTTTTGTCTGGGGAGACGTTCCTGACATGAACCCCGTGCACAACGTGGAGCTGTTGGTGCTGAGCTGAGCGGACCAGGACCATTTCAGTGGCATTATTCATTTGGTGAGAGAAGGGAGCGTATTTCCATGCTCAAACCGCAGGGCCACGCACTGATTCAGTGCTCTCACACAAGGATCTTGCATGCTGATCAAGATACCAATGCAATCCTAGCCCAGAGCGCATTCTTGATCAACTCCCCGGCTGGCTGGAAGGACGCAACGCAGCAGCAACAGGAGCAAAGCACCGGCGGAAAGTTCCAGCACCCGAGCCCCCTGATCCCTTCCCCTCCCTCGGTGGCCCCCCTGTGTCCCAGACCCTCCTTACCTGGCTCCACCTGGTCGGGCTCGTGCCGAGTGTCTGTGGAATCCGCCGCATCGCCGCTCATCTTGATCTCTGGAAAAGATGGCACAACTGATTTTAATAACAGGTCACAGTCCCAGGCAACAGGCACATGTGGCTTCCACTAAACAGCACAAATGAATGTGTAATTATAATAAACCATCAGACTTTCAAATTTCTGATTCCTCAACATACAGGCACTAGAATATTCATCAGCTCTGAGGCTGCACTTTCCCTCCTGTTGCTCTTTGCATCCCCCCTCGCTCCTTTTCCCCCTCCTCAATTCGCTGCTGTGCCTCTCACCTCCTGCACTGCAAGGGGCTCGGGAAGCACCGGGAGCCCTCCCTGCCCCGCTGGCCTCTCCCCCGAGCTTTATGCAGCCTTCCCAGAGCAGCCGGTGACGCTGCCCTCCACCGCCACACCTGCAGGGGATCCCTCCCAGCCTTGCCCCCTCTCCCACATCCCTTCCTTTTTATTTGGGGATGGTGCAGCGGGGCCAGAGCTTGGTGCTGTGCAGGGCGCAATCAGCCAGGGCCGGCCTTGGCGAGGCAGAAGCGGAGCAGGATGCTCAGGGAGGGAAACAAGCTCTCTTCTCTTCCTCTCAAACTCGGCTTGTTCTCCCCAGAACTCCTCTTGGCAAAGTGCTGCCCCGCACACACGTGCTCACACCCCTCTCAGACCACAAAGCCATGTCCCCAAGGAGAACACTGCCACCACGGTCCGGCACGCTTCCCTCCATCCTTTCCAAGGCCAATAAATTTGTCATTTACCCTTGAAGTGATGGCTGCCACCACACCCGGGGCCACGTTCTCCTTCGGGGACAGCTGAAAGAAAAGGGTGGGAATAGTCAACTTTGCACTGGGTTGCTCCTGCCTCCTTAAAAGAGGCAAAGTACACACCGGGTGAGAGAAGGAAGAATATCTATTCAAATTCAGTCGGACACCCCCTCGCCCTCTTCTCCCCTTTGCATGGGAATTTTAACTCTTTCCAGGCTGGCTTGGGGGGGGGGAAAAAAGATAAGAATACATTTTTATAAAGAGCCGACCGAGTGATTTGCATGTGCTTCCTGCAGCCAATCCCGGCCACAGGAGGCATCCGATTTGCATCGGGGAATAACAACAGCGTGGAAGCAGGGCGAGTGTTTGCTGTGGTTTTGCTGGGGTAGAAAAGGCAGGTGGAAGCCTTCTTAAAGGCATCCTGCAAACCTTTTCCTCTTTCCTATGTGTGCCTTGTGTTATTTCCAAGTGGCCAAAAGGGTGAAGAGAAACCTATATGTTTTTATTCCAATTTCCCTCTATTACTCACAATAAAGCGGGCAGTGCTTTCATTTGTTTATTTCCCCTCTATTGAAACTTCCCGTGTGCAAATGGCAAACTCTCTGCTTTTTCGCCAAAACGGAATAACTTTATTTAGGCTAAAGCTTGGAACTTTTTCCCGCAGCAAATGACTAAAAGAAGAAAAAAAAAAGGCAAGATTTTTACACCACAGGAGTGCAGCAACATCCATGCACTTCAGAAACTTCCTTTCCTTAAATTTTCTAAGCAGCGAGGGAGGAAAAGGAGAGAGAAGAGCGTTGCTTTTCAAACAATCCCTCTGCAATTAAGACGTGAACATTTAGTGGGGCTTCTAAGCACTGCTACTGCGGGAAGAGTAATTATCTTCAGTTATAAACATCTTCTTGTCTTGTAACACTGCCAAGGGACCCTAACTTAGGTAGTCTACAAAGCACAAAGTTTTGCTTGTTGCCAAGAAGAAGCTTTAAGAAAAGCCAAGTTCTCAGAAAATAAGGAAAACCTTTACCTGTACAGAAGTTTGGCGAGAACGTCTGCACGTTTGAAAAAACAGAGTAACAACAAAAAAACCCTACTGCAAGTTTCCTTGTGGGCACACAATTTACGAACGTGCGTTAGTAGAAGAAAATTATCTCATCTCCAGGACCACGGGGGCAGAGGGGGGGGGACGAGGAAGGCAGGACAGGCTCACGAGCAGCCCGTGCCCCTTGCACAGAAGCAGGCTGCCAGCAGCAGCCGTGCCTGGCCCCTCTACACGGACCCAAGCACCCTCCTGGTGCTCTGCAGGAGCCTCGGTGACCCGAAGGAGCCAATTCCCACAGCCCCTGCACTTTGTACTGTGCACGGGCAGTAAAATAACCTGGCTGGTGCTCGGAGCCCTGTCTCTTTTCATGCCGGGTGAGGCCCTGGGCTGCCAGCAGCCACCCTCAGCCCCCACCAGCAATAATCCTGCAGCTGCCAGTGCTTACACACCAGCTGTGGGCCATCAGTGAAATCCCTTCCTCCTGCAGTCAGGAGATAACAAGATACCCCGTGATGCTCTCATACAGAGCAGAAGAGTTTTAGTGTCACAAGGAGTCGGTTTCCACTCATAAACGTACACAAGTTATTACAGCTTAAATACATTGTGTGTGTGGGGGGGGGGAAATAAAACAGCAACAAAACAGGAAGAAAAAGTAAGTCCTTTTGATCAAAGCCAGCTTGATATGAGTCGTTTGGGGCTGCCCACCTTTCAAACACCTATGATAATGATAACCATGCTGCAGCAGCCATCCTCCAAGGGCTCCTTGAGAGGAGGGAGCAGACGCAGAGGGGTGACCAACACAAGTGCAGCCAGGATGATGGGAACTCCTCCTCTTTGTCCTCCGCTTTAAACCAGGGAGAGCGTGACACAGCTCAGCTGAATATGAACCCCCACGTATGGCAAAATTTCTAAAGACTAAACGGGCTGCGAGACTTTGAGGCTAAAAAATGTAGGCTCCTACCACACCGCTTTGCAATACACCTAGGCTAGTAAAAAAAATACAGGCAGGCTAGTAAAAAAAAAATCTCTGGGAAAAATAATGCAACTTGGGACTGCCTAACTCCTAACCACAGACCTATTAGGAGCCGCCACTGTGGCCTGGGCCATATTAAAAATGTGCTGCTATACCTCAGTTAGCAAACATCCCTGGAGTAGAGGCAGTCTGGTCTGTTTACCCAGACCAAAGAAACTCTACCAGTGCAGACAGTTCTCTGGGGATATATCTGCATCTATATTTTGGCTGAAACAAATGGTGTCAGCAAATAAAGCTTTCCCAAGCCCTTATTCCTTGTAGTTGTCCTGACATGGGCACCAGAATAAACCAGCCTGGTGGCTTTAAGAGGAAAAAACGAAAGCCAGTGGTGGTAGTGGGGAGAAATTGGGTTGGCTGGGGCCAGCACCTGGAGCCTGTTGAATTTTGCTGCATTTTCTGTGCCCGAGCCCCCGCAGAGGCTGCAGGAAGCTGAAAACGCCCAAAGGCCTGGGGAGGAGGAGGCGGAGGAGAGGAGGTTCTGCTGGGGGGAGCCTCTGGTTGGGAAGGGGGTGTGTAGAGCCCCCAGTCCCTTTGTGCAGTGGTGATGAAAGAGGGCTCAGCACCCCCAGCCTGAGCACACCAGCACCTTTGCAGCAGTGGGAATAAGCTCCCTAGGCTCTGGCACGTGAAAGCAGCTGGGCCCAGGTTCGTCTCCCTCCCTGCAAAACCACGGCGTGAAGCTCAGGCCCCTCGGACGGGCAGCGGGGTGGGATGCTGCGGGGGCAGGAGGGCTCGGCGCGCACCCAGCGTGCGCAGCTCCCGGCCAAATCCACCCTGGGAGCAGTGCCGCCAGCTCTGACAGAGGGCACAGTATCGATTTGGGGAATCTTCTCATGAAGAAAGAGTCGCCCACAAGCAAAGCAGATGGGCGGAGGGCAGCCTGCGGGGGACGCGTCCCCGAGAGGCACCACTCACGCACGCACGCCCATCGCAGGTGCTCGGACGAGTCAGGCTCGCACGCCGCGCCGGCACCGCCAGCCTCCTGCCGCCCTGCTCGGCCTGCACATGGCCCCCTGCCCTCAGCACCCCCGGTGCCACAGAAGGGGCTGTCAGGATCCGGCCCGTGCCGTAGCCCTGCTCAGCTCTCGTGCCAGCACTGCCCTCGGCCCCCACGTGCCAGGGACGTTCCCTCTCCTCCAGCATGAGGGGCTCAAGAAGAGGGCAGGAGCTGGAGTGGCTCCGCGGGGCAAGCCCCAGCTCCACGCAGCGCCGAGGCTTTTGGCAGCCGTGGCTCTGCTTCCCCTGCTGCTTGCGGAGACGTGAGGCTGCGCCTCCGTGTCAAAGCCCTGCAAGGCGCGGATACTCCTCCTGAGTGTCCCCATTCATTCATTCCTCGCTCACCTCACCCTCCCACAGCTCTCCCCTGGCTCATTTTTCCCTCTTTGTCATTAACCTTCCTCCTTCCAGCCCAGTCCCATCCCTCACTCGCACCCACCCACCCCCTTCCACCCTTTCTGCATCCCTCGGTGACTTTACCCCCCTCTCTCCTCCTGGCTTTATCCCAGTGACTCAGGACACCGGGTCAGGCACTACCTCCCCATTTTCCAGGTGCCCAAGAGACTCTGCCCCGCAGCCCACGTTCGGGCTGGCAGCCTGAGCAGCGCTCCCACGCTGTGGGCATGGCTCGGCTGCCCCCTAAATAGGGCCAGGGCAGCATCCATCCCCCAGGTGGCTCTTAACCAGGCACTGGCTGCCGTCACTGACTCCAGCAGGAGAGAAGAGGAGGGAAAGGAGGGAGGAAAGGTCACGGGAACCAGAGCAACCCCATTTCCTGCCCGAGCCCACGTCTCGTCTGCGTGGTGAGCCCCAGCCCGATCCTTCCTCAAGCGCCCTTTACCTGCGTGCACAGACTCCAGGTTCACCATCCTGCTGGTGGAGGGAAATCCACGGTGCGCCCAGCCTCCTGCCGTCAGCCCCAGGTTGCCAGGGGCTGCCAGTTTGCCCTCCCTCCTCTGCCACCCGCTGCCTCTCAAACCGGGCGTGGGTCCGCTCCCCAAGGGACCTAGAGCTCCATTGCCTGTTGCCATGCAGGGCCAGGTGAGCATGCGGCGCCGCGCCACGCCTCGCCCCACCTCCGGCTCCCTCGGGTGCCCTGACACCCAGCAGCCTGGCGCCCGGCCCATGCAAAAGCACCCATTTGCATATTAGTAACTCGGGAATGGATGAGTCCCTGCAGCGCTACCAGGGCGTGGGGTGGGGTGGGAAGGAGGGAGGAAGGAGGCGCTTCGCCCGCCCGCACCGCCTCGGATGCGCCCCGCAGCACCTGCCCGCCGGGCTGGCGGAGGGGGCTTCGTGGGGGCTTCGTGGGGGCTTCGTGGGGGCTCCGACACCAACCCCAGGGCCGCCTGGGGAGGGAAAGGAGGCTGCTGGCTCCGTCCCTTGCAAAGCACGGGTGGGAGAGGCATGAAGGCAGGCTGGGCAGCACCCAGAGGGGAAGATGGCCGAGTGCCCCCCCCCCCCCCCCCGCCATGGGGCAGCCCCTTCACATTTTTTCTGATAAATTTTGGGCTCTGCTCGGGTTGAGCTCATGCGTGTGGCCTGCACGGCGTAGTCTTTGGCTGCTGTGGGGCTGGGCTGAATGTAAGGGATGCCATATGAAGTGGTCAGCACAGGGCAGAAAGGTGCCCTGGTGCTGCTGAAGGCACAGGGTCAGCACCCAGCGACTCCCCTCGCCTGAGCCCCGCTCCCTGTGCCAAGACAGCACCCAAGAAAAGTAATGATGGGGCAAACAGCCTCCTCCTCCTCCGCCATCTTGGTTCAAGCTGCAGGATCCAGCCGACTTCCAGGGAAAGCAGGGAGAAAAATCCCCTAAAGCTGCCTTGTGCTGCGGGCAGGCCAGGCCCTCGGCCTGCTCCCCGTGCTGTGACAGGGACCAGCGGTCACCCTGATGGGGCTGGGTGCCACGTTTGCTGTCTGGGTGCCCCCTACCATGCCCGAGGTGGTGGGGAGCCTGCGTGAAACTCCTGCAGCCCTGCTCAACCCCCTCCTGAAAGCGTTAACGCGCTCAATTGGTAGCTGCCAGGTACAAGCTATCGCACATTCATCTCTCCCTGGCTAATTCACGTTCCAGGGCTCTCGGCTTTCCCACATGCTGCTCTCCCTCCCTGGAAAGACAGGTTTCTCTGAGGAGATGGGTGGGCGGGCGGGCAGGCTCCCCGGGCCTCACCTCCAACCCAGTCTGGTGCTGCGGGGCCGGAGAGCCTGCGCGGTCAGAGGGGAGCCCTCGGGAGCGGGGAGCAGGCTGCAAGTGTGGGGTGGATGTGTTAAAAAGATTAAAAAAATGAGGAAATTTGGGGAAAGACGGAAAGGGGGAAGCGAAGAGGAGGATCCCGGGTCTGACTAGTGTTTGCGGGATGGAGGAACTAGAGGGGGAGTGCTACGGGCTGAGCTCAGAGCGGCTCCAGGAAGCAGGGAGGTGACATGGGGTGGCTTGCGCAGACACCTCGTCCTGTCCTGAGCTGCTGGAGGGGCTGGACTCCTGCCACCGCTCCGTGGCAGAGCCCCAGCCATTCAGGCCTGCTCCCCGGGGCATTCCTGGGCCGCCGCTGCTCCGTTTTTCCCCTGCTGCCGGCCTGGCCCCCACGGCTGGGTTTTCCCCGTGGCGAGGGCTGACGCGATCGGGTGGCCGCACTGCGTCAGACCTGGATTTACTGGCAGCACCTCGCCAGCTTGAAGGGCCTCCAAGGGGCAGGAGAAAGGCTCTGTGAGGGCTGGGGGGGGCCATGAGCGTGCTCCTTCCACCCCAAAAAAAACACATCTCACACACCAGCTGGCGGCTTCCTTGCTGCAGCTCTTTTCCCTCTGCTCCCTGTTGCTTCGTGGGTTTTGTTTGTTTGTTTGTTTTTTGATTTTTTTTTTTCTTCCCAGACCCAAGCAGCACATCCCGGAGCCCCAGGGTGTCCCCTTTGGGGTGCTGGCAGGTGTCACCGTGCATCCGAAGATGCTGGCCCGGCCATAGGCAGGCCCGCAGTGCCCTCTCCTGGCCCTACAGACACCGCCGGGTGCAGCCAGGAACCCTCCAGCCCTCCAGCCACTTCTGGCTTTTATTCTGTGGTCAGGGAAAAAAAAGAAAAAAAAGAAAGAAAAAAAAAAAATACTTTTCTCATTAAACTACCTGAGACAGCTCTGCAGTGAGCAGAGGGGCAAAAGAGAGGAGGACCACAGCACCATCAGTCCTGTCTGCTGTGGGAATAAGACCACCTTCCCCAGGCAAAGGTAGATGAACTTTGTCCTGAGATGATCATTCCTGGATGCCAGCAGATATGCTGCTGCTAGAAATCAACTGCTCTTTTTATTTTTATTTTTATTTTCATTTTTTTTCCCCATGGTCATCAGTGACTGACCCATCTGCTCTCATCCTAAGCACATGCATGTGCTCCTCCACTCATGCTGCCAGTATTCATTCCTCTCTTGGAGGAAGGCAAGCTCTGCAGATAGCAACTGATTTCTGCAGCATGGATGGGTCTGAAAGCACAGACTGCAGAAAGATGTTACAAAATCCTCTCCTGCTTTTCCTAATAGCAAGGATTTATGGCAGTGCTCCCGGCCAACTGCGACTTCTCTGTGCCAGGCAGTTCTCCTGTCTCCACCTGCAGCAGCTGCTCTTCAGGGGTGTTATTTATATCAAGAAGAAGAATTTTTCTTTGGAAAGGCAATTGCACTGCACTGCAGTTCTCTTCTTGCAGGGCAGGGAGATAGCGAGCTCTCACAGGGAGCAAGACTGCAACTTGGGGTGTGAAACCCCCAGGCTTTAGGGACATGCCCTGGTTTCTCAGCTCCCTTCAAACCCAGAGCACAAATCCAGCAGCAGCTATCGAGTTTTGCTCAGCACATACTGTCTGTTGTTGTAGAGTTCACGTCCTTCACTTACTTGGCTGGGGTAAGAGCTCCCATGACGCAGCACTGGCCCCAGAAATGCCCACCAACCTGCACTGCTGAGCACAGGTCTGGCTCGTATCAGGCTCCTCCATTACCCCACAGAGCCAGGGGCTGGTCTGGCAGTGCCTTCCCAAGGTGCCCGGGGAATACCCTTGCCAAAAAAAGTTAGGGAAGAGCTGAAACGTCTCTTAAGAGCTGCGTGCCGCCAAGCTGCCTTTCCTCCTCCATTCCGAGTATCCAGCAGCCACCCCGTGCATGACCCAGCAGCCCAGAGCCTCACCGTTACAAAATAATCACAGTCAGCTCTCTGGGATGTGACCCAGGGGCTCCCAGACACAGGTGGTGCCCACTCCCAGCAGCCCTGTGCAGGAGGTGGAGGTGGGAACAGGGCTCAAGCAGGTTGCAGCCTCCCTGCTGTCCTCTCCCTCTATTCCCACCTTGCCCCACAGCTGGATTTCACTCCAGCAAGCAGGGACAGGCTGCCAGCACCCTGCTGCAGCAGTGGAGAACAAATCCCTGCAAATGCTGACCACGTAACCAAAACAGCAGCAGTCACTCCAGTGCAGAAAGGCCGAGGTTGCAGACTCCCTCATCCTGCCTCCACATTCACCACACTAGGGGGAATCAGCACTCCACGCTTCTCCTGCGATCAGCCACTGAGCTGGGAGCTCTGATCCAGCCCCAAGCTCTGCCGCCCTCATCTCCCCTCAGCTGTAGCTGCAGAGGAAGAGACAGAGACTAGAAGAGACAGAGACTATTTGATGCTACTGGTCCCAGCCAAGTCCCCAGCCACACCACACACACCCCTGGGACCCCACCATCCCCAGCCTGCCTGACCCCCAGACCAGTTTCTGTCTCCATCACTGCTCTTTTACTTCCCCAGGGCTCAGGCCCAAAGCTCCCAGTTACTCGAGGGACTGGGTGGCTGGTACCCTTGCAATACAGGACCGCACTGAGCTCATGCTGCAGGATGTGGCCCCTCCAGCCCCAAGGTCTTCAACACCCAAGACAGAGGCTCAGAGCCCAGCAGAGAGCAATTCCCAATCCCAATTCCAAACAAAGGGAGCACACAGATCATGAGAGAGGCTTTTAGACCAGGCATGCTTTTAAAAAAAAGTTTATTTTACCTTACAAATGATAAATAATTTGTTTTTTAAAAAAATCATTCAAGTGTGTTTTACTTCATGTTGCAATATTAAAATACCTTTCCCTTCTCCCCCCCCCTTAACTGATCAATACAAAAATAATTGTGACCAAATTCATTTCTGTCAAAAATTCCTGGATTTTAGGCAAAAAGGCACATTGTGAAGGCTTTTCATCAGGAGGAACGGGGGCTCACAATGACCCCAACAGCCTCTTTCCCCTCTCTGCTTGTTCTAAACTTGAGTGGAAGACGGCTCGGGAAGCAGGCAGCGCTCCTACAGCGCTTTTTGTCTGATGCCCTCCAGGTACACACCAGGGCCATGGTCAGCTTCAAGGTCATCCCTGCTTTATGTATAGGGGAAACCAAGGCACAGCAAAGCAGTACAGTTAACTAAGAGCTTCTTGTGAATAGCTGGCAGAGTAGGACGTAAAACTGGATGTAGATGTAGGACGTTATCTTCTTCCAAACGACGGTTGCGATGCCCATCTGGGATCATCCCCCCTTGCAACCACAAGGTTACGATGGCAGTCACAAATCTCCAGATGTCTCTTTCCTAGCAGGAGAGTCCCAGAACCAACACAAAAAGTTGGCCTTCACTAGTCTAAATAGGGAGAAGTTCGAGCCCTAATCAGCAGCCCTTTGGGGCAGAATTGCTGGGCTATATCCCCCCAGAGCATCTTGTCTGGAGCCACGGGAAGGATATACCAGCCAGGCAGACACTAAAAAAAGCTACAGGCAGGCTCTGGCTTTGGGTAGGATTCGTACCTCCCTTGTTCAGGGTATGTGGTCCCATAACTCAGCCATGTTCCCATTGGGAAATGCTGTCGTGTCACCAGGAGGTGGCGAAGTCAGTGGCGGAGATGTCTGACACCCCAGGGACTGCTCCTCTCCCTGCCCCGGCCACCCTTCAGGATGCTGGGGGCTGAAAACTGGCCAGAAGTGCCCCCCTTCACACCCCCCCACCCCCAGAGCAGGGAAAAACAGAGCCCTTCTGGTGCTTCAGCCCCAAAACCCGCGGCTCCTGCTTCACCACGCAGCGAGCCAAGCCCGCTTATCCCAGTACGAGGTGTGGGGTCGGGAGGGAGCCACGGGGTGGGGGCAGAAGGAAAGGCACACACACAGAGCTCCCCTGGTACAAGGCACCGCTGTGAACCACGTTCCTTCTTCGCAGCGGGGGGCTGCGGGAGGCCCTCAGCATCGTGAGCGGTGGCAGGAGGCAGCTGAGCTGCCGCTCGGAAAAGCCTGGCTCTGCTAGGTCTCCTCGTCCCAGAGACAGAGCTGCTTCTGCGGCACGTAGTAATCGAAGGTGTAGCCCTTCTGGCAGCTGCGGATGCCGCATTTGTAGGAAGAAACCTTGCCCGCGGCGTCGCGGCTCTTGCAGTACTTGAGCATGCAGGGGTACCACTCGATGCTCAGCGAGTAGCTGCAGATGCATGGCTTCCAGCGGTCCGCGCACAGCCTGCAGAGCTGCAGGTCCAGCAGGTCCGACGTCTGCGGCAGGACCTCGAACATGGAGCCATCCACCCCTGCGGGAGGAAGCAAATCCTGCTCAGGGCGCTGCTGGAAGGCGAGGGGAGGTGCAGTGGCAGCGCTGTGCGTGCTGCAGCCAGCCAAAAAACATTTTCGGGGGCTGGTGGGACACGCGGGTGGGTAGGAACCCTGGGAGAGGACAGGGCAGTAGGGGAAACAGGCCAGGAGGTATCAGGAATGCAAAGAATGCGTTTCTTTTGGGTGGGTGAGGGACCAGGTGAAAGGTTGCCTTGGAAATACTGCCTAATTACATTCAGGGGGACGGTGACACTGAAGAAGTCAGATATATGCTGAGGAACAGATGAGAGCAGTGTGATGTGCCAGCAAGCAGTGCACACGCCTTGCCCCCAGCACAGACAGCAAACAAAAAGCTGAAACGTTCTCTGCAGGTCACCGAGAGCACAGCAGCACCTCGGCTTGCTGACCCGAGCAGCTCTACCCAAACCAAAGGAAACTTCTACCTTTCTCCAGCCAAAATTTGACATCGTCCTCTCGCGTGTAAATCGCTTCTTTGGCCTCTGCGCAGACGTTGTGGATGTGGGAGCTCAGCTGCGCCCCTTTGCTGAAGTTGACAGCTACATCCATGCTGAGGTGCTCCAGGCCCCGCACCTCCTCAGCCTGCCGCACTGTCCTGGGGTTTTTCTGCAGAGGACAAAAAAAAATAAATCATAAAAACTTGAATCCTGGCTGCAACAAATCGCCCCTTGTAGCATGTCAGGATTTCACACCGACATAGGCAGATGTGCAAATGGATGCTCCTCTCTGAGCGCACCCACATCCCATCTGGATGGAAGGTGCTTACAAAACCTCTGGGTGATGTTGGAACTGATGATGGTTTATTACTGCTCCGATTTGCCTGGGATCATTTATCAATGCTCTGTCGTGATGGATGGTGCCAGTAATTAATTCACTGGACAACGTCGGGCAGGAGCTTTGCTGGTGATTACTCTAAGCATCCGCTTGCCCTTTGATTCAGACTGAACTCAATCATGCTCCCTTCATGTTTGTTAGCAGATCAGGATCAATACTATTACTGAAATTAGTTTAATGCCGAGCTCCTTAAGCAGGAGGGGAGGTCAAAGGCAGGTCTAATAGCCAGCAGAGCCACGAGGAGGCTGCATGGGAAGGTTATCCAGGCAGCTCCAAGAAACCCCGGTGGGTTTGGGGCACGGGGCAGCCCCCTACCTGCCGCAGCTTCGCCATGGACTCGCTGGGGATGATCTCGTTGCGGTGAAGCCGGGTGACGAAGCAGAGCGCTTGGAACTGGCTCTGGCCCCTCTCCAGCTCCCCTAGGATTAAGGCACGGAAGATCTTCACCTCCTGGCAGATAGAGAATTAAAAAAGAAATCGCAGTTAGTCACAGACCTTTGGCATCATTTGGTGAATTGAGAAGTCAGGGTCTTGCAGAAAGGCTCCAGCCCAAAGAACAAAGTCAAAGGTCTCATACTTCTGCTCCCTGAACACAGGTGTCCTCTCCCAGGTCCAATCCCACCCCAGCCTGCAGCATAACAACCGGTGTAAGGGTTTTCGCAATCCCACCGGGGCAGGGACAGGTCGCTGCCAGCTCCCATCCCACATCCCTGCCTCCCTCAGCCAGCGGCTGGGATTTTGTCCTTCAGCACACGGAGAGGTGAGCCTCCCAGGAGTGGTCCTCTCCCAGGAGGAGATGCTCACCTTCAGATTGACCACTTGGGGTTCTCCCACTATCAAGAGAGGATTCTCTCTGCTCAAGGCTATTTCTTTTGCCCTTCAGTCTGGAAAAGCCCTGAAGGCTCTCCCCACCCCCCAGAGGCAGGGTTACTACTGGTGTTAAACAAGCTGATTGCTGCTTCCAGTTTCTGCAACGTGGCCTCTCCTGCTAGGGGCCACTGGTGTGCGAGCAGAAGGCAAAGGGGAAAGGGCGAGAGGAAGCACAAGCGTGGGCAGGAAGGCACGAGGGTGAGCATGAAATGGGTGAAAGGACAAGGCACAGTCCAAAAATCCCCTGTACAACAGCGCCAGGACTACTGGGATTGGGTGACTGGGTGAGTTTTTCCAAGCAGCAGCGTGACAGGGACCCGAACCTCTGTAACCATACCCCGACCACGCCACACACCGAGGGAGGCCCATTTTTTCCCTCCAGGCCGCAATCTTTTTGAGCTGTAACTGAAGCCCTCCGGGGGCAGCTGGTCACGGCTTCCATCTGCCACCAACTAAAAATATCCCGAGTCTTCATTACAGCAAAGGTCCTCCTTTCACCAACGAGCTAATAACAAGCTGAGATTGAGCACAGGGAAAACCCACACCTATTTTGGTTAAACGAATATCACATAGCTGTTATCTCCATGCATTACTTGGGGCAAGCAGCCCCGACCTTCCTCTGCTGCCTTCCCTCACTTGCTTCTGAGCAGCCTGGTGTCCTGGAGAAGAAACTACTCCCTGTGCAGACAGGAAAAGGATACACAGCTCGGTGCACATCTGGACGGCTGTAATCTGGGATGTTCCCAGGACAGGGGAAAGGATTTTGCTGGGTGCCTTTGTTGTACGCACTGAAAACTCAGCATAAAAACAGGACACGAAGGGGATTTGGAAAAAGAGATACCAGTTGCTTTTGCCCACAAACACGAGGGTTTCTTAATCACTGCCTTTAGTGCTCTGGTTTGACTGACACCTCTGTGTAGACATGGGAAACATCCGAAAAAGTGCAGCATAGCCTGGGAGGCATCACCAGCAGCTCAAAGCTGCTGAGTTCTCCAGGGTCTTAAAAGAGCATCTGAAGGCATTTAAAAAAAAACAAAAGACACAAAGAAAAACAAAAATAATATGAGAAAAGAGAAGCTAAGCTTCTTTAAATGGCTAGGGTTATGGCTGGAGCAGTACAACAGCAGGGGGACGGAGAAGAAAGCAATATTTCCCAAACTTCCCATCGACCAAGAAAAATCCAGGATGAAGTTTCCACAGAAGCGCATGTGATGTTACGACTGAATCATGATTTTTGCCTGCTTTAATGGGGACAATTCCCACTGAGCCCCTGGCACCACTGAAGGAGCCGCGTTCCCATCTACACGCAGTCCAGCTGCCTCCCAGCTGAGCTCTGCTGCGAGCTCCTGCCTGGTCCAAGGACAAGAAGACTGAAACCAGCAGCTCACCCTGGCACATGCTCCAAATGTGGATTTCATTTTAATTCACTTTGAACACCCAGCAGCCTGTCTGGAAAAAAGCAAACGGGGACAGCCAAGCTCTGCGCTAGGACTGGAAACCTCAAGTAGATGCAGGAGATTAACAGCAGCGCAGGGCTTCCCAGCTTGGAAGCGATTTTTGCAACACGAGAACATGTGGAGCAGCCCACGAATCCTCCCGATGTGTGGGTCCAAGAGCTAGACGTCAGTCGCCCAGCTCCCTCTCCTTGTCACGATACGTACGGGAGATCTGCATCACTCTCCCTGTGAGCGGTCCCAAAGCTCCCGAGCGATGCGTATGACTGCAAGTCCTCTGGCTCCAAAGCCCAGCACCCAGCTGCTGCGAGGTCCAGGCACAGAAAAACTCCTTCCCAAGCAGCCTCACGTCCAAAGGTGCCTCTTCCACAGCACACCCAGCTCCTAATTCAGCAGCTCTATTCAGCGCTGAATTTGGAGAGCGGTGTTTCGTTTTCAGGGTCCCCAGCACACAAGGGAGGCAGGACCAAGCTCAGGACCACAACAGCCCACCAGTGGAGCAAACGAGGAGCTCTCGGGCATCGAGACAAGCGTCTGCTCCCTCTCCAGCCCCGGGCAGGCAGCACGAGCAAGGTGGAAGCACCACAAGCACCCGCACAGCACCCGCAGTGCCTCCAGCCCCAGCCAGCGAGCGGCCCAGGGCTGCCGCTCAGCTATTCTAAATATTTATCTGCCTGTCTGTGTGCTTACTGATTTATGGGCCAGCGGGTCCACGTAACCTCGGGTAAAGATCCCTGCAAAAACTGCCCTGAAAGAGCCCATTGGTATGGGAGGGGAGGAGGCAGAGAAAGAGAGAGGTGGTCCTGCGGTGGGGTACAGCTGGAGGAGAAGGGAGCAGGGGGTAAAATGGTAGAGATCAACAGGAACCGGAGCGGGAGCAGTGCCCCTGACCCATCCTTTCCTCCCCCCTCAGCTTCTCCTTCCTCCAGGCAGCAGGCTCGCCCCTTGGTGCCGAACCAGGGCGGCTCCGCGCCTGGCTGCCCCTACATCAAACAGCAAGGCCAGATCCCTATCTACATGAACCCCGCTGCCCCGAGCCGCCACCACCAAAGCTGCAACCCCATGCATGCCGGGCTTGGGACCTCAGGGAGGGGGCATTTCTTCTCCTCCCCGTGTCCCCAGGGCTTTTGGCCACCTCCGTCCTCCAGCAGCTCTGTTCAAAGGGCTCCCTGGGAACACAACAACCCAGCGAGGGCTCCTGGGGTTGAGCTGAGCCTGCTGGACACCTTCAGTCCCTTTACTGCTATCATTTTTTGGGTCCCCATAAAGCCAGGAAGGGATACAACACTGGGCAAGGGAGATGGTGCCCATGCAATGTACCTTGAAAGCACACCACCGCATCTGAACAGCAGATCTGAGCTCCCCTGCACAGGGGCTGGAGCCATGCGGAGATGTGGGTCTCACCCCACAGCACCCAAAGGAGGCAGCTCTGGCATGCAGAGGGCCGTGGTGCTGCCTGAACTCGGGGCCTTGGGAGCTGTAGGGTCAGGGACTGCAGGCATCTTCATTGATGCCACTTAGGTGCACTTTTCCAGCAGTCAGCAAGCCACCGAACAGCTTTAATCAAGCTGGTTTATTCAAGGAACTGGCTCCTAAGGCACGCGTTGTTCTGACGAGAGAAATCCCACCTTTACCTGGCTCCAAGCAAACCCAAAGCGATCCTCCCTGTGGATCTCTGAGCAAAGCTAACCATATTTTGGGAGACTCGTGCCCTGCAGGGACCACTCTCTCCTGACCAAGAGGTCAGCCCCCCCCTTCTCCCCAGGTCCTGCCTCACCTCCCTCTCTCAAAGCCATGCCCAGCTTCCCTGCTCTCCCTGCCCTGGCTACACAACACCAGGTGGAGCAAGAACCGAAGCTCATCCCATCAAAAAACATGCCATGCTTCTCGCCTGGAAAGAGCCACCGAAGATTTTTGTGCTTGGAGAGCGCCCTCCCCTCCCCAGGCACCCCAGCGATTCCCACCAGGAAGAGCAGGATCAGCCGGTGCCAAGGTGGGTACCCAGCCAAGGCAGCGAAACGCACCTTTAATTCTGGGTTTCTGCAAAAATTTCCCAGCAGGGAACAAGCCCTGACAGAGCATTGCCTTGCAACGCGGGGACTCTCCGGATGAACTCATCCCGGGGGCGGTGAGAATCCTTGGCCCTGACCCGCGCTGGTGTGCCGGGTACGGTTACACCTATTGTCTGGGGCTGGCCGCGGCCGTGGCGTGGCAGGGAACAGGCAGTTCTGCGGCCGTGCCATCGGAGGGATCCGCAGCCTCGGCTCGTGGGGCGCAGGCAGAGCAGCTCTCGGTTCCTAAGGGGAGGAAGGAAATCCGTGCAGCCAGCTCCCACCAGCCCGGGTTGCCTGTATGTGCCGAAGCAACTCCGGCACGGAACCCGGCTGCGTGGAGGCACAGAGAAATCAGTTCTCTCTCTTCTCTCCCCGTCCTCAGCCAGCTCCCCGGGGACTGGCATCTGGGGTGCGGGAACAACCCGGCCTCCATTTCGAGGCTGGATCCCGTGCAGCCGTGCAAGCCTGTGTGGTCCAGATCCGAGCCCAGCGCCTCGGCTTCACGCGGCGTGGAGCGAACCAGTTCCCAGGGAAATAAATTATTTCGGTGCCTCCCTCCCTCCGACCCAGGCAGCATTCCTGCCAAACTTCTCTCCCCCGAGGAGATCAGCGCTGCCGTGGGACCTGCTTTTGTCTTTGCTGCCACACGTCTGGGCAGGCCAGGGGGGTACAAGGATAGGGAAGCTGCTGCTGGGGACACTGGGGACCCCCAGACCCAGGTCCCAGCCCTGCCAGCAGCCTCTGCTGTGGTCGTGGCCCTGCCTGCACTCCCCCGGGGAGCAGCTGGAGCTGGCCAGAAAGTTGTTTTGCT
This sequence comes from Anser cygnoides, assembly GCF_040182565.1. Taxonomy (NCBI): domain Eukaryota; kingdom Metazoa; phylum Chordata; class Aves; order Anseriformes; family Anatidae; genus Anser; species Anser cygnoides. Next base: position 4,936,865 of record NC_089893.1, on the reverse strand, counting down.
TGTACAGCACAGAGCATGTGTTATTGCATCCTCGCTGGGGGGCCGGCCGGCTGAGTTACCCTGACTCAGAGGGGATTATGCTTTTTAACCCCTCTCCTACCAGAAACCCTCGTTCCTACAGGCGCTGAGCAGCCAGAATTCCCTGCAGCGCCTGGACGAACATCCCCTGGTTACGCATCCTCACGCTCAGCACCTATACATTGAAGGATGCCAGCGAGTAAATCCCAGAGCTGCTTCCCAAACTGGATCCTGCCCAAGGCCATGCATGGCATGAGCACGGGGCAGCCCTGGCAGCATGCAGGGCGCAGCCTCCTGTATTTTACAGCTACCATCTCTTCCACACGCTTCCCTGCGTCCCCTGGTCATTTAGCACCTAACACAATGAACCCCTGGCACAAGGAAAGCCTCCACACCCCCCAACTATCACATAACTCCAGCTCTATTAACAAAGGACCCCAAAAGGACTGGCAATGCAAGCGTTACAATACCAGTTGCCACTTCCAACACATTTTTTCCAGCAATCAGAAGGAAAAAGAAACTTCTCTCTATCTGTGTGCTGACCTTGGACTAGAACCGCCCACTTTGTTCTCAGGCCGCTGTTTAACAACTGGCAAGATCACGTTATTGGAATTAGACAACGTTTAGGGTCGATCCACCCCCTCGGTCCTTTTTGCAGTAAGTTTTGTGCCTGACAGTGCCACGTAGACAAAGGAGTGTTCTCATCGCGCCCTTTCGAATTGCCAGGGAAGAAATAGTTTTCACCACTGCACGCCCCAGAAAACAGCAAGGCCCACAGTCTGGAGTCCCACCGACCAGTCTGCGGTGCTTTAGAGAATGAAATAAAGGCTGGTGTGCTCAGAGCACGCCGCTCCTCCAGGTTCAGCTCTGGATAGGAGGCAGGGATGGAAGAGAAAGAAGAACTGCACCCCTGGAAGGCCTGGAGCACTGCTCGAGCCCCGCTCAGCTTCCACCAGTGTCAGAAGGGAGAACTGAGCCATGATCTCATTGTAACTCCTCTCCTCTCCAGCCCACGGTCTAACAGCAACTCTTTGTCAGCAAAGAATTAAAAAAAAATAAAGTCTGCCTTTAGACTAACCCCCTGCAGTTTAAGCCAGAGGAGTGGAAAAATCGTTTGTGCAGAAAGCCAGCATCCTGGCCACAGCATGACCACACAATCTTGCTTGGGAAACCCAGATCAACAGCCCCAGCTGCTTTCACAAAGGCTCAGAGCCTCAAGACCTTCTCTCTGGAGGGGAGAAGTTGTGTAACGTTCGAGAGCTGAGCAGCAGAGCAGAGCAGGGAAATGCCTGCGTGCAGCCAGGAGAACAGGTCAGAGGGGGAAGCCTGGCCAGGCAGCTGCTTGCTCACATCATTACTCACTGCACCGCAAATCCATCTCCTCGGTCCCTTCTGTCTCTGGCTTTCTTCAGCTCTGCTCCAGCAAAGCCATGAACACAGACAGGCAGCACCCAACTGCTGTAAAACCGAGGGTTAGGAACAGACTTGGGGAGGCTGATGCTCGCAAGCCTTCCAGGGGCCGTCTCCTGTGTGCTCCCAGGAGCTGAGGGCTTGCACGGAGCTCAGCATTTAACATATATAACACAGAGAAACCTTCAGAGAGCCCGGCTCAGAAGCAGCTCAGCTAAAAGCAGGATGAGAGCAGGAGAAGAGCTACCACACGCTGTTGGGTTTGTAGGTGAGATTTTAGAGCAAGCCCGTGTAAGAGCTGAAATAAGCGGGGAAATAAAGTTAGAAGGATGAACAGGACACCTAAATTCCCCACGTCACATCCCAAAGGGCCTACCCAGAAGGTAGGTACAGAGCTGGGATTTCCCATGCTCGGGAACACGCCGTGCAGCTTCGCACTCTTGAGGTTTAAAAGCCCTCGTGGCACACGGTGTCTCCTGGGAGCCTGGTGCTCCCCCAGGAGCCACGGCACTGGTTCCTGTGTGCGTGCTGGCACACAGAGTGTGCCTTCACATCCCAAACTGCCACGGCTTCTGCTGGCATCTCAAAGCATCTCAGACCTGCACCCTCCAGATGGCCAAGGGCGATCCAAGAGCCTTGCAAGGAAACCGGGACCAAAAATCGCAGTGGAAAGGGGAAGAGCCAGCAGAAGACGCCTTGGAGAGGGCTCCAAGGCTCACAGCAGGACGGGACACACCACCCTCCTACCTCACGGGGCTGAGCTTCCTCCTGTCACAAACCAAAGTCCACCCGAGCAAACAGCCTGAGCAGAGGGAACAAGATAACGCTGCCGTGCCACACGGACGGCCGTGCCACCCACGCAGCAGCGAACAGCTCATCCCCGAGCCAGAGAAAACTCACGGCGTCCAGCCAGGCTTGGGGTTCTCTGAAGGACGCCACGCTGGCCCCAAAGCTCCCGTCTCCTGCCGAGAAGCGTGGGGTCTCAGCATCACCTCCCTGCAGAGGGGCCTGGGAGGGGGCCAGGAGGATCCCTGGCTTTCCGCCAGTCCCAGAGTGAGCTGCCATGCGAACGGTGCCCACACCCCCAATGCACGTGCTCCCCAAAGCCATCACTTGGAGCGAGACGTCCTGGAGACACAGCAGAGCCCCACGAACCTGAGCCCCGGCTCGTGGGGGCCTCTCCTGCCCTGGCCCTGCTGCTGTCTGCCACCCAAAGCCACGGCTCCTCTCGGCTCAGCAAGGAGAAACAGACCTGCTGTGCTCAGCCGGGCATGGAGAAGGCTTCGCCACTCATCCTGCCAAAATCCTTCCCCACCATGCTCACCACTGGGCAGCCCAGGTTACAGCTGTGCCGCGGGGGGCCAGGAACCCGCCCGAAGGGCCCGGAGCCGTCTGCGGGGTGCACCACGAACGAAGACCCCAACATCGCTCATCGGTGGAGGGACTTCTGAAGGACCCCGTCCTCAGACAGGGCTCAGGCTCCCGAACCCCCCGGCAGGGTTTTCCGAGGCTCCAGGTGGATTCAGCCCCCCCAGCAGGGTTTCCCCAGACTCCAGGCGGATCCCGGCTCCCCAAAGCCCTCCCGCACAGCATCCCCACAAGCAGCGGGCACCGGGGTCGCGCCCCAAGCCTCCTCCTGAGGACTCCCAGTCTCTTAGGGCCCATCCCCTCGCACCCCTCGCCCAGCTGGGACCCACCGGAGACCCCCCAGCACCAAACCCCACCGGGGGCTCCCCGGGACCCCGGGGATGCTCGGGGGCTCTCCGCTCCACCGCGGGGCGGGCGCAGCATCCCGGGGCCGTCCTCCGGCGTGTCCCCCCCCTCCACCCCGAGCCTCACCTGTCTGAAATCGGCCGTGAGGGTGATGAGGGCGCCGTCGGCCTTGCGGAGCTCCAGGCTGATGCAGTCGGAGCCGCTGTCGGCTTGCAGGCTCTCCTCCGCCACCTGCCCGCCGGGCAGCCGCACCCGCACCCGCAGCTCAGCCTTGGCCGCGGGGCCGGGAGCGCCGGGCAGCGGGGCTAACGCTAGCCACAGCAGGGCTGGCAGCGCCGGTAGCCGGGGGGCGAGCATCACCCCCCCCGGCCCCGCTCCCCGCAGCCCCCGCACCGTTACCCCCGGCGGGGCGCGCACGGCTCGGGGCAGCCCCCGGCCCGCATGGGGCGGGGGGCGCGGAGCGCAGCGTGGGGAAAGCGCCCCGCCGAGCCCCCCCCGGCCATGCAGAGCCCCCGGCCGCCGCTTTTCGGCCCCCCCCCGGCCCGCACTTCCTTCCCCCAAAGGCAGGGACCGGCCCTAAAGAGGCAGCGGCGCGCCGCCCCGCCTTTAAAGGGCCAGGCCGGGCCCGCAGCTGCTCCCCAGCTGCGGAGGGGAGGAGGGGAGAGGGGAATAATAATGGGAAAAAAAAAAAAACAGGCAGAGCTCGCCCGAGGGCGAGGAAAAAAAAAATAAAAATAAATCTGGCCCAAGCAGCCGCCCTGCAGGCGAGCCCCGGTGCTCTGGGTGGCAGGAGGATGGAGGGGGGGGGCTGCTCCAGCAGCAGCCAGGCAGCTTCTGGGCTCTCCTGCAGGTTTTTTGTTTTTTTTTTTAAATTGTTTTCTACTCCGTGGGATAAATAATTATCCCCAAACTGGAGTTGGAAAGGAGAGGTCGGCGTTAATAACAAAGCCCAGCGCTCGTGTTTGCACAAACACACACAAATCAGAGTCCTCTAAACATGCGGTTGTTGGGAATCAAACAACAGTTACATGATTGCTCAGGCTCACGCTGCACACAGGAGGCTCGCAGGGCTGCTCTCAGGCACGCCGGGGGTATTCCTGCCCCCGAGGATGTCGTGCAAGCCGCTTGGGGCTTTCCCTGGCCCCTCTCCCCCAGGGACACGGGCCTGGGGCACTTCAGACTCCGCAGCCCAGCCACAAGGCTCCAGATTTGCCCTTCACCCGCCCACTCCTGCAATCTCTTCCAGATGGGCAGATGCTCATGAAGGGCCCCTTTGATTTCAAAAGGTCTCTCTGCAAACACAAAGGTCACTGTGGCAGCAGGATCAGGGCCTCAGAGAAAGAGCTTTGCAAGGAGAAGCACAGAAATGCATAGAAGCAACCGTTTAAATCCACACTTCCAGGAGAAGAGATCACTTTTGGCCAACTAGTATGCTTTGTGGGACCTCACACAAGTTAAGTTTTAGACTGAAAATGTAAGAAAATGTAAGGGCTTTCTCACAAACGGTATCCTCCAAATACTTTTCAGGACAATAGCAGGGCAAAGAAATCAGAGCAGGCGAGGAGAGAAAGTTAAGAGGTGCAAACGGGAGAAAAGAAACGGTTCGGCTCTGACACAAAAAGAGAGGGAGGGCCCACAAGGTAGAAACCTACACCGACCATGTCCTCCTGACAAAAGCCGCCGAGAAGGCCCCACTCACGGTCTATTTATTCAGAGGAGATTATGCAAAAAGACAGGAGGACCCCAGCAGGGGCTGGAAGGAAGAGTGCCACGAGGTTAGCGCGCACAAATAACCCTTGGAAAGCTTCCAGCCAAAGGGCCGCGCTCTTTGCCCAGCTCAAATCTGGGATCAGCTTCCCCATGGCAATGGGGTTACCCCAGGTCCATCACCTCCCAGCCAAGCCCCCAGAACTCGAGCACAGCGTGGTCCTGGGTCTGTTCTGGAGGACAAAGGGAGGTGAGTGAGGCTACAGTCCCTGCAGAGCCACAGGAACACGCTCCTGGCCACAGGCATCAGCAGTGCCTACTGCATACCTGGACCTCAGGGTGCAAGAGGTAATTTAGGGCCGTCCTTCCCTGGCTTGGAGTAAGGGGTATCATTTTTATCTCCTGGTACCTCCCAGAGGGAAGGAAATCAGAAAGCAGACTGCCTCAGAGGGCTCTTCCCAAGGCTGAGCACTTTGCCAGGAACTCCGTAGTCCTGCAGATCTCAATTTGACCAAGGCACAACTGAACCTTGACTCTTGGAATGAGGATCCGTTCCCAGCTCCAAAACGAATGGGCACAGACAAGAAATACCAGGGGGTGGGGAGGGGAACCAAAACACTGGCATGCAACAGTCAGAGAAAGAGAGCAGAGAGCAGAAAAGTTACCAAGGAATGGAGGAGAGGAGAAACGCTGCTTTGCTGGGATTTAAAACAACTGAACGGTGGTGTTTGAAGGGACAGACACCATCACTCACATCCCAGGAAGGGATGTTTGGGCAGGTTAGCAGGGGTTGGAGAATTACTGGCCATGAAGGGCAGCTGGAGAAGAGGAAGCACAGCTTTGGGACAAGTCTGAGTGACCAAACCGATTCTCCAGTGGTGTCAGCTTCTTCTACCTTTGCTAATATGGAACAGCTCTTCAGACACGTAAACAGCAATCTTCTCCCAGCTATAGGGAAGGAAACTGCCTGCCGGTTCAGTGCCCCCACGGCAGGAGCAGTTGCTGAGCCGCATATAGTTTTACTGAATGTTAATGATCTCGTTTCTGGTATGCGTGTGCTGCCGCCCTTTTTACTGGGAGGAAATTTCCATTAAAATACCTCAGCCATGCTTGAGAACGAGGTTAAGGAAAAATATGCTGTTAAAAGAAAGTGTTCTCCGCTGCACTTTGTTGTGAAGCTCCAGCAGGGCAGTGCGTGGGAGCAGGGGATTAGTTCGACACGGGGCTCGCCTCGGTGCCTTGGATGTATCCTTTGTCATCCCTGTGGAAAACCACTAATATCTGGCCAGGCTGCAAATCTTCATTCCCTCTTCCTCACCTCAAAACTTGGTTTACAGCCCAGCGTCACGCCAGCACCTTGGAAAACCAGGGAGGGAGCCGTGCCCACTAAGATCTGGACTCTTGCTGCAGAAGCTGAGAGCCTCAGCAGGCAGGGGGAAAACAGAAGAGGGGAGCGTGAGAAGTCCTCCAGCATCCCACATCGGGCTCTGGGGGCAAACTGCTGGTGAGAGCCCTGCCTGCACCCCATGCAAATTCACCAGGCGAACGAAAACGTTTGCTGCCACCCTGTCTTCACCACTTACCACCCACCTGGTGCTGAGCTGGGTGAGGTATAAACACCCGCAGCACCTTCTCCCGTTCCAGGAATGCACCTGCCCTGTCCCTCGCCCCACACACAACACAGCTTTCCTTCCCTTAGCCCAAAATCAGACTGCCGCCACCACCTCCTGTGCACTTCAGGGTTTTTCTTGCCCTATTCCCCAAAACAGGAGCATTTAAGACCAAAGAGAATGAAGGTCCTTGCTGTTTCACCCCAACGTGAGTAAGCAGCCAATACTCCAGAGCCCATTAGCATCTGAAGTTCACCCTCCCATGGAGGAGAGAGCAATAATTATTGCTACTTTCTCATCAGCTTACAGTAAGGCTCTGCGGCCAGTTTTCTTATTACAAGCATGAAACCAAGATACTTAACGCACCACAACAACAGCACCAGCAATACATCAAAGAGCGAGGACGTTTGTTGTGAATGAGCCACTTATTCTGAGAAACAACCTCGGTAAGTCAGCGGGGAGCTGGGCACTGGGAAGAGCAGCTCGCCAGGGACTGCAGCCCTCACTTCAGAGGGGCGAGAGGCAGAGCTGTGGCCTCCTGTCCTCGTCTACAGACTGGCAGGGGTGCAGGGGTCCTGCCTGTGCCAGGAGGGCTGCAGGGGGCTCACGCAGATGCAGCACCAAGCCTCCTTCAGGTCCCCCCAGCACCCCACTGCTGGGAAACAAGCCTGGTCACGGGGTTCCCCTCGCCCTGCTGAATCAGCAGCCACAGCGGCTCCCAGGAAGCACTCCCTCCTCCATGTAACCTCCCTGCCTCTTCAGAAGGTTTCTTCTTCACCCTTTGAGGTTCTTTGCCTCTAGTACCACGCACTGTGTTGAGCAGGAATTCACAAGCAAGGAAGCAGCTGGGGAAGACACACCTCCAGCTGCAGCGCCCACAGGAGGTCTGGGCCATACCTAGCTGTTGGACCCTAAGGGCAGCACCAAGCCTTAGCAGCCCAGCCTTACCCCTGCACCCGCAGCCCTCTGCCCTGGCTCCAGAGCCCTGTTAGAGCTCCGACCCCACTCCCCAGCCCTTACCTGAGCTCCACAGCAGGCCCAACCACGCCTGTCCTTCTTGCATCTGAGGCATTGAGCGGTGTCCTCGGCATCCCCTGGCCCCGGTCTGTCTTCCTGCCCTCACCTGGTGACATTGGGCTGAGCCAGTTGTCCCCAGCGAGCCTGCTGTGCTCACATCACCACGTGGGGGAAGGTGCTGCCTTATTCCCTCCAGCAGGGCAGCCCCACTCCAGTTGCTCAAAAGAGGACAGGGGGCCTGGGCCTGAGCTTAAATGGAGCTGGGGGCCAGTGGGAAGCGTGGGGCAAGGCCTAGGGGGTGCTCGTTAGGGCAATTAGGATCTGCTGGAGTGCTCAGGACCCATGCTGCTCTAAGGCCTTTCCAATCCAGAGCTCAAACGAAGCACTGATGTGATTTATTCAGCTGTGCACAAGGAACTGTACATTGCTCTGGTGGAGGAGATGGATGGAGCTGGCATCAAAGCTGCTGCTTACACCTGTGGACAGGCCTTGCCATGGTCCTGGGGCCACACACTTCTCTGGCAACTTCTCCTAGCCCTGCAGTCCTCCCTGCAGCGCTTTCAGCAGGGAAAACGCTGCAGAGTTAGCTCATCTGTGCGCCTGCAAAGCTCAGCAGAAGCCAGTGAAATGTCCTGGTGCTGCAGCCCCAGTGCCCTGAGCAGGATGCTAACCCTGCAAGCACATCCCGACAGCCATCCAGCCTCTCCCAGCCTCCGCCGGGCAGCCTGCCTGTGGCTTACCAGGCTTTCCATCCCCTGCCCTGGCCTCATCAGGTTTATTTCCTTTGCTGGACTGAGCTGTGCGCACACGCTGAGAGCCAGGCAGAGTTTTTCTTGCAGCGCTCTGGCTGGCTGCTTGCGCAGACAGGGATCAGGAGAGCAAAAAGGCAAGGGGAAGGAAGAACAGGCTCTTGGTTGTGCTCCGAAAACCCACCCAGCTGTGCTCCAGAAAAGCCTGGGAGATCTCAGTTTTCAAAACGAAAACCAACCAAGCACAAGCTTTTACTGCCTGTTCAGTCCCTGAGTTTCTCATCCCCTGTGCGCTGGTGTTAATTTCAACTAAAAGCGGTGTAACTGAGGTCAGGGATCCGACCCAAACGCTCTGCCTTGATCTATTTAATCTTCCATCCTTCGTTTTCATTTCCATGCCAAACTCCACTTTTAAAGATACATGAAAGAATCATCAGTGCTTTTTGAAGTGTTCAATCAGGGCAACTCTTTTTGGGGATGTGAACACATAAAAGTCAGCTTTTTTCTGTTGTTCCCAGCACCACAGCACTAACAGACCTCAGGGAGAGTTAGCTGGATTTTTTTTTACCCTCCCAATCCCCCAGTTCAGCCAAATTTTTGACTAAATCCCAGCTACAGCTGGGACTATTACTGCAGACCTATGGCTTGGTCTGAAGCTCCGGGAAAGGGTTTGTAGCTTTACTGTTCAGTGGAGATCTTGCTGTTACAGAGGTGAATCAGGCCCCGAGTCATTTTTCGTTAATTAAGAGCTCCTCAGCCTCCCTTTGGGGTGTTCCCCGCTGGCCCCCCTGCATGCCCTCCTTTTCTCGGCAATTACATAAAGCTAGCTTCTCCACGGTGTTTATAAACAGCTTTACTGTCTTAAAACAATACCCAGCATCTTCTATCTCCAACCTGTTTTCCATCCCATTCTCTGCCCAGGGCAATTAAAAGGCTGAGGCGTACGGCAGCCGGGGCGTAATTAAATGAAAGGGGCCCAGTGGCAGAGCACGGGGAAGGCAGCGGCGTGCTCAGACCTCTGCAGCCAAGGCCTCGGATGCAGCCTCCCTTCCAGAGATGCCGATGGCCTGATTAGGTGCATGTTAATTGGGATACCGCGCTCGTTTATGCAGAGGCTGGGTGCAGCTGCAGGGAGGATGAGAGGCAGAGGGTGGGGGAGAGCAGTCGGGGAGGGGGGCAGGGGGCTTCTGCCCCGTTCCTGCTGGTGGATTCATGGAGAGTTACTGGGAAATGCCTGGAAAATCTCCCCGGTGGCCAAGACTGCCCCACAGCAGCAAAACTGCTTTGGAGAAGTGGGTTCGTGACTACACGTTGGCTCTGCAGAAAGCTCCTCTTGGTCTGGGCCAAGCTACATCACCCTGGGGTAAAAGAGCAGGATGTCGTACTTCTTGTGGGTCAGCCCTTCTCTTGCGCTGGAGGTTTGGGCAGGCTGCCCTTTTGGTCCCAAATTCGCTCCTAAAGAGTCAAATTCAGCTCCCTTCAGTGTTTCATGGGGTAACCGGGGGGGCGGGCTGCGTGCGCCTTGCTCCCGCTCCAGCCGTTTTCTGTCCCGCTCGTGCAAACTCCGCCACTTCCCCTAACATCTGGATTCAACTACCAAACAAGAGGCTTTCTGTAACACATTCCTCGCCTCCCTTGCTGCTTTATGCCTCACGGGGTTTGTCCTGTTCACAGGGGGAGTGAAAACAAAGAGGATGGGCTGGGGTGAAGCGGTAGGTGACCAGGCAGATCGCTCTGCTGCTGGCAGGTATCTCCCATGGCCAAGCCCCCAAAGCTGCAGCTGTATGAGTGCTTCATCTCTTTTAATACGATTTTTAATCCTCTTTTAATACTTTTTTTGGACACGTAGTAAGCACTGGGTTCTTGCTGTATTTTGGGCAAGAAGAGATTCGGGAGGTTGGTTTTGTCCATGAGACCCCTGGGCACAGCCACCCTGCCGGGTGATGATGGCTGGGAAACCTCACAAAAATTAACTCCCATCAGCTCAGGCCCTCAGTGGGTTTAGAGATGGAGCTGGGTAAGGTCTGGGAGCAGAGGTCCACCATCCTGCCCTGCGACAGAGCCCCACATTGCTGGAAAGCAGCTGAAAATCCTACTGCGAGCATTTGAACCAGCAGCCCCCAGGGATGCCCACTGACCCTTCTCAGCCAGAGGTCAGCTTTTACCCCGAAGCATGTGGATTTAGAGCCCTTCCAGCTGATTTCTTCCACTGATGTGATCAGAGCTGGGCGGAAACACAAAGCCAGGTCCTCGGGGGCTGTCTGGGGGAAGAGCAGCTTAAGGGAAAGCTGCTGCTGCCCTCCTGCTGCGGTGCTGGCCAGGGTGCCGAGGGGCTGGCACGGGAATTTCATGTTCTGAAACAGGAAAGTGGAGAAGGAAATGGTATTGTGCTTTCAGCACCCAGTTTCTTCTTGATTAGGGCACTTTGGGAGAGGGAAAACCCAGCTTGGAGCCCACATCCCCCAAACGGAGGCTGCTCCTGCAGCTGGGAGAGTCCCGGTCCACTGCCATGCTGGGAGAGGGTGCTCAGCTTCGTGTGATGGGGGTGTTCAGAGCAGGAAAGGAAGGGACAGAAACAGCATGTCACCAGCTGGACTCTCACTGGTTTCTCTAAGAAATCCAGTTAGTGAAATCTCCACTACAGTCATGTTGGTGCCAACTTGGAAGAGGCTAATTTCGATCATTTACATCAGCACAATTTATGCTGGAATAATCCCAGTGGAAACTGGGAGGGATGGGGGACGGAAGCACGACTGGTGGTGAGCTCTTGCTTAATATATCTAACTGGGACACTGACCAGAGTCCTGGTAAAACAACGCCGGTGTTGAGTTAAGCAATACCCTTTGAAACAAAAAAGGATGCAAATCTCCTATGCAAGACAAGCCTAGTAAAAGAGATATTATAAATCTAAGAGAAGCCCTCAAAGTCTAAAGGGATATAAATCTAATTAAAGTGATATAAATCTAACTGAAGAAATACACTGTAAATCCAGCCAGAATGATATCCATCTCAGGAAAGTAATGCAAATGCACTAGAAACACCATAAATAAAATCAAAGCAACATACAAGATGTAATGGAAGCAGCGTGAAAACTAAATCAAGTGATATAAATATAACCGAGTGATATAAAACTAATTAAAGTGATTTATAAAATGGACATTTGGAAAAGAATCACGGCGCACAAAAGATGTGAAATAGTTGGAGAAAGGACCGGGATGGGTTTATGAGCAGGGAAAACACCTGCAGCTACAAAGAACAAACCAAGGTTAATTAGGCGCGCTGCTCCGGGGCAATCTGCAGTTGCAGACGGGGTCAGGGAAGCTGCTCCTTGAGTACAGCCCCGAGCCACAGCCGCTCCTGGCTCACGGCGTGCGGCTGGCAGGAGGGCAAAACTGGGGGAGCTCGTATAGGGCAAGCGTAAGGCGGCGAGGATAAAGCCAGAGCTGCTCGGGGGGAGCCCCAGGGGCCCCCAGCCCCAGGTTCTGGGGACGGTTGGTGTCCCGGTGCAGGAGGGGTTGAGGGATTTGGGGGATGCTCGGCTGAGCAGGAGCTCGTGGGAATGTGCCTAATCCCTGCACGGCTGAGCGCGCTCGCCCGACGCTATGGGGCCTGACGCAGCAATGCTGGCCGGGGGCTCAGAGCCACGTTTCGGGGCGGCTCAAAGAGATCTGAATCAATCAGAGGTTTTATTTATTCTTTTTTTCCCATCAGTTTTTCCATTTAAACCTTTTTTTCTATACGGTGAAGACAGAAAATGAAGTATCTGGGGGATTTTTTCCCCTCCAGTTATGAGCAGCGAACACCTCCCCCCTCTTTCGCCTCCCAGATTGAAAGGCAAAACTGTCCCAAATCTGCGCTTGCAGGGGGAGGCAGTGGTTAATATTTCTCTCTTAAACTGGAAAAATCTGGTTGGTAGTTTCCATTTTCATCCACACTTTCACATAAAATAAATTCCTGAGGAGCTTTTGGTTTTCATTTAAGCGATTTAATAATTGACCTAATATGACCACAATGCAAATAAATAATAAGGCTGCTGCTGGTCTTTGGAAAAAAATCAATTTCAGAAAACAGACCTGCTCAAAATTCTGTCTTCCTCTGGCTAAAAGAAAACACTTTTTCATATCATTCTGAATAATAAAATGTCCTCGGTTGAGCTTTACAGTTGAGCTTTTCCCTTTCAATCTTATTCCAAAGCAAAGTGCCATATGTTTTATGCTTAGGATCTCAGAATTTTCTCATGCTTGAAAGTCATTTGGCATTGGAGCATCTGCAGTGGTCTGAATTTCATTTTTTCCAGAGTAAAGTGAAATATCTATTTTGTGGAAACTTGCTAAAAAGCAGCCCCCCCCAAACCTCAGCAATCTAGGTTAGAAATCAGCCTGGAGGGAAATGCAAATATTTTTCTTGCAGATTTAGCTGGAAACGTTTCCCGTGCTTTCCTGGAACGTTAATGCAAAATTAGGCAGTTTGTTGGATTGGAGGGCCCACTGAACCAAATAGCTTAAAAAAAAAAAAAAAAGAAAAAGAAAAAAAAAAAAAAGCAACAGGCTGACTGAAAGGTCTATTCACTTCCTCTGTGGACAGATGCCCTGCATTTTGTGTCACCTAATCTTACGTGGCCTTAAAGCTCATTGGAAATAGCCTTTATGTAAACGTCTCAGCAAAGCCATGCGGGGGTTTAGCCGTGGGATCAGCCTGAAACTGGGCTCACCAGCTGGGGCTGGGCAGGGCAGTGACCCGACAGGCTCACCGCCGTCGTGGGGTGCCTCCACCGAAACCTCACCTCCTGGGTTTTGGGGCGGAGGAGGTGGGCGGATGTTCGGCACCCCCAAAACTCAAGGCTGATGCAGCCCAAGGGGAATGGAATGAAATGAGATGAAAAAAAAAAAAAAGAAGAAGAAGAAGAAAAAAAAAGGGCACAAAACCCCCACCCCGTGCTGTCACTAAAACTTTTTTGGTGGCTTCTCCAGGCCACGCTGCTCCCCTCAGAGCTGCCCAAAGCCGAGCTGGGAGCATCCCCTGCTCGATCTCCTGAGCTGGCCTCACCACCTGATCACAGCCCTCAACTAACGCCTGTTGTAAATCTCTGCTGGGCGCTGCCGTCGGGCTGGAATGATGGAAAAAAATCCCCCCCGAGCCAGCTCCTGCCCCCAAGGCTGCTGCTGCTTCGGCTCTGGGTGCCCGCATCCCCAGCGGGGGGCTCGTGGCGCAGCCCACCCGGCCTCGGCCCCGTCTCGAGGTCCCGGTGTCCCCGCGGGCAGGGAGGTGGCGGCAGGCCAAGGGACGATCTGTTCCTCGTCGAGGTCATCCTGCAGCTCGCTGCTGATGTGGCGTTCGGGGGCTGGAGCAGAGAAGAAAAAAAAATCTTCTCCTCCTTGCCTGGCCTCGGTTCCAGGGCTCCCGGGGGGGGGCTGATAACAAAGCGTGAGAAGCGCGAGGCCAGCAGAGGAAACCCAACTCTTCCAGGTAACCCTCTGCACCGTCCCCTGTCCTGCCCCCAGCTCCCGGACCCGTGGCCAAGAGCCGCGGCATCTCACCGGCTGGGCACGCGGCCAGGGAGCTGAGGAATATTTTCCCTCTCCCTCCTCAGGCTTTCCAAGGGCCCTTTTCTTTTCTGGTCTGTCCCCAGTCACTTCAGACAAGAGGCTTTCCCCCCGTGCCGCTGGCTCCCCTTCCCCGCGGAGCTGCTGTGTCATTTTAATGACCCAGCTTTATTAAGTGCAGCTGCCGCTTCCAGGCGGTTTCTCGGATTCTGGTGAAAAATCACAGCTGGCTGAGAGTTTCCTGTTGCTCTGCCTCCCCCCCCCGCCAGTCCCCCTAAGGAGGTGGGGGGAGCAGCAGTGCAAGAGCTGGGAAGCCTTTGGAGCTGGGGAGTTTTTGTCTTCCCTCCGGTGCGTCAAAGCGAGATGCTTCTGCCTGCCCTGCGCCACGTGGGAGAGATCAGCAGCACCTTTGGGGACGCTGCCTGTTCCCGAACCCCTCCCTCACCAAAGAGCTGGGATCTGAGTCTCTGATACCCCAAAATCTGAAAAGATTTGGCTCCAGCAGTTATTCCGTGATGTCCCTTTCGGTCCTGCTGCGGTGTAAATCCCAAGTTCATCTTATTCAATAATCCTTCGTGGTAGCAGGGTGGCGTGAAGGAAAACAGAAAGGCAGAGCTGGGAAGCCCAGAAATCCCCCTTTTTTTGCCCAGGGCACTGTGGCACGAAGCTCAGAGCTTGTCGAAAGACAAAACCCGACATTGGGCAGCCCGTGAGCCACTGAGAGTGCCAGGCCCGCGAGGATCCATCACACTGCTCGTGGGACATTGCTGCGGGGAGGTCTGCAGCCCCGAATCAATGGGGCTGCCCCAGCTCCGCAGGAGGGATCTCATTCTGTTCCCTTCCCAGCTCTTGGGGCAGGATTGCAAGAGAAAGAAGATCCTCGCCTGGCACGGAGCCACAGCGGGGCCGGGGCAGTCTCGTCTGTATCAGGGAGAGACGAGATGCCTTTTGCTCGAGATAAGAGGCGCTAGGGCCAGCGGGAGGCCGGCGGGGCCGGCGCTGTGCGGGGCTCATGGAGCACATCCTGTACCCGGAGGGATGCTCACAGGGGCCCCGTGCCCTGCCGGCCTGCTCAGAGAAGGTTTTATGCAGCGGGGGGCTGGATTGGCAGGGAAAGCTGCCCCCCCCCCCCCGGGATGCTGAGCAGGTTTGTGGCACCACCGGCAGCAAAGTTAGGGGTGCGGAAAAATAAATCTTGCTTCGTCCCTGCAGCTGCCCGCGGACCAGCTGGGGTCTGCCCCAGGAAGCCGAGGCTGGGGGTTTCCCTCATCCTGACCCAAAGCTGTTCCCAAACACAGGCCCGGCTGTACCAGGAGGTGAGGGACGACCCCTGCTCCCCCTCTCCACAACCCACCCACCCCCCCAGTTTATGATTTACAGCCCCTGGAGCGCGGAGGCTGGTACGCGCACGTCGGCTGCTGCCTGCTAATCGCAGCTGAGGACGGGGCCGGGGGAGGCGGCAGGCGTGGGGGGATAAATTCCCCTTCCCTGGTACGAAGGGAAGAGACGCAGACAGCCGCTGGCTGAGTCAGCGTGGGGTCAGCAGGGTGAGGCCGGGCAGGCTCCCATTCCCCCAGCAATCGGCTTCCAGCTGGAGCCTCTCCCCTCCCGGCACAGCCCCTGGCACAGGACCGCGTGTGCAAGGGGAGCCAGCTTAGCCCTTCGCCTTCCTCTCTTCCTCCGCAGCCTTAGCCGAAGCCCTTCCCCGCAATCACGTGGCGAACGTGGCTCCGTTTCAAGGGACAAAGTGCAGGAGTTTCTCATTAACGGAGAAGGAAAGCTGCCTGCTGCGAGCCAGCTGCAGGAGCTGCTGGAGGAGGGAGAAGGAGCACTGCGGGGGGAGAAGGGGGCACGAGAGGAGCCCAGGCGGGCTCAGCCACCTCGAGACCCTGCCCCGAGAGCCCTGAGCCTTGGGGTGATGCCCCTGCACTCCACCAAGCCCCAGACATGGCACGGGGCAGAGAGAGGAGCTGCTTCTGCTCCTCAGCTCCCCAAACCCTTGGGGGACCCCAGCTGCAATGACCCTGAGTGCAGCTAACGCCCAGCAAAACCCCTCCGGTCTCACAACGTCCGTCTGGGGCTTCCTTCCCCTGCCCGGACACCTGCAGCACATCCCCGTGCGGGAGCAGGAAGGGCTTTGCCTTCCCCGGGGTGCTTTGGAGCAGGGAACCCGACCCGGAGGAAGAGCGGGAGAAAGGGAAGTGGCTGCTGCCGTGTTTACAGCTCCCCCTGTTAACTCCCCCCCCCGAGAAAAAAACGAGAAGAAACTGAGATTTGATTTCCCTGAGGCAGCTCTCAGAGAAATTACCCGGCATTCAAAGGAAAAGGCCTTTTTTTTTTTTTTCCCCCACCTACGGACTTGGCTGCAAAACCAGCCTCTCGCTCTACGAGAGGAAAAAACCCCATATTGTTAGCGAGAGCCCACTGATGCCGAACAGACGGCCCCGCGTGGGCCACGGCAGGGGGCAGGAGCGATACGGGGAGGGAATAAAGCGGTCCTTTATCTGGGGCTGGGTGCCTGGGCTGGGGGCGAGGCAAGGCTGGGGAGGTCAGGGTGCTGGAAAAGGGGGGGGGCCTGGGGAGGGAGGAGAGGCTGATGAGGTGGACGGGTGGCGCTGGGTGGCACTTGCAGGGCAGAGGGGTTTTTTGTTCAGCTTCTCACCGGCGGGGTCATCGCCTTGCGCGTGGCTTTTCCCCACCACAGGGAAAAATAGGAGGTGGTGGGAGCGACCCTGCTCCTTCCGCAGCAGATTTCTGGGCACTGGAAATGAAAATGGGGCAGAGATGGGGATGGACACGGTGCCGGGAAACTGGGTGTGCGGGACAGGGGAGGCAGCACGGGGCGGAGGGGAAGCGCTGACTTCGGGTACAGCAGGAGCACGGTTCTCCTTCCACCGTGCTGGCTCAGCACCAGGGAGGCTTCTCCGGGGAACTGCGTGTGTTTGTGACTGCTTAGGGCGAAGTGAAACGGGCGGCTTTCCTCTCGCCCCCAGCACACGTTCACTCGCTGCCTCTTTTATGCTGCAAACTAATCCAAGCCGAGCGCCGACCTGCCAGCGGCTGCTGCAGCCTCCCCTCCCCAGGGAACATTGCAGGAAGCAGGGAACCAGCCCTGGGCTGTCCTCCCTCTGCTTTCCCCCAGGAAAAGGTGGTGGTGTGGGCCAGCGGGGCACCCTGGTCCCTTCCCACCTCCTGGTGGGACCTCTTGTTGCGGGTGAAGGGCAGGTTGCAAGAGACAAAGCCCCGATCCTATTGCCATGGCGATGTTAATTCAAGCTGAGTTCAAAGGAAATTGTTCCAGCTCAAGCTAACCAGGCTGGCAGGAAAGCCCGCTGTCAGCTGAAAGAGGCCAGCACCTCGTAAAAGGGGAAGGGAGGTGGGGTCAGCAAGAGGGGGCTCCGTTCAAAACAGCTCCAAACACACCCAGACCCATTCCCTGCCTTCGTGCACAGCCTCCCCCCGGACCAAATCCCAGTAAAGCAAAAGAGCAGAAGGTCCCGAGCAAGGAACCAGCAAACGCAGCAAGGAGGGGAGCCCTGACGCTGGTGGCAGAGCCCCTGCCACCTGTCCCGGTGCCACGAGCGTCAAACGCACGTGTGCCAAACCAGCACCTCGCTCCTGCGGCCACAGGGCGCGGGGAGGGCAGGGCAGCGAAGGGCGATCCGGCTCGAGCTTGTCGCTGAAGTCGTTCGGGTTTTTATATGCAGCACTTCCAGGCTTTTGTGGGAGCATTGCTTTTGGCGTAATGATTAATCCCGATGGTGAGACTCGTTGGCTGCTGTAAAACTGCGTGTTTGTGCCCCATGCTTCGGGAGTGCTTTGGCTCTGAGAGCTGGGGGTGAATGCTCACAGCCTCTGAGGGCGGCAGGGACTGACCTGGTCGTCGTTTGGCATTGTCGGAGGGCATAAGAGTCAGGAAAGAGCATCTGGAGAGGAGGCAGGCGTGCTGTTCCCTGCAAAACCATCCTTAAACTGACACCGTCGTAGGGCTGGGGGGAGGCAGAGGCTGTGGTCTGGGGCGGACAAGGGAGAGCGCAGGGCTGCAGTGCCCTGCAGGGGCACTTTGAACCTGATTTCCCCCGAATCGGAGACATTTCCCCCAAATCAGGAAAATAAAAGTTTTCTCTCCCTTTCTCTAAACTTTTTCTCTCCTCTTTTCATGCCTTCTCCTCTCCCGCCACCTCTCCCTGCCCTCCTCCCGTGGCTGCCGGAGCACGGGGCTCCCGGCCGGCTCTGCAACGTGCTCGGGCACGAGGAAAGTAAGGAAAAGGGGAAGGACAGACTCGGGTTACTGCGAGCTGTTGGGGCAGCGAGAGAGCGAGCAAGGAAGCGGAGGAGGCAGCCCCGAGTGTGCCGCAGTCAGAAAGCATCGGCGCTTCTCGGAAGCCTCCTCCTCCAGGAGCAGGAGGGGATCTGACATAGTCACCCTAGGAGAAGCCGTGAAACCATGTGCTCCCTTCCTGGAAAGAGCTCGAGCTTCACCCTGGAGCAAGCTAGAGGGTGTTGTTTTTTTTCTTCTCAGCATCCATCTAGAAGTTGAGTCATCTTAGGAAAGAAAAACAACTAGTTCATCCAAGGTGGCCACGGAGCAGTTCGTTTCCCATCTACAGGCACCCTTCACACATCTTGCTCTCAAAGTTTCCTCTGACACCCCGCTGAGGATGCGTTAGCATTTCTGTACTCAGCTAGGCTAACCTCTCCCCACCCCCTTTCAAAACGTAGGCATGAAATTGGGTCTCTGGTCCCATGGCAGTGCTGAGATGACGCAGACTTGCCAGAAATCCCGGTGAAAGATCTGTGATTTCCTCCACTCTGCCTCAACCAGGGGGCAGAAGGTATTTCCCTACACCCCCGACAAAACAACGAGCTCTTAATTTCATTTCTGCCAGGAACTTGGCAATTTTCTCCTCGATACCCTTGCCTTCCCTTGCCCTACGTTTAGCCTCGTTTTCCCATTAATAAGTCCTTCCAAGGCAATATTTAAACTTGCCTCAATCTCTACCCCGCGCTGATTGCAGAGCATCACCATTTCTTCCTCCCTTGCTCACTCCTTTTGTTCTGCACCTGAAGAACTTCGGGCCGGTCGTTTTAATGCCCACGGTGGGATTACTCATCTGGCTTTTGACAGCCTCGTTTATTCCTCCACACGCCGACCTCTGAGCTGCTGCCTTCTCTGCTGACCTGGCCTGTTTCTACATCCCTCGCAGGCATCCTGGTTGCTGCCAGCATCCCTTTGAGGTGGTTACGCAGCTAGCTGGAACTGGAAACCTCCCGGGGAAGGTTCTCCCTGCCCCCACACCTCTCACCCATTTTCGACTTTGCTTTTTTTTGACTTTGAAAAATCGCAAGCCTCTCTGAGCTCCCAAGTCCAGTTTTCATTCCTGTGGATTTCCCTCAGTCAACAAAGATTTGCCTATTTGAAACCAAGAGCCTTATTTGCAGGCTTTGTTTGTCTTTCCATTTCATGTTAATTGAATTAGCAGCTAATCTCTGAATCCAAGGTTGCTTTCTCAGAACTGTGCCCTCACCGTTTATCTAAATCCAGTCCTGGGGAACCTTTCCTCACAAGTTCGGGGAACGCTGGTGAAGAAATCCACCCACCGCCACATGCCAGAATATTCCCTACAGTTATTAGTGACCTCGGTTTGGCGTGCTGAATAAGAGTCTTTCACTTCCTAACGCACTTTCTCAATCTGTGTCAGGTAATAATTGTTGCAGGACTCCGTCCATGTCCCAGCCTGACCCCAAAAACCCACAGCACAGCCCCCTCGAGATGCCAGGATGAGCCCATGTTCCTTCCCCTACTGACCTTAACCCTAATAGATTCATCTTATGATGTGTCAAGACTTGGAGGGCTCTCCCTGTAAAGCTCCGCGTTGTCTCTACCTGCAGGGAGCTGTGCTTTCAGAACTCATCTCCGAGCGAAGTTTCCAGCTAGCCTGCTGTTTCTGCACATCTCATCCCAGGCAGACGTTGCACGGCGTGGTGCAACACATCCTCTGCCTGGAAAGCAAGGCACGCTGCGAAAGGTGATGAAATGCAGTTCCCTGAACTAGGGCTCCACTGAAATCAGGGTTCAGCACAGAGTGGACAAGGCTTTACCTTCTCTTTCCTTCCTCCAGCCCCCAAAACGGAGTAAAAAGCAAGGAGCTATGCTTAGATTGTAGTTCCTATTAAATCTTGGTGCTAGTCATAGTGAGGACAACTGCCAGATATCTCAGTGCAAAGGGCTAGTGTGGGCACAGGGCAATAGTACAAGGCAGGCCATGCACTGGCGCCATGCTCTGATGCATCACAGGGGTCACACAAACTAGCTTCAGTTTTATTACATCATCTCTGCAAAAAGAAACTAAGCAAAGCAATCAATGCAGGGCATCAAGGGGGTTTTCTTTTCTCCCTTTAATCTGCATTCGAGTTCCTCTCTACAAACCCTCCCCTTCGTCTCCTGATGCTCCAGCCCTCCTCCGTGATCCTTAAAGCATTACTTCAGCCTGCTAAGGTGGGCGTCAGGCCAGGCTGCTGAGCGAGGCTGCTGGCTGAGCTTAGCACTGGCTGTGTCAGGAGGAGCCCCGCTGGCTGAGCACACCGTCTGTGGCCATATCTGGGGTTATTTACACACGGAAGGGAAGGGGAAATAAATCTTTGTGAAATACGAGCTGGGAGAAAAGAGGGAGACCCAGACAGAGCCGGGTGGGAAGGAGCCCATCCGAGAAAGGCAGCCCAGCACAGGCTGCAGCAGGAATTAGCAGAGCTGGGAGAGCTGAAAGCAAGCTGCAAGGGTCTGCAGCAAAGCCTGTAACGGGAGAAGGAATTGGACAGCCTTCTGCAATCGGCGCACGGAAGCTCTGCTACCAGCTGGGAGACTAATTTAGTTTCTGTTTTCTTCCCTTCTCCCCATTCAGCCTCCCTCTCCCTCTGAATGGAAGGACAGCAGTGCGGCCAAGCTGCGTGGCGCTCAGCTCCTGGCAGACTGTGCCGGCTCCGACGGGGCAGGCTGGGTCGCAGCAAGCATCGGGGAAGGCTGCAGGGGCTTTCTTCGGCTGTGCCGGGGCTGAAATGCTGAAAAGCAGCACAGGAAGCACTCGAGATCCCCGGCAGGTCCCGGCCTGCCTGCATCCAGCTGCATTACCTGTTGCGAACCAGAGCAGCCTGAGGACTGCTCTAAGCCCCGCAGCAGCTGTGGCAGGTAATGGAAGTGGAGACGGGCAGGGGCTGAAGCTGGCAAGAGCTCTCGTTCTGCTATTTTCCTCTGCTCTGACCGGAGCCCAGCAGCAGCACTGCGATTCTCTCAGCCACGGCAGTACCCATCTCCTCCCAGCGCAGCCCGTGTCAGCATCCTGATGCACTCGTGGAGGTGCCCCCTTTGGAATAAGCTGTAAAACCGTCTGCCTGACAGCCTGGACTGGGAAAGTTCCCCTGGCAGCTCCTGCCGGAGCGTTATCTTCCTCCCTCAGCCAAATTCCAGGTTAGAAACCGAACAAAGCAGCGGCGGTGAGCTGCCAGTATTTTAATGAGCAGCTCTCAGACACCTTCCTACCTCTGCCTGTGATGAAATTCCGCAGAGCAGGTGCACGCGGGTGCTCCCAGAAAGGGAGCTGTATTTACCTCGCACTTGTTCAAACAGCAGCAGTTACAGAAATCCTCTCTCATAACCATCACTCAAGCAGGGAAGTGGCTTATTTGGCAAGGAAATTGTCATCGAGTGCAGTTTGCTGGCGATGTTTACACTGTGTTTCTGAGGGTATAATGAGTGTGCTGATAAGATAGTGCGGGGGGGACTCGCTGGCTCCAGCGAGGGGGAATATGCTGACGGGGAAGCTGCTAGCTGGGTTCTGCAAGGTCTTTGGGAAATACCCTGCTGACACCCGACAGAGGCAATAGCGTTTACTCTTGAGCATTATTTTTGGGACACCTAAGGAAAAGGTCTTCTAAGGAGAGAAAAAACAAGGCTGGGAGAGCTGGGATTTTCAGGAATAAACCTAACTTCCCCATCCCATCATCTGGGGCTTCCCAGCAGGAAGGAGGACCCTGTCAGCCCCTGGCTACCCGCTGCAAATAATCACGCAGGGAGTCACCTGGCCAGCCCTGCTTGGGACCCCGGGGGGCAGACAGGGGCTCGGGGTGCAGGACGGAAAGGTATTTTTGCTCCTTCTGTGCTGGGCGAGCTCAGCATCTCCCTGTGCTGGCTGCACGTCGCTGGCAGGGGATGCATTTAACTTCCTAGCAGAGCTCACACGGGCTGGGAAGATGAATCCTGCAAAGCTCCAGCCTCATCCTCTGCTTTCTATAGGGGCACAGGAAAAACCCTTTCTCCTCTTCCCACCAGCACCCCCAGGGATGGACGCAGCCAGGCGTCCGCCCCACAGCCAAAGCTGGGGGCTCAGCACCATGTCCCCCCCCCGTGCAGCCCCCGGGGGAGCAGAGCTCTGCCTCGGGGCAGGGTGGTGAGGGAGGGGGCGCCCCTCCTGTCCCGGGGGTTTTGCCCAAACCCCCACGTTTCTGGAGCCCCTGGATTCCCCGCGGGGCCCCCGACACCCGTGTGCGGCCCACGGAGGACACCTAGCGGCCGGAGAGCCCTGCCACGGGGATGCTGCCCTGCCTGCAGAGATGCTCGCCTTGCCTTGGAGATGCTCGCCTTGCTTTGGAGATGCTCGCCCTGCCGTGGAGATGCTCGCCCTGCCTGCAGAGATGCTCGCCTTGCCTTGGAGATGCTCGCCCTGCTGTGGAGATGCTCGCCCTGCCGCAGAGATGCTCACCTTGCCTTGGAGATGCTCGCCCTGCCGTGGAGATGCTCGCCCTGCCTGCAGAGATGCTCGCCTTGCCTTGGAGATGCTCGCCTTGCCTTGGAGATGCTCGCCCTGCCTGCAGAGATGCTCGCCCTGCCATGGAGATGCTTGCCCCCTCGCCCCCCAGGAGCTCACCCGTCCCCAGCTCCCTCGCCTTGCCTCCCGTGCTCGCACACAAACCCCAGTCCTGGGGGATCCCACAGGATGGAGCGGGGACAAGGGGGCTCTCATCCCACATCTGGGAGGTTATTGTACTGGCCAGCCAGGGGGTCCCTTACACTGAGCACTTCCCACTGTCAGGATGCTCAGAGAGCCCTGCTCTATTTAAAAAAAAAAAAAAAAAAAAAAAGTCACCAAAAGTGCACTGGGAGGGACCTCCCCGGTCACAGTTTTCATTTCCCCTTGCTGCTTGAGCGAGGTAGGAGCACCGCACGCCCGGGAAGAGCCGGGTGCCCAAATCCCTTGGGGTAAGAGATGTGGGATCCCCCCGGTGATGCCCCTCAGACCGGGTCACGGCCACCCTGTCACAGGCCATCAGCTCTTCCCACGGTGCAGGGCAGCACATGCTCTCCTTGGACACACAAAGGATGCCCGGTGTGTGTGTGCCCACACTGCACAACCGCCCCTCTCCCTTCCCTGCGGCCCCGCAGCCGCGGGAGAGGCACAAACGTGTGGGTGAGGGCAGCTCCTTCCCTCTCCCACACTGATGGAAGTGGCCCTGGGTGGCAACCTGTTCCCCTGACGTGGGGATCTCGCCCCAAACCGCTGCCCCTGCCAGCCCAGAGAGCAGGATCGTCGTGGGGAGAAGGGCAGGGAGCACGAGGCACGGGCAAGCGTCGCCTTCCCTGCGCCAGGAGAGCTGCAGCTCCCCTGGGCCCGCCGCTTTCTCACCCAACCTTCCTCCACCCCCTCGGCTTTCCTTCCTGGGTGCCAGCCAGCCCCGTGACGCTCCGCTGGGCTGCGTTTGGACTTGACGGAGCCTTAAAGTGAAATGCAATTAATGTAATGAAGACCAGCAGCCAGCGCACGCACGGAGCCAGGCGGAGCAGCAGGGACGGCTCCCGGCGTTGCCCAAGCTCCAGGTGCTCCCTGCCCGTGCACGACCAGCAGCGGCTCTGCTCCCTTCTCCCCTCCCCGGCAATCCTGCGGCCCGTGGAGCTGCAGTGCCAGCCGTCTGGGAATCTCCCCCATCATTTTCTCTTCTTTCACAACCGTACCACCAAGGAGGAGACCAGGCTCCTCCTGGGTACCGGAGAGGCAGGCTCGGGCTCTGCCAGGAGGCAGCGAGGTGGGGAGGCAGGAATGCAAGAGCTTTTGGGCCCTCTGGCTGCTGGGCACCTTCCAAAGCTCACAGGCAGCTGCAAGAGAGTTTCCCAAGCCGGCTGGCCCCCCTGCTCTGCACGGCAAGCAGTCACAGCCACCCAGCTGGGTGGCACACGGGGAGCTTGGTAGGTGCCTGGCCGGAGGCTGTGGCACTTGCTGCCACTGCCAATGTCCCGTGTACCACCCTGTGCCTCGTCACGGGCATTTAGCTGACCACGGAGAGCTGCTGACACAGTGACACAGCTGCCACCAAGTCCGGAGGAGAGCTCCTTGTGCTAGCCACACAGAAAGCCCTGCCCTGGGGTGAGAGGATGGGATGGGCAGGCAGGTGTCCATGAGCAAGGGTGCAGGGGGTGGCCATGGCCCATGTGTGGCACCAATTCTGTCCTCTGGCTCTGAGTTAGGTCCTGCTGGGGGGTTTCTTGAGCTGGAGAAGCCTTCAGAGGTTTGCTTCTTCTGCCACTGGGCCATGCAGGAGTGAAGCAAAGAGGCCTCAGTGGGGTTGGGAGGAAGGTGGGAGCTGGTTGCAGGCAGGACTGTTATGGGATTGAGGGTGCAAGGGACCCTTTGGGCTGCTCACAGCACCAAGGATGGAGCCAGAGAGAGACAGGAGCTAGGACACAGAGCTGGGATAGCAGGGGAACGTGGGGAGGATGAGCAGAGGTGGGGGCTGAGCTCCTGCCATTTAGCAGTGGGGCTTGGAAGGAGACGTAAACAGGTGCTGAAGGACCATGAGCTCAGTGCCGGTGATGTAAGAGCTACCACGATCAGCCTGTCCCCAGATCCTTTCCAAGGCAAACATCAGACATTTTCCAACAGGCACTGCTCGCCCTGGATGCCAAATTTCACTCCCTTTTGTGCAAGCTGGGGCTGGTGTTTGGATTGCAGATCCCTTCCCAAGCCCCAAACACCGGGCAGCCCCTGCCACGAGTAGCCAAGGGACCGAGCTGTGTCAAGGGCTGCCTGCCCCCTGCTCCCATCCCCACCCAACGCAGCCAAACCACCAAAACACAGCCTCTGTGCTGCTGCCGGGGGAAGAACAGCCTCGCCGGCCTCCCCAGCAGCTTGCTGACCCTGCTGTTTTCCCCTGGAGAAGGGGACGGCGTGACGCAGCCCTTTCCCAGGCGGCTGCCACCACCCTAAAACCAGAGGGTGGGATTCGGCTGCCGAGGGATACTGCTGACCAAGGACAAGCAAGTCCGGGCACGGCACGCAGCAGTGTGCTGCCGATGAGTAAGAGTGGCGATGCTCAGCCTCCTCGAGGTCTGGGTCTGACCCTCGCCCTGCCTTGGCTCCTGCCGGGTTATCCCGTATTTTTTGGCATTGAGCAAGTCACGCTCAGGCCCCAGGCTCACCCTAATATCTAGATTTTATATTTCTCTCTCAGCATTGTTCAGCCCTTTCTCCTTCTTCCTGCTCTCCTCAGCATTGTCCCTCTTCTTTGCCTCTCCCCCTCCAGCTCTCATTTCTCTTTTTCTGCCCTGCCATTTCCCTGTTTTTAAAGAGGAAGGGAAGGGGGGAGTAACCCAAGACACGCACGCACACACGCTGGATGTTTGCCGTGCTCAGTCACTCGGTGAATAAGCGCCCTTGTTCCAGCATGTTTTCCCATCTAACTTCCCAGGGGCTTTTCAGCACGAGAGCTCCTCTGAATGCCCAGACACGAGAGCCAAGCTCGCCGCCTCTTCTTGCGTGTGGTGGCCTCGTTACTCACGCTTCCCTCCGTCCTGCGCTCAGATTTCCAGGAACCCCAGCGATGACACAGACCGGGGCCACCCCCGGCCTCCCCCAAAGGCTCCCTGGAGGCTGGGGAGGCCGGCTGGGGCAGCCTCCTGCCCCTTTAGCCCTGCTGGGTCTCACAAACCTCCGTGGATAATTGCCCCAGGTTCCTCTGCCCTCTAGGCGCCGAGGGGAGGCAGGTCTCGGGGGGCTGAGCCTTCAGCGGAGACGTGAGGCTCAAGACACTGAGGCTCTTGCAGGAGGTGAGGAGAGATTTGGGGGAGAAAAAGCTTGTTTTTAGCCTGGAAGTCGCTGATCCCACAAGGCCCTGAGCTCGCTGCCACCCCCAGCCCCTCACACGGACCATCAACAAGCACAGGGCGAGCAGAGGAAGCAGCTCCAGGGCAGGAATTGCCCCGTCCTGCTCTCCATCCCCTGCTAGGCTGCCTGGGGACCACGCACACCAGGTCACCTCGGGAGGGACGGAGCCGTGGTTTCTGTCTCCAGGGCAGGCCAGGGCAAGGAGAGCTCCTTCTTGCAGGGCTCTCTGTGCTGCCCGTGCTAGGACCAGCCATGGCCTGGAGGGAAGCTTGCTCAATGTTGCCAAATACAGAAGATTTCAGAGTATTTAGCGTGTTTGGGAAACTATTAATAACTCTCTGCCCTTTTTCTTCTTTGTCTGGCTGTCCTTGCTCTGCCCTTCTTCACCCAGCCACGTTTCTCCTCTTTCTCTCCACCTGTCTCCTCCGGGCTCGGTGTCAGGAGTCCCATCAGTCCCCAGTCCCTTCACTTGTCAAATCTCTCCCATCACAACAAAGTTCTTACAGCAGTGCCCACAACCCCTTCCCAGCCTGGGATCCTGTGTTCTGACCGTACCAGGAATCCCTTCATTGGCTCACTTACTGCGGTCGTATCTCATGGACCACTAAAATAGGCTCTGGAGGGGAAACGTGATTTTAAGCAGTGGGAGAGGGACAAAGATATTTCTGTTTGGGGATTTCCAGTCCCTGCTTTTGGACGGCTAGAAAGCTGAAGTTTTTCAGCTTTGGCAGGCTTTCATTTCCTGAAGCATACAATGGAGACGGCACTCCCCTGCCTTGCAGAGTCTGAGGCAGGGCATTTTTTGCTGGGATCCAAATCCACAGAGAATTAGAGCTGACAAAATAATTCCCAGTGCTGGGGACAATTGGCAAATTCTGCTAAAGGTTATCACTGCTAAGCATCAGAGAAACATGAGCATCAGAGAAAGAACAACATCTGCATAGAAGAGCACAGAAAGAGCTCCTGGGGGCTATTGACCCGTGCTAGCACCTACACCCCATGACCAAATCTTTTTTCTTGGAAGGACTGGTACAATCTATTGTACATATCCAGATATGAAGAAATGCCATTCTGCCTGCAAATCAAGGAATGTTTTATTATTATTATCAAATTATATGAATTGTCACTTTTACATGTATAGTATCTACGTCTTCTAGCATGCTTTGTTCCTTAAGATCCCATAGCCCTATAGAAGAGCATCCACAGGTTGAAGCAAGACAGGGAACAGAATCCCAGCCTCCCAAGTCCATGAAATCACATCTGCATGGTTACTGAACCTGCCTTAAAAACTGCCAGCGACCCCACTCTGAAGAGGCCAAGAGAGAATACAGCAGCCTCCAGGAGAAGGCAAGGAGCTCCAGTGGTCCTTGCCAATCGACCTGTGAAACAGTCCTTCCCAATCCCAAATCTGGAGATTGTGTTTTAGTGCTGAGCAGGCACCTGAGAGGTGTGACCTGCTCCACCCAACTTCCCCATCTCAGCTTGTGCCAATCTCCAGCGCATGAAAAGGAGGTGGAAAAGAAAACAAAAACTGAAAACCAATGACACAGAAACCAAGTTAATCATCAAAGAGGGAAAAAAAAAATCCTTCCTGGCCTCTACAGGCAACCAGCAAGCAGAAGCCTTGAAACACAGGCTTAATTAATTAATTAAAAACAATATGAACATGGTGCAACAAGTCCTGTAAGCACATTGAAGGCATATAGTATCATCCATCCACTGTTATGCAACGTGTTGATGACTGCAGCAAGCTCATCTCGAAGCCACTTTGGATCCTGGTGCCCAAGACTTTATTTCAAAGGCCATCCCTGCACTCTGCTCCTGTGATCTCTAGAAATCTCCTCATTCCAAACCTGCAGTTTTTTAATGAAAAAATTTACCCTGTTGGCTCTCACACTGGCACTGCTCTTCAAGCCAGATTTCCTTCCTGAGCTGGGATTCCCTTTCCTGTCCTCCACGTGAGTTTAATGCTGAGTAGTCGTTTTCCCTTCAGCCTTTTCAAAGACGAGACTCAGCACAACCACTAGAAAGGGGTCGTCCCTGCCAGCACCACGTATCCTCCACGTAATGCCCTCGTCCTGCCGCACACCCTGGCTCCTTGGTGAATCACCCCCCTGCCGCAGCTCGCCGAGTATCGCTGTTGCACAACGGCCACTCTGTCCCGCCTGTAACTCGTTCCAATAATTAAGATTCCCCATGGTCCAGCTCATAGCCTGCGGGCCTGATTTAAGCCCTGGGAAGCTTGTGTTTGGCCTGCCACCGAGGAGCTATTGAGGTGCTCGCACTGCCTCAAAAATCCAGGTCTTTGTATTTGAAGCCAGGTCCCGACCAGCTTCCCTGAGCTCTCATTTCAGCACGCCCCATAAGGTGATAACGCATCCCTCAAACGACTGGATCCTCCTAATTCACTTCTCCTTCCCTTCATCTCCTCATCAGACACGCACAGCTGACTATCGCATGTACTCTCACAAGTACCTGAGCTCACGCCGTATAAATGGAGTTTATCTCGTGTCAATCACGGCTCTGTGAATCTCTGCGGATCTGCTTTAAGCACACCTGCAGCGTCGTTATTTTCTCTTCATGCCAGGGTAGCTCTCTTGATCTATCTGGCTGCGTCGCTGACAATCAGATACCCGTGAAAGCAGCACGAAGCCCTGAACTCGTTCTGCCTGCTCTGCTGTTGCTCCAGGAGCTGTTAATGCCTGGCCGGAGCTCGGAGGTGCCTGCACGCCTGATGGGTCCCTTCCCTGGGCTTTCCTGTAGCAGGGACAGCCGGCGTGCATCTCAGCACGGCGTTTGCTGAGCTGTGGGTTTATTTTATGAGAAGCAGGGAAAAAGGACCGAAGATGTGTACGGGAGCAGTGGGCAGAGCACAGAGCAGGCAGGTTCCCTGCTCCTAGCTCGGCCGGAGAACTGGGACCAGTGAATCACGGGCTGGTTGATCTAATTCTCACCGACTCCCCATGACTTCATCTGACACTGGTGTTTGCAGCTCTGCTCTGGAGCCTGTCTAAAGGAGCGCCCCGGGGTTGGCTTAACTGTTTCTCTTCTATTTTGTTTGAAAGGGACCCAATTTTTTCACTTTCTCACTCCTGGGGAGGTTTTTTTTTTAGGTACCTGCTCGTGGCGATTGTTGTGCAGCACACTGCACAGCAGAAACACTTCAGTACAAGCAACAAAATACACGAGTTTACCCGTGTATATACAGTGAAAAAATGAAGCTGAAAACAAGAACAAAAGCATCAGGGAATACAAAAAAAAAATCAAGGATTTAGGGATCACAGTTATGAAAAATAACAAGAGGAGAATAAGCAAGCAAAAGGCTGCAGAGCAATCTCAGAACAAATATTTCATTTTCCCTGAAAAATTTCGGCCAGTTTGACAGTACATGCCTCAGTTTCCCTAATTGCTACATGGGGTTAGCAACCCAGACCTATTTTGCAAAGGTGTTGTCAAGTTTAATTTGTGAACCTTTGAAAAACGCTCCGAGTTTTTCAGATGAAAGGCACTGCAGATGCCAAACGTGGGTGGATGCTCTGAGTCAGAGGCACAGACATGGGCATATTGTGTGATCGGCCTGACGCAGTGCACCAGATAGGAGACAGTTGTCCTCTGCAGGAAATGGAGGGATGGTCGGTGCAAAAATCATAGCTGGTGCTTACACAAGTGTGAACTCATGCTAGAGAAATCAGGAGCCACCCTCCAGGGAGGTGCAAAGATACAGCCTGCAATAAAGAGAAGTCCGGTCTGTACTTTGACTTCCAAATTGCCTGAAATAAATGTGTGTGTGCAAGCCTCCTAAACACGGCTGAGAACTGAAGCACAGATTGTCTGACAAACTGCCCTCTAACCAGGAGCCTGCCCTGTAACCCCAACAGCCCTCCCGAGCTCCCCTGGCAGAACCGGCCAGCATGATGATGCTTTTGAACACCAAGAAATCCGTGCACCTCAAGTTCCAGGCAGGTGTGAACAGCTGAATTCCCAACACAAACCAGAAATAACAAGTGGGAGGTGGGCCCCGTCTGCAAGCGATTTTTTGCCATGAAAATAAATAACAAGCAGACACAAGGAGGTGTAATGAGTTGCAGAGAGGTGTTGGGGAAAGAGTGGGCTTGGCCTCTGGCGCCGGAGCCAAGCTGCAGTCCCAGGACGCGTGGCAGCCGTGGTGATGCATTAAAGCTCTCCTTGGTCACACATGGGCCTGCCATGGTTTTGCAGGTATTTACGAGCAGGACGTGCCCAAGGCACTAATGCCAGGCCTGTGGGATGGTGTGAGCGTAAGCTGAGGTTGAGCAGGGACCAGTGAAAGTGGCGTTACGCAGATGTGCCTGGCAGCAGCGGGGAATGCTCCCTGTGTACACGGAGGGACAGCCTCGCTTGTTTTCTGCAGATTTGAGGGAAATTCAGGCCAGAAAACCAGCAAACAAGTTGCTCTTAAAGAAACCCACTTTGCACTTGGCTCCATTAGCCTGCACAAGTGCATCTGCACATGACTTCCCTCTGGCACGGCGAATTTAGGCTGAGAATCCTCAAAACTAAGAAGCAAGGATAGATGCCACCCAAGCTACCTAAAAGCCAGCCCAGAACCAGAGGTCGTATGGAAGCACGGACTGCCACGAGTGCCTACAACAGTTCCAGCTCTGATGGGAGCAGCAATAGAGGACAGACATCCCAACATCGGACAGCTCAGGCATGGCCATGCTTTGCTCTCCTGCAACAAACAGAGGAGCTAAAGCCATGGCTGGCATCAGGGCAGAGCCCTAACCCGAGGGACTGGTGGGTGCCAGGCTTCTGTGAGCCTCTGCACGGACACGGCAATCAATAACCAACCTCGTCCTGAGCCTAGTTACTCCTGAGTCCGCCTGGGAGAGCTGCATTAAACTCATTTACTTTGCATGTGCATTGCTAAAACCGCGATGAAAAAAAATCAGTCCTTAAGATTTTGTCTGCCTTATGAAGTCCAGAATCTTAACAAAGAGTCAGAACAACTAGAGAGACCAAGGCACTCCTTTTCCAAGTCAGATCTCTTCATATAGATATTTTTTTTTGTTTCCTAAGTATTAATGGTGGCTTGGAAAAGCTCTGCTGAGCCTTTTCTGTACACGTGAGAACAGGCGCCTCCACCCTCCAGTATTTTTAATTACTTGGAGATCTCCAGGACTGTTGATGTTATAAAGATCAGCTCAGCCTGGGAAGCCAAGAGGAAAGAAATACGTATGTATGCATGTGCCAGCCAATCTCTTCCTTTTATGAGCATTGTTTTGAAAAAGTAGCATTGCCCTTTCCTATACCAGCAAATGGTTTCTGAGTCAAGAAAGACTATGTTCTCATTGAAAGAAAACCTGTCTATTAGACATGACTGCAAAAGGGGGGCCTTTCCCATCAACTATTACCCCAAAACATATAGTGTACACTAAATTATTCCTCATGCAGAGTGAGCCATAACTACTACTGCCATAGCAGGCGGCAAGAGGGGCTGACTCCATGGGCCAGCATTTGAAATGCAACTCAGCTGAAGGCCTCCTTTTTTCTCTCTCTCTTTTTCTCTCATTTTTGCATAGACAAAGTCCTTATAAACCATATCTATAAGACTGGTGCTTCCTGGGTATCTCATTCTCATATCAGATCCAAAATGTATGCTGTTCCTGTTTTGGGCTGCACTTCTATTTCCTCCACACCTAAAAAAGGGCTGCAAAGCACAGACCTAGATCCTTCCTCTACTGCTTAGAGCACTTCTAGCAGGGGGGCTGCTACAGATTTCTGATGAGAAATTATTGCAGGGTAAAAATCACATTTTCCAGCAGTAACACCATTCCATTCTGGAAAAAAAAAATGGAATTAAGCACAAATCTTAAGCACGGTTAATTTACAGCCTGGGTGTTAATCTCAGAGCAATCTCACTGAAGTTCAGAGCATAATCTATGTTACATTGATATGAAATGAGTGTAGGGTCCACCTCCTTCTTTTGAAGTTAATGGAATTCAGCAGTGCTGATAAAGAGCCTTTTTCTTCTGAAATCTGTGATTCCGGTTGGCTGAATACGAACCATTATGGGGTGTGGACTTTTTTTTTTTTTTTAATGAAAGGAACATTTCATGAGCTTTGAAATGATTTTGCTGTATCTCCCATCCAATGTACCCTCTTTTTGCCAGTCAAAGAGGTGAAAAATGAAGGGAAAGGCAAAAGAAGAAAAAAAGTAAAACCACCTAAGTTGCCTTATCTGAATATATTTGTTTTGGGCAAGAAGTTTAGCATTTTCCAGGAATACAGCTAATGGAGAGAGAAAGACTTACTTTAAAAACTCTTCTGCGTTTCTTTTTTTCTTGCATGAAATATTTTGGCCATCTAGCTGTAGAACATTTCATTTTCCAGGTATGTGTCTCTCAGTTCAGTGGACATTTATGGGAAGAGCTGCAGAAGACACACTTGAACCCGTATTTTACTGAGAGCAGGCAATGAAATAGGCAGTGGGGGTTATTCTATTAGTCACCTAAGTGGGGATCACATGGCCTGTGGGAAAACAGGACTCTGGTTGAGTTTTATTTTGGGTCTGCTATGTTCCTCTAATACACGGGTTGGCTCTTTCCAGGTCCAGATGGATGGACCTTGCACAAACCCAACATCAAAATCAAAATAAAGGTAAGAGGGGTCTTTTAAACCCAGTATTATCCATGTCTCCCCTCCCTCTCCCAGTGAATACGGTAAGCCCTGGGGGGAACCCCGTTTAAGAATGCTTTATTCTAGGCGTTCATTTTAATTACAACCATAATTATTTTTGTGCATGTGTATGACCCAGTTAACAAACCCATCCTCGGCATCTCATGGTCTCTCCGACCCTGCCCATCTCTGCAAGGAGGTAACCTCAGCTCCTGGCAACAACGAGCAAAATTATTTTTGAAACAAGCGGTAGAACTGGTTGCTACATCTTAATGAAAATGACTTTTTTTTTTTTTTTTTCCAAGCATTTCTATGTATATAAACAGCCCTTCCTCCCAAACCTGGTTAGACAAGAATGTTCCTGGGTGTGGACCGCCTTGTATAATTAACTGCACAGCTGTAGCTTCTGATCCCTGGTAACGTCTGTTTCTTCCTTTCTTTCTCCCTGCCTCTACCTAGCATAATCCGGGCGTCCTTCTCCTCCTCCTTGCAGGAGCTCCAGGTGCGTCACTCGGGCAGAAACTTCCCTGCATTCCACCGTCATTCCTTGCTGAGACGACCGCGGGCAGGCACGCGGACGGAGCCGCTTCCTAAAGGGCTGGGAGACGGGAACTGGAGAAGGGGCCGAGCAGCAAAGCCAACCAATTCGCCCTGTTTAGACGATGGAAACGGGGAGCGCAGCAAGGACAAATGGTACCACCGGCAAGCCAGAGGATGTGAAGAGCCCGTCCGCCCCCAAAAAAGATGAAGAAGTGAAGAAGACCACGAACCCTGGCGGAGGGGAGAAGGAGCCAATGAAGGGCACTGGCAGTACTTTGGAGACGGGGCAAATCAAGAGCTCCCTCTTCTCTGGGAGTGACTGGAAGAGGCCCATCATTCAGTTTGTGGAGTCGTCCGATGAGAAGAGATCGACCTACTTCAGCATGGACTCGGCAGACTCAAAGAAGATGCAGTACGGCAGCGGACAGATAGGAGACATGAGGAGACCCCCCCTCTCCTTTGCAGATAAAGGCGACCTCAGGAAGTCCCTCTTCACCTTGGATTCCAAAAAGAGCTTCCTGCCTAACGAAGGGGAAGGGAGGAAGCCGCTGTTCTCCGGCGGGCAGATGGGGGACATGAAGAAGTCCTCCCTGCCTCTGGTGGAGACCGGGGACCTGAGAAGATCCACCTTCAACAAGGTGCCTGACAGAGCAGCCGGGTCGCGGCCCAGGGTGAAGCTGGAGGATGTGCTGTGCGATTCCTGCATCGACAACAAGCAAAAGGCCGTGAAGTCCTGCTTGGTGTGCCAGGCTTCCTTCTGCGAGCTGCACCTCAAGCCCCACCTGGAGGGAGCAGCTTTCCGGGACCACCAGCTCCTGGACCCCATCAGGGACTTTGAAGCAAGAAAATGCCCTGTGCATGGGAAGACCATGGAGCTGTTCTGTCAGACGGACCAGATGTGCATCTGCTACCTCTGCATGTTCCAGGAGCACAAGAACCACAGCACGGTGACGGTGGAGATTGAGAAAGCGGGTAAAGAGGTAATGCTCTTTTTATTGCGTGTTCCCATCGGCCTTTCCAACGGGTCTCAGTGTTACACCACGGCTTTTGTTCTCGAGCCTACAGTCTCCCAAAATCATGGTTCAGTGTAATTCTGGGATGGAAGGGTGGTGGATGGGAAGAGTTTGGTGGAGAACTGATGTTGCATAGGTTCTGCTGCAATGGGACTGTCATTCCCCTAAGACTGGATCCAGCAGCATAGCCGTGGGGCTGTGCAGCAGGTCGTTAGGTGGATTAGAGAACCTGGTTTCCACCCAGTTTCCAAAACTCTGCCTGAGGTTTTGACAGTGTTTGTGTAGCGTGGCCCCCAGCCAGCAAGGTGGGCATCGCTCAGGTTCAGGACCCCCAGAGCTCGGCGGTGTGATCAGTGGCAGCTCCGGTTTGCAGTTACTGCAGAAAATTGCAATCTCAGCTTCTTGGAGCGAGCTCCTGCTTTCTTGTTTGTCTTTTCTGTTATGGAGATAATGATGTTGGGCCCCACCTATGGGAAGAGCCTTTTGAAGCTTAGATGAAGAAAAAAACCTGGTGCAAACACAGAGCATTTTAATTTTCCCTGAAGTGTTACTACAATAGGTTCAGAAGATGGACATCTAAAGGGATGGGACTGGTATGGGAACCAGTGCTAGCTAATGAGAAGTCTCCCACCTTTGTTTGCCTAAAGTCCCATGCTGTTTGCTTTCTGGGTGGATGTAAGATTATTCCACTAGCTTCAGTAAAGATCAGGGTCTCACCACATTCGGTGCTGCACGCATCTGTAGTAAAAGCATGTCCTGGCCTGGAGACCTTCTGATCTCTCCAGACAGGACAGAAGAGATTACAGAAAGGAGCCCAATGAAACGGTAACATAAAACAATTTGCCTAGAGTCACACAGGCAGCCCATGACAGGAACTGGAAGGGCACTGAGACCTGCTAAATCCCAGTCTTAATCACAGCCCAGGCAAGAGCTCTGATGTGGTGAACAGGCACATACAAGTACCTGCTCTTGGAGATTCTGGAGCTACCCTGAACTCAGAGGAAAAATTTAACTCTACAGTGCTAGGAAGATTTAACTCATGAGGCTGGGCTGGAGGAGCACCTTTTTAAGAGCTCTTCTCTGTCTTCCTGTGCACAACTTTTGGTCTGTTCTTGCACTGCCATCTCCACCTTGTAGCCTTATTGAAACCACACAAGGCTTCTTCAATGTCTCAGACAGCCTCTCTTCAAGACATTCCTGCAGAGGTTGCTAGCCTGCTGTTTGTTTTGTGATTGCTTGTTCTTGTGTTTTGATGTCAGCTCTGAAATACTCCACAGTGTATGCCTTACTTTCATAAAGCTGTGCCTAGTGTCTGCAAGGTTGTCCAATTCCTCTTGGCCCTTTCCTTTGAGAAGAGGTTAACAGCTGCTCCCTTGAGGAACCAAAGCTGGCCAGAGCCTTCTCCCTGTGTTTGGGTGGACCTACAACACCTTGCTTGTGAACAGGGAAACAGACCTGGGCAGAGGAACCTTCACTGAGATTTAAATGGTGTTTGATTTCTCTCTCGGAGTATTTGTGTTACTCTCGCTAGGTCCACGCCTGTCCTGTGCTGATTCTGCTGCTGCTAAGCCTAGGGGATTTAGGGCTTTATCTATGAATCATAGACATGTGCAAGGAGTTGTGATCGTGTTGTAACCTGAACGAGCATTCACTCAGACAAAAGCAATTCACAGGATAGCTGTTGCTTACAAATATTTATTCCCAGCCCTGATGTATTCACCCTTGGTGAAGAATACAGCTCAGCAAGAACCACAAAGAGGAATGGGCATTTCCAAGTCCCTTGTGTGCACCACCTATTCCTTTTCAAGTCTTGCAAATCAGCTGAGCCAGAACGCGACCACAAATTGGAAGAGTGGCAAAGCGTGCCTGGTGCTGCTGCCTTTGTGGAAAGAAAAAGCACAAACCCCACACCAGGTCAACCCCATCCCTGCTCCGTTTGCACAGCTTGGCACTCAAGCAGCTCTAGGGGAGCTTTGCTGTCTCTATACTTGCTAGATGTGCCACTCGATTGGTGGCCAGAATAGAGCTCTATCCTTCTTCTACTCAGTGTTGGCTGTCAAGGAGCACCTGGTCTATCTGCAAGGATCTCCCAGTCCCTGGCCATACTGTGATGCCACACCAGGAGGGGATTCCTGCAGGACTGGGGGATTTCCATGCTGTGATGCTTTTAAACCTGACAGTTAGCCTGGGTGCTTGGCAATTTGGTTGCAGAAGTGTCATGTAATATGTTATATTGTGCTCCTATTCCTTCCATATTGCTGAATTAATGCATATTACAGTGTCTTTCATGAATTTATCCCTGCTACAAGCCTGTAGGAAAGACATATAAATACTACTGCATTGCACTGTTGGGTTTGCCCCACAATGCAGACAGACAGCACAGCTTAAGAGGAGAGGAATGCAAACAAGCCAGCATGCAGTCACCCACTGGTTAGGGCATTTAGGCAGGCAGTGCAAAGCCTCGGATCTCTGTCTGCAGAGGGGGAGCACAGCAGCACCCCCCACCAGAGGGTGAGAGCCTCTCCTGCCCTTCCTGACGTGGTGCTGAGGGGATAAGAGAGAAAGGCACAAAGGGTCAGACAGAGACAACTGGGCACAGAGGATGGAGATGTATTTTCTGCTTTTCTATCCAGTGGTATTTGTTATTTTACCCAGAAAGACTTCAGTGCCTTCCCCAGATCCACTTTGCATTTATTTCCTGCTACAGATTTAAAGAGTAATGACCCCCAGAATCAGCACAAGAAACAACCACGAAAAAAAAAATAAAAATCCTTGAGGCTGGGTAATAACCACACTCTACTGAGAAGTGAGAATTGTCAACAGCAGCTCGTACACTCAGATAAACCCCTCTGGCCAGCTTGATTTACCAGCAGAACTGGAGCCCCCCCTCTCAGACAGCATCCTTCATTTTGGAAGGGGATCCTTCATTCAAAACCTGTTTTACAGGCCTGTTCTCAGAAGGAGACAACTCCACGTATGCCTGCCAGCCACAGGGCTGCAAATAACCTGGCGTTACTATCCATCGCCAGCCTCGCTACTCAGCGTGTCGGGTCAGATCTAGCGAAAAGCACTTTGATTATATTTTTTTTTTCCTTTAATTCTTTACCTTTAAAGAAAAGTTCACACTGCGCAGCAGGTTTGAAGAGGCAGCAGAGAACCGCTGGGCAGGAACGGGAGCTGGGTGTTCCTGGGTGCAACGGAGCCACTTGTAAAAGGGGAGCCAACTTGTTAAAGGGGAGCTTTCACCGGCTGAGGGAGGCTTTGAAGGCAACCATACACAGAGATGGTGCAGAGGGGTTTCCATCTGGGCCTTCTCAGCATTGTTCTGGCTGAGTACAGAGCAAACAGGAGCGTGCTGATGTGTGGAAGGATTTTTGACCTTTCCCACCGATGGGAACAATTTCCCACTAGGGCATGGTGTGGCCACGAGACCTTATCTACACCAGCTGTGGCTGCTCTGCGGACACAGCTGAAAATAAATGCTCTTCCCACAGCAGTGCAGCTACCTGTGCACCGTTCTGCCTGGCCTGGGCGAGTAGACCTGCTGAAAAATGTGATTTACGGTAGCTTTGCCCAGTTGTCTGCATTCTGCATTAGTGCCTCTACAGTGAGGGCAGAACCCAGGGAAAATCCACCAGCTTGTGGATAAGGAATCCTCCACCTCCTTCGAACTGTGTCTTTTACAGTCTCAAATAAGATGCTTACCAGTGGCATTTTTGTAGGGTGCTGCAGAGTCTGCAGAAGTCGTAGCCCACCGTCACCTGCCTCTGCTTAACCCAAGCTTAGACTGAGAAACCTATGGCAAAACCAGCAGAAATCACCTCAAACAAGCAATTTACTAAGTTCTCAGCCATGTCATTTCCAATATAAGCCCTGTACTGGGATAACTAGTTTAAACACTTCTTCCCTAGCTTCATTATTGCATTTGGCTGTTGCTGTCGGGTAATTACCATAGCTCTCCCAGGCTGGTGACACAGGGGTGTTTCCTGATTCAGGGACTGGGTTCCCAGAGCATTAAGACATGATGATGCTTGTAGTGCTGCCTTGCAAAAATGAGTTGCATCATGATGCAAGAGTCATAATCTCACATCTCCAGGTCCTTTAGCGCAAGGGCTGGGTTCAGCTGTGGATGTTTAGGTGTACATTCTGAACTTTCACTTAGGCCTCATGACTCTCCTAATTAATTTAGGCTGTAGCAGAGGATCCTCTCTTAGCTCAAAGTCTCTCAGTGCCAGCATTTCTCAGCTTGCTATAGTCAAAACTAATGGTCTTAACATGTATTTTCTAGATCTTTTTCTCTGCTATTTTTATTTCTGCACTGTAGTGACCCCTCCAAAGATGAGTGCAGCTCCTATATAATATTTCACTAGGAACTTCTAAACCTGAGTCTCACACAATGGATTTGGCGGTGGGGTGGGGAGGTGTAGGGGGGGATTGGGGACTATTGACCCTAGAAAATCTGAGAGATATGAAGGAAGCCAGAAGAGAAGTTTCTTTATGGGGGATGAAGCTGAGAAGACCCTACTGTAAATGTACCACAGGATACATGTGGATAGCTAAATCAATCTGTCATCCAGCCTTAGATCAAACAGGGCCTAAAATCATTATGAAATCAACATTGCTGAATGCCTTAGGTTGTCTCTCCTTACCAAATCTGCCTCCTTGTGCTCATGCCACCAGTTCCTGTACTAGTCCATAGTCTCCCTGGACCTCTTCTGTTTTTGTAATTTTGGTAAGAGTAGTTCTTGTGTTTCGACCATCATTCAATGGAGAGCCTCCCTTCATCTCCCCTGCCTTGCCTGGTATCTGTACTAGTATTTCCTTTTGCCCTCATTATGGGTGTTTTAACCCAAGCTGAACTTGGATGACTGTGAGATTTGCATTCTGGCTATTGGAACTATCTCTGTAATTTCCATTTGCAAATCATAATTCTTACTTTAAATTGTAGTGTGGGGCTGATCTTAAATAGTTGTTACATCCCATCCCAGAGGCACCCAAACTACCTTTCTGGGTGAAGGGATATTATAACTCCAACAAGCTGTTAAGAGTTAGCTACCACTTTTAAGCAAGTAATAGTTTGCAAAATTCCTTTGAGACCCGTCTTAATTAAAAAGTACCATAAAAGTATAATATTGCTATCACCACCTTACAGCCAGCATCTGGAAAATTTTCCAGTGACCTTTCCTTTCAAATTTGTTGTGATTAGGAATGTCGATGTGGCTGTGAAATGTCTGCCCTTCTCAAAAGAAAACTTCAGTCCCTCTCTATTTGATTTCACTCACATTTTTTGTTATGAGAACATCTTGAGAGTCAGGGATGAGGAGGGGAACAAATCCTCCCACTACTCAGGAGACTTCTTTTTACTTTGCAAACAATGAATGTAATCTGGATGTAGCTCTGTGGCTCAAGGGAAGAAGTCGCATTGTAAGATCTCAGATTGGTTACTGGAGTGGGATGGATATCTGGATCTGAAGTGCTTTTATCTCATTGCATTTCCCTGCCATGCAGAGATGCTTGCACATCTTTTTGTCTTGCTGCAGTGACATGAGAATGAACACAAGCTTGCATTCCTTCAAGTCACTGTCTTGAAAATGTGAAGAGTACAGGGTCACGCTCATGCCATTACTTTCTTGATAAGTAGTAGAGCAAATTTTCTTATCTCGATACCCATATGGGTCTCTTATGAACCTGTACGATGAAACCCTTCCATGTCTGCCCCAAATCCCTGTAGAATATGAGCTCATGGCTGCATGCAGTTGGCTATTGTAGGCTGTCAAGTTGTGTGGTCTCCTAACTCTCCACAAAGAAGGACAACTACAATGACAGTGTAAGGATGCAGCTCTCCTGGCACTGAGATACCTTTGAGTACATTTACCCTTTTTGTTTGCCCTTTCTGCTCTTTTATAGGGCAATAAAACTACCATCAAATTGTTTCCCCTCTATAAATAGAGATTTTCTAAATTGGAACAGCTAGAGAGAATGGCTCTCAGCTGCAGCTGTGCTTGATTCAAGCTCAAGAGGATGTTCAGACACCGGGGTGACTGGCACCAAGACAAGAGCCTTGATGGGCTGATTTCCCTGGCCTGGGCTGGCTGACACTGCATTGCCTGTTCCTCGCGGCATGATGCTCCTTTCTACTCCTTGAATGAAGGACTGAAAACTTTTTAACTCCCACACCTGAGGGCAAACATGATCAGGAGAGGAGACCTGGGTTTTCACGTCGTATTATGTTCCTGGATCGGTGGCAAAGCAGTGAGAACTACGCCTTGTGCTTTAACAGCAGAGAGACACCACCGTGTTAGCTGCTGGGTTTATCCACCCCTCATCTCCCCTGCTTTAACTTTTGGCCTAATATAAGTGTTTTTGGGTAACGCAGCCATTTACCGAAGGATCTCACAGGTACCGTGGGTTTTCAGAGACTTTCTGATACACCACAGCTCTGTTGTGGAACACACAGTTCCTCAAGAGCTCCGGGGATAAGCGCACCACAGGCAGATTGCCCGTAGTTACACTCGTGCTGCGACCAACCAACCACACATGAAACACAGAAAGATCTCGAGACGCATAAACCAAGGCTCTGTCATGATCTGCCGGGCAGGGAGGTGGTGAAAAGCAGCGATGGAGGGAAGGGCTGCCGGAGGTAACGGCGCGAGGCTGAGCTCGGCAGCCGGGGGCTGATCCAGAGGTGCACGGCAGCATCCTGCACCAGGGCACGGCCGCCCTGGGCTCCAGCTCCACGAACCCTCTCCCATGTCTGGGCCGTGCTTCCCTGGGAAGGCAGTGCAAAACAAAATGCAAATGAACCCCAGTGAAGTTGCTGATCTAAGCCAAGCATGGTTGACTACGCCTCTTCCCCCCTTCCTTTTGTGTTTTTTATATATATATATTTTTTTTTTTCCAAGCATTCCCCAGCTTCATCATAACATGAAAGCTCTCAATTCAGAGCAAATTAATCCACAATCCTGTCTAAACAGAATTCCTGCCGGAGGCATCGTCCTCTTGTTGCAACACTCGTCAAACGTCATTCCGTAATTACATGAAAACTGTTATTGCTGCAGAGGCACACCCTGGGATGGGCCCTTCGCTGCACACACAGCTGAATTTTGAAACAGGCCTCTTCCCCCTCCAGCTAATGACTCTAATGTGATTAAAAGCAGCACCATGACAGTAGCCGGGTTGGTGGGTGCTTCTGCTGCTGACTTTGCTGAGGGCGCTGAATCTCTTGACCCAGGCAGAAGCTCTGGGATGGTGTCCACAGTCAGCTCCTCGTCTCCATTTCGAGCAGTGCCAGGAACCCACACCTCCCAGCTGCTGCTGCTCAGGGCCGGGTGCTCAGCGGAAGCACAGCACCCCTTAGAAGCAGGCCACCCTCTGCCCCCGCTCATGACACTCCCTTCTTCTCGCAGGCTGAGCTTTCACTGCAGAAAGAGCAACTGCAGCTGAAGATCATCGAGGTAGAAGATGAAATGGACAAGTGGCAGAAGGAGAGGGACCGCATCAAGGTGCGTATGGGATATTAGGTTCATGTCGCCATTTCTCCCATCTCTTTGCTTTCTTCTCCCCTCTCTCTGCTCTTCCTTTCCTCAATTTCTCTGACATACCCAGCTCTTACTCCTTTCCTCACCTAGTCCCTACCTCGTCACTCTCCCAAACTCACTCATGCCAAGTCTTGGAAACAACAGCTCCTGCTGAGCTCATCCTGCAACACACCCTGCAGGAGACCAAGAGGCGGCAGCACAGCCTCCTTACAAAGTGACCCGGGACACATCCCTGCTTGGGTTCCCACACCTCTCCCATCACCAGGAGCCAGGCTGATTCGGAAACAAAGGTGTGTTGCTTCTTTCCCGCTAGTTCACCTACAAAAATAAACTCCAGAAGGGCTCCAGGTTGCCCAGGCAGAGATAAGGCAACAAAAAATGATGCAGTTACACCAGCATTTGTCTTGTTTATAATGGAATAGCTCATTTCCGTACTGACGGAGGGCTTCTTTATAATCCTTTCAACCACACGAAGGGTTAGAATATAGTAATGGTGTTTTTCTTTTTCATTTACACCCTAACTGAATAGAGCAGTGAAAACACTATTTGGAGACACCC
The DNA here is from genome assembly GCF_040182565.1 of Anser cygnoides. Lineage (NCBI taxonomy): Eukaryota > Metazoa > Chordata > Aves > Anseriformes > Anatidae > Anser > Anser cygnoides. The sequence continues at coordinate 4,894,643 of NC_089893.1, read as the reverse complement.
CAGAGAATTTGCATAATATTAATAGGCAAAGCCGTTCTTCTCCCTTTTATGTGGTGCACACACACTGGCTTGCCAGTTCTGCTTTTCGTCTGCTTTATTATTATTATTATTACTACTACTATTATTATTATGGGAAATATGACCTAGAAATTTTAGCTCTGAATATAGTTACATCCACAGTCACTCCGAGGAATGTTTCAGAGGGACGTAGAGATCAGGTTTGTATAAAGTGCTTTGGCGCTTTTCATCCATTGGAATGGAAGGAAATTTCATCCTTAAATCCTTGAGGAGCCAGAGCCATGATTTAGAAGGTTGAACAGTTGTTTTTTACATATAAACATACATATATACACATATTTTTTTACACCTAAGAGTGCAGTTCATGAATTGAAGAGATACACTCTTATAATGACGAGGACAGCATGCACTGCAGATTATATATATACACAATTATTGCAAGAATTAATATTGCTTATTTCAGCACTGCTTTCTGGTGTAAGTCTTGCATACCCAGAGTCTACATATTCACTGTCTCAGTGCTGAGAATGCCAGGACACGTCCCCCTTTGCATCCCCCCGTTAACAAGTGACTCCCTGGGAAGTTTCACATCTCATTTCTCTTGCCCTCTCCCATGTCTCTTCTGCTGCCTCCTTCTCCGCCCCTTCCCCCTGCAGAACTACACCACCAACGAGAAAGCCACAGTAGACCAGCATTTCAAAGAGCTGATCCGTGACCTGGAGAGGCAGAGGGATGAAGTGAAGGCTGCCCTGGACCAGAGGGAAAAGATTGCATCAGAGAACGTGAAGGAGATTGTGGATGAGCTGGAAGAGAGGGCGAAGCTGCTGCGGGAGGACAAGGAGAACAGGGAGCAGATCCACCAGATCAGTGACTCCGTGCTCTTCCTCCAGGTCAGAAAGATCTCATTTGCCTTTCCTTTTCCCATGAGGGCGGGATTTGTCCCAAAGACAAAGCCCCATTTGGTGTAAGAAGCATTAGTCTTCTCCAGTTCAGTGCCCACGGATGTCAGGAACTGGCCCTGACATTTCAAGCATGTCTGCTCTGGTAGGTGAGGAATGAACTTAGAGGCATGCCAACGCCTCATATTTCTTCTCATATTTCTTTGTCTTTTTCCTTTTATTTATTTATATTTTTTTGTGGCTAAAGCTGAGAGTCAAAGCATTTAACTGCTCCACCCCCAGTCTTCACTATTCTCCTTTGCACTTCATATTATTTGGAGCCAGTCCCAGGATCTAGCCTCTCCATACCTTGTATTCCTCAGTAACACCTCTTCCCTTATTTTTGGTAGGAGTTTGGGGCTTTGATGCGGAATTACGTCCCCCCTCCATCCCTCCCGACATACAGCGTGCTGCTCGAAGGGGAGAGCATGAGCCCATCGATGGGGCTGCTCAGAGATGACCTCCTCAACGTCTGCATGAGGCACGTGGAGAAGATCTGCAAGGCAGACCTGGGCCGCAACTTCATCGAGAGGAACCACATGGAGAACGGTAAAGCATCCAAAGTATCTGAGACTGCCCCATCCCTCCCCGGGCAGAGCCATAGGTAGAGATGGAGCCAGCTGTCCCGCCAGGGAGTTAAAGCGTCTCATGTGTAGGGGACCAAAGGATCCCAACCAATATCAAGACAATGCAGTAGCTCACTACATAAATACAGAAGGCAGGATTGATTTTATATATATATATATATATATATATATATATATATAAATTAAAAAAAAAACTAAGAAGAAGTGCTTTGAGTTTTGCTGGCAGAAATATGAATGTCTCCACCATGGCATGAATTTATCCAGCATGGCAATTCCAAAATCCTGTAATTAAGGCTATTCATCTGCCTTGGTTAGCATGTTTGCTGTGCTGCTATCACATAGCATCTTACAACAGAAAGTTTCAGCCTGAAACATGAAATGTCCCACAAGCACCTGTCACTGAAAGTCTCGTAACAGTTTTTCCAGGTAAAAAGGTCTCCAATTTGGTTAAGCCAGGCGTTGAAGAGGCAGAGCTCTCTGATCACGGCTCTGCAGGTCCCACTGGGCAGAGCTTTGCTTCCTACAAACACAGGGTGCCCAATGGTTCCTGCATCTCATCAGTGTTTAGGGCTGAGTAATCTTTCTTATGTAAATAGAGAGGGCAGGGTCAATACCACAACACTGCAAGGAATTTTCTGAGTCTTTGAACCCACTTTCTTTATGTCTCTTCCAGTTAGTTCTGCCTCTTCCAGTTAGCTCTGCAGAGAGGACTTGTGCGGCACAAAGCTCCCACGTAGGATAGAAGGACAGAGCACCAGACCAGGACCCCACAACCACAGTTCACTTCCCAGCTGTCCCACAAATGGCCTTTGTAACCTTGGGCAAGTTACTTAACCCCATTAAATGACCTCTTGCACTAAGAATAATAGGGATGGAAATAAAGCCTTATCTCACCGGGCTGCTATGAGGATATAGTCTATTAATAATTGTGGAACCTCAGATAGCAGAGCAATAAAGGTCAAGAAGCTGGATAGGTAACCTGAGGGTAAATTGCACCCTGCTGTCCAGATGTGACTCAAAAAGATGCAAGAATAGCCTTCAAGTCCATTTTATACTGCACAAGCAGCCAAGGAACTCTGCTGCAAACCTGTGAGATCACTGTTATTTCATTCAGATTCACAGCACTCATTAAACATTCCTCTCCTATTAATACAGCAATTAATACAGCACATTTTTCCTGGGCAACGGTCATGCAAACCTCTCCAACTTCCAGAAAAGACAGATGCACATTACGAGATAGTACAATAAATGAGGAGGGGAAGAAATAACCGAGGAAAAGGAAAAGAAAAAAAAAAAAGAAAAAAAAACCACTATGAAATAGATGCACACAGGTCAGAACAACATAGGACCCATTACTGGAGAACAAACAACATTTTTCAGAGCCTGAGTTCTGTGAACCAGCCTGTCTGACATTCACAATTTATAGCAGTAGGAATGAAGGTGACATGGCCCAGAGTACATGTGAACGCGTAATGAAAATCACAGGTATTCATCAGGCAACAGCGTGCTGCCTTCCTACGGTATGGAGAGAAAGAGCGAGTCCCTGGCCCCAAGGAGCCTGCACTGCAAACAGCTCATTAACATTTATCTAACACCAACATTTTCCATTAGACATTAATTAGATTGACAAGATATTTTTGGTCCAGAGGACCAATGTTTGAGAAAAGTCAGGAATCCCATTCAAAGTGCTGAGGTTGCTTAGCTAGAGCCAGCTTTTTACAGGCCCATACCCTTAAGCAGGAGCAGAAACTGAACATCACTTCTCTTCCAACATTTACTACTGCAGCATGCGTGGTCAGATTCTTAACACTTTGTGTGCTAAGGTTTGCTGAGAAATTTGGCCCTAACTTAATACACGTAGATGGAAGAAAATGATCCAAAAATCATTTTTGTACATTCTTCTTTCTTCTCCTTTGTTCACTGGGACTTTTGCAGAATTTCCAAACCCCCTAACTACACACAGCACTTCTTAAGTTTAGATGAGTGGGGCAACAGCACGTTGCAGTCAAAGACTTTTGCTAATCCTGAAGCAAATACACTTTACTTGGCCATTTGTACAACCCAAGAGCATGCATATGTTCAGTTCCAGCAGCTCTAGATAAAGGCTGGCTACCTCCTGATCAGTTGATCACTTTTAATTAGGTTCCCCTCCACGTTACTGATGCTGAAATCCTCAACGGCACTTGAAATCCGTGGGAATCAAGTGCCAAAGCACTTCTGAGCAGGGCAACACTTAACCACTGCCAGAAACCTGGGCGCTTTCAGAAACTTTATGGGGGATTTAATGGACACAGCTTGGAGTCTGCCTAATGAGAAGAACAGTGGCATCCACTCAGCTGGGAAATGTTATTTAAGGTGTAGCTCCAAAACTTTGCAGCTCTCCGTTTTTCAAACCACAGTTACACTTGAAAGAGGACAGCACTCTGCATCTAGTGACTGTAAGGAAATAACTCCACAATTACTTAATGGATTTAATTAACTCAGACTCCCCCTGAGTCACTGCAACAAATTCATTTGCAACCAGCTTGATCTTCTAGTGTAAAAAATTTCCCAGGAAGAAATATTATATTAATGGAATGAAACCTGCTTAATAGCAGACTCCAAAGGGAATCCACTTTCTTTTAGTTGTCATAACAGGTACCTACTTAGTAGTGTGGCAAGGAGGCAAATAATCAGAGAGCATCCAGGGAGTTTAAATAGCACAGAAATAAATTGCAGAAATAACATAAAAGTTTGTGCAGTGACTTAAGATTCAAACAATGGAACTATCTAAGTGTGGGAACCAAATTTACAGAGAACTTCCAGAGAACAATAGGTTTATAGAAGACTTAAGGCTTTAATATATATATGTGTGTGTATATATATATATATTTATTTATTTTTTCTGAGCAAGTGAACTGATAGAGCATCATTTCTTGTGGATCATTCTCAGAAAACCAAAACCAGGCGGTGTAAATGCAAAAGGCAAAAGGGTAGGATTCGTTCACTTTGAATGAAGCTCGAACCAAACATCCTTGTCCAAAAGCCCAGGAAGCTGGAGCTGGTTGCAGCCCAGGTTTAGCATCTTTAAAAATCGGACAACCCAACCCACTGAGCCCTCCCAGCACTCCGATTTTCTCGAGCCTTGCACTACTTGCAGTTCCAGACGGGCTGGTTGAGAGCCAGCTCCGTGCATAGGTTGAGCACACGAAAGCAGCCAAACCCAAACCAGCGCCTTTGAAGTGGGATCCAATTTTAGCCACAGAGCAGTCCTTTGGTCGGAAAACGCCTCAACCCTGGAGTGTCCCTGTGGATGCTCAGCAGATAGCTTATCTCTGCGGAAGGGCTGTTCCTCAGCTCCTCACGCTTCAGCTGTGCTAAACGTCTTTTATCCCAGAATTTTGGGCTCATTTTATCCCAGCTCATTCTGGGGCCGCTCGACCTTGCCGCCAGAAAGTCCTAGGGCAGAGTTACAAGGATAGAATTACAAGGGTAGAGCAATTGGTTTTCAAAGGGCACCACCACCTCTCCCTGCGTGCCCAAGGAGGCAGTTCCAGCCTGTTGTCCCCTTCCCCTCCTCCTGTCCCTCACAAGGCCACTCAGCTCCTGCTCTGCTCCCGCAGGCGACCACCGGTTCATGATGAACAACTACGAGTGGAACCAGCCCGACAACTTGAAGAGATTTTCCATGTTCCTGTCTCCCAAAGGTAAGGCAGCCCAATGGTGACCGGCTTTCTTCCATGCTCAGCATAGGAAAGGAATTTCATTAGTGATTTTTCCCCAAATTTACTTTCCTTCACTTATTTCAATGCAGTCCCTCCAGACTGGACTGAGATTGGTCCCCCTGCGTTTGTTTATGCCAGGTCTTCCCTCCAGCTTACAAAGCTTTGAGCAGTTTTTGCCTTTCCATCTCAAACAAGGCAGCAAAGGCTCTTAGCTCCATGGAGGAGAGCTGGAGCAACTGAACTCCTTCAAGAGGGAAGGTTGTGAAGATAGGGGAGTTTTAACACGCGTTATCAGGACGAAGTAAGCGTTAACCTCCACCAGAAGCTTACCCCTGTGTGCTATTAAATGGGAAAGCTACACCAGGCTTGATCTGAGTTCGGGTTTTACTTTCACCAGAAAACGTTTTTATTTTTTTTTCCTGGCAGGGGAAGGATGCAAGAAGTGAGTAATGTGCCTTAAAAAAGCAGGAGGTTGGGGTTCTTTTCTGAGTTCTTACACTGACAACAAGAGCCCTTGAGATTTGCTTATGGCCCCACTGTTGTTTGAATGCTCCTGGATGAGCAAATGCCTGTTTTCAACACATTCAGTTGTAAAATGGCAGCTGTCTACTTCCAAATTAGCATCAGGACCTCCAGAGTGAGAAGCACAGAGTGATACAGCCCTAGGCAAAGCAGCGCCTGTATTAACAGAATCACAGAATTGAAGGGGTTGGAAGGGACCTCGAAAGATCATCGGGTCCAACCCCCCTGCCAAAGCAGGTTCCTTAGAGCAGGCTGCCCAGGTAAGAGCAGGCTGCCCAGGTAAGAGCAGGCTGCCCAGGTTAACAACAGAGCAGAAAGCACAGCAAGAAATCAGCGACCAAATTTCCCCCGGTTCCTGGCGAGCGAGGCCCTACCTGGGTTTGCCAGGTGTCTGCGGCTGCTGCTCTGAACAACCAGATCGTGGCAGGGCGAACCGAAATGCCTGCAGTTAGTGGTGGCACCCCCCTGAAAGCACACGTGGCACATGATATAGCCTGTGGCAGCCACAGGGTTTCGTGGGGACAGCCCCGATCCCAACACTGAGCCCTTTGTCTGCATTTTCCCTCTGCCCTTCTCCTCTGTTAGCAGCCCATGGCTGGCAGCTTGCGGGCAGCCCTGCCTGCCGCTGTGGGGACAGGGAGCAGATCCCGGTTCAGTTAGCAAGGACTGCGCCCTGCTGGCCCACAGCGTCTTCCTCAGAGGCTGCCAAGGCCATTTTGCATGTGGAGGGTTTGGTTATGAGGGAACCCATCTCCAGACTCTGCCTGGATGGTTACAGCTGCTGCCTGCCCCAGCTTCTGCTGAGCAGAGCTGCCGATGCTGGGGGAGACCAGTCCGAGCCCCGCATCCTACAGCATCTTCAGCCTTAAGGGATGATTGAATCACCAAGGACTGCTGGATATGGGGTTTATTATTTTGTGTTGTTACCAGAGCCAGTGAAGCCACTTGCTGGATGCAGTCAGCTGCAGAGGTGCGCGAGCGCTGCACACTGGCTAGGAGCTCCGTGACCCATCGCTTCCTGCAATGGGCTTTTGAATATACAAATGCTGGGGGAGCACTTGTTCCACCCACACACCTACATCGTCCTGAGAGCAGACACATTTTGCTTCCCAGAGCTGCTTGTTCTCTATTTGTTACCAAGTTACTTCACCCAAAAAACGAAGCATGTGATTGCACACAAAGTCCCTCCCTGCTGAAATGGGGACTGAGCAGGGCTGGGTTCTCCACCAGGGAGAGGGTGCAAAAATGATCCCTTATGGGAAAACTGTGATAGAAAGGAACCAGCTGCTGCAACCACACTGATGGAGACTTTGGCAACAGAATGAGTCAGTAGGCAAAACAGGAGACATGACCCACTTAAGCTTGTATGCTGGCTAGCAAAGGATTATCTGATGAATAATGCACTACAGCCATAATCATTTAACCCTCTAGGGCTTTCTGTCCTCCAGCAGTGTGTCATGTGGAAGTCCAGAAATGCTTTTGATTGCATCTTTTCTAAGGAATTCCATAAAATTGAAGGGGGAAAAAAAAAAAAAAAAAAAGAGGGCCCCCTCCACCCTTTGTATTGCATAATGTGCACAGAATCCTTGAATATCTCGTGATGGTTTTCTAACACACCCTTTTGCTTGCTGGGTTGGATCAGTACAAGTCCTGCCGTAGGCCACAGCAGCACGCCTGCTTGCTGCACTGAGGAATGCTACCCAAGCAGAGCTCGGTGCTAATTGCAGCGGCCCACACTAAGAAACTGCTTGGACTTGAGCTGACCCTGTAGGTCTTTACACCCTGCTTAAATTTAAGGAGCCTTCCGCTGCTCTTGTCGTTAAAGACGGTATCACAGAGCACCCATCTGCAGGGGTGACACAATGAGGCAGAGGGGAGACATAAAGGGCTTCAAATACTGCCTACAATTTGGGGAACAAACTGCTCGACACTCCTTTCTGTCCTCTTCTGGTGAGCTTTCTTCTCCTGACATTGCAAACATTTTGGCCAAAGCCAGAGGAAGGTTGGAAAGATCATCTCGTGCCTTTGCAGGTCTTTGAATAGGCAGAAGGGACTCGGTGCACAGAAAGGGAGAGGTAACTGCTTAAACAGAAACGCTGCTGAACTAGAAACGCAGACCACAGGATGGCAGCAAAACAGCTCACAGCATTCATCACGTTTTTTGCTCCTCTGGGAGTCTGATGTCTCACAAGAGGGGTACGGCAGCACTAGGCTGCATCACGGCGCGCAGCCCTCGTGAACCCCTGCAGCACATGCCTGTCTCGCTGCCCGAGACGCCATGCACGTGAGCAAGAAACGTTCCTCTGCTGGTGCCTCTCGTGCTCTAAATCCAAGCCTCTGCCTGCAGGTCTCTTTGCGAAATAGTCACGTCGAGTAGGCAAACCGAAGTTGGCAATTTAATGTGGCTAAAGACAGCTCTGCAGCACTGAGAATTTCGTTCTGTGAGTGGTGCAAAGTCTGTTCAGCAGCGCTAGAACGCAGAGAAAAGCTCAGGCTTTCCTCCCTGAACCCGGGCTTCTGCTTTGGGGCTGCTTCCAAAACGGTGGGGACTGTTTCATAGAGCAACGCCAGGCACGGGCCTTGGAGCCAGCTCATCAGGAGCCAACTGCTGAACTGGATGCTCTTGTTTTACAGCCAGTTTCAACCCACGATCATGGGAATTTTCCTCCTTCCAAGCGACTGAGGAAACACTTGGTACGGGTAATTCCGCCTTCAGTTTGAAAGGATCTAACCCCCCGTGCCACAGCTTTCCAGCTGTCTAACCGACCTCTGCTTCCCCTCTCAGCTGTCCTGTCACTGTCCCACAAAGCCATCTGGGGTCAGCAGCGCTGCCTGCGCACACCCAACGCCCAGGTCCCGCTGCCCTAGGCACTGCCCCGTGTAGGAGGGGCGGGTAGCTCTGGTCCTCATTGTTTGAGCAGTGGAAAGAAGACGGAAAACAGTTTGTAAAGACCCTGAGATACCTAACCAGCTGCGACAGGAATGTCGACACCAACTTGTCTGAGACAAGCTGCGGAGCTGGGGGCAGGAGCAGGAGCTGACTGCGGTTCCCCCCAGGCAGTTTAAGAAGCACAAGGCTGCTCTTCTCCCTCTCACATACACCTTTCACGTAGCTCATAAGCTCTCAGAGATGTGGCCTGCCCCCTGTTCACAGCCTGCACAGCATCAGCACGATGGGGAGGGGATGTTCAGTGGTAGCGTGGTGCGGACCAGCAGCAGCGAGTCGTGCCTTCTCTGCCCAGCTCCCCACCTTCCTTTTTCTCTCCTGTCTTTTCTTACTCTGCTCGTTCACGCTCAGGGTCCTGCCTGCCTTCATTCGCTGGCAGCCCACGAGCATCCGTGGCCACTCGGCCCGAGCCGGGGCAGCTCTCGTGACTCACGGCCACAGCTGAGCCCTCCCTGCTCTCCGTGCCACAGGCAGGGCTCTCTCCCTCTCATCGCCTCTGCTCTCAGATTCATTTTGGCAGCCAGGGCCTGACCCCAAGTTGGCCAGGAGAGGAAGCCTTGCTTTAATTTCACTGGGCTTTGAATAAGGCTCAAGTGCTCGGAGGCAAGGGAGCTTTGGCAGCCGTGTAGTTTGGCCTCGCTATCCCAGTTTCTGGAGATGCAATTTCCCTGCAAGGAAGCTCTTCGGTCACACCTGCACTCTGGGTCTCACGAGAGAAAGGCCTTTCCCTCCCTGCCCAGAGCACTGGGACCTCTTCACACACACACACACACCATGTACACCGGGACCCCACCACTCTCATCTGCTTTTTCTTAAGGAAAAGAACAGGGACAAAGCTACCGGTTCCCATTTCCCCCCAGGCTGGCTGGAGGTAGTTTTACAGGGTGTGTTTTGAAGTGCTTAGGCTTCCCCAGTGCAGCACGCAGCGCCGTGGAATAACGCAACCTCTTCTATCTTCCAGTAGGCAATGGCACTAAGCTGCCTTTTCAGTTCTCCTCGGTGGGACAGAATCCGCCCGGTGACTTCAGCAAACAGTCTGATGGGAGCCTCTTCACTAAGACCGGTACTAGGCATTTGGTTTTTCCCCTCCTTCCTCCTGCTCCTTGTTTAGGTGATAAGGCATTTCACCCTGTCCTTGCTCCCGCGAGGGGGCCTGGAGCAGTCCTGCAGCTGGCCCACCTCTCCTGCCCGGGCTGTCAGTCTCAGATACGTGCCCATGTTCAGATGAGCACCTCACAGCCCTGAACCAGGGCAAAAGGACTTTACTAAAGTGTGGTTATGTCTAGGGAATAGTTGGAGGGGTTTTTAATTTTGTTTGTAAGGCATAGAGATGAGAATTTAGATGATTTTAGACTCACAGAAACCAGGGAGAGAGGGATACTAGGAGATGAGATTAATTTCCTTTACCCCCTAGCTTCATCAGTGTTAGAAAACAGCTATTATCCTAAAATAATAACAGCCATGGAGCACAACCTTTAAAAAAACTATGTGCTTGCTGCCAATTCCCCTTCATCTGAACCAGAGGCCCCCATCCACTGCCTCCTAATCCTCTTTTCACACTGCCAGCTAGTTCAAGGGCAACAAAGGTTGAGCCCAAAAGCATCAGCACCTGCCAAGCAGAGTCAGGCCCGATTAATTTGCGGCTGGGAGGTGGTGGGGAAAGCCCAAAGCCCATCACCCGGCAGTGCTGCAGCGGGTTGTGATGCCGCAGGTCTGCTATCAGTCCTGAATCAGAGCTGAGCTGGTGCAGGAGGAGGGGGTTAGGGCTTATCACACTGCCAGAGGTACTGTCATTAATTTCTGACATGAAACCCAGGCCGCGGCTCTTTGCACTAATTAAATAGCCCATAGTGTTCTTCGCAGCAGTCAGAATGCTTAGTTCAGGACTTGGCCTAAATTTAATTGGACTGATTGCATTCCACCTCCCTGCATTCCTCAGACATTTTAATTAGACAGACCTTCTTCACTCCCTTCTCCCAACTGGCTGGGCGGTGGAACAGGCACCTGTCCGATGGCTGTTGTGTCCTACCCCAGAAACGGCTGCATTTCCATGTTAAGCAGTGCAATACTAATTACGTGGCACGTCCAGTCCTGCTGCTTGCCTTGATGCTTGCGAGGGGAGACGGGGATGGTGTCAGGGACTGACCTGTAACAGGCTCTTTTCTGTTGTCACAGCTTATCCCTCAATAGTGAGACATCAGTCTGCAAAGGTGACGCCACAGACGTGGAAATCCTCCAAGCAGTCTGTATTGGTAAGAAACATACGCTTGGTGTGAAAGCATGTGCACAGCTTCAGCAAGAGAAATATCTGTCCTCAGGATACCTGAGGCTCCAGGGACCAGGGCTGGGGTCCTTTGGAAATGGGAAAGTAGAAGCTTCAGGTCAGCAGCTTCTGCTATTTTTCCTGTGGTTAACTGCATCCAGAGAGGGATACAGATGAATCCCCTTGCCAGCACAGCTCTGGGTTGTAGGAATAATCAATACCTCAAAATGACATTTTGAAAGGATTTTGCCCTGGTCTAGAATTTGATCCCGGCTTCCAAAAGCTCTACAAATATTACAGCAGGCATGTTGGGATCTGTAGAACTTCTCCTCCCTGCGTGGATGTTGTGTACTCTTAGTGGTCTGTGACATCTCGAAAACACAAATTGTGTAACGCCGCAGATAACCATATAAAAGGATCATACTAATTACATCCCACAGCGAGCTGACAATATCAAAGATGAGAGCTCAGACAGTGATGATAAATCGCCAGAACATTTATAAATCACTCATTTTCCACTGCTACCACAAAACAGGTAACAGTACACTACTAGGGCCAGAAGACGGTAGTATTTTAGGTCCTACATTCTTACATGTACACAGTTAACAAATAATCAATGCACAACCACGTAAGTTCATCCACTTGTTCGTAACATCCCTTTGCACCGTGATGCATTAAGATCTTGCATGATCTGAATTAAGATGATCAAGATTTTGCTCCCATCTCCACAGCTGAGATCTATTTTTTGAATTCTCGTTATACATTTGTGAAAGATTATTTACTGCTCCCTGGAAGTAGGACCCGTAAGAAGGAGAGGGTCAAGAATCGATGGCATTCTCACGCTGAAGGAAGAAAACAGAGGAAATACACAGCAGTTAGCAAGTGGCTGCTCAAGGACTGCAGCTATATGTCTGCTAAATTTAAAAGGCCCCTCCAGCAGATGAATGCCAGCGACAGGGATGTTCCTGGGCAGACTGGAGCATGTTCAGAAAATCCAGCCTTGAGTCTTTGAGTGTGTGACAGCAAAGCATGTCTCCTAGGAACAGCAGTTTGTTGCAGCATCTTCTCCGTCTTGTGTTTGCTCGCCACCTTTGTAAATGATCCACTGCTTCGTGATGTGTGTGCCCAGATGGAGACCCCACCCTGTGATTTTAGACATAAGCCTGTCCTCCCTAAGGGAAATCTGGTCAGGAAAGACAAGTTTCTATTACCATTGGGCTCTGGTGGCTGTGAGTATGGTCTCCCTAGCAAAAATCTCCACGCTGCCTGGCAGTGGGCGTGCTGTGCTCTGTGAACACGACCCAAACTTGCCTTAACGCCCCCAGAGGAAGCCTGGCTAACTTCTCCACAACGTCACCGGCCTTTTTGTCTCTCTCATGCATACACTTGTAGTGGCTATTTTATTTTTATAGCCTCTATTCACCAGATATCCCTGAACCTAACAACTGAGTTGATAAATACAAGCATTAAAAAGTCCCAAAATAGAAATATACACTCCGGGCTGCAGGAGCTCTGCAGGAGCTTTTATGGTCTATTGGGCCAATAATCTAGCTTTAAAAATAGTCTTAAACATGTATTTAAGTAATACACACTCTAAAAGGTCTGTAAATATGATTTTTTACAAAGGACTGCGCTGTATAAGGAGGAATGTCTTTTTAGCCCACAGGGAGTTCTTTAAAATGAAGCCCCCACCCTCCCTTCCATCTCTTAATTAGATTGGAAATTGAAACCATAAAATGAAAAGAATTTCACCAAAGTGGAGCGTTGAGCAGGAGGTATGGGGAGTGAGCACTGAGCTGCAGGGTGGGTTGGATTTGCTCTGCCTGTGCCTCCAAGCTCCTGCCGTGCCCGACATTAACTGGTGCGCTGCACCCAGACATAGACACCTTCTGCACGTGAGATCCAGGAAGGAGATCAAACCTAAGACAGATCAGATGCTGCAAAACCGAGGTGCTTCCTGACTGCCTTGTCTACCCCTGGTGGAAGCATATCCTCATTTTCACGGATGCTTCAGGACATTTTGGGGCTCCTCAAGGGCAGTGTCCAAGGCAGCACATTTCTGAGTTGCTTCCAGGAGGAGCAACAAGGGTTAATCCTCGAGTTTAAAGCACTGCAATGCAGGGGACAACAAAGACGACAGGAGGAATCGGTTGATTGCCCCAGTATTGGTGGATCCAGGCTAGAGATTTCACCTTGAACAGTGCAAACAACAAGCACTGTTAGCCAGTAAATGTTTTTTTTTGTGCTCTGCAATCATCCCCAGCCAACACTAGGCTGTACAACACACCTCTGCCACGTGTTGCTTATTTGTAATGGTGCAGATAAGCATGAAATTCCTGGGGTAGGTCCTGATGAGAAGAGAGACAACTAGGGACTGTGGTAAATAGAGCTGGAGAGACAGGAAAATGGCAATTCCTCTAGGCTCTGCCCTTTGCCTCCTCCGCTTATGCTTCTGTTTACACAAACATTTATACAGGGCCCTGCAACACGTGGAGGTGCAAATAAACAATACACCATTGTGTGAGAATTTCCATGCACAAGAATTCTGGCTCTCCAACCAGGGAGCACAAACAAACACCGTGCAAGCCGGTCCATCCCTCACATAACTGTGCACGGCGTTAAGTGTGAAAACTCCCCTGAGCTCTCAGGTTAGCGAGCAATTAAAAGACACTGTCAGAAGCATAAAATTAGAGGTGACATTCCTCTTCTCCCAGAAACCTCTCATCAAACCGTGAGTCACAGTCTGAGATTTTATATCATGCACAGACTCATTTGGCTTAGGAATGAAGTCTATGCAAAGCATATGTGCAAATCAAAAAGCAACACCATTTGCATTTGATCGCTCCAGCAGCGAGGTGAGGTGGTGCTCTCTGCAAGACGGAAGGCTGAAGGTGTTAAGATAGGAGTGTGTTAAGATGCATATGGTCGGGTGAAGTGTAGGCGGTCAGAAAAAAAGAAGGTAGGTCAAACTCACATGCCCCAAATTCTCCATTGCAGTCACATTACCGCCCCTTTTACGTCAACAAAGGCAATGGAGCCACCTCCAACGAGGCACCTTGATTCCTGAAGATTTAGGGAAGAGCTGGCAGCACTTGGAGTGAAGACTCAGCTGCGGATTTTCATGGATGTACCTGCTACTATATTAACCTTGCTGCTCTAATCTCTGCCAGGGAGAGGGAAGGTGCAGAAGGGAATAGCCTTTTACTAGAGGAAACACGGACTTTTTTTTCCAAATCACCTAATCGCCTTGAAAGCTCTGCAGGCCTTAACAACGTAACCCCATCCTCCGCTGCCACCTCCTCGTTCCCTCTCTGCCACCACCCTTCCCTTTGCCTCTGCAGAGCTGGCTGCTCTGCTTCTCCTGGGAAGCATGCATGCTTGGGTAGCACCCACCCCTTCCCCTCGCTCTGTTTTACCAGCTGCCCCACTCTCCCCAGTGCTTGTACAGCTCTTAAGTCCTGGTGGAAGGTCCCAAGCTGGGGGTCTCAGGGGTCTTCCTGGAACGGAGAGCCCCCAGCCACCAGGAGCGGTGACAAGCTAAGCTCTTCCCCAGCCTCTCTGCCCCGTCTTCAGCCCTGCCTCGGGTGGGATGCACAGCTCTCACTCGGAGCAGCGCCAGTGCCACCACCTGCCCGAGACCACCCCAGACCCCCCAGTTCCCTTGTGGTGGCACTTTTCCCCCCACAGGCCCTTTATCAGCTCAGCCCTGCTCCGGCTGGTTAGCAAAATCCAGCAACAGGACCTATTTCGAGCTGCTGTAGCCCTGGGCCAGCTACAGGTGGAGGGGCAGAGAGGCTTTCTATTCCATTAAAGTACCCCTCCAGCCACCTTTCAAATTAAAAAATAAAAAGAAAACCCATCCTACTAATAGAAGATTGATTAGGTGCCACAGGTGTTGGGCGGTTCTGTTTGTTTGTTTGTTTTAAATTCCCCTAAAACGAAATCGGTGGTTTAGGTGCTTTTTTTTTTTTTTTCAGCAATGGGAATTAGTTTGCTGAGGACAGTCCTTTTTATTTGTCCCCCGGATAGATGAATCACGTCAGCACCCGGGCTGCAGAACAGCCAGAGCTGGTTAACCTTGCCGTGATCTCACTGAGATTATTTTCCTTGCCCTTGGACAAAGTCGAGAGGTTAGGTGCTGCGCAGCCCGCCGAGGGGAGCAGATGGCCCCTTGCAGGACCAGAGCCCTCCAGCGGTGCCACGCAGCTGCAGAGCAGAGAAACGAGACCTGACAGCTCCTTTGCATGGTTTGCTCTGTTCAAGTGGTTTTTGGAACGGCTTCTCCCCGCCTTTCCTACCCCAAATGCTTGCAACGCCTGGCTGAGAAAGGTCACACCCATTGCTCCCTGAAAATTACTTTCCTGCTAATCCCTGTGCAATGATGCTCACTGCTTTTTAATCCTTACACCTCAGACAAAACTTCTGAGGCTGGAAGCTGGTTGCTCCAGAATACTTGAAATGGCATTTGTTTTATATTCTGTTTGGTTTTTTTTTGTTTGTTTTAAATGACCAGAGGGTAAGTGGGTAGCGTGGTGAGGAAGGACAGGAAGGAGAAACTGGGACAGGATAGGAGTTAGAGGAGAGGAAAGGAAAGGATAGAAGAGTTGCTAGGAAATGCACTGTGGGGCTTGAGTGAGTGTGAGAGAAAGGACAGAAGAAGCCCCCAACACACACCCCGAAATCTCACTGACTTTATTCTTTTTTTTTTTTTATTTCTCCCCTGAGCAGGCATCTTGCATTCACTTGGGTCACTTCCATTCCAGTGAAAGCTTCCACCTCCTTTCTCTTTCCCAAAATGCGGGCACGATCCCTCCTCCTCCCGAACCTGGATATTAACATACCCACCCTTCTTGCCTGCCCTAAACAAACTCTGCTGCAGCACCAGCTCACATCCGAGGTGCCCGGGGGTCCCTGAGACCACAACAGGGTGGAGGAACCGAGGGTCCCTTCCTCCCGCTGCCCCCTCCCCAGCCCCGATTCCTTCACCCTGTTCTCTCCCCTTCTCCTCCTCACTTCGAGGGCCTCGTTCAGATCTCGCACACACGGTAAAACCCGACACGAGCGGAGCTACTCCCCGTTCCCTCCCGGCTGGGTGTCCCCATCCTTCTCCCCACAGCCCTGCTGGTGTCCCCCCCAGGGGTGCTGGGGAGGGGGCACAGCTCCTGCCCCTGCTGTCCCTCGCTTCGAGGTGTGTTCTGCATGAACTCTTTTTATCGTGTTTGTCTCGATCAGCAAAGCAAGAGGAATTCCATCTCCTCAGACAGGACACGACTGCGCTGATGTAAACCAGGCCCTTCACGTGTGCAACACATACTGCAGAAATAAAGGAGAAAGCTCCATGTCTGACAAAAACCCCTGGGGACAACGTCTCTCTCTGTCTTTGGTGTTGGCATGCTTGTAACAACCTCAATGAGTTTAAGTCGCTTCCAAATATTCTTTATAGGAGCAAGGGGGTTGAAAAAAAAAAAAAAGAAAGAAAGAAAACAAACATTCTCCCAGTTTCCAGAGGCTTGGTTTTCACTGCTTTCTGGGTGGTTTGAGTCAGGGCCACATCAGTGAAAATGCCCAAATCCTTGAGGTCCGAACCAGGCTGGTGGACACGCTGCTAGTGCACCGCCCCGAGAGCAGCCTGCAGGTGCCCAGCTAGATCAGCTCCCACACACTGCTCCCACGTGAGTCCTTCCCTGCAGCGGGCATCTCTACAAGCCCTCAGCCTGTGGCTGCTCAGGGTTTTGGTGCCTCTCCCCCCCCCAGCCTTGCCTGTTCCCACCAGAGGAAGGTGCTGGCTCACTTGTGCAGCCTGGTCTCTGCAAGGAGAGCTGCCGACCTCTGCCATTTCTGGTCCATGTGATGGCTTCTCTTGTCTACGAGCGAGAGGATAAATCCCCCGTGTGCTGCTAGATGCAGACTGTGTGCGTGAGTGTCTGTGGGGATGAGAAGAGCCAGGCAAGGTTTGCTCATTTACCTGAGACACTGAGGCAGACAGCTTCCAGAGGATGTCTGCAATATTCCTTCTCCCAGGCGCTGGGTACCAGCTGAATATTGCTGCCAGCCATTCCTGGACAGCGGGGGTACTGCGGATTCACTCGAGAAGCCAGTAAATCCTCCTTGTTTACCCCACATGGGAGTTAGCAGAGAACCGAGCTCAGCTCCTTCCCATCAATTCCATTCACTGCCTCCATTACTGTTATTACTGTGATTAAAAAGCAATCAAAGAGAAATCTTCTTCCTGTCCTAAAATTGCTGCGAACGTCTCGGTTCCACCACTTAAGCATGAGAAGAGCGAGTTTCGAGCACGCTCTGCACTCCCGGACTCCGTGATGCTGAGGAACGTACCGGAGGCAGCCCGCAGGACTGGCAGCGGGGCTGCAGCAATAAATCTCGCGGCAATGAACCCTAAGCAGGGGGAGGACAGGCAGGGAAGCCCTGGAGGCATCAGGAAGAGTTTCACAGCCTGGAAGCACGGGCTGAGCTCAGGGCTCCCTCTGCTCAGACCATCCTCAGCTTGGACCAAGGGCCAGCCATCAGCTCGCCATCCCTAGGAGATCCCCAGATCAGCCAGCACGCGATAAATCGAGGTCTTCTCCCTCTTTCATCCCCAGCAATTTTGTGGTTTCCTGAAAACTCAGGCTTCTGGGTCCAGTTCCTTGGCTTTTTCTCCCCACAGGCTCTATTTGCAAATCCCCTTACCTGCCAGATCTGCCCTCACACCCAGAGGAGATGTTGGAAGCTCTAAAATCCAGAAAAACTTGCTCCCCCGTTCACTGCCCCTTTTGAAATGCTGCCCCCTTGTTCCAAGCCCATGTAGGCTGCTTGGGGGCCATGTGCTCGGGAAAGGATGATTTCAAGGCAGCCAGCACCCTTCGGAATAGCATCTATAGCCTTGCTTCCATCGTGACCCACAGCGCACAGCCTGCAAACGAGGCTTGATGGCTGTCTGGAGAACAGACTGAAACGGTCTCTCACTGGTAACAGCAAGTTTGTGCTGAATTTTGCTAGCACATATGCAATTCTGTGCTTCTGAACTAGAATGATGCATGATCCGAGCTAGTGCGAGGGAAACGTAAATAACGTGGGGACAGAGCCTCTCCCTGGGTGGATATGGGCTGCGATAGTCAGCCAAGCATCAAAGCAAGTAGCTCCCAAAGCTGATCTTCTATAGTAATTCATTCAGCTCACTTGATCACTTGACTTCTGCCACCAGAGCAAGGCAGACAATTGTTTTATCTTCATACATATTGACTATAAAGTTTTTAAAATGAACAATTCTTCAGGAGCATAAACAGGAATAATAAAATCTAATTGCTTGTGAACCTTTATGTTTTTGCAATATTTTTGTGGCATAAATTTGCCAGTCTTTTGCACAAAGATAACACAGAAATAAAGTGTTTGAATTTGCAAATTAGCAAGCATAAAAGATAGGGACAAATTCTTAATAAAACTATTGGGATGTTCAAACCAATGCCTATGACAGTTTTGGAATTTTTATTGCCAGGGATCTGATCTTTAGATAAAGTGTTTGCAAAGCGTTGGGGCTATGGATCTGCAGACATCACTAGAGCATTTCCTCCAGACCACGCAGGAGCAAAAGGGGACTGGCACCAGTTGCAGGCTCTCAATCAACCCCAAACTCAGCTCTGAGTATTTCCTAGTCTAGGGAGCTAGTCTAGAGCTACCTTCAAGACATCCCTTACTACATGCCAAGTTAAGTACGGGGATATGTCACACGTGGGACTGGGGCTGGGAACTCATAGGAACTATTTATCACCTACAGATACAGTATAACCTACAATTCTGCTACCTGAACACGTCACAACAAAAACCTTTTCCATCCTAACTCCCCACGAGCTGTCCTTTATGGCTCATGGACACTGGCAATGGCAGTTGGACTCTGGGGTCCGTGCCATTACCTGCTCTGCTTCTGATACAAATAGCACACTGCAACCTCAAATATTTTTCCTAGGTTCTCAGCAGAGTCTGGTGAAGAACGCTCGTATTCTTTCTACCCAAACACTCTTTCCCTCCTTCAGTTAAATCAGTTGAAAGAATTGTTGCAACAATTGCTCTAAATTGAAAGAGTTGTTCCTAGGAAAAGCCTTCCAGGTTAATATTTACCCTTAACCTGCAAGTAAACATTCGAACCAGATAAAACATGCCTGGATGGTTGTAGTGATTAATTTGCGCATTTTAGTGCATTTAAACTGGCAGTATTATACAGTTCACGTACCTAGTCCCAGAACAGCCACCATGCACTGCCAGACTACCTGCATGTTACAGTAATGAGGGATAAACTCTTCCCCTTTTCTAGCTCGTCATTACAGGATCGTCACTGTTTTGCAATGAGTTTTCAACGCTTTCTCCCTGGGAAGGTAGGCAAGCATGACCAGCATTTTGCTTGTCAGGAGGTGGGCACAGACCAAGAGGAGCAGCTTCCCTGCACTGCGGATGCTGCCCTCAGTGCTCTTGGATATGTTTAAGGCAGGAGACAGAGCAGGTCCTGGCAAACTTTTTACTGGAGTGGATTTTGACTCAGGTGAGAGCTGTTACCAGGGGCTTTGTGACTGCGTTAGCCAGTCTCCCCTAGACCACAGTGCCGGACATCTTCCTATGGGAACCTTGGTGAGCTCTAGCAAGAACTTGATGTGTCATAGGTCCCCCCAGGGTCCTGCTAAGGTTGGAGTGGGCTGAACTGGCCAAGAGATCCCTGGTCACCAACACGCAAGTCTGCTTTGTTGCCTCCTGCTCACCAACCCCCATCAGCAGCAGCTTGCACTGATGCTGTGAAATAGCCAAGAGCCAGAGCTGCTGCGATCTGCTTTGGGAACTCAAGTGCCACAGGACAGCTGTCCCGGTTCCACAGGGACACGCTGAGAAGGTCCTTTTGGGGGACCCCTGAAAGAAACCTGCCTCGAACTCCTCAGCGAGCGTATTAGCACCAGGAGCCCTGCCTCGCATTTCCCTGCTCCAGCAGTTTGACAGACCCCATTACCTTTTCACACGCCATTTGGCTGCTGTCAGAAGCAAGAAAGCTTCTTAACGGGGAAACCTTTAAAGGCCACAGCCTGCATATGTGTGCTCTTTACACAGAGCCTCCTTCAAAGAAAAGATTTACTTCGCATTTTCTCTTCCCGCCCGGGACCTCCAGGGGACGATAGCTCCATAGCCATGCTCTCCTGCCTACTTACGGATTCTGTGAGTACTTTCCCATTGCAAATCCTGGAGGATTTAATATCCACTCTGTAATCTACTGGCACCAACAGGCATTATCTAACTAAACCTTAAATTGAAAATGCTAGTCTTTCCATTTTCCCCAAGCCGTTGTGAAAAAGTCAGCCTCTCGGACTCCAATGTAGTTTACTCTCCCGCTAATTAAAATACGCCAGTCAGCTCTTCCTGGCAAGATACTCGGCAGGCTGCTGCTGCTGTGAGTGCTGAAGGCACATCAGGACCTGCGTGGAGCTGGTGGCGGGGACAGCGGGGCCACAGCCCGCCCAGCCTGGCTCTGCTTTAGCAGACCTGCTCCTGCTGCACCTCCCCGGACGCCAGCAAGAGCAGCACGCTGAGCTCTCTCTGTTTGGCTGTGGCTCTCATCTGTCAAGTTTTGGCTCTGCCTGGGCCGGGGATTATCACTGAGGGCATCCAGCTCTGTGTCCCAAACCATTACCAAAGCTGCGGTGAGCAGCCAGGATGCTTCAGCTGCAGGTGCTGTGCTTGGGTCTGTGGGTGCTGGGGGCTGAGCGGAGACACAGAGAAGTGCTCCGTGCAGCTCATTTCCCGGACATCTGATGGCAATGACAGTGGACACCTGGCTGGACTAGCAAGCACACACAGCTGGGCTTCTGCTGATAACCTACTGGGGGGAGAACAGGCAAGAGGGACCTGAGATACACATTTAATGCAGACAGAGGCTTACGAAGCAGATTTCTATCATTGACCTTCCTGTACCATCATGTGTTTCCAGGAAAAAAAGAAACACTTTTTCTGCAGTTCTTCCTGTCTCATTCATCATACTCCATTTTGGCTAAATCACCGAAGTCTAAACATCAGCCAGAAATATTCAATTATGATTTCCAATATATTAGAAAAAACATAAAAAGCCTCAATCCCAATCAAGACTGTTGTATGTACCAGGCTTCCATGTGAGTAGGGTATAGATTCTGCTTTGTCGTAATCAATCCCCACTGACACACAGCAAATGGAAAATGCAAACTTTTAGTGAGCAATCAGTCAGGAGATGCAAGAACAAAGACAGCGTTAGAGTGAATTGCAGAGCAAATGCATCTGGCTCAGTAACCCATCTGACAGTACCAGATGCTTCAGTGGAGGATGCTGGTAGACAGATGTGGGATAAGCTGTGTTTAGGGAGAGCTGTTTCTTCCTGACCCTATCAGTTCGTACTTTGCTTATGACCTTAATTAATACCCCTATTAGTATTTTTAAATCCTGCTAATGACATAGCTGATGTGGCTCCCTGTTAGTGTAACAGCTGAGCATCAGGATCCCTGGCGCATTTATTTTCCCAGCACTTATGGCAAATGTGAATCCCCAGTTCCAAGACCACAGGGAACAAAACCACAGAGAGGTGAGATTTGCTTAAGGTCAAAAAAAGAGTTTCTAGCAAGGCAGAGACTCGAGGCCTAATCTCTGTCGGGAGGGGACTGTGTTCCTCAAACATACCTAATCCCATTTTGAATCCACTTGTCCCTTAGCTCAGGACTGTGTGGCGGCAAAGAGCTAGTCTTGTAAAAACATTTCTCCAAGAACAACTGCTGTGCTGACATCTTAGCACCTTTGGAAGCCACTTGGCAGGTTATGGGTGCAGGGAACACACAGTTAGGGCATGACACCACCTCCCATCTACAGAGACCATGGGCATCACTGGACGTGGCTGATGGAGGGATGCCCTCCGCCTGCAGGTTTCTGGGGACAAGAATCCCACAAGTTCAGACGTCAGCTCTTGATGAAGATGAGCGGGTTGGCAAAAGCAGTTTTTGGTGCAGGGGCAGCTGAACACCTGCCACATGCCTTTTGAATTGCTATATAAGTTCCCCATGGCAAACAGTACAACTATTGATACACAGAATACGGATAATAAGGTTAATATTTTGAGTGCAATGCTTGGGAGATGATGGAAAGATGGAATAATAGACACGATCAGAGAACTAGAGGAACTTAAACAGAATAATGCATTTTCTGAAGAAGAAAAAAATAATATAAGAAAAGGAAATTTTTCCCTGTTGAAGCTTTTATTATTCGATATACTTAAAAGAAAAATAATTTCAGGGAGATGTAATGACTGAATATTCCCAAATCCATTAGCTTCTGCTGAAAGAACAGCTGTGTGGGAAACATAGGGAAATAATCGAGAAGAAAAATCTCATCCCAGCCTACTCTGGTGTTCAGTAGGCATAAGGGACTTTTGTCCTTCATAACTAACGTAATAACTCTGTGTTTTCATTACTCAGATAAATGATTAATCCCCATTTGAACCTCTCTAGATGCTCCACTTCCATCACACCTAACGACAATAAGTTCCACTGAAATATTACATAGGATTTAAAAAAAAAAGGTCTAGGACAGAGGACTGACTTAGATGAATGAAGTGCATGAATGAGGTCACAAACCTCCTTCTGTACAACTAAAAATGCGGAGCTCATCTCTCTAACCCAGGACAGCAACGCTGGGCACCCACCTCCTACCGAACTCTTCAGTTTGCAGTAAGACTCGCCAAGATATTCCACACTAAACCAGCCACTCGGGACTTCAAAGCCATGTGCTATATTATTATGTTTTATCGGTATGGCTATTAGGAACACAGGGCATCACTTTTTATCCTATGCTGACAGAGTTATGGCAAGCCAGCTCCGTTATGCTAATCGTTAGGGGTTTTTTAAAGGTAATATCTTCTCATTTCGCAGATAAGACAGGCTAAGAGCACGCACAGCGTCACAGTAGCTTGGCTAATGAGCGGTAATTTGTTAAAGGAGCAATTAATTTCAGCAAGAAGTCCATACTTTCCCTGGCACAGGGAGAGTCTGGCTCCTCAGACGCTCCTGCCACTTCCCTCTGCTCGTGGCAAGCGACTGAAGCACGACGCGGAGAAGCCCCGGTGCCAGCCCCAGAAGCACAAACTGCTGCAGACCAACTGGCCAGTTTCTGCTCTGACAAAACACCACGGCCACACATCCATGCCTCTGGGTGACCGAGGGAATGTCCCTTTTCCCTCCCGTTTCAGCGCCAAGGAAGACAGCAGCTCTGCTGCTGGACTCCCAGAGAGCTCTGCCCGACAGAGCCCAGCCCCAGCGAGCAGCGAGGCTGCCGAGTTCCTCTCCAAGACAACTGCATATCAAATAGAAATCACACAAGCACTCTTGATAAACAGCAGGCAGCCCCGCTCCTGCCAGCTAACAGGATTAATCTAAATGCACACAGACACAGCTGGGCAAAATCAAAACATCGAGCAGAGACTAAATTACACCACTTAATGGCAAAACGTCTTCGCGGCTCCCGCTCCATCCTGCCTTTCCCCTCGCTGCAGCTATGGCAGGAAGGAGAAGCCGCAGTCCTGACCCCCAGCCCGGGCAGGAGCTGGTTCTGGATGAGCAGATCTTGGAGGTGAAACCCTGGCATCCAGCTCTTGTAGGAGCAGTGGGCTGGGGAGAGCAATGCCAGGTCCTGGAGGAGCTGGGGTGACAACTCCCAAGGGCTGAGAGATGAACTCGCAAACTGGGGGTAATGGGGAGGGCTCCTACAAAGGGAAAAGGCACCGCACCACAGGTTCTTATGGCTCTGCAGCCAACCCGTTAATGCCAGAGTGAGCTACCCCCTGAGCCTGTGGTTCATCGGAGCCATGGGAAGGGGTCTGTACCACCAAAGCAGTGAGCAAGGCTCCGTGTGGGCTGGCTCCGTTCACTTGTTGCTCACTAGAAACAGGAGCAGCTGTCCTCGAGGAAGGAATTGCCTGGCTTACCTCTTGTGACTGCTCCTGGCAAGCAAAGGGTGAACCTCCTGTCCCCGAGAACACGGAGACCTCAAGGTGACCAAGAAAAGGTCCTATCAAGCCGTGACAAGCTACCCTTCTGGTGGCTACGACTCCAGGACAGGTCACAAACTCTGCTCAAACTCAAATACGAGCTACTTCCAAGTGTTTCCTGATGATAATACACTTAAGGGAACACTGCAGAGACAAAAACCCGTTACGATAATACCGAACCATTCTGGTTTCAAATCAAACAATTCCAGTGACAGTCCTCAATTACTTTTGCACATTACTGAGGCCGTAGTGGAAGATCTGCTTCCCCTTAACAGAAGTGACAAACAATATTCTCCCCCGAGCAGCTCTGAGAGAGCTCCACATAGTCGTAGAGCAGTGCTGGGAAGTCGGGTGGGAGGAGCAATGGACCAGATTTTGGGAGAGCTCTCAGAAAACACAGAACCCAAAAATAGATAGCTACAAACCAGCTTTGCTGTTCCAAACTTGTAAATCTTGTATTGTAAGATGTTGTCAGTGCTATATGCCATTGAAGTTAATCAGGCTAGGCTCAGTGAGGAAAAGCTTACATTGATAAAACAATACTGGTCAACATGATTAAGGCTAGCTTGTGGCTTCTGGATGGAATCTCCTTTTAAATTCCTATTAATATTAATTGGTGGGAAATATGTCACAGGAAAAAAAAACAAACATGGTCACAGAGCAAATGAAACAAGTGTCCCGCTCAACAGATGTTATTCTCTCGTTGTTTTTTTTTTTGTGTGTGTGTTTTTTTTTTTTTTCCTTTCAGAACATTTATATTTTGCTTGTGGGATGCAATTCCACTGCTAAGCATCGTCCTGCCTGGAATTCGGTCCCTGGTGGGCTGAGGAGGGAGAGCTGGAGCTCAAGCAATGTAGAAACTCCGTTTTGTGCAAATGGTGTTTCCTCTTTCAGGATAACTAAGTCTGTCTTTCATAGCAGAAGGGAAAGATGCCTTCTATTTAAAGCAGATGGGTTAACAGTTCAGGAAAGGAGGATGAAAAGAGATCATGGGAGGAAAGGTTCTTGGAGATGTAGGGATTAGACAGTGGAGATAGGCTGGCACTTGGCAGACACGAAATTACACAGGGCAATTTGTACTAAGAACTATTCTGACCCCGTCTTAAATCAGTTCTTTAGAGTCTCCCCTGAGGTACCACAGTAATTTCCTTTAGCTTTTACTCAAAGGCCAGACTTTCCTCTAGGCAACTTCTTTTTCACAGGTTGTCTGGGCGATCTCAAATGGCAATTGCATTACCAGTACGACCAGTTCCCCTCATTTCTGCCCATCAGCATGTTACAAACTCTGTTACCTGCCACAGAATACAAATTCCTGCCTGAGGCTGGTGCTCCAGCAGCTTTTAAAGCCCCAAGTCCCCTGTAAACTCGACATGATGGCCAGATCCCCAGCTGGGCTGAGGAGCTGCAGCTCTGCACGCTCCGGCTCTGCAGCACAAGTCAGCACCAGAGGTTTCACCACGCTGCCCTTTGCCATCGCGTGCTTACTCTCCACATCCCTTCGTTTCCATGCCTTGTATTTCACTCTTTCCCACATACTCTTTCCTCCCACAGCTTCTTCCTCCTCATGCGTGCCATCTCCTAATGAGGTCCTCTCTGGGGCGTTAACCCTGAGCACAAACTTTTCCAAGGGGAATGTCAGACATCAACATTGGAAGAGGTGCTGGCACAGTTCCTGTAAGATCGGTCCCTAGCCTGGAAAGCCTCCATCAGATTTCGGACAGCACCCTCCGTCTGATGCCTGCTTTGGCTTATGACTCGAGACCTAGCAGCTAAAGGGAGATCGGGATAGCAAGCAGAAATATGGAAGGGCCAACTGGGAGAGAACCGCTACCCTCTGCTAGCCCCAGTCTGAGCAGCTCAGCAACGTCCTGGGCCCACTTGCCAGGTGTTATGTCTCCACTAGAAAATCTGTGTATTTCTGTGGCACTCTGAGCATGTTCCTGTATCTGGACATGCAAGGTCCTGCACAAGGTCCTTAGGGACCCCAAATGGATACATACCCCTCCATCTATTATTCCTTGCCCCATTATGTTAAGCAGTACTGTTAAGCTGTTCTTCCAAGCCAGGCCTTTCTAGTTCTAACTTTAAAAATAAAAAACTCTCTCATTGCTTAGGTTTCTGCAGATATGGGGATGGCAGGGGGAAGAGCACCCTTGTTGGATCTATTTGAATTATACATCTTTCCCATATTATATAGTCACAACGTGTCTATGTCCACGTGCACAGTGTTCAGAGAGATCAGACTGCTGAGCATCTCTGAGACCTTCTTTTTCCTTTCCCTCATATTCCTCAAGTGATGCCTACCTGCCCTCCCTATTTGCAGCACAATATTTGAAAAACAAAACCAGACAAACACTGGTTGGCTTTGCATGTAATTTTTTTCTTTCCTAAGAGACCACAGAGATAAACCTCACAGTCCCAGCAGCAAATCAAGAAATCCTGCAGTACAAATATCTAAAAATATTTTTTACAATACTCATCTTGGTATTTACATATTTGCTCCCAGGCTCCCTATCTAATTAGACTCCGAGTCCCATATTCACTTACACTGGCAGATAGCTCTATTGTTTTCATGGTTTGGGCCTGTGAATATCTGGAGGGCTACAGTGTAATCCCATTTACCCCTTCGGTGAAGGAGGAGGCGAAAACAAAGAGGACTGAATACTGAAGCAGCAAGGAGCCTGCTTGCAAATGCTGAGGATGGCCAAGGCAATGCTAATGCAATCGATACTACGGGGCCTCTGTGCCCGGCTCCAACATGGGGCAAAGACTTATTGTCTCATTGAATTTATAGATCTCTTGGAAGATCTTTAACGTGAGCCAGGAACTAGACAGCTGGACTATAATCCAAAGAGAAGTGACTAGGTACCAGAAGAAAAAGACCATTGGCAAAGCCCGTAGATGTGAGAGGAAACCTCAGTGACAAATGACAAGGAGAGCAGAGGCAGGAGGAATTTCCAGCAGGCCATGCAGGGACCTGGGTTATCCACGAGCTGAGAGCTCCAGTGAGCTGCTGACTCCATGTGCAAGACAAAGCCAAAGGGAAGAGGATCGGTTCGTACATGAGCTGTCTCTTATGTCTGTGCAACACGAAGGAAGCAACCTTGAAGCAAAACTGGAGCAAATGTGTCTGTCGCCTCGCGGCGCAGATAAATGATGGGCTCACAGAGAAGCCAAGACATGCTCGGGAGGAGCAGTCACTGAGCTGCAGCCACGGAGACATCAGTTCAGTAATCGATGCAAGACATTTGGCATGACAGCTTCTCAGCTGGATTTGCGAGCTGGGTGTTGGCCAACCCTTGGAGCTGCAGGCGTGTTAGCGGGGATGTGGCCGTAAATCAGAGAGTCCCCAGCCCAGCAGCAGGTTGAGCTGCAAGGACCACACCAAGTGACACCAGCGCTCAGCAAAGCTCTTCCAAGTTGGATGGCTTGTTTTCATCAAGTGCAGAGGGGAAAGGAAAGGGAGGAAGCCAGTTTCTATCCCCTCTGGCAGATTAACAAAACCCTGCTTAAAGAACTGGGGCTTAGGGGTTCTGTACTGCAGCACCGTCTGTGGTACCCATGAAGTGCAAGGATGCACCATCAGTAGTTAGGAGTGTGCTGTAGGAGACAGGTGTATTAACCAGCTCTGCCTATTCTCCTTCAAACTTTCAGCAAAAGTAGCTTTCTAATCCAAAGCATTCCTTTTTTTTTTTCCATTTTCCAGACTGTGCTGCTTCCACATTTTGCAAGAAAGCAGAAGATGCCGTCTAAAATCAGCTTTGAGAAAGTCCCAGCATATCCCTTTCCCTTAACACAGTAAATAAAAATAAAGAATGGAGAAGTTCACAATTTTCTTGTATTTTCTACATGAGAAGGCAGCACCAAAATGGAACGATCTGAAAAGACAAGAACTGAGAAAATTTTATTCTAACTCAGCGCCTGCTTCCCTGCCACGTGAAAGGATGACAGCATCTATATCTGAGGGATAGAAGCAAGCTTGCTCGAACAGTGTGTGCAAAATCCATTTGCTATTCTTGCATGAAAGGGGCCATTGAGCTGTGTGGTATTAACCGAGCCTTTGTCTGATACCCTGCCAACTTGTTTGAAACCCTCCTTTTACCCGCAGCAGGGTCAACAGCCACTAGTGTGGCTGAGACAGGGCCGCGCTGCCGGCACAAAGAACCCATCCTGGCATTTTGTCTGCAAGAGAAATAAGCCTATAAGCTTAGGATTTCTCTCCTGGTGGTGAAAGCATTAGTCAGAAAGGCAGCTGAGAAGGAACCCTGATGTGCCACAGACTGACCTGAGGGGAGCTAACGGGCGAAAGAAATTAGCTAGTGGCTAAAGAAATTATGTCTCCCCAGTCCTGACCTATTTGTTTTCTAAAATACAGAATCAAAATCACACTGATCTTTATGGAAAAGATGCTTCAGGGATGTGCATGGCTCAAGGGGCTGACAAGAGACCACAAAGCCTTTCTTTCCACCTGCAGGCTGGCAGCAGACCTGCTCTGCTTTGTTAGCAGCAGGATGTCACAGAGGAATGACAACCTCGTAATCACCGGTGGCACGGGGCTTTCAGGCTGCACAGTCCAAACCTGGAATATGGTGATCGCTGCAAAAAGACTCCGAAGGTTTGGTCAGAAAGTGCTAAGCAGTGGGGAGATGGCTGTTGGCAGAGAAATCCTCTCTGTTGCTGCTTGTGCTACCAATGCAAAGCTGACTTTCCGCACGAGTCTTTCTATTATGCTGTAGCAGACCAGGGAGGGATGGCGAGACCTTTGCTCAGTGCATTTGCTGCATTTTCTCTCGGATGGGAATTATACGCTCAATTATATACCTTGGCAGCCTACTTAAACGGGGATCTTGTTGACCCTAAACAAGGAAAGGACTTCGATAGTATGAGAACCTTTATGTGCTTTGGGACTGCAGAGGTCTTCAAGGAAAACAAAGCTCTTCTGACAGTAAAGCTATGAAATACTATCCTCCCTCCATGCTCCTCTCACACTGAGGGGAATTGTAAAGGAGACAGTGGCATTAATTATTGATCCCAAACAGAATTAATAAAGAAAGAACATTTACTACGGCTGATGAAACGCTCCATGCAAGATTTTTATCCATAGGTCATTAGCAGAACCAAGACAATAGCGTGCAGCCCCCTTCATGCCAAACAAGATGTGATATGCCTCCTCTTCGACAAGGCAGCGAGACCACAGAGCTGCTCAGGACACAGATTTCCCACCCCGGATCACACGCGAGGAGATGCAGTGGTACTCAGGGCTTGGCCACGGGCTTTGCCCAGCTTCCAGGCAAACTTTCCTTCCTCCTTGCCCCAGGATTTCAACTACAAACCTCTCTGGGTGTTTTCTCATATCAAGGCTGCGCTGCTCAGGCACAGTATTTCTCTTTTTTTGAGGTTAAATTGATTTCTCATTTAGCTTAGATGGAGAACTGCTTCCCAGGGCAAAGCCTCTCTAGAGACCACAGTTTCTGCTAGCTATGGACATCTGAGAACGATACAATTTTTTCCCCATTCTCTTGGTTCATACAGACTAGCACCTATATAAATATTGCCAGTGCACATAAATCTACATAAATTAGCCCTTTCCCTCTTGCCTCAATGTCTAGTAAACCTCTAATCAGCAGAAAACCAGAAAGGAACAGATGAAAGATAAGGGACTAGATCCTCAGATTGCATCAAGTCTGAGCAATTCTTCAACTTCTGTTGAAGTTTCTCCGGTTTACACCACCTGACGGGTAATGCAAAGATTCTCCCATTGCCTTAAGTCAGGATGGTTTATGACCTACTTCTATTTATTTGCACTCACGAACTAACCTGCAGCATAAATTATAGCAAAGGGAGGGGATATTTTTCTCCTTCCAGAAAGCTTTACATTCATCAAAGTTAATTGTAATCGGCCGTTAGCTCCCGTAAATAATCAGATATATTGCTATGACACAGCATAAATCCACCCAAATTATGCTAACAAGTAGGATTTTGAAAAAGTTTAATCAAAGTTTTGATATGGAGTTGCAATCAGTAGAAAACTGCTGGTTTTCACCACTCCCCTGTCTGCCATCATCACAAAACTCCTGAGAACAGAGAAGAGTGAAAGCTTCAAGGGTCGGGAGCTGGAAATCACACAAGTGGGGCACTAGTTTCCCGTACATAACTTCAGGCTTGTATTTGAATTGCCATCAGCAGCATGACAGCAGTACCATATATCTGCAGGGCCCTAGGAATGGAGGGATTTGAGTACAGATTAACAAGGTTTGGGGTATCTATTCTTGACACGGTTTTATACTGCCCTCCTCCTAACAGCCGTCTTGTAGCCCAGCGAGAACTGCAGCAGTCACCTTGTTTGGCTCGTTCCCTCTTTAGCCTGGAGCTCCGAGCACCAGCTCAGTTTCAATCCATCACTCTTGAGGTTGGATGTCTCCTCCTAAAAAAGTCCCATTCCTCTGATCAGCTCCCCTTCTCTCCTACAGAATTTCTACAAGATCTTGGGCTCCTCACAAAGCCAGGATGCTCTCCTCCCCTCTGCATATCAAAAGCCAGAAAAATTGATATTTCTAGACTCTGGGTAGCTGGAGATGAAGGTTCATTCTGCCCCCGACCCCACTGGCTGGGCGATAACGCAGCCTGCCGGTGCATCCTCCTGCTGCCAGCATTGCTACAGCAGCAGCAGCAGGGAATCACCCGTGTAGGCAAGGCTCACAATTTCTGCAAAGTGGATGATAGGACTGTAATTTCTTGTCTGATGTTGTCAGGGACTCACGGCAAACTCAATTAAAAGTTGAGGCCAGAAGGGGAAAAACTAACGATGTGTGTGTGTGTATGTATATATGTATGTGAATGTGGATGTGTCTGGGACAAAAATGATGATTGAAATGTTCCTGTGCCCCAGCAATAGGAAGTGTCTGCTTTTGGCAAAAAATGGGGGAGTCAGAATGTGCTGAAAAAAAACAGGAACATGACCGGGAAGGAATCCAGCTGACAAATTACATTGAGAAAAGATCTTCCAGGCACAGGAGGCAATGCGTTGCAGTTCTGATTGAATAGACTTGTTAATAAAAATACACTGAACAAAAAAATGAAATCGAGAGCAAATCCCTTCAAATAAGATTTTAGCTCTGCCCTAAATCCATGGCTTTATTTATGAGTTCCTCTGCCCTCGCTTGCTCAACAGGACAGTGGGAGAAAAGAAGAGGTGAAACCAGACTGAAAGGTGTCCTGTCCCTCCCCAGCTCTGACCCTGAGGCACAGCTGTGGGCAGAGGCAGCAAGCCACAGCAGCTTTGGAACATATTTTCCCATATTTTAAAGTTATCTTGTTTTCCTGAAAGTGGAGACGACCTTGAGGCAGCGAAATCTTGGTCATCATACTGTATACACAGCCCTGTCCTATAGTAGGCCAATATTGCACCTTTACAGCAGCAGCTTTGGTCTCAGCCCCCTCCATGGAGCTCTGTTCCCTCTGCTTTGGTGTTTTACCCTGTATCAACACCCTGGAGGTCCGTAGCAGGTCCCAGCTGTCTGATATTATGGCTGGAGGGCTCCGTGGAGCAGTGGCTCCATCAGCTTGTGGTGGGGCAGGAGGAGAGCTCTGTCTGGGGTGACCCCTTCCGTGAAGCACAAGGACGAAGCACTTTGCAGACTTTGGGCACCGCACTTCTGCATTTCACGGGTTTGGTTTTTTGGTTGCTGCAGTCATGCCAGCTTCTCACCTGTAATGAAGAGGCCAGCACCGTGCTTCATTAGCACCCATTTCAGGTGCAACATTTAATTGTCAGCTTTGGGAGACACCTTTAGTGTCACATAGGGAATTGGGAGCTGGTGCAAGGGAAGTGCAAAGACGCTGCAAGGAGGCATGAAAAGGGATGGAAATCTCACAGGGCTGAAGCTGCTTGAAAACGCTCAGCTCTGCAACGCTGCTGGATGGTGCTGGGCCAGCTCCAGCACTCCCAGATTGCTAAATCCCAGCGCACAACGTCCCGAGCTGTCCTGTCCAGCCTGCACTGTCACTTGTCTCATCCCCCCAAGTATCACATTGCACAAAAATTGCCTTTCCTACATGTCCTTGCTCAGCATCGCTGCTTGGACTGCTTTTTGCTACCTTCCTTGGTGCAGAAACATGACGAGCACCACTGGAGGGCCCACAAGTTGTTTAAAGGAGTCTATCCTATATTTGCCACCCCCTGGAGTTAAAATATAATGAGATCTATAAATAATAAATAAATCAGCAATTCTTTTTCATGTCTTTAGTAAGGCTATTCTCTAAGGCTACATAGCTTTTAGAATTTTTAATGGAAGTGGAAGGGGGGAGCTAGAGAGTTTTCCTTCTTGATTTTAAAGATAAACACATGATTCCTGGAGCTGAAGCTTTAAGAAGAAAATCAAGAAAATGAAATCTGATGAAACTGTCTGTATCAGGCCAGTGCAGGGGAAAGACAGAAGGAGAAAACGGACCAAATTTTACTTGGAGCTTTCTAAGAGAAACATCTGCTCCCACCAGACAAACAGATCAAGATTTTCGTGAATGTATATATGGCAATTTGAACAACTCCTTTCATGCAACAGGGTGTTTGAAAAGCGAGCTCAGTGCCTGACAGATCTACAAAGAGGGACGATAAATGGGGGAGAGGAAACTGGTTTGTACTTATTACTACGGGTCTTGTGAGCTGGGGATCAGACAGACAGCTTTGTGGTCATTCAGTTCAATGAGCAGGGCAAAAAATAGCAATATTAATTTCCCCATACCTGAAAGGTGACGGTACTAGGTCAATTCAAGCAAAATACCCCTGATGAAATCGAGGGAGACCAAAAGAAGAACCCATCTTACACCCCTAGGTTCTGTCTCAGCAAAGCCTGCTCTGCCTGCTTCCTTCCTAATGAGGCATTTTACAATGCTGATGAGAAAATTCCCTGGTGGAACAGAAGCACCAGGGTGGGGACTGGGGATGTGCTCAAATTTATACACAGTAAGATGAAGGAAGGCACACGGGAAGATGAGCAAAGGTAGACAAATGGCAGGGAAGCAAGTTGACTTGCTGTATCACAGACCTCAACGTGTGCAGTGTCTCTTTACCTCCACCACCTCCCTTCTCCCCCCTGGAGAAGGAGCCAAACCAACACACAGGAGATGTGTGCCCTTTATTTATGAGAGCCTTCTACCCAGTTAGCCAGGCCCAGCAGAGCTTTTTTGCTTTTGTTTTCCCAAGCACCAGAACAACACGGCTAATCCTGCAGAATAATATTAATGTAATCAATATGATTATGCCCAAGAGAGAATGTCAGCCACCATAAAATAACGGAGCCAAAGGGATCCAGTAACAGAACAAAGGCAAGGACAAGAGCTTATTTTGGGATTTGTTTTGTTCTTCTGTCATTCTCTATCCAGTTTTCCCTGTACTATGCAAATAGATATAGATAGAGCATTATTCCTGCGCATTGCCAAAGAGAGCCAGCCTCATATTATGGCTGAGTGCTGGGGAGAGACCCTAGCTAAAGGATCTGCCCTGCTGGCTGGCTGAAATTACCTGAAGCTATGGCTTTGCTGCCAAAAAAACAGGTACGTGCTGCCCGTGCCGCCAGTACCTCGGCGCTCAGCTGATTATCGCACAGCCCAGCCCCGATGGGGAGCACCAAGCTGAGCATCCTGCTGCGGGGCCGAGCAGAATTTGCAAGCTGCTGTCCCCGGACAGCCTGCCTGCAGCGGCTGCAAGCGGTTAGCACAGACCCGAGGCCGCCCTCCTACATGGCAAGCGCTCGCATTTCTTCGCACTTGAAAAGTTGACAAACGCAGAACAAGCCGATTAGCCGAGATCTTGAAAGCACTTCCCCACACAACCCTAATTAAGTGATTTTCTAGTGCTCCCACAGCTGTACCTGGATGAGAACCTGAGTCCTGCACTCGTGTTCTGAGACTGCGTTTATGGAGTGAGTCACTCCCTAGCTTGGGAAAACCTGGGGCTTGCTTTTGAGAGCATCAAGTTTTCTTTCTGGAGTATTTCAGAACACCAGAGCTGGAAGGGGGGATTTGTCTCCAACACAGCCGTGCCTGCAGATTCCCTCAGCCTGAGCACGGCTCTGACAGCAGCCACCAGGCACCCTGCTCACAGCCGCACTGCTGAGAAACTTTCGGTTCAAGTTCTCCTCTTGGGGTCAGCATCTCCCACCCCACACACAGGTCCCTTCGGTCTTTTTCTCCATGTTTTTAAATCTCTCATTATTATTCTTCTAAAAGCTCTGAGATGGTCCCCAGAGGCCATACAAGAAAAGAGAAATTGAGTGAAGATTAAAATGCGGATCTAGAGTTGCTAATGCCCCTCGGGAGTTATACAAGCATCCACTTGGAGCGGGTCCCATCTGGATAGCAGCAAGAAATGCTCGAGAACAAACCTGGAAGGTTAGTTAACATGTTCACTTTCTCTAGATCGCACATCCTTTGACTTTCACCCCTTTCTGGTGGGCTGAGAAAGCCTGGCTGCTCTTCCAGAAGATACCAGGCTTGTGCACGCCTGGCCAAGTGCCTTCACCTCCTAAAGTCTCAGAGGATGAAGGCTACAGCACAGACAGGAGACGGCCATAAGAAGGGCTGGACTCAAACTATTCAGAAACAGCGAGAGCTGCTCGGGTGAACGGGAGAACTGGGCTTGCCCCTTAGCCAGCATCAGAGACCTCAATGGCAAGGTTCAGCTCTGCAAGCGGAGATGCCTCCGGCACAGAGCTGTCTGCGCTAATCACCTAGCAATGCCACCTGGCTACATTTTAAACCAGCAGAGAAAAAAAGGACACTTTTGGCCTGCAGCTCATCTCCTCCTTGCCCAGCGCACCCTGAGTTTTGCTTGGGACAAAGCACGGTGCTGAGCCGCCTGCTCTCGTAGTGCTGCGGCCCTCTCTCCTGTTCAGTAGTGTCTGCAGGCAACGAGCTATTTACTTCTCCCAGATCCTCATATGCTCTCGTAATGCCTTTGTTTTTGTCACAGATTTTTGTGTGCACATGTGTTAAATCTGGGCAGGAATGTGTTTGAACCTTGAGCCAGATTAGCCTGGGTTTTATTTATTCTTGCTGGGACTTGCACTCCAGCCCCTGGCTGACATTATATTAATTGTTTCTGTTGTGTTATCCCTACAAGCAAGGGGTGTGTGTGTGTCTGAAGAAAGCCTCATGTGCCTTACAAACGTGTTTCAGCTCCCCTTTGCTTCCTCCCCAGCCTGTTCCAGCACTGGCACCCCCTGAGCTGGTAGCCCTGCTGCTTCCTGCCTCTCCCAAATTCTGGTCATCCCTCTCCAGGACCAGACTCATGCCCTGCTCCATCATCCTCCCTGCTCACCCCAGACCCTCCTGTGTTTCTCCTTCCCTCCCTGCCTGCCTTCGCTGAGGGGGACACTGCCTTTGTCCCACAGCCAGCAGCCCCCAGGCCCCCAGATTCTCCTGTCTGTGGGGTCAGGGCCACTGCTGGGGTGAGCCGGTGGTGCTCCCGAGCTGCCCATGGCCTGCTTGTGCCTTGCTTCGAGAGCGATAAGAGACAGCTACCAGGTGCCTCGTGGTGTGCCGGCAGGTTATTTATATGCAAATGCCTTGCCTGCACTGGCTGCTCATAAACACGGTAACAAAACCTTGCGTGGAGCTGGGACATGGGCAAGGTGTGCAAGGGTGTTCTGATCCTGTGGCCCTCCGCTGCGCTCTAGGCCCTCCGCAGGTCTACCAGGGCCCCCCAGTGCCCTCAGAAAGCCTCCCAGTAACCCCCAGTTTCCTCTAGGATGCCCTAGAGGCCTCCCAGGGCACTCTAGGGTGCCCTTTGAGACTCCTCTTGAACCCTAGAGGCAAAATAAGGACTCTTCCTGGAATCTAGAGGCCTCTGGAGGCCTTGCAGGGCTCTTTAGTGCACTCTCGCGCACACTGGAGGCCTCCTGAAAGCAGCCTGGTGAAGAAACCAGCGAGCAGCTTTACCCGGAGGCTGCATCCGAAGCCCATCGTGACAAAGCACCCCTGCTCCTCGCCTCCTTTCTGTCTGTGCTCACTCCATCTCCTGACGTGTTTAATTTAAACAGTTTGAGAAGACCATCTTTCTAGGAGACGTTACTCCTCCGTCAGCACCAGAGGGACCAAGCTCTACCTGAAGCTCCTAGGCAAAAGCGCTACACAAGTGGTATCTATCTGACTTACAAACACAATCCCATTATAGTAATAACATCACCTCCAATGGTACTGAGGTATAAATAAGCCCCAAACTCCGTATTCACATCCTTTATTTATTAATTCATTTTGAATCCCTACCTCTTCTGAGCTGGGAGCGTGCTCTGCGGACTACTCCGGCTTTAACACAAGGAAGCATTCCTTGTGACAAAAGCAAAGCACATGTGGATAATTAAGAAAATGCTGATTTCACATGCGTCTGTAAAGGCTGAGAGGGGGAGAAGCGGATCTGGGTCCTAAGCCCATCCCTTAGGATGACAAGGAACAGAGAGCTGGTGGCAGCGGGGCGCTCTGCGGGCAGGTGTGCTGTCCTGCTCTGCACCCGAGCCTCCTCTCCAGCCTCGAGCACAAGCCCTGCGCACCTTTGGCAGCAGCACGGGAAGGGCCAGAGCCCTCTCCCATCTCTGCAGGCACTGAGCAGCTCTCAGCATGGCACAGGAGCTGACTGCACCCATTTGGTGCCCTGGCCGGCGACTTCCCCACGGAGGTGGGCACTGCGACCCCTGAAGGAGCCCGTCAGCCAGCGCTGCGAGCCGCGCAGGGATTTCTGCTGGCAAGGGCGCAGTATTTCACTTCGATGACACTTGCTTTCTTAATATTTTAATCAGGCTGTTAAGCTTGAGACTGGAGGGACACAGACGGCTGCCGCCCTTCCCACTGTGCCTTCTCCTGCCGGAGCCAAGCCCCGCAGCGAGCGCGGCGCTGACAGCACGCGGATCTCTGCTTGTCCCAGCTCCTGCATCACACTGCCTGCTATGCCAGCGACCCAGGGGCACATTACCCACCCTCCTGCACTGAACTCAATAGTGCTTGTGTCTGGGAAAAGCAACAGAACAAGAGGGAAAGTCAAGGCTGAGGCGCGACCAGGGCTGCGGGACTCACTTCTGCCTTCCCTACTGACTGCAGATGGCTAAATGCCACCACGCGCTCGCTTTCCAGCCAGTCCCACGTCATTTTCTTATGAGTGACTGGTAATAAAGGCATCAGGGGAAGGACGGAAACCCTCAACATTCAGCCCACGTGCAGGATTCATAGTATCATTTATTGCCTAACAAATTCCCTGCTACTTCAGTAATTTAGGACATTTTTGATGTCCTTGATCTGTTTTGCTTTCTTCCCTCAGGTTTCTGTAGCTGGGGAGCTTTTGGTCTCGTTTTAAATGTATTATCCTAGTGTGTGCGTATCCTAAGGGAATGTTTCCAAGACTTGTGCACAGAGAGGAGATTTTCAAGATGCTCGCGGACACATATATTATGGGACTGCATATTTGCAAGGGACGAGATTTGATGAGCCAGATGATTGCTTCTAATCCCGAGTCCTGTATCGTATTAGTGTAAGCTGAAAATTTACATTGATCATATCCAGGTGGTGAGTTCGTCTGATGCTCGTTCTGCTCGCAGGAGTGATCAGGCTGTTTCAGAGAGACTTCCAAATAGGTGTGGAAGAGGAACCTGGTCCACAGCAGAGAAAGGCAGAAGACTGCTAAAAGCTTTCCTCGCTCTGTAATTCAGCGAGCACAGAGATGAATACTGCAATGAGCTGAGATTTCCAGGTCTAACCTGCAGCTTCACCAAGTCCTTTTTAGGAGCAAGAGAGCAAAGGCTCTGAGGATTAAATTTCATCAGCTCCAACATTGAGTGCAGAACTAACTGGGCTGAGCCGTGGCAAGCCCCAAACAAGGAACGTAACAGAGCAACTGGGAAGGCAATGGTGGACATCCCAGTCTGCTCTTCAGTCTGGCAGCTGGGTTGTACCCAGCCCTGCACGACACAAGATCGCAGGAGGGTGTCGGGTCCTTCGCAGGAGACAGGCCAATAAATCCTTCCTGCCACCGCCTGCACTCCTGCTCCTCACCAGTACGTTTTGACAGGGAGAGAATTGAATAGCATTGCTAACAGACAGGGAAAAAGTTACAGGGTTCATTTAGAAGGCAGTAAAGAGGGAATTTTCAATTTCCTTTTAAAATCGCAACATAATAATTCTTTCGTAGTGGTTTCAACAGGGGAGCAGGAGCCAAAGGGACCTCAAAGCATTTCAGCATCCAGCTCCACGACTGGCTGGGTGCTGTGCTCTGAACAAGAAAACAATGGCATGCAGCCAAGGACTGCAGGCAAACATAAGGGCTGGTGCAAATTTCCAACACCTGCAATTCCAGCTAACACTGTAACCTCTTTATGTTGAAGTATGTTCCAAATGGATAAGGAGAAGACCCCTCTAAAGCAACCTACAGTATCCCAAGGTAAGCAGGGCGTTGGGGTAGCCCTGGGGAACGAAGCCCTGGAGACAGTGGGTGATGCGACCGAGGTTTTAGAGGCAACCTGTGGCACTGCAAAGAACTGATGCCGAGCTGGGCCCAAGTTAAGGGTGAATGTAAAATCAGGCTTCTGCCTTGCGTGTATTTGAAGATATATCCTATAACAGCCTGGGAGCGTGTGCGTGCTCGCACAGTGGCAGACAGTCCTGAGGATACATGTGATGGTATTGAAGTCCTACCGTTAATTAATTCCAGTTGGTACCTCCTGTTAAATGACTGGGATTTCAAGGCCATTCCTGAAAAATTGGAACAGATATCAGGAAGGTGTGCTGTCATTGAGGCAGGATGCATGTGTGAGGAGGGGGTCCTGGAGAGGCCGTGAATACCTGCACACACCAGAGCAGTCGAGTCACACAAGCCAAGGAAGCCTGTGCACAGAGCTAAGCGAAGTAATCACAGGCTTGCTCGGTGAACTCTGTTTTCCTATTCTTCTTGCCATCACCTTGTAAATAGCTACAAACTAGCCTCAGCTGGACATACAGGGAGATGATTGATGCAATCAGCTTATATGTAATTACTGACCAAAGTAATGTGGGCAGTCTCCTGGTGTTTCATTGGGATCTAATAACAATACATACATAATATATAAAGATACACACATACCATTTTCACGCACTTGTATTTATATTTATGCCCATGGTTAGATGATTAAAAGAGCTGTGAATAGTCCTGAAGGCTCTGTTTTGCTATTGTATTAGGGGTTTTGAGAGGATGCCAAGAGCTGATTGCTGCTACAATGCAGCAGTTCCTGTTTGGATCACACAGGCCACACATAAACATATGAACTCCTATTTAAATCCATTCTGCAGTTCCCTGCTCTTTGCATTTATTCCACTTTGTATTAGTATTTTTTCTCCCTCCTCATATGGACAAGAGCTTCATTTGCTAAAGCCAAGTGTGATGCCACAGGGATCAATAGCATAATGATAAATTCTCTCTAGCTCAGGACCTGATTCTCAGTCTTTTATCTGAATTACTGTATTGATCGGTGGAAAAAATGGATTACAAATAAAAATACAGGACAATTAAATGCTATGCAATTAACACTAAGCTTCAACAAAGACAACTTAAAGACAAAGGGTAGAACTCAGTAATCAGCTCTTGTTCCTCCTTTTTTTAAAGGTATGAACCCTTATGCTTCAGTGGTCAGGCCAGCCTCTAATTGGTATGTACTAGGAAAAAGCTTTCCCCATGGGGAAACAGGTCTAGTTATCCACCGGTGACTTCCTCCCTAGCATCTGGAGCCATTTATTGCAGGAGGCACAGACTGCTCTGGTAGCCCAATGGCTTGATCCTCTAAGGCTATTTCTCTGGGAAAACAGCCAGGCTCGAATACCAATTATCCCATCTGAAATCTGGAAAAGCTCCACTGACTTTAATAGGAATAGTTAAATTTGGAATAACTTCGTGTAGAGGGTTCATCCAGGCTGAAATGTGCACGGAGGAGTGTACGTTTCAGCCTGAACTAGAAGGACCTCTTATCAACGCCACTGGGAACAGCACGAGGGAACAGGGAGCGCCCTGAGTGCTGTTTGGAGGCAGTGTGACAAGAACTCCTCCCCCAGAAAGCAGTTGCAAATTAGTCCCGTAAATCTCTGCATTTGCTGCTATCACTACGGATTGGGGGGTGTGGAAGGGGAAGGGACAGAGCAGTGGGATTTATTACTTCGTAAACAACACCAAGGCATCCCCCAGAAGCAGAAACACTTTGGGATCGATTAAGCTTGACCTTTAGGCTATGCCACGGTAGCAGCCTTGGCTGGTATTATCTTTAGAAAGCACTGGTAGGAAACGGCTTCCAAAGAACACAGAGCAAAGCTGTATATAGGCCTTCCTTCCCAATATATAAGCAGCTAGAAGTTTGATAGCTCGCTGTTAGCCCATCTGTGGCTGTAGGTCACTCTCTCAAATCTTCATTTATGTCAGGTAATGCCATGCATCATTGATTTCAATTGAGGAGACGCTTATTAATAAGATTTAGTGTATTGGATTCTAAGACTAGCAGAAAGACCATTTATGTCACCATAATGATCCAGAAAGCTGGAATAACTCATCACATCACCGTGTAATTTTCATTAGATGCTTGCCACCGTTCTCAATGTTAACAGCTTGCTTAGAACATCTGGGCTCTACCGCAGGTCTCAGGATCTGAGACCCATATCGCAAATAATGTGGAGCTTGCAAAGGATCCTCTGTTAGAAGTGATTAAAAATATTAAGATTAGATTAGTCGGGGAGGAGATGAATAAAAGGTGACATGATAGAGGCATGTAAGGTAATAAATGGCACAGAGAAGGTCAGCTGGAGGCTCCTGGTTTTACTTTTCGTAATACAAGAATCCAATTAAATTAAAAGGCTATTCATTTAAAACTGATAAAAGGAAATACTCTTTTCACATGCGGTGTAATTAGGCAGCGGAACTCCGGAGTACGAGGTGCTGCAGAGGCAGGAATTTAGGATTGCCCCAGAAGAGGGCGTGTTCTCAGAGGCAGAGCATCTTAGCTCTCATCTTGAGCTCTGTAGGATAAAAGGCTTAGAGGGATACAGACTCCTGCTTTGGCCTATAAATCAAGTGCAAGAGTCTGGGTACGAAGCTCGTAACAGCTGGCCCAAAGGCTTCCTTTCGTTTCAGAGGGGCTTGCTCCTGTCCACGGCTGGTGCGGGTGGCAGGGAAAGCCCTCGTGTAATTTTATTGCTGGCCTTTACTGGGAACCACACGCTTTCTGTCCTCTGAAACAGCAGCACTGGGTTTGGCTGGTTTGGGATGCAGACTAAAGTGGGCATCACTGAGTCTGGTGATCGTGGCAGAAGAAAAATATCCCTACTTCCATTCCTGAATGAAAGGATTCCAGCCTTAAAGTGAAGCGATGCAAACTTATCTGTCTTTCTGAGAGAAAAAAACAGTGTTTATAATTAAATTAAATACCATTTTTTTAAAGCAAGCCTTTAGGAGGCATTGTCTGCAAGGTATGAGTGAGAAGACCTGGTTAATAAATCTGTCTAACATATGCTTGGAATATCAGATGAGCAGTCACCAGCACAACCATTACAATAAAGATGCAGTATTATTTCACTATTGCTATTTATTTGCATG
This sequence comes from Anser cygnoides, assembly GCF_040182565.1. Lineage (NCBI taxonomy): Eukaryota > Metazoa > Chordata > Aves > Anseriformes > Anatidae > Anser > Anser cygnoides. Next base: position 4,853,041 of record NC_089893.1, on the reverse strand, counting down.
CCAACAAATGCCATCCAGATTAGGCTCCTGTTACGCTAGGAACTGTGTATACACACAGTAAGATAAGTGCTGCTAAAAAGCACTTGTGATCTCAATTTAAATTAAGCACAACAGGTATAAGTAACAAACAAATGTGGGCAATGAAAGAAAATGCATAAAAGCTCGAAAGATAAGGAGTGCCCAGAGGCTGCTCTTTTTTTTCCTTTCTTTTTTTTGTTAAGAACCATAGCTAATGAATGGCCTGGAAAAAAAGTGTATTAAACACCATTTTAAGCAGAAACATCACTGAAAAATAAATTCAGAGTTTCATAATCATAAACATTTATACAGGAAATATGATGCTGAGAGTTTTGCTTATCCAATCGGGGATTTAAAATATGCCGTGTAACCACAGACAAGAATCAAAGCTGCTCCAAATACACTTCCCAGACACTCTTAACTGACAAGATTTAGGCCAAGATTTATCAGTAGAAACTATTTTTAAATATCATGTTGCCATTAAACACGTTTCAGAAAGTTGCAATCACGGAGTATTCACAGAAAGCAAAGTGTCTGAAACTGCCACCAAAACTCATTTTGAATAAAATGAATGTGAGGACCGAATGGCACTATTTTTCATTTGAAAATGTCATTCTTTCAAAATGAAAATATGTTGTGAAAATGCACTAATTCTGACTGGGGGATATAAAAGAATATTGACGATGATGAGATGTCCTGGTTTGGCATTTTTAGCATAATAGTCTCTGATGTTTCCTTGTGAAATTATTTAAATTCTACTTTTTCACCTGATAAACCATAATCATCAACACTGAAGCAAACAATTACAGTTTTGTCAACTGATGAAGGTCCACCTAAACAGTTTTGTGGGTTTGTGTCTGTTCCTGTTATATCACTCCTTATAAAAACCATCTCATGTCTGAACTAAATGCGTTCACAGACCCATCTGTCAGGTCCATTTTTAGCTTCAATCAACGAGACATGGGCCGAGAACTACAAAAACTCATCTCCAGAACCACTAGAGCCGTCCACAGGAGGGACTGCAGCCCGTGATGGATTATCAAACTGCTTTTGCTGGGAGAATTCCCCGATTCTTGCTTCACACCCCCATTTTGAAAGGGTGAAACAAACCAGGGGTGATTCTGCATTTGCTGAGCTGCTGTCCGCAGCCTTTCACCCGCACGTTTGGGACCAGCTCTGCTCTCCTACCAGGTAACCTGCAAGGATAAAATGCTTTAGTGCCCTTCTGTGTGATGGGAGAGACTAACTGGGCTCAGCCTCTGGCTGGGGAATCCCACTTGCCCACTTTTCTATTCTTTACCCCCATTTCTGAGCTTCTCCCTCCATTTCTCCTGGCCATTACCTGCCATTGTGTGTGACCTGTGGATGCATCCCCTAGAGACGACAGAGGGAGGTTTTGACAAAGGTCTCTGAGACGAGCCACTCTAAAAGTGACAAAAATGTAAAACCCTGCTGAGCTAAATGCAACGTGAAAAGGGCAAAGCTAAAGTCGGCTCAGCAGAAGCAGTCCCCCTTGCTCAGAACAGACTGCCTCAGCAGAGACCAGGGCTGGCCTGCTGTTACCTCGCACTTCTGAGCAACAGGACTTTTAATTCAGCACCCGGGGGCGAGAGGGAAAGGCCTGTGCCTGATGACATTTCTTGTCTCCGATCCCATCTGCGGCCACCAAAAGTTCAGCTGGCGTTCCTGAACACGATGGCTGTCCGGGAGGCGTCACGCTGCCAACGAACTCACCCCAGCGTGGCTTCAGCGTACCGAGAACTCGGAAGAGAAAACCTCTCCCACCCTCAAAACCTCAATTAAAATGAAGAGCAGAAGGTGTAAGATGCCCTCTGGTCATCACACAAGCACCTCCTGCCTGAACCCATGCAGACACACGAAGCACACGCCGTCATTTCCAGCAAAGGGAGAATGGGACGTCATGCCGCAGCCCAGGGGAAAGTGACCACCAGGTTCGAGCTGAGTATAACACAGATGAGCACTGTGAAATGCCACTCTGCGTGCTTTAATTTCCCCACACGAGTGGGAGAAGGCGCTGCTGGGTTAAGCCTGGGGTCTGGAAAGGCGGTGCGCGGAGCGAGCCAGCCGCCCTGCATTCACACCAAAACCCCTGCTGCTGCTCTCCTGGGGGGCGTAAGCTGTTTCTTCCCGCTCTGCCCCCGTTCTACAATTCATGGTGCACACTGAGATTGGGAAAGCAACAAAAGAAAACAGCAGAGATAAATATTGTGGAAGAAGAGCAAAACTTTGGCAGCCGAGCAAAGCTCCCACGGAGGGACGTGCAAGTGCACGCACGCCCGTGAGCGGGGACTCTCGGGCTGTGCCAGGGAGCGGGATGACTGACAACAGCCTCTCGAGGGCTACGAGCCAGGCACGGCAAAAAGCCACCGCTGTAAAGCAGCAATTTGGCAGCGGCTGGTGCGCGGAACCACCCCAGGAAACAGCAGCAAAGACCAAGGTGTGAATCCAGCCCACGCAGCCCTGGCAAAGTCCTGCTCATTTCCTCGCAAAATGGGCTCTAAAGTGCTGTGAATCACCCAATTCCCAATTTATTTCTGAAAGCCATTCAGGAGAGGGAGAACGACAGAGGAACATCTGTGCTGGTAAGATATACTGGAACCCAAACAGCGAACAGTATTTCAGTGGGAATTAAACTTCTTCCCCTTCCTCGAGCTTGCAGTTGACAAGAATTTTCATGCAACAAAGGGAAAGGAAAGAAAAGCATTTGGCAACACCTTGGTTGTTGTTTTTTTCCCAGACAGCTGCTTGAGCAAGATTTTTATCTGCCCAGAGGTTACAGCTGACTGGTTGTGCCAGCATCATTAGCAGATAACATGAGCAGCTCGTCTGGAAAAGACAAACACCCATCTATCCCGCTCCTGCTCTCCTGTGGGGGTCACCAGCAGATGTCTGGATGAAAACACGACAGACACACTGCCCTCCCCAGCTTTCCCAGCTCCCAAACTGTGACTGTAGGGTTTGGCAACACTTCCAGATGAGGGATCCCAAGGATGCTTTCTAATTCCTGACTGGAGCACACCACCCAGGCAGGCACCATCCCCTTGGTGCGATGGCAGAGGAGGTCCCTCTGCTTCCCGTGGGCTGATCCCCATGGCAAAAAAAGCAGCGAGGACCAGAGCAGAGCTGTCTTTGCTCCAAGGGGACAGCCGTTCGGGTGGCAGTGGGCTGGGGATGCGTGTCCAGCAGGGAAGGCTGCCTGCAGCTGTGGCACTTCTGCTCTATGGCACCAGGATCTCAGATCCTATCCTGGTGGTTCCCTAGGATTAGAATAATACCGTGCTTTGATAACAGCACAGTGCCCATGAGGATCTCAGCACTGACTAGTCATTTTGTATCAGCCATGTGCTGAAAAACACTCCAGCAAAATATGTATACAGAGAGGAGAATTCCCATCGAATGACTGGATTTCAGTAGAGCTTCGCGGGACTTGATAGACTCAGGCAAAATGCTAGGGAGGGCACTTCAGCTTGCTACTTCTCTGTATGGGCTCATTAATTAAGGCCTCATATGAAAGCATCCCATAGTTTTCTCCTGTGGTGGCCAGGCAGTTCAGAGCAACGCTGCTGCTGTTCTTTCAGGGCTGTTCCTGCAGCACACACGAGCTCTGAGCTAGCAGAGACAGGAGCAGCTGCTCTCAGAGGAGCCAGGAGGGCTGCTCCAGCACATCCACACCGCTGAATAGCTGTCAGAGCTGCAACAAAATTTTCCTTCCTTAATGATGTTACTCCCCTGATCAAAAAGCACCACCTCCTGGCAGTGCAACACGCAGTTTGGAAAGGTTTTGTTCGCACAGGGACTTGGTTAGAGAAGGGCTGCTGAGTAGAGTCAGTTAGCACATGAAGAAGAGTGCTACGGGACTGAAGACCTCTCCACCATCCTGGGGACCCTGTTCTCACTGCCACGGGGTGGGTAACACCCTAGGAGCCCCTCTGCCTGTGCTGCAAGGTGAGTGTTTTGCCCTCTCTGCAGTGGCAGAGGGAGAGGGGGTCTCCTCCAGGGCAATAAACTCTCAGCCTGCTTTTTTCTGCATAAAAAACACATAGTAATGATGCTTTTATCACCAGCTCTCTGCATCCCTAATCTTGTAAGCGAATGCAAAGGGCTAAGGTTTTAAACGGAGACCTTGCCTTGGCCTGAAGGGAATTCCTGGTTCAGACGGCGGAGTTGTTCCTCCGACCAGCTCCAGCCAGCTGCCTGCCTTTGAAACAGAGCTGGCCAGCTTTCTTAGCAGCTCCAAAGCCCTCACTTCTAGCTTGCCCTAACTTGGCCTTCTTCCTGGTAAGAACAGGTCCAGCTCTGCTGTCATCTCATCCTTGCTTCTCTCTGGAACCTGGCCATATCTCAGCCTGTTGAATTTCCTACAAAATGGGATTGTTGCATCCTGGCAGATGAGCAGAGCGCTCACCTCCACGGTAACACATCTCACCTGGGGGCATAAATTTTCCTTATTCCCTTCCCCTGTTCCAAACCTTGCCTATTTTATCGCATTAAGACTCAGAGTCCATTCAATCCAAAGAAAAAGTGTGACGTTCAGCCTACAAGGACCAAACAAGGAAGCAGGGGACATAAAGAAAGAAAACAAAGAAAAAACTCACAGGTGATAACTACAATCGAAATGCTAAATACTTCTAAACACACACGGCTATATATAAATTCAGATAAGTAGATATAAAGCTTCCGCAAATATATTTAGGTTGAGAATGAAAAGGTTTCTGTCCACCTCCTGAGCAACAAGGCTCTGGAAAGGGGCAGGGAGGGACACAGGCACAGCCTGGCTACTTTAAGAGCAGAGTCAGAGCAAGACATTTCATTATACTTTCACGAGGAGCCCTGAAAATGAATAAAAACTGCAGACAGGAGGCGGGGAGGAATAAAAGGAGACAGAAAAATGTCCTTTAAAAGATCATTTCAGATGAAAGAGCATCATTTTCCATGGTCATATTACATTGAAGATTATATACTAAGGTACAAAAAATGTCCCTAAATATCAGGCTGGGACATTTACAGTCCTGGTTTAGAGATACATAGATCCCAAGAGCAAGACACATCTTGATCTGTCAGTAGCCCAAGCAGAGAGAAAGCCAGAACTCCTGGATTTTCCACTCGGTTTTGCTCTCCTCCTCTCCCAAACTCTCTCATACACCACCACCAAAGCTAGTCCTGGAAATTAAATTTTTGGGGAGAAACTTTGGGACACCCGGTTATCCGTCCCATTCTTCCTGCAATGGGAGGAGAGGAAAGGAGACCTCAAAAGCTAATTGGGTCTGCAGAATGCTTTGAAGACCTGGGAAGCGATGAGCTGTGCATGACAAAATGTGAAGTCCCATCATTTTACTTCGGGCTTCAAAGCGGCTGGGGGTGGGCATGGCCGTCAGCATCCTCATGTCGCCAGGGAACTGAGCCTGCAGCCCTGCCTGACACAAGGCAAACAGCAGCTGGGGCCTCCCCAGTCTCCTGCTGCTCATCTCAGTCTGCAGAGGAGCTGTGCCTGCAGGCTCAGGAGCCCTGGCCCTCCCGGGAAGGTGGGCAGTCCAGGCCCCAGGGTCTTTGGTGGTCCCAGCTGCTTTCCCCACTGGCCTTATCATGTAATTCCCACTTGTCCAGCATTTCTCATCTCTCCTTTCCCTCTCACCTCCAACACCATCGAACGCTGCTGGCCGTGAATTGCCTTTTGGTAGAAAAAAAAAAAAAAGATCAGCTCCTTCCTTTTTCTGAACCTCTGAATTTAATTAGGCTCATTCTGCACTTGCCTCGACGACACACGAAGAAAATTAATGTTACCAGCAGCCATCGCAGACTTCCACTGGGGCCCGTGGGAGTCTCCAATTACTTCCACTACTGGGCTACGTCAAGGATAAGAATAAAGGGCTTTAATTATTGACCCTACAGTGGTGGGCAATGGCAAGAAGATGGATACTTGGCTACCTCAGGGGTTAGCACGGGATCCTGATAGCTGCATTTGGAAGGGAATACAGCAAGGGTTGTCAGGAGCAAATAAATTCTGAGCGTGGAGCCTTCCAGCAGCCTACAGAAGCCACAGGTCTGCCTGGGCTGGCAAATGAACCAGGGCAGCGTGATGAAGAGTGCTCCTCAAGTGCACGGGACTAGTGGTGATGCATGTTTCTGAGCACTTGCACAAGTGCCAGTCCTAAAATAGAGCAGCTGAGCACCCACAGACATCTCTGCGCACAAAACTTCCCATTTCACTCCCCTCGGTTTAATCCTTCATAACGCCGCTGTGCTGAACACGAGCTATTGCATGACCTTAAGGGCGAGCAGAAAGGGGAGATAATGTGCAAGAAGGAACATGGAAGTCAATATTATTTTTTTTTTTTCTATCAAATAGATTTTCCTGGAGTAAAATACTTTCATCAACACTGAGGGGGAAAAAGAATAGAAAAAAGAAAAAAGGTGAAAAACTAAGGTTTCTTACATTTTGGGGGAATCAAACACTGGTAATGTACAGGAAAACTTTCACAACAGAAATTATTTTTGACAGCAAAAATGTCTTTAAAACCATGTTTTTACATGTTCTAAAAATGGCTGTGAACACGCCTAATCTCATGTGTGCGCACACTCACTTGCAGAACAATTTTAACAAAGCCATAAAAAAAAAAAAGACATTTCTCATAGGAATAGCAGAAAACCAAACAAAGAAAAAAATCACCCCTAAGCGCTCTCACCCAGCCATTTCTAGATGGAAAGGTTAAAATTCACTTTCCTGCAAATTCTAGCACAGAAACCAGAAGTGGTGCAGGTGCCAAGGCTTGCATCAGTCCACTCGGGCCCCACGCTGACCTCGGCACAAATCCGGCTCTTTTCCAAGCCCGTTCTTTTCAAAGGAAAGCTCTGAAATGCTTAGGACGGATGAGCTAAGTATGTCATGAGGTTTTAAACAGCCCCAGCTTTCAAGTCATAGTTTCCACTAAATAATTCACTATTTCATAAAAAAGAGGTGACACGTTTATTACCTATATTTTTATGGGGTATCCAATGAAATTTTATAGGAAGTATTTGGCTGCTGATGAATCAAACCCCAAAAAAAGAGAGGATTTGTCATCCCTCTGTTAATGCAGGTCTATATTTCCCATTAAACAGCTCTTTGGCTTCGCTGAAGCCAAGCTAGCTGTTCCCCAGCGAGGGCAGCACGGCGTCCTGCTGGAAGCCGATGAATCTGGGTCTTTGCGGACCGGCGCCGCGTACCTGCCGCCGTCGTGCTGCACATCTCCCGGCGCTGCGTCACACCCAGCTAGCACAGCAAGTGCGTGGGCTGAGCACCATATGGAGAAATGTAAGCAATTTAGGGAGATGTGAAACATCTATTTGGAGCCTAATTTAGCCAGGAGTCAACTTTTTCTGTTATTTTCTTTTTCTAGGAAGGATTTTCAACATATATATGGAGAAAGTAAAGGGCGAAGATATCTCTGCATTCAGCAGATGGGTCAGATCCAGCGTTAGTGTTATGAAGGATGCAAACCTCCCTTTACCATTTCCCTGCCAGACAGATTTCTCCATAGCTCTTGGGGTACAGGGCAACTAAAACAATGACCCACAATGAAGGCTCTTCAGTTATGAAATGCCTACGCCAGGAAAGCAGCTTTGTTCTGCAGATCCAAAGCTTCACAGGCTGTAGGAAAAAATAAACTGGCTTTTCTTTTTTTCTTTACTACATTGTCACCCATCTCCAAATCTTGCCACCACTTTCTCTCAGAGCTCTGGAGGAAGGTGGGAACAAACTGGTGCCCATTTTCCCTAATACCTCATTGCAGGAAAAATAGGTGCCATTTCTAGGGTCTGTATAGCTCAGCTCCGAGAGACTTTCACTCTTTCCCTTCTTGAATGGCTGTAAAATCTCTCTTAAGGGTTTTAAGACACATAAAAACAGCAAAGCCTGAAATGATATGTAGGTGGGTATGACGTATGAAGGACAACTTCACTCAATCCTACAGCCAAATAATGGCTCTTTGGGTAATTAGTATCTGATATTTTTAAACAGATGGGTCCCTCTGGCTGTGGGCACCTACAAGGCTGAAATCAATCCTGAACAAGTATTATATTAATTTCCAAGATCCTTGTCTCTGTGGACAAAAACCCGCTGTCTTCCCACGAACGTTATAATGATGAGAACATTAATATCAGATAATTATGACTTTGAAAGATTAAATGAAAAATAGTGATGATGAGGAAAAGGCATTATGTTAAATAAAACTACTGCCTGTGTAGGCTGTTAAGACTCGTCTGTTGACAGATTCAGACCGAAATAATAAAAGCAAGAGGAAGGAAGAGGTGGTTTCTTTCTGTCCAAAGTGGCAGAGGTGCAAATCTGAGGAAGGACTCCCAGGGAAACAGAGTTATTCAGACAGAAAAGGCATCTCCATTGATCTATAGTAAAAATGCTTAGCCCCTTTTTATAATGCTTTTCATCCTCAGAGCTTTTCATCTTTTCAGTGCATGCTCAGGGTTTTGATTTGCCCGATTATGCTTCTAACAATAAAAACACAGAGCAATCCTACAGTCTTTCTTTGAAGGATCTCATAGGGTCAGGGAGAACATCTGCCTAACCTGTGATATGGACAACTCTTCTTATCTGCCATCAGAGAGAGAGAGTTGTACAGGACACGGGTGCAGGTGGGCAAGCCTTGAAGTTAGAGCCAACATCTGAAGCCAAGATAAAGCCCGAGCGTCTGAAACTACAAATAAGAATCAAGGTAGTCAACAAAGATCAGGAGCTGAAGAGAGGATCAGTGAGGGAAAGATCAGAAGATGACACTGGAGGAAGCTGAGAGGTAGGAAAGAGACGGGCTGTAGCCATCGGATGCCTCAGCTGTCCTCCCAGAAAATAGCTATTGTCTCGCCACTGTCTGAAACAGAGCTACGGCCTCGCCGCTCCATCACCCACACCGAGCAACAGGAGCAAGTTCAGAGCCCCTTTCCAGGCCCAGCAGCTTTAGCAAGCAGATATCAGAGCTCAAAAAAAATGGAAAAAGTGAATCCCTAGGTCATTCCAGGACTGTTCCCTCCTTGCATGAGCTCCTGTACCTTGCACTCTCCTGGCCAAGCAGGTACCACCACCTGGGATGGATGCTGACCCCGAGGGGCACTGCAATACTCCAGCACTGCAAATCCCCAAACCCTTGCACGTTCCCAATGCTCCCATATTCTTGTTTCAGGTTTTTGCCTCTCTCCCCACGAATACACCCAAGCAAAGTAGAAACAGTCCCTTAAGAGGTAGAGACCAACCTGTTCATGCCTGCATCCTTTGCTGAAGGCTAGCACAGGGCAGAACTGTAATTGCTTGCCCAGCCCCATTCCAAGGCGTGAAAGAGGCATGTTTTCTTCCTACCTCCTTTTATTTTGCTTGCTCCAAAGGAATTTTAAGAATATAAAACCTTACTGCTGTGTAATAAGCACAATCCTCTTAGAGCAAAATTTGACAGGCACTGAAGGTATCTTAATGGATGCATTATTTCAAACGCTCCCTTCTGTTTGATATCTGGCAAGCGGAGGGAAATGTGATTAGAGGATGCTGGGGACACCGCATAGCTGGCCTCCCTCCCTGCCTCTCCTATTCAGATGGTTTCCCCCCTGTTGGTGACCTTTTGAATCTGGCTCTGATCTGGACCTGAATGAGAATTTCTGGCCCTTTGATGGAAAAGGTAGAAAAGTTTGTGTGCACTAAATTCCTTTTCTGTTCCTTAAAAAAGTTCTTAAAAAAGGTTCATTGCAATCCTTTAAGCCAGCCGCTTTTATCTATTTTTATATGGAATTTAAAGGTTTGTTTCCCATCACCACTTCCCTGTTGGTCCCTTTTTGATCGAATTACATCAGTAGCCAAGAGTCAAAACGTTCCCTGTAGCCATAACAAAGCTCCAGCTACACTCCAAAATGAAGATGCTGCATTGCACACCGGCATCGACTTCAGTGGCGATAGCTCTGAGTCAGGATGCAAGCATCTCCTTCACTCTCTTCATCATTAAGGTTTTAATGCAGTTTTGGCTCACAAGCTGGTGAGATGCTGCATTTTATAAGCTGTAACCAGGCATTAACATCCAGGCGTGTCGGGCTCTCCATTACCAGTCATGCCTTCTGCTGTGCTCTGCCCTGCTCCGTACAGAAAATGTTGTGTTTGCAGCAGTCCATTTAGTGGCTTCAAGGCTTGGGCAAAGCTCCTCACTACTCTCCCTTGAGGAGCATTATGTCAACAGATCCTCATCAAATCGCTAATTATAATAATTAGGAGAGGATGATCTAGGAGCTAACAAGCATGTTGACTCTGTTCGTGATGCCGTCAAACTCATCCTTCTTTCCCCTTCGCTCCTCTCCCCAGCACGCAGTCAGGGCTACAGCCTGACCTCCCCGCTCTGCTTTCCCCAGCAGGCACACGGGATTCAGGCACACCGGGGTGCTCTGGTTACAGCAGGGAGGGAGATTCCCAAGCTATCCCAGCTGCTGCAGCTGTTAATCAAAATAAATTAAGATAGATCAGAAAAAAAAAAGAGAAAAAAAAAATAGAAGCTACAAAACTCAACACAAGGAAAACTCTTGAACTCAGATACTTTGAAAACTAGACTGTGCTCCGGACTTCAAATTTCATGGCCCTGAAAAATTCCTATTGATTTTAATAGCATAGATCAGGTCCTGACGCACATCGATTTCCATTATCTTTCTCTCTCCTTCTGTTCTGCTGCTAACACCCATTCCCCTGGGATGCGACAGTCCTATTTTAACACGCTGCTTTCTCTGCAGGGGATAGTGCTTCATTAGCAGTCTCAAAAGGTGGGAGGGAAGCAAGTTAGCTCTGGGACATATGGCTGGGCCAGATCTGTCCCTGGTGTAAATTCAGCTATCTTGATGCGTGCACGTGTTCTAGAAGCAAATCTGGATGTGACCCATTTCTGTGTGGGCTGCGTGCTTTGAGTTTGCTGCTGGGTTCTGAGCACGGCAGAGCCCCGTTTGGATGCACGGTGAGCCTGTGGGGAGGCTGAGGGCAAGGATCAGGAATCTGCAGATGCAAAAGTGAGCAGATGGAGGGAGAGATCAAGAAACACCTTCTCATCTTTATTCTCAAGAACCAGATAAGGAAGTGGTCTAGACAAAAGTGACAAGATGGGTAAAATGATGGTAATCTGCCTTCCCTCCTCTAGCTCACTCCCCCCCAAAAACCGTTTCAAAGAATGGAAGGAAAAATCTCAAAGCCAAAAAAAGCACATTTTCTCCATTAAGCTTATTGATTATCTGAGCAGACCAGAACAAGATCAAAGTGAGTTGGGGAAAACGGGAAGCTAATTAGAGAAAAAACTATACACGAGAAAAAAATATCAGAAAGCAAAACCAAACCCTGGCATAGGTGGGGAGGAAGGCTGTGAGGCAGGTTGGATGCTCAGGACCTGATGCTCCAGCAGCACCCCCAGCCTCTGCCCACAGGTGCACTGCCAGGAGAATCTGATCACAAGGGAGCCGTGCAAATCCGTGCTGCTTTTATGGTCATCAGAGCATATGTTTAAGGCTTGATTTTCAGAGGTGCTAAGCAACCTGTGCGGTTCAACAAGAGCTGCTGTCACATTTGAAAAATCAGAACAAGAAACATTCAGTCACAGCAGTGTGCTGGGTGCTGCACAAATCAATAGGAGGATCAATAAAACAAGATTAGTATGGGGGCACGGGTGTACCAACACGTTCCTAACTCCCAGCTATTGGTAAACACTTGCACATCCCTCTCTAGAAATAAATACACTCCCTCTCACATGCAGATGCTCCTACACACAGATAAACCTGCACAAATGCTCATATAAATTCAAATGAGAAAAATACTTTATTGACGTGACAGGCGCTACGAGCGCAGCCAAAATGCAAGAGGAGAAACCTGTCGGAGGGAGATACGATTCAGCAGCCAAGTTGAACACGCACAGCCTCACCTGGCACGGGACGTGGAGGGGGAGCAGAGGAGCAGGGAAAGCAGTCCCAGGCCACCAGCTCTGCCAAGGCAACCTGGGGCACGGAGCCTGCACCTCCTCGTGCTGCCCCAGCGCATCCCTGGCACCCTCTCTCTGCCTCGATGAACCTCCTATGCCAGGAGTGCTTCTCGTCCTCGCCAGCACGCTCTCTGGAATGCTCTTCCCTTTCTCCCATCCAACTCAAGCTGTCCCCTCCCTTCCCTGAAGTTTCCTTCTCAGCTATCAGGCATTCCTGTCTCGTTACCTCGCACCTCTACGGCTTTTCGGGCAGCGATGGGTGGGAGCGAGCCAGAGCCTCTCAGCACTTGGCAGAGCTGATGGAAATGAGGCCTCGGCGGGTTCTGCACCCACAGGAAGGTCTGCGGCCAGTTGGGACCAGCAGCTATGAGAGTAAAGGTGCAAAACCACTGATTGTAAGAGATGGGGGTGGAACCAGCTGGGAAGAGTCCAGCACCACACAAATGAATCACGAAGAAAGAAAATCTGAGGCTGGAATAGAATTCCCCTCCGGGTTCTGAGGGTGCAGCTGATGGAGATGGTTGTGGTTGGGAAAGAATTTTCCCCCAAGGGACCTTGGCAAGAACCGAGGGGAAGGAGGACAAAGATGTATTTTCTTCTTGAGCACAAAGCAAGAATTCCAAGAAGGTGAGCAGACATGCGTTGAAGACACTCCTCTAACAATCAAGTCCCTGTAAATGCCAGGTTTAATTCCTCCTTGTGGTGCTCTCTCAGCCTTTAGAGGTCCAGAAAATCTGGGATTGAGCTCCATCTCTAACACAGACATGCAGAGCTCTGTAACAACACGAGGATGAGAGGGCTGGGTACGGCTCTGGGTCCATCCAGCCCCTTGCCCATCTCAGACAGCACTGCCAGCAACTACCGAAGGAAGGAACAGAAGATACGAGCAGTGATTTTACAAGTTAGGGAGAGTTGATGTTAAGAGACTTGATTTTATGCATCTCAAGGTAAAAGCCCAAGCAATGGAAGAGTTAAGTTAAATATTGCTGCCTGCTGCATGTACGTTGACCCGTTGTTCTGCTCCACTAAGATCTTTCTGCTTACAGGAAAACACAAGTTAAAAGATAACGTTTTTGATAAACCATTAAAACAAAAGCCACTTTCTATTCCAAACGTTCACAGTAGCTGCCTCCACAGGTGACTGCTAAGTAGACCTCTAGCAAGAGAGCACATCTTGTTTGCATAAAATGATCATCTCTGCAAGTAAAGCCAGACGTTTATGACTTCTGAGATTTCCCCTCCTCCACAGAAACTTTGCTGGGCATCTCCTCCAGCTCTGATTCCAGCATGAAGCAAGGTCTCAGCCCCTGGATGGGACAGCCCGTGTTTCCTAAGTGTCTGTCCTCATGCTCCTTTTCTTCCAGAGCTCTGGGGAACATCGTGGCACCCAGTGCCCAGAGCTGGTGGGTGCTCCGTGAAGACAAGGGGCCTTTAAAAACAGCACCCCTGTGCCATGGGGGTTTTGTATCAGAGGAACAACAGGTCTTTGCATTTGGCCCTCGTGAACATCTATGTAGCTGCTCCCTGGGGACGATAACTGTCCTCCCAAACACTGAACACTCTCTCCAGGCAGTATATGACTACATCCATGCCTAGCTCACGTCATCTCTCCATTTCCCAGGGTGAAGCACGGCAGCTGGGTAAAGCAGGACACAAGGACAAGCCAGAAGACGATAGCCAAGGAAACGAAGGAGAATTCAACGTCCATTTGAACGTGCAGAGCAAATCTTAATGAGACGGCAGGATGCAATTACTCACGTTGGAGTTCTGCCAGCTAATACCCATGCAAAATACCGCAGATCTGAACGGACAAAGGGTTTGGGGACCTCTGCTTTATATCAGCAAGACACAGCTATCCTGCTCAAGGACAAGGATGGGAAGCTGGGGGCACTGAGGCAGGCGGGCTAGCATCCAACCCTACAAGAAGATAAGTGATGTCAGAACAATGTAAGGACAAAGGAAGGAGCAACTCCGATGAAGCAAGCCCAGGAAACCACTCCACTGCTTTCTGCATTGCATGGTTTTGTCATAGAGGAAGGAATTAAAACATAGCATGGCTAAAATCCATTTCAGGCCAAATTCTGGACTTCAGCATGCAGCAGAGCAGGCTCTCGCAGAAAATCTTCCATCTGTCTCTGCTCCCTCTGGCTGGTACAATGACAGATACCTGCCTGCTATCTGCATCAGCCCCTCTGTAGAGAAGAAAACTGGAAAAGCTTTCCCAAAGTGGAACATCCCAATTTAGTCAGACAGGACAGCAACAGAAGAGGGTACAATGTTGTAAGGAACAATTTGCCCTGTGAAGGTAGAAGTGAAACAAAATGCAGGGGAAAAAAAAAAACACCCACAAACCTACAGCATCCAGCCAGCCAGCCCACCTCCTGCCCCATGGGAAGGTTTGAGTTAGAGGAGCTTGCCTTGCGTTGGCTGATTGCAATTACACCATCCGCTGTCTGGCTGGAAATAAAATGAAATTGCAACAGAGTTCCAGCTTTAATTGAAATTTCCTGGGATCTGTTATTACACGGCAGAGATTGTTCTGCAGCACTAATGAGCCTTTGCTCAGATGATTATCCAAGTGTCTCTCCAGTCGCTATTTCATTATTGTATTATTAATGATCAGATAGGATTGTCACAGCTGAGATGAAGCTCGAACATCAGACAACAGGCAGAGCAGCACGCGGCTCCGAGCACGCAGCCAGGGCTGCTCTGACATCCCCCTGCCGCAGCGGCACCGCCGGCGCGCAGAACATGAAGTGCATCCCAATTCTGCTGGGGGGCAGCAGGGCCACTTTGCTATTTCTTTTTTGGTGCATTGCACTGTTCAGCTACACGAACCCTGCCATCCCGATGAGTTTAGTGTGCCGCTGTGCGGGGCACACTGGAAAGGCTGATGCTCTTCAGACTCTGTCTTCCAAGGAATATTTCTCTTTTTTTGTTCCTTCTTGCTTTGCTCATGTTGTAGCTACAAGGCTAAGACTAAACAGGGAAGCCTTTTAATTTATTTATTGTTATCATCCAGTGAAAGGAGGACTGTAGCTTTCCCATTTCATTACTGGCATCAAGAGCCTCCAGGAGTCCCCCTGAGAGTCTGTATGGGTTTCTCTGTCTGAACTGATCACTAAACTAGTTTTAACATTCAGGGGATGCTTACCCGCCCCGCGTTCAGTTGCTTGGAAGTATCTCAAACCCCTCTCATCCAGCAGGCTGCCCTGCGCAGAGTCCTGCACGGATCCTGCTTGGCATGAAGCAGGGCCGAGGCTGGCAGCTCTCGGTGTTGGCGAGGAGACCCGCAAGGTTTGGCAGCGCAGGGGAAGACCTGGCTCACCGCAGCCCGAGCAGCTCGGCAAGCAGCTCCCCCCCCGGCCTCCAGGAGCAGAGCTGCACAGAGCAATGCTGCTGAAGGACAACGCTGCATCTGTGCAGTTATGGGATGCCACATTTGTCACCGTCCCTTTGCTGGGTCTCCAACAAATACCCGAGTAAAGCCAGCTCCACTGTCAGCTGCAAGACCGCTCCGTTGCTGAATGCAAGTCAAAAAGCCATCACTCATGAAAAAGCCTGGAACAGCACAAGATAAGCTTGCAATCTCATGTTACCACACACTCGGAGAAAGATACATATTTATGTGCCTGAAAGGCCCGTTTCCCTTTCTAAATAACGGTACTAAATCCCACTTCTCTGCTTTCAACAGCACGGCACAGCCCAGCGCTGCAGAGCACCAGCCCATCCAAACCTGGCCGCTCAGCATCATCTCGTGGCTAACTGGCCAGAACATTGCAAGTAGGCGGAGGCATCTCACAGCCAGCTCCCAGAAACACCACACAGGGCCCTGAGCTCGTCCAAACCCTTGAAATACACCATTCTTCTCCGTTTTGATCAGAATCCAGGAGTTCTGGTTCTGTTTACTTCCAACTTTGCGTGCTCCTTTGTGTGCGATGTCTGGCAAATTACTTCTCTGTATTTCAATTACTTCAGATGCAAAACGGGATAAAACGTTAAATCCCAAAGCTGGGTGGCATTTCAGGTGTTTTATTGGTGGTTTTGTGTGTGTGTGTTATTTTTGTTGTTGTTTTTGAGATGTGGCCAGAAACAGGAGAGTTTTAAAACAGTGGGAAATATCTGCAAAGTCAAGGTGGGTTTAGGGAACAGTTTCAGTTAACAGAAGCATTTGTAAAAATGCAGAACTGTCAAACCTTTATTTTATATTTATTTTTCACTACAACCATTTCTGATTATTATTATTATTTAAGCAAAATGTATTAACCCATGAAGGAAAGATAATTGCTCCCTTGAAGCTGGCTGAGTGCTTGAGCCATTATGAATTTTTTATGGAGTCTTTGTTGCCCGAGATCCTATGCATATATTAGTAACTGGACAAAAAATGTATTCCACTAATATTTGGTTTTACCATTGAATAACTATTCCAATATTTGAATAACCTTCTACACTCAGGAGCGCAAAAAGTTTGGGGATCTTTGTGAAGGAAAATACCCTGGTAAGTGCTAGGTATTGTTCTTAATCCTAATAAAAGGCAATCTACATGTCTGGGAATCATTTTCCTAAAACCCTAGCATAGATTCTTGCTTTTCGTTTTGTTCTTTCTCAAGAACACATCACACACGATTAGATCATTATGGTCTATCAATTTGTCATATTTCAGCAATTTTTTTCCTTTAAGAATCCAAGATAAGAAATCACTAAAAAGGTCTAAAACTAGAGAAAAATCATTTTGCAAAAACAATTGCTCCATTTCGATGTCAAAACACACAATATTCTTCTCCTTTGAAAGAACATAAGAGGAATCACGTCCCCCTTAGCAGCAATGATTTCCTCCTTATTGTCGCACGCCGGGGCTGCAGGTACCCGGCGCGGGGATGATCGGGGAGCTTTGATTGCTGTGGCAGTGCCCTCCTGCAGCCGCCCCCCATTTCAGAGCAGTGCCACCTTGCACACTCGGGCAGTCTGCGTACACACATCCATACACACGTATTGCTTTTGGCGGGACCGAGATTACAGAAAAGAGGAGGTTTTCTGTAGTTCCACGTTAGCCAGGAGCTCAGCAGAAGCAAGCCCAGTGCATTCCCAGCTTCTCAAGCAAGACCCAAAGCTGGCTCGGATGCGTCTATCCAAGCACCTACCCTGAATGGGGGCAAAGTAGACCGGTTGTGGCGTACAGGAGGATTAGTTCAGTGTGAAATAAAGATATGATGATGAGACGTGACCACATTAAATTGCTGGCCCAGCCTGACTCCACGGGGGCAAAGCAGCCCCGATCCATGACTTCATCTGAACATGCTTCAGCAGCAGCGGCTTCTCCCTGCACCCCCAGGTCATTAGTATGCCACGCTAGCGGGTCAAAGAAGACAAAAAGGTCCCTGTAGCTCCCATCTGCCCCACTAGAAAGGATGAGCTGATTATGTTTTACATTCAATCACAAGAAATAATCAATCTGTAATTAAGAGCCTTCTCTCCCACCCCTCTGTCAGGTCTCTGCCTCTTCCCCCTTAGCACCCCCCACCAAACCTTCCAGCATGGAGTCAATTTAATGAGATTTTGCAGTAACAAATGACCAGTTTGTAATAATTATATTTTCTTCCGCAATTGCTGTAAAAATGATTTAAAGCAGAGAAGGCTCCAATTTATTAAGCATCAGATTTTCTGCGGTGAACTTTTAACTATGAAAAGAGCCTCTGAGACTGAGGGAGCTCTCCTCCCCCACTCAGGGCTTTGCCATAGCCCTGAAATATTGATGGTTTGTAGATGAAAACGTAACGGTGGAAATTTGACTCCTTTATGAAAATAAATGAATCCCGTGTCAGGCAGAGCCCAGCTGCACTCGCTGCCCTTTCATCATGCCTTATGGCAGCATGGCAAGGGAAGAGGAGAAAGGAGTTGCACACAGAACAGACCCATCCTCAGCCACTCCCAGTCCCATGTTCTCCTACCTAATCCCTCTGCAACTTTCAGGCTATAGGGGAAAAGCCCAGAGCCAAAGGGAGTTCAGGTTCTCAGCTGTGGCACCTCTGGGCTTGGTGGGTTCACTGAGAACAACAGACACCCTAAATAACATCAAGCTTGGAGCTCCTACTACTTGGAGGACCAAAAACCTGCTTCAGCTGTTTTTTGGACCAAAAACGTGCTTCAGCATGTGTTTGCAGCTCAGTGATGAACTTTAGAGAAAAGTCTTGAAGGCAGGGATTTACTTATCCTAAAACACAGCTCGTGCACAAGGCTAACCCCCCACAGACAGACCACTTTTCTCCATCTCTGGCAGTCTTGGCTTTCCCTCAGGCCCCCCACCCTACCATTAGAATAAAACCTACGTCCACATTTTTTTTTAGACCAACCTGCCATCTGGACCTTAAAAGCACTGGGGACGGAGCATCTGGAGGAGGCCTAGAAATGATGTTCTGACTTTAATGCTTCATTTGGAAAGCACTTTGCTAGCCTTGATAAATCACAACACTCGAGTTCTGTAATTGTTTCTACTTTAGTCAGAGACCATGGATAAATCAGTTATGTAGGCAAAGTCATGCAGAAAGCTCCAGAGGATGCAAGAGGCCAACATATTGACTCTTGCAGTGCCTTGGCAGCGCACCGCATGCCAGAGCTGGGAAGGGAACCAGGAGTCCTGGTGCAGCCCCTTCACCAAACACCCAGCTCTCTCCCTGAGTGTTCTTCTCCATTAAACCTTGCTGCAGTTTGCATCATAAGTCTTTTCGCAGCAAATCGGATGCTCTTTCATTTTTATTATGGCAGATTATTTATATCACAAAGGCAGAGTCACCCAGCTGCGAGGTGATATAAAAACGTCGCTAATGCTAAAGAAATTGATCCCACGCCATTAGTTTTCCAGGGGCTCTCGTTTCGAGCCAGCAGTGCGTCCTGCATTTGCGGACCTTTGATGTGTGAGATGTGCAGAGGAGATCGTGGGGATTTCAGCGTAATCAGCAAGCACCACGCAGGCACGAGAAAGCTGCCACAGTGGTTCTGCCTGCTGCTTATCGGGGGGGGCACGGAGTAAAAAGATCCAGGTGTAACACGGGACCTGGCACAGCCTGGCGGCGTGCTGAGACACAATCCTGGTATCCTTTATATACATCTGAACGCCTGTCATGGTAAAAGAGTGCTGAAACTGTGAAGTTTGATGGCTCGATATCAAACATACCAAGGCTGGGGTACCAGAGTTCAAGATCCAACCCTCTGTCGCATATTCCCTATTTAATGAAAATTTCATCCCATTATGCACCCGGAGAGCGACAACAATAACGCAGATAAGTTCTTGCCTTCAACTTTTTCTGGTTAGCCGTTACACCTTGAGGACTATACTTAGGTCCCCATGGTGCCCGTGGAAGTTTGGGCGAAGCCCTTGTTTTATTCTGCCTGGTCTCACTCATCCCAGCAGCTCCGAGGCCGAACAAAGCCGCAGCGCCCAGCGTGGAGCGCATTGACATGCAGCCCGCCTCGCACCTCCTCCTCCCTCCAGCTGAGCAGGGAAGGAAGCAGCCCTGCAGCTGGCTGACCTTTCTGCCAAATCGCCTGTCTCACTACAGGGCGATGATCCATGACCCTGGGCGGCGTGGAAGGCCACGGGTAATTACAACCCACCAGGGCCGTCACTGCTGAAACAAGAGGCTACTGGGATAGTTGGTAGCTGTGCCCTACTTCAAGTGGGAAACGGTGTCCTCAGCACCTCATCCTTCCCATCTTCCTCCTCCTCGTCTTCCAAGGAGGAGAGAACGGATGCAAATGGCCAATTCCCTTAATTAGACCAAGGGGCGATTTGGGCAGGCTGTAGGAGACTGAACAAGTCTGGCTCATGGGGGAAGAGATTATTTTAATGAGGCCTAATTCTATTATATGCAAGATGATGAACAATCAATGTGCAATCATGCTGACAGGGAGTGGTTAAAGATTTTGGTCTTTGGCATGCGTGAAAAAACAGATTTTCTATACCGAGCAGAGAGAGGGGAAAATACGAAAGAGAAGAGGAAAGATAAAAGGAGCCAGGTCTTTGCAAAAGGTAAATTGGCAGAATTTGACTGCTTTCTGATTAATACCAGTGAAAGACGTGGCCGAGAGAGTTTTAACCAGCACAGTTTACCAACGGCTGTTGGAATCCAGCGCCTTGTTTCAAAGCACACTTGTTACATGAACCTCCAGCACGCCTACAAAAGGCTGTTAATTTAATTAATTATCCCTGGTAAATGGACCCCTAAGGGCTCCCGGAGGTAACATGCATCTTGGCAAGGAAACAAAACAACTGACAGGAGCATCTGCCTCGCAGAAAATTACGGTGCCCACCTAGCGACAGTAAGTGATGGAGAAGCAGCTCGGGCTCCTTGCTGCGTCCCCACGGGGGGCAAGGTGCCAGCCACCGGCCCCAGACCTGCCTGGGGACTTGTGCCAGTGTCCGGGGGCAGACACAGGCTTTGTTCAGCAGGGAAATTTCCTGCCCTGGTTACGAAAGTGGCATTACATCTCCTACAGCTAGCACTGTGTGCTTTCACACAGGCGCACGTGCTCAAACCCAAGGTTTTGTACATCAGGTTTGTGGATTTCTGTGCACAGCCTCCCCCCGCTCCACCAGGTTAGCGCTCAGATGATCAATTTTTTTTCTTTAGAAGCTAATGAGGCCATTCTGAACAAGAAGAGCTCAATCACACCCATGGAAAAGGACTTAGCTGCCTGATGATCTCCACCAAATTGACTAACCCAAGGCATAACTTTTTCCTCCTGCTATCCACAATTGCCAAATGAGCTTGAACTGGTGTAAATCAGATGAAGCCCAGCCCCTTCAGTGAAGCTTTGCCGATATTTGGAAGCTGAAGATCATGCTCAGAAGACCTTGGGAAGGTCATTCCACACATTATCTGCAAAGATCTTGTCTCCTATACCTAGAGGAAGGTCTATATATCACCTGAGGGGCCTGTTTTATTATTGCTCTTCTTCCTTGCAGTAAGTGCGTGGATGGCATGCAATTTTTTTCTTTTACCTCTGACAAAAGCAGACAAAATAGCACAAGCCTGACTTACCAACACCACAACACTTTGTTTTTCTACATTACTGCATAAAGGCCAAAAAAGAAAGTTATCCTGACCTCTGTGTTTCTATCATTAGGGCTTTTTTTTTCCATTAATATACTCATGCTTGTTAGCACATTCATTTTAGGTACATGCACACAAAAGCCTCCTTGCAACTCTACGGCTGCGGTGGAACTACATGACAAGAAGACGACCAACTGCAAAAGACTGATTATTTTTAGCTTAACAAGTAAGAGGACAAACAATAAGAAAGCAGGGATAATGCATCACGAAATGTACTTTGTTCATTTATTTGACAACTGCAGTTTAGTTGTAATTAATTATGATAATACATTATGGCGTACCAGTTAATGTTCTGTGGTATAATATGTTAAAGTCTCAGTAATATGAGGACTCCCCTCCAGCCTTCTACTGCTAAATCTCTGTTACGTAGCAGGGAAAAGCCTGAAATTTTGGGGGTGACAATTACAGAGGGCACCGCAGAGGAAGGGGCTAATTAAAAATTTGCTTTGGGAAATCTGTCAGAGTTGCAAGCACAGAGAGAGAGGTTTTGGCAGCTTTGTGTTTGACTTTCCTGAAACAAATACAGGGGCCCACACAAATCATTGACACTGTAGAGAAGGTCTTCTGTTGCCATTTTTCATGCCTGTGGCATTCAGCTGTAGCTCAGGATCCCTGCAGGCAGTGCCCAGACCCCACTCCCTGGCTAAGCCTCGGGTTTCAGGCTGGCAGCTCCTTGCAGCGTTTTGCTCTGATCCTCACCCCCTCCCCATCCCCATTTCTGACCATTATTGTAGCAAGAGCCTCCTCTGAGTTCCCGCTGCATGCACAGTGGGAGCTGGGCTGCAGACGTGGTGCAGCATCCTCTGCCTCCCCTCCTCAGCAAGGGGGCACAGGAAGCCACCGTGTGCCACCCTGGGAGCATCCCTGCACAAGCTGCAAGGACAGGGACAGCGTGCCAGGAGCATCTCGAGCATCTCAAGCCATCAGCATCAGAGCATGCTGGGGAGAGCCAAGCTGTGCCAGGCCTCAATTCCCCAACAGCGGTTGGATGTGCAAAGTTTTTATGACAGCAACTCTCCCTGCGCAAGGGTCCAGGTCCCCGCGGGAGCCTTTAGGTGCTGGTGTAAGACAAACAATAAATAATTGTGTCTGTCATGGAGCACGGACAGCACGTACAATGCTGTAGGCAGCTGCGGGAGTTTTATACATTTATCCTTCAGGCCTACATAGCTTGGGTAGCTCCTTCATAGGCTGAAATGATATTGGTTTCACACTATATATTGCTTTTCTTATTAGATCTGGCCAGAGCAGTTCTTGTCTAGAAACCAGCAACTGTCACATTAGCTTTGCCTAAACGCATACAGCTCTCTGGACAGGCTCCAGCCCAAGGACAGATCCCTTCCTGCCTGGCTTAGGGCTCGCTTGCTTTCCTCTCCCACACAGCGGGGTCCCAACGACCCCTTCCCATCCTCACCCCCTGCCTCTTGCTGCACCTGGCTGCCAGGCTCTGTGCAGTGCTCCAGGAGATGGAGAAGAAGCCAAGCAAAAGGCACCCGACTGGCTTTCCCTCCCATAACAACCCTGGGGAAGGGCAGATGGCTATCAAAGGGTTCCCTAATATGCCAGGATACTTTAAGTCTTTGATGGAAGAGAGGAAAAACCACCCTTAACAGCGAGACGCCCTCTCAGGATTGCTCCAGACAAGCTTCTCATCTCAAGAAAAATAATAAATAAATAAATTCTGTTGTAAAATTCCACAGGTTAAAAACTTGCTTGTAAAAAATCATCTTCCTCTAGGGAATTTTACCGTTTCAGGAACATTGTCACCCCCCATTTATAGTCCAGCCAGCGCCAAGTCAGGTGGGCTAAAACATGAGCCGGTACAGGCTAACCGAGGTCCAGAGACGTAGATGAATCCAAGGCAATTTGCATTCATTTACTGGTGATGTGCCAGGTCACACTCATTCAAAATGTGGCCTTGTGGACATCTTCAGACAGACCTGCTCCCTCTCTGCCTGGCTTAATGTCCTTGACTGACAAAGGTAACCCCCTAACGTCCCCTCTCCTGACAGCATCCTTTCTCTGCTCACACGGTTTTTTAAGACGAGGGCTGCTTTGCAGGTGCCTGAGCCAGGCCCACAGAGAACCCAACTCGTGTTAGACAGTTAGGAAAGCTTCCCCGGAGCATTCACACTTTGCCCTGCCCGTTTTCAGGAGGGCAGCTCAGCAGGGAAGCTCGGCACACGACAGGCCACAGCAAGATCGAGCCCTCTCCGTCTTGCAGAGAAACGAGTGATTAGCTGCCTCCCGGAGAGAAGTAACACGGGGCCGTGAATAAAGAGACACTGGCTGTTCAGACGACGAGAGCAAGTGGAAATTACTGATAAGCCGTGGGATTCAGAGCAATCTGTGGTTGGTAACTGAGTATATAATGACTGTATGAGCAGAGGAGCTCCCCAAGTGCCCATCTCTCCTCTTCCCCGCACCACTGCAGCCACCCACGGTGCCCGTCAACCGCTGTGCTGAAGCTGAGGGAAAGCAAGTTTATCGTCTTTATTAGGATCCAGATGGAGATTTACACAGTATTTTATTTCATTGGTTCTGTGGGAATGGCAGCCAGTCCCTACACCTGCCCACCCCCAGGGACAGCAGCCTCCTGAGTCGTTCAGACAGAGGCAGCAAGGCTGGAGGGTTAATTCTGAGCTTCATATCTACCAATACTTTATTTTCAACTTCCACTACCTGTAACCACCATTGCATTTCATAGTCGCATAAAGCCAGTTGGAAAAGACCTCCAGACAACACCTACCCCAGCCTATCGCTCAGAGCAGGATCATCACCATCAGAAGATCGGGTCAGTTCTGGTTTTGGCTCTCAAAAACTTGCAGAGATTAAGATTCTTCTGCCTTTTGAGGTAACAAATTTCAGTCTCACACAGCCCCGTTACTGACATTTTTCCCAGTGTTCAGTCTGAACCGTCCCATTCCCAAGTTACAGCCATTTCATGCTGTTTACCCAACAAGCTGTTTATCCAGAGCCCACTTTCTCAGTTTCCACATTAAAAGCCTTAGGAGGCATTGGCAAAAGCTTTACTAATGTCACAGTAAAGCATGTCACTTGCATCACTCAGGAGAGTAAGGCATTGAAAGCAACATCGTGTCCAAAGGGGGGGAAAAAAAAAAAAAAAAGCTGTCCTCGAACATTTGAAGTCCCTGCAACAAGTCAAAAGACAAAGCTGCCTTACTCTGAAGAGCAATCCACAGGTCCAACTAAGACCTGCTCAGACCTGAGGCCCTAGCCATGGACTATTATATTACCATGATTCTTGCAGAGATGCTGCTTGTACGGGACCTCCCAGCCTTCCCTGGCACAGGCACATCAATAAATAGGTTTATGCAGAACCCATAACTGCCATCAGAGATCCAAGGAGAGAGAAACTTTTCTTGAATACAAAGAGGCATGGGAAGAATTTGCTGTATCAAATTCTCAGTATCCTTCTGCTTAATTACCAAAGCCTTTAATGACTCCTCTAATGAGCTGCAAAAGTCTGGATGCATCCCTCGGAGAGCCATTAACTGCTGAGCAACCCGAGGAGAAATCCTCTCCTCAGCGGCTTGGGGAAAGCCCAGGACAGACTCCCAGGTAGAGACTTAAGAAAAAATAAATAAAATAATAATAATAATAAAATAGTATTGAACAAATCAACTCTGTAGTGCTTACTATGAAATATTAGCTCTCACTTTTAGGATTGCAAGGTCCTCTTTTAGACTCTGCTGATGGAGTGGCCTTGTGGGACAATCACAGAATCAGACTATCCTGAGGCGGAAGGGACCCACAAGGATCATCGATCGAGTCCAGCTCCTGGGACCCTGATGTTCCTCCTCAACACGTTTTGATTTTTTGTGATTTTTTTTTTCTGAATGTCTCTCATGGTGCCTGCAGCAGTAGTCATTAACGAGGACCTGATCTCTCTGAGCCTTAAACTGTTCCCACAGCACGAGTAATAATAAATATAGGCAGATTGCAGTGTAGAAGAATTATCAGGTTTCAGCAGCTGTAACAATATCCGAATTATCAGGTGAAAGCCTTATGGAAAAGCAATTAGGTAATAACAGACTTGTATCAGAGTCATCAGGGACTTTTCATGCTGTGCTAGAAAATCAGGACCCAGAATGAATTTGATTGGATTAAATAAAAGAACCGATCTAACCTTGTCATGATCTCCTACACTGAGCTGAAGCTTTACAGGGCTTTGAAAAAGCAATCACATTTTGTTTCGAGATTTCCTTCCTTCCTTCCCAGCCTCACAGTAAGAACACAAAATAGGAATCACCTCTGTCCACTTTCTCTCCCAAACACCTTCTTACTTCATTGCATTTCTGAGGAGTTTATCAGCGATATCTCCACACCCCCAGCCTGAATCCCACCGAGGAACAGAAGGAGGTGAAAAGCTGACCTGAAACGTTGGCGCCGCTTGTCCGGAATGCAGAAGCGGGTAAGATCGCGTCTCCTGCCCATTGCCAGCGTGCCTGGAGCTCTCCAGATGAGACCCTTGTTTGAGGATAATATTCCGTGCCCTGCAATCTGAATACAGCAAAGGCAATCAGCAACCCATAAGAGCCACCTGATTTAGGCTTTTAGCACATCTGTAAAACAGTCACAAAAAAGGCGAGCCCATAGCTGTAGTGGTGCTGAATACCTCTTATTTAGCTCCATATTTTCTTTTCCATGCTCATTTTCCTTTGTAGCTGGTCTTTTGTTCAGCTCCCTATATCTAACTAAACTTCCACAGCAAATTAAATGGCATGGCCTCCGTTTTACCAATGGGAGCCAACTGATGGCCTTGCCTAGCCATCGAAAATTGCCTTTGCACTGCCTTGAACAAATGCCCTGCAATCGCTGCCTGTCGAGATCTGTTCCAAGCCCCTCGAGTCACGGCGCACAAAAAAACCTGGAGGGATCACAGACCTCTGCAACCAAAAAATAAATATGCTTGGAGACTCATACGTCCACAAGCTGCAGATGTCCTAGAAGTTTTCCTGCTGCTTTTCGTTTAAAAACAGACAAATGGAAATTGAGGAAATAGGGGACGTTTACTAAAGACACTGTGGTTCTGAATGTTCTCGTGCTGCAAGAAGGGAGCAAAGCCACTGGAAAGCAGGTTTTGCTTCCTGATTTTAAGTAAACATTTACAAGCAGAGCACTTGTTGAAATGCAAACACAAAACCCAACGTGTCTCCGCTCCCCCTCCCAGCTCCCAGCACAGGAAGAGGAGGGCACGAGTGAAAGAAAATCAGTACCAATGCGGTAGTGAATGAATGAAGCCACCACACAATTTTCTTGTGCGGGCAGCAAAGCCTGAAAGCAGTGGAAAGTAGGCTGGATTTGCATGAGGATAACAGGCAGGACAGCACTAGAGGCAAGACCTAATAACCTTAGCAAGCCAAAAGATGTGCAAACTTAGTTTGCATTTTTATTTTACTTTGATGCCTTCCCTCTTTTTATTTCCCATGCACCTGTGATGATTAATATCAAAGGGTATTATTGCACCTCTTCCTCCTGACATTCAAACCAAGCAATTTCAGTGCCTGTCAGTCAAAAATAAGGAAGGGCAAGAGGTGAGGTCAGCTCTCCCTCAGATCCAAGCTCTTTTTCTATTTACATTAATACAAGGAAGAGCTGAACATGCAGAGAACACACAGGAAATGTCATCTCTGTTCACAGACTTTTGCATTAAAGGTAAGACCTGAATATTTATCTCCCTTTCCAGCCACTGAACTCTGCAGGTCCATTAGCTCAGGGGCAGTCGTGTTTGACTGTGGGGCGTAACGATGACGGTTGTGGCTTTGGGATCCCAAACATCTACTGATCCTTTCATCTCTTTCCTCCCTTAAAAAAAAAATGTTAACATACTTCGGAACTGAGAATCAAAAGTAAAAAAAAAAAAGAACCAATATTTTATTCTTTGAGCTTGAGAGAAAAAGTAATTTAGCAAACATTACTTAAAATAAGGGTTTTATAAAAGGACTTGTGCTTTTTTTTTTTTTGATTGTTTCTTCTCCTCTCTCCCCCTTACTTTTCTGCAATTGATTGACAGCTCCCTGATGATAAATTCTCTCAGTTGGCAGGCATTTTTCATAATGTTTCATTTGTGGCACTGCAAACTGGATGGCCCCTCTGTACCTCCTCCAGTTTCTCTCCCTTTTCAATTGCTTCTAGGAACGATGGCAGCAAAGATTGCAGAAATCAGAGCACCTCCACACGCGCTGCGCTCCTGCAGTGGCAATAAGGTGCACGGGTTTCCTAACCTCTAAATCCCTCAACGAACGCTTCCATGATAAGAAAAATAAAAAATAGAAAAGAGTAGAAAACTGAGATTAATGCAGGGGACAAACAAGTATTTTGCTCTAAGTATGAGAAGTGTTTCTAAACCCTGCCTGGGTCACTCAGCGTGGGCTTGCGGGGTGCCAGCAGCCCCACAGCACCCCAACATGGGTCTGCAGTGCTGGAGCGGTGACAGCTCCAGAGCAGAACGTAGACAGCTCATGTTATCAGCTCGATGCATCATTTCTTAGGCAACCCAAGGGATTTGAACACTCAAGTGGCAGATTAATTTAAATCAAAACTGATCGGAGATGAGAAGATAAC
Source organism: Anser cygnoides (assembly GCF_040182565.1). Classification (NCBI taxonomy): domain Eukaryota; kingdom Metazoa; phylum Chordata; class Aves; order Anseriformes; family Anatidae; genus Anser; species Anser cygnoides. The sequence continues at coordinate 4,825,332 of NC_089893.1, read as the reverse complement.
CGCACCATTTATTTTGTGGGCAAACAGCAATTCCTTTTCAGCCTTGATCTCAAAATACTTTTCCTTTGTTGTGCAATCACAGCCTAAAACACAAATTCAAAAGAAGCTCAGAATAAGTCCATATTTCTCTAAGAGCAATTTGCACAAACACTGTGTTTTCCATGTTTACTTTGTTTGCCAAAATTAGAAGTGAAAGCCAGAGCAGCAGGATGGGAGACACTCCCCTGGTTGGAATTGCTTCCACTTTTCCTTGGGGGTTCTTACTGACAGTGTAAATTTGGGGCTTGTTAACACATTGCAAGACATCAAGCATCACACAGCTTTTGCTTTTCAATCTGCTCATTTCTGGTGCTTCGTTGTGGTGACAGTTTAAATCTGAGCAGGAGCAGGGAAGCCTTTGTAATGGGAATTTGAGCTGCCAGCCTGCGCTGCTTTTGCTTTGAGTTTCCAAAAAGGAGAAGGAAAGGTCCTTCCTAAGTAACTGGAAGTCACCAGGCCGGGAAAGCTGGGGCTGCAGAGAGGCTGGGCACTTGATTCGGGGATTTCTCTACTAATGGGGAGGAGAAAGCAGGAGTGGTGTTTAGCCTGCTAATCCTGACTTCCAGGTGTAGCGCCTGCTTTGATACAGAACCCAATGAGATTATTTCAGCCAGCAACTTTGAATCGCCTCTTTAAAAGGATTAAACCTCTAAATACCTCGGGAGAAATCAGGCACCTAAACGTGGCTGAGGAGCAGAGCCTGGCAGGCCAGGTGAGATGCGCGGAGATCTCGGGCTGTGTGCCTCGGGCTGTGGGCAGCGTCTGATGAGACACAGCTTGCACATCGCTGCCTGCCCGACCCCAGCTTCCCATCAGGAAAATTGGCGATAACAGGGCTCCCTTGTCTTCCTAGGGGGGAGGGAGGAGAAAGACATTAAAGATTATGTGATGCTCACCTAATTCAGCCCTAGGGAGCAGATAAGTGAGATTTTTCTCAAGTATTTTAACAGAGAATAGCTCTACTTACTTCGGCGGCAAAATGGAGCCAATTTGCACAGCCCAAGGATCCAGCTCCTGATGCTTATCTAAAGCTCCTAGGACTACAAATGAAGGCTGCAGGTATCACAGGCACATCCTGCTGCATGCTGCTATGAAGTGCAACAGGAGCGATCGTAACAGCAAGGGGAAGTTTCTGGTAACACTGCCCTCAAGGTAGGGAACACACCACGAGCTTTTCCTTGCTGGCAGCGGATAACACGAGCAGCAATTCATCTGCTCGTGGTCTCGAAGGGAACTGAGAAGTGCAGAAGCCCGCAAGAGGATGGGAAGAGCAATAGAGAATCTGCCCTGGAATTTTGGAGTGGGTTCACATCCAGCCTCTGATCAGATCCTGTGGCCTTCCTCACTGCATCTCAAATGAAATCAGTCTAGATTTTTTTTTTTTAAACCAGTCACAGCCTGCAGCCTCCACGTTCTCTAATCAAGACAAGTCCTCGCTTCTCAGCGTCTCGCAATAGGTGCCGTCATTTTTCATCACCTCCCCCCTCGCACAAAGCCCAAGTTGCTGTTTCCAGACAGCCAGATTCCCCCCCAGCTGGGCATTTGCCTGTATCTTGGTAACTTCAGACAGCCACCTACGTACTGATCTGTCTCTTCCCAGCGCTTCCCACTTCCACAGATGCTACCGAGATCCCCACTGAAGATCTAGCACCTCCAGGAGATCTGTTCCTGAAGGACACGCACCTGCCAAAGAAATCCTGCCCACCCCTTAATGCCAGCCTGGTTCCCAGGCTTACCCACGGGTCATGCTGGAGTTAGGAACAATTAGCGCTTCCCTCTGCATGAGAAATTATATCTTGGCCATTATCAGTATATTCTTACTGCCCACCAAGCCTTTATACAATTGCCAGTCAGGGTTTATGTTTATTTGTTTGGGTTTTATGGTAAATATAGTTAAATATCCAAGAGGAGAAAACAAGAACAACCCTTCAGTCCTGCAGTTGGGAGCTAGTAACAGAAAGAAAGTCCACGCAGCATGCTCAAATGCAAGGTTGGAAGGAACTTCAGAGTAATCCCTGGAAGCTCAACTGCCTAAACCCCAGCCTTGCCCTTCCTGGCAAGGACCACTATGACAGCTGTAAATTGTGAGAAGCCTTCCATGCCAAGAGAAGGTATGGCTTGAAATAATCCACAATTGATATGCAAAAACATTTTAAAAAATGCACAAAATAAACCAGTGCAAAAATGACAGCTGGGGAAAAAAAACAGACTATTTGATGCATTTCCAGACGCTGTTGGAGAGCTCTTCCCCTCTAAGAGGGGCTTCGTACTGCTGTCTGAATAGGACGAGTGAGAAGAACTGCAGCAGGGATGGAAAAAAACCTGCTTCCTGAAAGCTGTCAATCTGCAGGCTGTGTTTCACAGCTGAAATGTTGATGTTAGCTTCATATCAAAGAGACAAGGCTTCTGGAGGACTCACTTTGAGTGCCAAACTGATATTCAAACACGACGGGGCAGGTCTTCTTCCTGGAGAGGAGCCCTGGAGGGACAGACAGGACCTGAACTCCAGGAACGTGTTTTCTCTAGGAAAACAGGGCTCGATGGAGAAGAGGAGGGGACCAGTCTCCACTGAAACTGCCCTGGACTCCACAGAGATATGAATGGGATTTGGTTTAAGCTTTGTGCAAAACCTGCAAAGAGTCTACTGTGGAACTAGGATAAATTCAGGTCATAAATAGAGGAGAAGATGGGAAGGAACAGTTGGTACACATGCTGTTTTCACACAACACACATTTAATAAGACGCATTGCATTTACTAACCCTTCTGCTCCGAAGGGTCACGTCCCCCATCCACTTAAACTTAGCCTCTGCTTCAGCCTTAAGATATAGCTCTGTAAAGCACGCAAGAGGCACGTCACCATAAGTACATGTGTTTTGTCTCTACGACAGCCTGGAGCACCCTGCCCCAAGTCAGCGCGCAGAGAAAAACCTCAGGCACATACCAAGTGGCTCGGCTCCAAGCTGGCACTGCACAAGGTAACAGAATTTCTCCGACAAGCACACAAAAGGGCTGGGGAATTTTAATATCTTCTTCCCTACAAGTAATTTCCAGTGTTTATGCTCTGTGGAGCTCCTCACGAGTGTCAGAGCAGAACAAATGTCAGTTTTAATGGACTTGCTAAATCATAAAAACCGTTTGCAAAATTGCATCTGATTAAAACCTGCAAACGTTCCATTATTCACAGGAAGATCCCAGGCAGCTTGCGGCAGTGCGCTGTCAGAGGGGAAACCTTGGCCCACGGGACTCCACCTCGGTAACAAAAAGTAATCCTACAATGCACCCTAGCCAAATAGAGGCATTTTCCTGGAGAGACGGAACAAAGCTCAGCATTCATCATTTCATCGTTAATTCTTGTAGCAACATATAACCACGCACGACACAATATGAATTCAATATGAATTACAACGCACATCTCGGCGGCGTGCTTTGTCACTGGCAATATTCAAGCGCTTCGGAGATGTAGATCACAGCTCCCTTTGGGAGAAGGCCAGCTCCGGAACAGGCCAAAATATTTTGCTTCTAAGGTGGCTGACACTGGAAGTGTTTCCTATTATTTATCCCCATTCTAACCTGCCCACATTCACCAAAAGCCCGCCTCCTGCTCCATATGGAAGGGGAGTAAAAACGGAAAATTCTTTTCCATATGGACAAAGCAGATGTGGCAATAGAATATATATTATAAATAGGGGCTGCTTTAGAGAGTAAATAGCACTAAAACCAGAAAGGATACCCATCAAAATTGTGATGTTATACCATTTACTGGCAAGAATGTAGAGGCTTAATTCTAACTGTGCTCTCTAGATGGTGATGCAGAGCAATTATGCTTTATTTTCCCGAGCATGTAACCTTTGGTAACACTGCGTTCTGAAAAGAGACTGAAAGCGATTTAGCCAGACACGCCACATCTAGATAGCTGCCTACCTCCTAGATGTCAAACAATACATCAATCAACCTTTCCTGTTAAGCTGTTATTTAATTTTCAAGGGATTTGTTTCTTCCCCAAACTAGGTTTTTACTTTATTTACTAAATAATGCAGCTTCAGGGGAAGAGGTAGGAAGGGAAGCAACGTTATTTATTTATTTTCGGAAAGACAAAACATTTGAAGCCAAAACATTTTATTTCAAAAGGATTCAAACTATTCATTGTGCACGTCTCCAAGGAGCTGATCACGTTCTGGTTTCACGATGGCATTTCCATGCCAGAACTGATACATGCATTGCTTTCTAAAAGGGCAGAAGGGCACAACTAACCCCAAAATGGTTTCTTTGGAGGTCGCCAAAGCTGAATTTTCCCCACGTGGGTACAGACGCGCCCTGATCTGACCACGTTAGCCTGTCACAGGGCTGCGACAGGCAGACTGGGATGCTCTTACAGTGCCTCCAGATGAATCCATACGTGTGGCTGAAAACTCTTTCCAGACTCTCAAAGCATCCATGTCCATAGTGGAAATGCCTACTGCAATCTGCTGTGCAGAGAAATTCCCCTCTAACACATTACCTGGCAAAGATTCAAGGAGAGCCAAGTGTTGTTTCATGGCTGAACTAAGGCAGAGGTGCTCTGAAGTAGCTGGATGAAGATGTCAAGGAAGAGGAAAAAGCAGGCTCTCCATCAACGCTGCTGCGGCATTTTCCCCGTGTGCCAAGGGGTGTCAGAGAGATGCTGAAGTCCAGCTTAGGCAAATTCCCCACCATCGTGCAGCACAGCATTTGTGCAAAGGTTAATAATTCCTGGTGCGTTCTGTGAACTCAGCATTTCTCCTGCATTTTAGCTTGATGTACTGCCCTTTTCACCACGAACACATTTCTTCCTCCCTCCCTTCTGCTAATCAGTTTCATCAACACAGCCCCAGGTGAAGAATGGCTTTCGAGATATGTAGACTATGAGACAGAAAGTGTTGCTTAAACCAAATGATAACAGTCAACAGAATCCTATTAATAAGCTACAGAAATTCAGCCATGGCCCAGAATCACAGCTGATGTTAACTGAAATAGCAATGACAATTTACACCAGAAGACAGCCTGGCCTTGTGAGTTTATAAATCTCCATGCTCTTTAAAAACAAAGCCCTAAATCATTTTGCCTGAGAAATGAGAATATCAATTATATTGCTCTATATCCTTCCCTTCTTCACCATAACCATTGATTTGTGCTTCCCTATTTCATCCTAGGATTTCCAAAGACAGCAGGAAATTTATGGCTCCGTTCTATAGAGAGGAAAACCGAGGATCTTGTGAGTTGGTGGTGGGCACCCAGCTGTGGGAGACAGAACCCACCTTCCCCTCCTCGTCATCCCTCCAGAGAACAAATGCTGCTCACGTCACCCCGAGTAACTGAGCCCTTAAAGCCTGAGAGCCCATTTGCAGAGCCAAACTGCTTGACGGTGTCTCAGCAAGTCTAAAACAGCCCCTGTATCTCTTGGTGAGTTTGGAAGATGTCAGCATAAGGTATGATCTTCTCTATTCCCTGCAGTGCACGGCTTTGGGAGAGGAATTGCATACAATTCTGCAGGCACTAAACTTAATCCTTTGCTCCTACACAATGAACAGGTTCTTTAGCGTTGTACGCAGTCTGGTGTTGGACCAGAGCAAAAAAAAAAAAGCTGAATGATTCACGAGAGAATCATTCTGGGAGACCTTTGCTCTCCTGCTGCAGACTGGGACAGGAGCACCCTGACTGCTGGCAAGTTTGTTCTCCAAAAGGTCACTGAAGAGGTTCACAGAGATTAATACATATAAATTCAAGGCGAAGTCGGCCAGTGCCAGGCGTTATCTGGCCTCAGGTGTCACAAGAGCAATGGCTTTGCTTTCCCTCATCCCGAGAGGTGCTGAGCCGCCCTGGGCTGGCGGGGGGGTGACAGCAGGTTTCCCTCCCACAGGACCCTGGCACGGGGAGGGACTGCTTCTATAAAGGTTGCAGTAAAGCACCTGTAGCTGCATTTGATTAAAAGTTGTATTAGCGCTTAGCTCTTGCGTGGCGTTTGCCATCCTGAGACTTGAAGTGATCGACGCAATCAAACCCTGCTTAGCGCGTAAGGAAGCGACTGGCTGAAGGTCATGCAGAGCCTCAGGGGAGGCCAAGGATTAGACCAAGCTCTTTGGCTGAAAATACCACGGAAAATGTTCCTCTTCTTCCCCTCCCAAGTTTTTCCTTCTAATCCTGTTTCTCTGGGTCTGCAGTCGGAAGGGGACTCTTCTGTGCCACCCTCCCCAGCTTCCCGCTAATCTACTGATGTAATCATGGTGACGAATGTCTTTTTGGATCTTCCCTTCTGATCTGAGAGGCGTTTCTGCTGTGCACCCCCCAGGCCTAAGGCAGTAGGTGAGTCAGGGACAGACAATTCTCCCAAACCTCCAAGGTCAGGAGCACACTGGACAAGACAGGGGAAGTACAGCTCCTTCCGTGTAGCACAGCGAGTTGAAACAGCTGAAACAAAAAGTCATCCCATCGCACCATCAGCAAGAAACCACATGGAAAGACTCATTCATCAACTTCTCCATCTTTAAATTAAAAGCAGGGGGTCCTCAACTGCCTCTTTCCTTTGGTGTGCGCCTTTTCTGAAGGCAGAGGGGCAGCCAACACTCCCTGGGCTTCCAGCACCTCCTCTGCAAGATGCTTCTCAGGTTAGAAGAGACTTCCCTTGGTGACCCGGGACCCCAAAGTGACCTCGTGCTCCCCAGATGCAAAGCACTCCGAAGCAGCACCTGATCCCGATGAGGGGCTGCGCTCACTGAGGCACAATTTCAGTTAAAGAAACGAATAAGACAAGCGCCACCGCTCGCCCCATGGTATCGGTCGCAGAGCTGCAGCTCTTTTCTCTGCTTGACGTTGAACTTGGGACAGAGCTGAAAGCACGAGTCTTCCCCTGACGGGAGAACCAATTAGTGCCTTTCAGCTCACTCGACTCCTCCATGTTAGTCAGACGGGATCGCATTCCCTGGAAACTGAAGTACTTCTACTTGACATCAGAAGGCGTTCTCAGCTATAGCAAAACCCATCGTTCCTGTGACCCTAGCATGTTGCCAGCTTACTCCAGCTGAGAAGTTGGTCTGTTGCGCACGTTACTTACAAAACATGGGTTCTTTGGTTTATAAGCTCAAAAATGAAATCAAAGTGAATCACTGCGTTAGGTACAGTTTCATTGTTTTCCCCACGTGCTGCCTTCCCTATGAAAAGTTTAAGGCAACGCTCATTTAAAATATCTCCCTCTATTAAGATCACTCACTGCTGTGACAAGAGAGCAGAATCTGAAGAGGTACATTGCATAATGTGTTCCACAAAGAACGAGTACAATGCATACAGAAAGAGCAGAAATTGTTTGCACTTCGAGGGCTTCAGAAGTATGCAGCAAGAGATGGAAAACCACTTTTGGTATGGAACCTCCTCAGCTCTAGATAGCAAGTAGCGTCGTGTATTCTTAGCAGCGGTTTAAGTTAGAAACTGGAAAGAAAAAACAAAAATGCAAAGATTGAGTTTTTCTGACAATTCTCCCGACATCCTGGCTGGTATAAGGTGTGACAGCAGCTTCACAGCGGATGCTACAAGCTCCTGTCACAGGATGGCTCATCGCAGCTCTTTAAACCCATTCATTGCTGAGATTTCAGCACAGGATTTGGAGGCAGGAATGCCTCCATGTAGGAAATCTCAGGAATGACTGCAGCAAGCCAGAACTGTGAGCCAGGACAAAGCTTAGATGCTGCTTATATCCCCGCTAATGACTGCAGGGGATGTGCCAATAAACCTTTTGCAAAAGAAATGAGATAGCTTCCAGGAATATCTCGAGGATAACAGGCAAGGACAAAACACCTGCAGCTCTGAAGGAGCCTGCAACCAGAGGTGACAACAAAACTGAGTGGACAATAATCATCATTTCTCTCTTCCCATGCTCATTCTGCAAACTTTACAAGCCAAAGGCTTTTTGGCTCAAGCTGCAGAGAGTCGTTACTGGAGATCAACACTGACCGCGATCGCTCCTTATGTACTATCGACACTTCGTGGTAAGAGAACCTCAAAATGGGTGTTGGGAACGTCTAGTTTGTCTTGTTAGCATAGATTTGCCAAATTCTAACCAGCAAACCACACTTATTTTTTTCTCTAAACTGCTAGCAGCCACACAAAGAAAAGAGAGAAAGCCTCAAAGGTTTCTAATGCAGCAGACCAAAAGGGCCAGAGCTAGCGGCTCCAGGGAGGAAGAACACCTTATCTGTCGGCCCAGCTACGACAAGCTTTATCTGGAAATAAACACCCAGGCTGCTGGAGCTACCTGGTGGCACTGAAGGCTCCAACCTTCACCCTTCAGCCAGTGCCCTCGGCTGGGTGGGAGGAAGAGACACTGCGGAGCTGGGGGAGAAATGCTGAGCAATAGCTGCGTGCCTCCTGCCAGGTGATGCTGAGCAGACTGCAGGCTGCACATTTGCTTTCCCCCAAATGAGAAAGCTCTGTTTTGGTTTGTTAGTTGTTGGGTTTTTTTTGTTTTGTTTTGTTTTGTTTTTTTCCTCTTTAGTCTACCGCATAAAAACAAGCCAGGAAAAGAGATATAAATGTCCACAATATGACAAGATTATGCTGCAGAGCTGAGATGTGGGAAAGCAATAGAGGGGAAGATGTACTGGTAAATCTTAATAGAAACCACAACTGATAAACTGTAAGGAACGGGGAAATCTACGCTTACTTCTCACAGCCTTGTTTATGCTAATAAAGGTTTGGTAATGAATTACTGGTAAGTGGCCTCCTTTAGTGGGGAATTATTCAAGCAAGCAGGTGCGGCTTAACAAACATTTATCTTCTTCGGGCTGCAAGGCGCTGCAGGAGACGTGCAGAAGGGACAGCCAGGCACCAGCTCCCTGTCCAGACATCTGCAGCGGGGCGTCAGGAGGGGGAGACACATGCCAGGAACAGCTGGGTGCACATGGGGAGGGAAGGAGGCATCTGCTCAGGCACCCAGCCTGCTTGGTGCAAGAGCCAGCCTCAAGATTCAGCATCCCAAAAAAGACAGCCTTCAAAACCTTGCTGGCCCTGGAAAGCTGGTTTTATCGTGCTGAGAAACCCAGCTCCTGGGCTGCCTGAGGATCAGGAGGAAGGTTTGAAGCCCTAAGGTAGGATGCAGAGATCTGAGTTCTTGGTACCACACCAGGCCCGACTGAGACAGATCTATGATCGCATCTTTCTGGGGCTCCGACTCCACCTCGGTTCCTCTGTTTGCAAAACAGAAAAAAACAGCTTTGCCCACACTGGCAGCTAAATCCCTTTTTTTTTTTTTTTGTGCATGAAAAAGGCTCAGGCACTAACACAGCACTCATCCTTTTAGTTCCTAGATGGATAAATATTCTCACTGCCGCTCTAAGCTGTCACAAGGATTTGTATCTGCCTTCATTACATCCCTTCCAGTCACAGGATAATTACATCCAATGTTGCTTTAAGTCTCAGTGAGCAAAGGAAAATTCAGGAGATTAATCAGAATATTTTTTGTAAAGAGTTCTAAAAATATTCTAAATAGACCAGAAACCCAGATGAGTGGCATCCTCATTTATTACTGAGCCAAGCTTTGGATACAACAATCAATTGACTTGATAGATAACACAGATCTTCTGCCTCTCCTATTTCTTTCTAGAAGTTCTCATTCAGAGCCAGATCAAGATACAATTCTATTATTCTCTCTCTCACTTGCTGGAGTTTATTTTTGGATGTGTGTTTTCAGTATTCTCTCCAGGGGTGTGCTGTTGTCATGATTTTGAATGAGGTTTTTCCTTTCTCATTGTCCCCATCCAGTAATAAAATTTTGGAGCACTTGTTTCTTAAGATGCTGTTCAATTCTGTCCTTCCAGAAGCCTATGATAATGTTGTTGTTGCTTTCGGGGCAGTCATGATGTAATGCAATAGAAATTTCCCATATGGTTCTCAAGGCTTTTTTATTTTTTATTTTTTTAATTTAAACACAAGCCTAGACCTGGCTTTCCATGGCACATAATCTGATGTTTACGAAGCCCTTTAGCAGTTTGCTCCTGGCCTCTTCTGCTCTGACATGACCGATCCCCTTTCCAGACAAAGCAAAGCAGCTTTATCTACACCATCTTTAGGAGTAACTTCGGGAGATTTTTGCCAAGCTAATGTTCTGACCATATCCTCACGTGTTTTTGTCGCAATGGCATAAGTCTAGGGGCTGGGCAGAGCTTGCAGCTGATTTACGTCAAGAGCACAAGAACAAGGCGCTCGTCATTTGCAGCTGGGCCAACCGAGCTGTACGGAGGGATGTAAATATTCCCACCGGAGCAAGCAGCGAGATCTGATCCAGGAAAATTTCAGTGCTTAGATCAGTGTCACTTCAGCTGCTACCAAGAGAGTTTATTACAAATATATAACGCAATAAAATAAGGCAATTGCTTTTCATGGTGTAAATGACCTTGCAAAGGTAAGAGGGATGATAGAAGAGGGCAGTCAATCTCCGTGCCTCGTTGGTGAATTCCTGCTCTGATTCAAAAATTTTAACTCCCGAGGAACTTCGGCTGTCATTTGCTCTCCCTTTGGGCAGCAGTGGTGCAGAGCCCAGGCTGCGAGCTTGTGCCACCTTAATGTCCTCTCCTCACTTGCCCGTGCATTTCCCTTCCACACACAAGTCTCGGGTCTGACAAGCACCGGCAGGAACTGGCTCACAACCAGAGAGGAATTTAAAGCTCCTGATGCACCTGACTGTTCACGGCTGCAACAGAGCCCCTGGGAGAAGTAACTCACTTGGAAATTAAGAAATAAACCAGCACAAGCTCCAGAGGAACCCAGCCTGCAATAGATTGCCTCGGCACACAACGAGCAAAGGGAGTGTAAGATGGGCAAGGCGCCTGCAAGATGGAAATTACATGGGGATAGAGGTAGGTAGCACTGGAGGAAGGAAAGGATATTAAAAACAGAACATCATGATTCAATGCCAAGACTATTAGGAAAGCAAAGGAAATATGCTAGAAAGCAGCATAATCCATATCAGTCACTGGCTGCTGTTCCACTGGGGAAGACTGGAGGTGCCAAGGTTGAAAAGCCTGCCATTCATTATTTTTGATTTAGTGCTGCACAGACAAGAAGAGCTTGCATGATGCATTGGTTGTATATTCTTCTATTGATCTCTCAGACTTCGTTTTCTAAACCCACCATCCATCACCCCCACCAATCCCACTCAAATTCCCCTCGAGGGGAGGCTAAAGAGAAGTGTCCTGTCTCTCAGGGCCACGCTCCAAATGGTTTATGAGCCAAGGATGGATGGGAACTTGGGTTGATCCACTGCCTTTCTGAAGGACTGGCAGCAGTTGCAGATACTACTTTCCCCCTACTAGGGTGGCTCTTCTGAAGGGCAAAAGAAGCCCTGAGCAAGCTGAGCTCCCCAGCCTGCTTGGGTGAGAAACTGATGATGGGAGACGGAGCCCACCTCCAGCTCTTCCACCACTCAACTCATCACTCCACCTCCATGGAAACCAGCTCCGAAAAGACAGCCTCCTCCAGGGGATGGGTGCGCATCTCAGCGCTCTTTTTAGCTTGGCCACAGCCTCGACATGAGGCTTGATAAGGTCACGTCACCTCCCAAACTGCACCGCCCTCGGCTCCTCTCCCCCATTTAGCCCCGTCGTGCACAAGGAGGGGTACAGCAGAAGCAGGAGACAGCTTGCGAAACTAATGCAAGCCCCCAGATACACCCACTTATCTGCTTTCTGCTGGGCTATCTTTGCCAGCAAGTGCTATTTGGGGCCTGTGTTGGTCTGGCTGGGCAGAGGGAGGCTCATGCTACAGGCGGTGGCAGCATCTAGAACTACAGTTAATCTTGAGCAAGATTGGACTGAAAGAGCTGTGTTTTTGTCGTCATAAATTTCTTAGCTCTCAGATGTTAGGATAAGACAATATGGAAGGACAGATTAGCATTCGTCTTTTTTGTTTGTTTTGTTTTGTTTTTGTTTCTTTGGTTGGTTTGGGTTTTTTTTACTCTTTCACCAGGACACTTTAAAACTACCCTTTGGTAGAGAACACACAGCGTCTCCTACAACTCAGCTTTTGTTACCAGCTTCTTATCTAGTCTGTGGAAAGAGCAAGGCCCTTTCATATCATCAGTAGCAAAATACCCTCTACATATCTAATAGGTATTTCTCTGTTGCCCCATCCCAAGCACAAACAAGCCCCGAAGTTTGTACCGAACAAAACTCATGGAAAGCAGCCACGGTTTTGCCCCAGTCAAGGGCTAAAAGAAAACATCACATGAATTGTTTCAGGATTCATCTCCCGCATGTCCAGCTATCATTTTCTTCTGCTGTGCTCTGCCAAACGTCTCCCAAAAGCGTTGATGGCTCTGACAGGCTTGAATCCGTCACCTTAATTCCTACAGAAAATCTGCGAGGATCTTCACAAAAAATTCGCACACAGCTTCTCCCCCGCCCCTTCCTTGTAAAAGATGCAGATGTTAAGAACACAAAGCACTATTCATTTCCTCCCTTTCTGACATTTCAGGTATAAAAAAGGAAGCCAGGTATGAAGGGGATGCGTAGGTTAAGAGCAATCTGTCTGCGCTCAATAAGAGAGGGGGAGAAAAGGAAAAGTGAAATTGTACGTTATTAGATGATCTTCAGTTGCCCTCGCGAAGCAAAGAGCAGCAGCTTAGGAAACAGAGAGAGTTTAAAAACCCTAAATGGCTCCAAGGGAGCAGTGCTCACTGGGGGAGGGAAAAGCATTGCTGTTTAAGAGGTTACATGCCAGGAAATCTCCAAGTTTAGAAGGAAACTGAAGAAGAAATTCTTTTTTTTTTTCTCTCTCTCCAGAAAAAGGTCTTTAGATCATTACACAAATTGGGTCTGGGTTCTGGTTTCTCTGTGCACGGACAAACGCTTCGGAGTCCAGGCAAGCACCAAGCGAGGAGAAAAAAAAAAAAACAGATGTCAGGTGTGCCTTGCCTGGGCCCAGAAACACACAAAGGGTTCAGTGCATCCCGAACGCAGCCAGAAACAACCTTGTCTGGAGGAACAGCCATGACATAAGCTTCAGGTTTAGAAAAAGCAGATCTGTTTACCTCCTACCCAGCAGCTCTGCCATTAACCAATTACTGCGGGGTAGCTCGGAGCAGCACTGCTTGCTGGCTTGCCTGTTGCATTTGAATATTTCAGGGCCTGCAAATGGCAGATAAATTCCCCTGTGGGAAATTGAAGGCAATTAGAATCATTTTAGCAATAGTTCAGAACGGAACTGACCTTTGCTTTCACATGCAGGGGTCCAACAGAGATATAATGTTTAATATTTTTGTATTTGTTGCGGGGGAAAGCTTTCGTTTGCAAGTACCAGAACAACAAATTCGGTGAAAAAAAGAACCGGCGTAAGCTGGGCTTTGGAGAATTGTCTAGGATTCAAGTCCTAGATTCTTGTCTCATCTTTGTCACCGACTCAGTGTGACAGCAATTCTGCCTGGCTCTGACTCACTTTACCCACCTTCAAGGCCTGGCTGACTCACCAGTCCCTCTCAGCTCCCGAGCGAACCCTTCCTTCTGCCCGACGCTTCCCCGCATTCGGCGTTGACACCTTCCCAGCACTCGCAGGCGATTATCAGAGTTTCCACGGAGAATCCACCTTGCCAAGACAGCTGAGAAGCCTGGTGGGAAATCAAATCGTTCAAACGGGGAAGTTCTTTTATTAGGATACAGATTAGGGGTCTTTTCCCAGCCTGCTTTCCCCAGCTGATGCACAAAGCAGCCCTTAACCGCTAGCTGAAAGGCTCGCGCTAGTTTTAAACAGCACTAGCATTTCAGGGGGGACTTTTTTAACACAGCCATCAATGAATACTCTTGTCTACAGCCAGTCAGAACTGGACGGACATCAAAAGCAACTCTTTGCATTTTCCAGCTTACATTTCTTCCTCCCTTTTCCTCTGCTGTTCTGTGCGCCCAGCAGTGCTCCCCAGTCAGCTGTCTAACCTCGGGGTCTGCAGCTACCAGTCAAAACTCTTGGAAGTCTGGCATCACGGGCTTAATACACAAAGTGCTTATTTTTAACACAGACTGATGGCTTTTCTCCTAGATAATGATGATTGATTCTGTTTTCCATCCTTTGTCAAAGCTCGGCACATGCCTAGAATTTTAACTAGCTCTTCTTCTGATACTTCCATGTATCCATCTGTTCCTCTGGATCTCTCATTCTCCTGCTTTAAATAATGAACTTTCCTACAGTCAGAACGATCTATTAATAAATAACAATCTCAGAGATTACACAAGCCAATTAATAGTAAAGCAGCACCAGGAACTGAAGTGATGGATGCTGGTGAATGGGAGAGGTGTGGGAGGGTGGTGGAGCTGCCGATCCTTCCACACACGGGATTAGCACAACTCTACAGCAGACGGGGGGCAAAGCTGTGCAAAAAGGCATCATGAACAAACTCAAGGTAATCAAGCATGCACACATGTGCACGCACACACTGGTATGCAAATTGTGCCCGAGCAACACGAAGGAGGCCGCAGAACCGCGTTAATACCAAGGTCCAAAGCGAGAAGGATGTTATTCGTAGCTACAGCTCAGGCACAGCAAAGTACAGCTCGCTGAGCGCTGGGAATAAAAGGGTATTGATGAGTTTTGCTCCTTCAACATGTTGTTTTAATGTAGCACAAGCTACCTGGCAAAAGAGACAGAAGATATCCTTTAGTATTCCAGCCACTGGGAAAAGCCGAAGCCACGTCAGCCCATTTTTGGTACATACAGCATCCTCCTTTTCTTGCTGTAGAAACTGCCTTACATATCTTCCCTCTAATACATTTCCCTGCTGATTACCCTGCTTTATGCTACAACTGTTCCTCAGCAGAAATCTTGATCTCACGGAAAAGATAAAGTGGAAGCACTGCCTGTGTGCAGAGAAGGCAGGCTGTGTGGATGGAAAAAACAAAACATTATCTTCTCCAAATTGTAAGTAGGCAATTAAGGCCCTGGAGCATTAAAGCCCAGCTCCTCAGCAGGGCTGGGATACCTTCAAGGGAAACTCAAAGTCTTAGTTAAATCAGTTATTTTGGGTTCAGCCTAGAAAAGACTTGGAACACAACTCAGATACCTTGGTTCCAGGCATGAGATCCACATCCTAATACCTTTTATGCTTGCTGCTTAGCTCAGACCTTGCTGTCTCACCTGCCTCACTTCCCTCCAGCTTTAAAACACCAAAAGCTACCTCTCAGCACCTGCTGGGTGGCTTTGCCTCTCCCTCACCTGTTACGCAGACAAGATCCTTCTTTCTGCCACCGTCTCTTCCTCCTTTTCAGCCTCAAGCAGAGAGACCAAGGGCCAAAAAGGCACCAGGGAGGGAAGACTCGTTAAACTGTATTTATGGGAAGGGAGGTGGAAATTGCTGTGGATTGGATGTGTCTTTGTGGTTCTCAGGGTTTTGAAAAGGGAAAAACATAAGTTGCAGAAACCTCTCAGGTGCCAGTGAACGATGGCAGGACCAGCATTAAATGAAATGTTATGGAACACAGACCCACGATGGCCCTACTGCTTGTATGGCTGCAGCCCTGCTAGGCAATGCAAGAAACCCTCCTCCAGCAGAGCAGCCAAGGCCTTGCTAAATCTGCTCTGACCCTTCTCCTATCAACCCCCGCATTTCTGCTCCCATTTTCACCGATACAGTAAAATCCAGCTAAGCCCTTTACTCAGGGCTTTACTCAAACGTTTGCTTCACCTGATGTTAAGCATGCACTTGAAGGTTTATCTGAATGGTTACTGATATCAGTTTACTGTGTTTGCCATCTCAGCTTGTCCCTTTTATTTTCAGTCTTCATTCTTCTGTCCTCTCCTCCTTTCCCTTTCATTCCTCAGTCTAACTCCTGTGGTTTTTTTTCCTTCGTTTCTCCTCCTCTGCCCTTCATAATGACTTAATCTGGCAGGCAGTGTGACAAGCGAATGAATCGAACATGGAGTTTTCCTGCACTCCAGATTCATTTGAAGATTCCTCCCAGATGCAGCTCTAAAGCCCCAGATTCAATTTCCCTTTGACATAATAACAGAATTAGTCTCATATTGTCATACATAAATTACTTGCAAGCCGGGTGCCAAGAGAGAAAGAGAGGAAAAAGAGAGAAGAATAGGATTCAATGGAAGGTGTGACTGTGACAAGCAACAACAGAATAACAATAGGCGACCAGTGGGTGACATCTATCATATCTGACAAACAAGGAGAAAACCATCTCTATATCAAGCGTAAGAATTATTTACCTTCTCCTCTCGGCCCTTGAGCCATTAAACCTTATACTGAGGATTTCTCTGTCTTACAAAGGACGCGCAAAGTCTAAATAACTCTCAGATTGAAAATTATTGTATCTGACTTAGTGCTTTTTTTTTCCTCCTCCTTCCTCACAAGGCACCATTCAGAGAAATAACCCTGCTGCCCTCAGCTGAGGGAAAGAGATGGCTCCTGAGAAAGCCATCGGAGATAAGAGCCAGGCGATGCCCTTCCCATCCCCTGAGCTGGCTGAAAGCCCTCGGCTGCTCCCAGACACCAGCTCGACCCCAAGTGTCTTTTTCTGGGGGCCAGAAGCCGGAACACTGCAGGCAACCACTTCTTGGTGCAAGCTCGGAGCCTCCTGCTCCGGGTGCTGGAGGATGGCCCAGCCTAAGCCATATGGGTTCAGCTCCCACCTGCCCACCACCCACAGCAGGGAGCAGACGAGCAGAGCCAAGCTTGCCAGCACCAGCAGAGCCCACATTCATTCTGGTTCGGGCAGGCAGCATCAGGGGAGTGCAGTGCTCACCTCCACGATGCCTTTAAAGGACTCCTCTTCCTAAAACCACCGAGATTACCCATATTTACTTTTAAAGAGATGCCTCCTACTTCCCAGAAGAGGCCATAAGTTTAATTTCATTACCACAGCTTGCACTCCAAAGCAGAAGCAGCAGCTTCAGGCTTTGCACTGAACGTGCAACTTCCCCACCACCATAGGGAGGCACTTCTGTTACTTCTCCCTTCCCAGACACTTCAACTTCTGGTCAAAGCAGCCTGAACGCATACAAATAAATGGAAGCCTTCACATCAGAGAGGTCTGCCTAGACAATCTGCTATGACTCAGTTACAAACCGACCCCCTCGCTCCTCATCCATATAGCGCACAGAGCCCTCAGCGCTGCACCCAGGGAGAAGGCTTCCAAGCCAGCCGGTGATCTTGATGAGGTGGAAAAGTCACCGTTCTGCGCCAGCCACGGCTCCACTTCGCTTGCCCAGCCTGTGAAATTCATCGTCTTTGCTGGCTGAATTACTGCTGAGAAGAGACTGTCACTGTGTCCACTCCGCTCCCCGCATTTTGCCTAGGGAGCTGGGCAAGGGAGGTGATCAACCAAAGCAGTCCATGGAGCCTTACACTCAAATTCTGAAAAGTAACAACCCACTGCATAAAAAAACGCTTCCCTTTGTCTGCTTTAAACTGATCTATTTTCAATGAGTGCTCGGCTAGTTCTAGCGCTGGGGGAATTGATGAATAGCAGCTCAACTTATCTGCTGTCCTCGTGGTTCTGTAAACCTCTATCATAACTCCCCTCAGCTTTCTCCTTGTCTCCGTATCGCAGGGAAAATATAGTACATTTGGAAAGGTACAAGGAAGGGCAGCTGGAATGACAACTGACAGATGACTGAAATGACAGTTTGCTGTCAGCGTACAGGTGGAGAAAGTTAATGGCAAGGAGACTCAGAGAGGCATCTGGCTTTATCTCAGTACTCAGATGAAGCATCCAATGGTGAAAAACATTTAGAAAATGAGTCTTTTTTTTTTTTTTCCAGTTACGATCGCGGCTATGTTCAATGAAGTTCTAGCCCGTAGATTTTAGGAGGCTGGCAGAAAGATAAACCCCTGAAACTATTCCATTTGTGAGAAGAGGACTAGACGGTACAAATGCAGGGTGATTGATAGGCTTTGGCCTCGAAGCCACTAATTTGAATGCAGCCCAGAGGTTGGACCATGCAGGGGATGCTTGTGAGCATTTTCTGCATGACTTTTTTGGACCAGACAGCCCCCAGCAGACCAGCACACTCGTCTGGAAAGCCTGCCCCAGACATCTGGGCCTATAGAGGGCAGAGAGATGGGTCCTGAGAGAGCTGCCTGGCCCACGCTGCAGTGCCACCGCCATCCAGCAGCCTCCTCACCCAGCCAGGCAGCAGAATTGATGCTGAAAGGCTCAGCCATCAGCCCAGCAGTCCCCCTAGCAGAGCTGCAGGTAGGAAAATAAAGCCAGTTATCGGCGTGGCTCCTTGTCAGACGCAGATGTGAAGCATAAAATACGAACAGCAAGCACCCCACTTGCAGCGCAGGTGATGGGGTGGAGGGCAGACGCCAGCAGCTGCCTGGGCTGTCAGAGGACCTGCTGTCAGCTCAGCTGGGATTAAAGCCGCCGCTCAGGCTCGCCTGTCACAAAGGTAGCACCCAGGACGATGCTCCGGCTCCTGCAGCACATGGGGCTGGCACGGGAGGGCAGCCAGAGCACGCGTGGTGGCGCGGCCCTTCTCTGCCTCCATCTGACCCCTCGCTTCAGAGGCTGTCTGTTCTGCCATGACGCGGAGAAACTGGCCACTCATCGTTTTTAATAGGCATTAGCTGAATGTTCAGGTACGTGCGTAAAGTTATTGAAATATAAGGGGGGAGAAGCAGGCAGAGTTCAGAAACAGAACAACGTTTAGTTGTTAGTTGTGATCCAAACGGGCATTCGGGATCAAAAGGGACAATTTTAAAAGCAGTCAGACCTCCTGTAAAAAATTTACGGAGTTTGATACCACTCTATTGACTTCTCTCAAAGTCCGGGTACCAGAGACTGACTGGATCTCTCTCTGTTGATTCCAGTTCCAGCTTTTCCCAGCATTCTTAATTATTTATTTCATCTCTATCTTTTAGTGTCAGAAGGCAGGAGCTACACCTACCCACAATTTAACTGAGGGAGTCATGAGTGCTTAAAGCCTTTTGTTCACCTACCACTAAAGCACACGATGCTGTTGCAGACTTAGGACAGATTTGGGACTCGGACATCAGCCCCATGGGCCTGAGTGCTTGCAGAACACCAGGTATAAAGAAATGGGATGGTTTGCCTCAAAGAAAAAGTATTGACAAGAATTCCAGGTAATTTTGTCTTTGTCAGTTGAAAGCCCAGGCTGAGACTGAGGCCATGCACTAAACGAGGGAGCAAGCAGAAGACTAGCATGAGAGCAAACAGCAGGTTAAGATAACTCCTCGCCAGGTGTCAGCAACCCAGGCAACACCTAAAGCTTGCCTGCGATGCTTTTTAGGCGCAGTTTTCAGGGTTGATCCAACACAAACTTGCAACTGAGCAAAACGCTGACCGCAAAGCACCCGACGCTTGTGATCGAAGGGTGTATTTTGCCCTGTTCTTTTCCGCCTGCCTTCCTGCTCTGATGTGAGCCCGCACACAGCACTGCTGTGTGCCATTCCCACATCCGTACGCCAAGCGAAGGTGTGCTCAGCAGAAGCCTGAATCGTGCCCAGCAGCACCTGGCTGCAGCCCCGCACCCGGCTCCTTGTCTAGCAAACCGCTCCACGTGCCACCGCGAGCTGACCTAAGCTGAGACAGCCTCAGCCTTTCAAGGAACCTTGACAATCTCATGTCCTCGATTAGGTGGTTCCCATCCTTCTCTTTTGGTCTTTCGGCAGTAAATTGGCAGTTGGAGATTTAATATACAAGGTGAAACGGGGAAGATGTCAGCAAAAGGCACTTGACTGAGCAATTCATAGCAAAGCCGTGAGTACCCACAGGCTGTGCCAGGGCAAAAAAAGGACACTATTATACTCCAGCTGTCAGTCTACTTTGAAGCCCTCCAATTAACTTCGCTTTCTAGGCATGAGCAGCTGACAATGCTCACAAAAATCCTGACACCTGAGTATCACTTCTCACCGGTGCTCCTGTCTGAGGGAGGAGGACGGAGAAAAAGGCCCGGTGCTTTTCTGCTGCTGACATACCCCTTTTGTTGGCTGTGTAAATACGGGCTGCTGGATGACCCCCCTGAATGAAACGAGGAGCCCCGAGTTTATAAACGCCTGGGGGAGGATGTCCAGATCCTATAGCGATGAGCATGAGCCCCGGGGATGCTGAACTTCAAACCAAAGCCAGGCTTTATTTGTCTGTTGACAGAGCGAATGGCTTTGCTGGCCTTTCTAACCCACCTCGCAGACTGCAAAGGTCTCTTTAATCTCGCAGACAGAGGCATCACAAAAACTAGTGGCTTAAAGCTGAAGCTGAAGCCATTCGGGCTGGAAATAGGACAGGTTTTATTTATTTATTTTCCCAGCAGAAAACGCAATAAGCCATTGGAGCCGTTGGCCTAGGGGATGCAGTAGATCGGGTCCCTCTGTCTTCACAGTTAAGTCTGCCCATCTTCACCTTAAAAAATAACCACAAAGCTCTCTTACTCAAGGAAAACTTACAGGCTATGTGGAGGGATTATTGGTACGTGTTTCCTGCCATGGCTACACAGAAGGCCAGAGTACATGATCCTAATGTTCTTTTAGCTCTGCTGCAGAAAATGTAACTGATCTCGGGATCACCCACAGTTTTGGCTCCAGACCAGCTTAGAAAATTCAAGGTTAGCAAATGTGAGCTATGAGAAAAACAGCACTCGCTGTTAGTCCCATAACGTGCGGAGACTGGGGAAGTGTAAGTGGTTATTAAGGTTCGTGACGTTCCTGGCTGAGATCATGGCATATATTTGGGCTGATTTCAGGCCAACTCTTCCCCTACCTCCCGTCCAACACAACTGGAGCACACCTGGGCTGTCTATCTGGCTGTGGTGTCCGTAGCTCTCTGATGATGTATTCCCTTGGCACAAGGAAGAGGCGGCTGCAGGTCTCCTCCTGGCCTTCTCCTGTAAAAGCCTTTTACACCCCAAGCCTGACTAAGCTCAGTGTTGGTGACTGACCGAGTGCTTTGTCACGGTGGTTGAACCACTTTTATTCAGGTAACTGACACCAGATTGACAGAAAAAAACAGTCCTTAACATCTTCCTCTTTTATAAAGAAACTAACAGACTTGGTTGTACATGCTGCCATAAAAAATAAAAAAAAAAAAATAAACAAGTCTTGCAGAAATAGTAAGGTATTACTAGAGGTAAGTTGGCAAAGTGGAGGAATGATTTCAATATATCACACTTTTTTTTTTTTTTTAAATGGCAGCAAGGCTGATTTAGGTTGGACGGTGGAAGTGCTATGTAATAGTGAGGGGATCTAAGCCCCAGAAGAAGTTGTCCAGGGTTGGGGTGGAATCCACCAGTGAATGGTTTTCCATTCAGCTTGCAAATCCAAGCTCGTGGGAAGCTGCTGGAAACGTGGAAGATGCCCTGAAGAGGCTAAGGTGACTTTGAAATCGCCCTTTCCCAAGCATCCAGCACCACGTGAAAAACCTCTCTCCCGTGTTTCTTTACAGGAGGTGCAATAATGAAGTAACTTAATATAGGAGAGGATGGGAGATCCCTCTCCCTCCTCCTCCTCCCTTCGTGAATAACGTCAGCCATTGACCTTTTCAAACACAGTGCTTGCCGTAAAATATTTCCCTACAGTTATCTGCAGTACCGGCGGAGGAAGGGGCTTGGGAGAAGTCTCAAGCTTGCCAGCATGCCGGATAAAGGGCTGGCCGGCTGTTACAACCTACAAGGAAATTTTATGACTATATCTCTGGCATTTAAAATTAATATAGTTATTAAGAGATATCGTTTTACAACGGAATGGCTTTTTAACAAGGTGAATGCCACGAACCCCTGCCTTAGAGGAGAGGAGAAAGAAAGCAACATGGAGGAGCTTTCCCTGCACTTGTGCCTCTTGAAAGAGGGAAGATCAACAGTAGCAGAGGAGCTTTTATGACCGCCTGCACCCCTCAGAGAGGCTGGATTTCAATTTACGTCACTTCTGTGTTTTTAACCCTCCTGCTGTGCGCAGAGGTCCCTGAAGAGCAGGGAAACGGGACAGATTTAGCCCAAGGATGCAGCCATCACACTGTGCTGGCAGGCTGGTGATAGACTACTCCATGGCCAACAAGCCTTACATTCATCTGTGCTTTCAGCCCCTTTTCTCTTGCCCTGGTTTCTTTGGCTATTCAAACAGTATCTCAGCACAAAACAGTGTTCATCTGAAAGATTTCTGCCTAGGGCTCCAAAAACCATCCCCCAGAGCTAGGGCACAGAGAGGAGGAGACTGCATTGATTTTAATTCACTGAACTTTATTGCTACATTTAACGAGAGGTTTTTTTTTTTTAAATAGAATAAACCAATGAATCAAGAAGTGAAGGCGACTAGCTTTGCCACTGGCTGGAGAGCTGCTGAAACATTCTTCTCACAGCCACCAGATAAAACCCAGCTAACCCAGACACGAGCTATTCACAACAATGACCCTAAAAACACCGCAGACTGTGCTACTTCTGCCAAAGACTGCAAAGGCACCAGAATTTCCACTGTCTGGCCCCAGAAACTGTTTGCTCTTTGAGAACATCTCATTCAGGAGCTGGGTTCTCCCCTTGTTTGCACCCACTGAGATGGGGATTAGTTTTGCTATGAGCAGGATGCTATCGAACCAGGGTGTAATTGTGTTCCTTGAGCTGTGGAAAGGCTTTGACACCAGAATATTGTGTAATGTTTCAGTGGTAGAAGCAGTGCTGCACAGCAGGTAAAGCACTATCCAGCAACACACAAGCTCCCAAACCTTGAGATCCCAGTTCCTATAGGCACTGAGTGCTTTGAGGTGCTGCAATGCAATTTTTTAGATTAAGACCATTTAACCATGCAATTCACCTTACAAATAACACAGTTACTGTCGTAGTGTAACATCACAAATCTTTACCTCATCTGCAATCCAGCCCTGCAAAGGACATGGATCATCAGCAAAATCATTAATAAAAGCATTGAATAGCTGTGGACCAAAATAATCCATCCCTGGAGAACCTGCTTGAAACAACCCTGTTTATTGATATTGTTCCTTGAACAACTGCGTTTTGAGCTCCATCGCTGAGCCAGGCTCTCATCCATCCACAACGTGCCCTATTAATTCCACCCCGTGAAAGTTTTTCTTAATCAAAATGTCAGGCGATGCCAAGCCAAATGCCTTAGAGGAAACCAAGGATAAGCCACCAACACTGCTGCTCTACCAGCCAGAGCTGGCCATCTGTCAAAAGGACAACAGGTCTATTTGACAAGGCCTGCCTTGGAGGAAACTGTGGTAACTTGCACAAATTCTACGTTGAGCCCCTGATTTGTCGTTGCCCAAGTACCAGATTAGTCATTCCCCCAAATACCCCAGGTTTGACTTTTCTCTGCTGCCTCTCCCCCCATTTTGGCTTGCCCCATTCTACCCTTTTTATTCAAACCTCGCAAATCTCAGGAGGATTTGGCAGAATGCTTCAGACCAAGGACTATGAAAGGTTTTCATCTCCAGCGAGGCTGGAAGCCGTATAACCACGCCGACATTGCGCCGTGCTCAAACACACGCACCTCGTCTTTCAAAAGGCCTTATTAGCTAAAGTAGCTCTATGGCTTCTAGACACCAGAGCTGGCTCGCGTCCAGCCAGATCAGAACAAGGGCGCAATGAGCTCATGTCTGTCTGCACCTACCCGTGTAGATGTTCCCGTAAAGGGGGGAGAGCCTAAATTAACACCTTGCTTGCTAAGTTGACTTCAATGCCTCTGTTTTGTGTATCTCCGGGAGCAGAGTAGAGCTCTAGGTACAATGCAGCTGGACAGCAGGTCCAACTTGAGACGGACAGGAAAATGTTCCTTGTTGGATCGTTTAGACCTATAAAACCATGAGAAAACATCAGCACTGAGACAGTGTAGGCCTAGCGGCAAACTACCTTTCAAGAAACTATATTGATTCTTTTTGTCCCTGCGTTGCATACCCAGGACGTTTGTGGAAATAGCCAACCCCAGCCTCCCCCAGCTATATAACGGGGGCAAGAGGAAGATCTTTTTTTCAAATTCAGACTTCTGAAGTCTTTGTGTTGCTGTCCCTCCGTCATAAAATGGAAACGTCTCCCCTAAAACTCACAGCAAAGCAGCCTCCCAGACAAAAGCTGGAGAATCTGAAAAGCATTTTTTCCAGACTGTGCCTTGGCAGGAGATAGCTTCCCTTTTGCGAGCATGACCCAATAGATAAAAAGTGGTTAAATTTCAGCTCGATCCTTCAGAAGGCAGTGGGAACACGGGTGTCTCTGAAGGTCAGTGTGCAGCTGTTAGCCCTCCTGGATCCCAGCTTCCAAGAGTTCCCCATCCTGACTGATCGGATCCCCACCTGCACACATCGAGGTGCTGGTGCACGCGAGACCAGCAGCCCAACGCTCGCCGGGACAGGACAGCAACGCACCTCCTTGCTTCACAGGCAACAGGCGCTCCAAGAGCCTTTGCAAGGAGAGGGGATAAATAAGCTCTGAGTGACGGTTTTTAACAACAAAATCATCCTGTGGACAGAGTGTGTAATGAGTTCCAGTCAGAGCAAGTTATGGAGGAATAATTTCCTAGTACCTGGAGCTAGCAACCGCTTCCATGGATGCTTTTTATTCCTGGGTTGTAAATTGATTTTATACATCATTTATCAACGGAGGCCTGGCTATATAATAGGTAGATTTTAATATTTATGCCTCTCCACCCCCACGCTCAGCAAACAAATGGGAACAATAGGACATGGTTGGTGTGACAAGTCACTGGGATATCTCCCCCTGCTCCCAGGTAAGGGTGATGAAGGTCTGCAAGTGACAGATAAACCCAGAGAAATTTGATTACGGGATGCATAAAGAACGACTCCTGTGTTGTTGAAGAGGATTAAAGAAGTGCTGAGGGCCTAAGTTTTGTGCTGTATTTCCATATGCTGCCTTCACAGAAGCAAAGGAGACAGCTTCCACGGAGGGGAGTCCCTTTCCCCCAGTGTCCCCGAGGCTGGGGATCTGCAGCACAAAGCCCGTGACCGTGGCGCTTCCAAGGCTGGGATGGAGGCACTGGGCTGTTGCCTTGCAGTAATTCTTCCAGATCTCAGCAAACAAAAGAAGCCGAATGGAGGCAGCAGGAAAGGTGCATCCCTTTGGACAGAGAGCGTGATTTCTGCTCTGCGGACCAGACGTGGATATGGTGCGACAGTAAGTTGTGGAAGGACAGGAAGCAAACTGTCCTTAAAGCTCCTCAAAACCCTCTCCCTGTCCCTCCCATAGTGCTCACCCATCTACAGCGCTCAGTTTGTGGGTTAGCTGCTGGGAAGCAGCTATTCGGAATGTTTTCCCAAACACTTCACGCCTCTGTTTATTTTCATCAAAACTGCAAATAAAGCCTCTGACAAATTCCTCCATTCATGCTTGGGCTATCAGTTCTATTACTGCGCACTCGAACAGGGCTCCCGCAGGAGGATCTTCTGCTAAACCTCACCGCTCGAGGGATGAAACATTAACATTCACCAGAGAAGCCAGGAAAACACATTTACTCCCTACTCACAGCTAAAGCCGTTCTTCGGGCAGCTCCTTAATCTGTGGACAGCGTGGTATTTCACTTCCAGGGGGGAGAAGGACACCCGGAGCTCTCAGGCTGGTTCTGCTTCAGGAAGACAGACCTCACTCACGGGGCACACGGGCAGGCTGCCGACGAGCCCTGTGCTGTCCTCTGCTCCCAGAACCCCTCCAGAGCCATAAACCGAGGGAGTTACAGCTTTCGGCTGCAGTAATTATCTCCCCGTTACTGTGTTGATTAGGTGAAGGATGCTCTCCGCTACATGAAATACTGTATTTGTTTATAGACACAGGTACAATCAGGAAGCATCGCCGCTGCAGCCAACCGCCGCAAAGCAGAAGCAGCTAACACGCAGCTCCCTTCTCCTTCCCGCACCACGCATCGCTGTCAACGACAATACCCAGCTAGCATCCCACGGCAGCACTCTGCTGTGCACCAAAAAGTGCCATTCCCCTTCCCTGGTGAGGGTTAGCCTCGGGAAGACGAAGCATCGGGGGGGTGAGGTGACTTCTGAACCCTCCTCGCTTCAGCCTGAACCCGGAACCCGAGTGCCTTTTCCAAGGGCACGCAGCGGATCCGAAACCGTGCCCGGCAGCCCGAAGCGTGGAGCTGGAAGCTGTGGTTACATCACCACGGCTTAACGCATTGCTGCGTGGCACTCAGGCGTGCTCGGAGCTTGCAGCAAACGCAGCCAGCGAGGCTCAGCATCACGCTCGTTCCTTAACGGGTTAGGCACCGATTTCTCTGCCTCCGGACCTGGCAATGGGGAAAGCTGTAGGTTCGGTGTGGGGTGGGATGGAGGCTGGAGAGGGGAGGGCAGCAGTGGTTAACCAGGCAGGTAAACAGCCCCGGTTTGACAGCATCCCATAACTTCATCGCCTATTGCCAATAAAGGAGAACATCAGAGAAAATTCAATTGAAAGGACAAGGCATAATGTAGGTAATGTGATGTGCTCGTCACAATCTCAGGCTCCAGGTAATGAGCAGCTGACAAATGCCCTGGAGAACGGGAGCACTGCACGCAGGAGGCAGAAATACGGGGTTCTGCTTGGTGCTGGGAGGAAGGCATGAGGATCCAGGACAGCCTAGAAGTGCCCCTTACGCTTTTTCCCATTCTGCCTCCTAGCTCGGGCTTTTCCCCTGCTATTTCTTCACAGATTTTAGCAAAACTTTCCCAGTTCCTGTGAATCTGAAGGCCTTTGAAGAGCCATGTGGCTCTGCTCAGTCTCTTACCTTCAGATCTTAATGTCCTGTCTCCTGACAGATGCTAACTTAGCGATGGCTAAGTGGGTGGAACCTGTTTATTGCTTTCTACAATGAGATGGATTTGAAGTTACTGGCTAATTAGACCACAGATAAATTCAACATTTGCCTGGAATCATCAATAGTATTAAAACAGTAAAAGGCCAGATATGACAGATGGAGCTTACTCAAGATTATATAGCATCACTTTTCTTCCCTTTTTTTTATTTTAAATACTTCTAATGGTCCCCCTCTGAAGATTTCTGACACAATTAAATAACTACTCAGAGCCAGAAATCTCCTTGGCTGGTTATGAAAGGTGATGGTGAAAGAGGGAGGTACAGAGATCCACCCAAAACATAATAAACTCTAATTTCCAGGCCATGGGCTACTCTATAAAACTCCTGTTGCTGCCCACCAAAGGAAATGGACCAGAGGAACGAGGTCAGCATCCCTGACCTCCCAAATGACTCCTGCAGCAGAATGTACTAGCAAGAGTCATCCAGTGATGAAGACCACAGATGAAGGAAAAGGAAAAACGTACTTGGATATTTGTCTGTTCCTTCTCAATTTAGCACTGTCAACAGAGGTACTGCTTTTTCTAGTTACCTCATTAACAGAAAGAAAAGGAAACATAATTTAATCTATTGTTAAATATTCAAACACATCCCTGCATACAGGATTATAAAGGAGACAAGGTAACGTCAGATAATCTTCACCATCTACGTTCTTCCTTATGTATTCAGTTCGCTCAGGGAGTGTTTTAGAGGAGAAATAAAAAATATAATAATAAAAAAAAAAAAAGCTCCAGACCGCACAGTGCCTCAGAGGACTTGCAGGAGAACGGCTGTCACCCCGAGAGAGCTGTCCTTCAGAGTGACAGGCACCTCCTAAAATCAGGGCACGTCCCTCGCCGTACCCTGGGGCACCTCCTGGCTGGAGGGGAGCACGGGTGAGAGCGCAGCGCTGTGAAAGGGAAAACGCTGGCAGTGGGATGGAGACAAGGCAGTGGGGGATGCTGCTTGGGCTGACTTAACTCAAGGAGACAGTACAGGGGTTATTCAAGGCTGCTCTGGGGAGAAACACGCTGTTTTAGCCGGCCAACCCAGAAAACCTGCTTTGTCAGGCTGGAACAGCTTCCTGCCCTCCCGCCAGGGGCTTCCAAGGTCACCCCACGGAATTATTAAGCACGAGGAGCCTCTGAACTTATTTAGCTTGACACGTCAGCTTGGTCCTACAGGCCGCTGGCCGACGTCTCGGGGGAGCTGCAGCCCGTGGCCGTGGTGGGAGGGCGGCCAGGAGAGCAGCGCGGAGCCACGGCTCTGCCCCGGGTGACACCGGCCTGACAAACGTCACTGCAACGCAGCCGGGAAGGGAGCTGAGCCGCCACGGCCCCGTCCCTCCAGGAGCCTGCCAAGCTTATCCAGAGCGATGCGTTTAACCGCTCCGTTTAACGAAAGCGACGGCGTTGGAGGAGGAGGCTGGGCTCGGAAACGGAGCCTTCCCCGGCACCCCCTGCAGCAGCGGGGCTGGTGGATCAAGGTCAGGTCGGTTTTAAGACACGAGGAGGGGTTTTCATGGGCTGGGTCGCGTGCCTGCAGCTGGCTGACAGGCTGCTCGATAACCCACCCACGTCTCAGCGCATCAGCCTGAGCTCTCGGGTGTTTCCTCAAAGAAAAAGGAGCTGGAGGTACTGGACGGGGAGCAGGAGGTCTAGGTTTATTCCCAGCTCTGCCACTAAGCCCTGCAAGATCCCAGGCAAGTCACTTAATCCTCCTGGGCCCATAAAATACTTGGGGGGAAAAAATCAGCATCACCCTTGTCTGTGCTGGCCATTTGTGACTCTTTGGATGCAGAGCTTGATGTGATGGAGGACTGGTGTCCACGGGAGCACTGGTGGAGCACCAGTAACCATAGTGATCGAGGCTGGAGCACGTATGAAGCCGTAGTTAGAATTGCTGTTTCCCAAGGCAAAACGAGAGCAGAACACCATGGGTGAGACACGCACGGCCCAGCGAGCAGCGCCAGGCCTGGCACCGAACTCAGCGAGCAGCAGGGCTGCTGCCTTCCTGCACAGGCCCCCAGCCGTCACGTTTTGCCTCATCACAGCCCAAACCGAGACAGCGAAGCAGTGCAAACTGTCATCCCTGCCCCATCTCCATCCTCTCCTCGCCGTTCTCCTCCCCCCAGCCCCAACAGCACTGCTTTGGTCTGGGACCAAATCCATCCCTTGGCACCCTGGCAAGCACACGGCCTCACATCACTGAGCTGGCTCTGCAGGGCCCAGCCTGGCACCAAAGCCTTGGGGAGCACGATCTAATTTCCCAGCCCTCCTGCTCCTTTTCCCCCCCTGACTTCCCATTAAGCTCCTATTAGCCTAATCCGCAGCTTTAGCCAGCAGATCTGCGGTTCCCTGGCAGCAAAAATTCTCCTGTGAATGGAGACCAGGTCACAAGCCCTGCAGTTAACTGCAATGACAAACGTCCTGGTGCACGTCCACGCTCCTTTCTCCCAGGTATTTTGTGTTACCAGGTGGCAGATCCCTAAACACCGGTGCTGAGAAGGATGCACAGCACTAAATTTGCCCCGATAACCGCTGGCTTGCAGGGCAGGGGGTCATTCCTCTCCTTGCTGTGCCTGTCTCCAGCGTTACACCTGCACGCAACCAATTCTGCTCCTAGATGAAGAAGCACACCCCAGCTGCCTGCTGGTGCATTTGTAACCTGTCTCTCCAGCCTCCAAAAGTGTCACTCACGGGCAGAAGTGCCACCTGCCTCCTTCGGGCTGGGCACGAGAAGGGGGTGAAGCGGAGAGGGAGGATGCCAGCAGCTTTCTGCACTCATTAGATTCAAGGTGGTGCTACGAAAGAGAGGACACCAACCCTAAAAGAGAACGGGCTCTTCCCTGCTGCGGTTCAGCACCTATACTGCAGGCCTCAGCTGGGTTGTCTGATTTCTGTCAGAATAGTAACAATAAATCCTATACAACGCCTCATCCCAAGTCAGGAGCAATTGCTATTAAAAGCACTCACATGTACATTATTTAGGGACCTTTGTTAGCATCCCGGGGGCTCAGGGGAGGGTGGATACCGAAGTTAAACCAAAACCAGGCTCCATCACAGCAATTGACCTGCAGGGCAGCACAGGGCAGAACCTTAAATGCCTTTAAACTACGGATTTAAGGATCACACAAGAAAGCAACCAGTCCTGGGGTGGAACCTGGCACCGAGCTAGCAGCGAAGTGACACTGTGATTTAGGGCCTTGCCTCCTTTTGATGCTGCACTGAATGGCAGCCAGGGAGCTTTAGCAAGCACCAAAGCTTGGTGCTCCTCCACGGCGGGGCAGAACCTCCACGTCTGCGAGCTCTGCAAGGAGTCCCTGATAGCCTCATTCACCAGGCCCTCGGGAAAGAAATGAGGTTGAACTTTGTATTCATTGATTATGGCTTCTCCAGACCTTTAGTAACTCTAAACACTTGTTTTTCACCTGATCCCTTTATTCTCTCTTTTTTTTTTTCCTTGAACTGAGCTGCCAGAAATCATTTTTCTCAGCTCATAAACACATTTCCATTTAGGAAAAGAAAGTAACCTTTGCTGCAGAATTGCTTCACCCTTCTTCGCTGTGAGAGCTCCTATTCTTCTCTTCCCACCAATTCTCTCTCCCAAGGGAGGTGGGAGCTGCAGGCAGGGAAGGGGGCTCGGCGTGCGCTGCAGCTTCCTCCTCCTCGAAACATCCTGCTTGGTGCTAACAAAAGCCTCAAAGTGCACTCCGAGTGACTGTTTATTGAGAAATTGTTACCGAGAAATGGTTGATGAAGGAAATTCATAGAGGGACATGCAGCCTTTTTAAACGCCGTACGTGAACCAGTGTTTCTGCTTTGCAGGTGGGGAGCTGAGGCACAAAGGGATGAAGAAACTCATCTGTGGTGAAGTCAAGGAAGCTGTGTCAAAGCTACACCCATTTTCCCCTCTCTGAACCTGCCTCCTTTCTACTCTCTCCCAGTGCTCTTTTCTGATAGCCTAATTGGCTATCACGACAGCACTTTCTGGATCTTGAAGTATTTATATATTTAGCATCCTCTACTGCAGGGAAATCTCAAAGGCGCTTGTTCGCTTTGTTCCGTTTTCAATGGAGAACAACACAGCACAAACTGGTTTCAGCCATTCTCGAGGCAGGATGGAAAATGGGGATTGTCAGGCACATAGCAGCCAGACTGTAGGAATGGAAGAAGATGCCTGCCCCTATTCCACGTCTGCTTCCATATACGAAAGCATAAAGCTTTAGATCCTTGATACTTTGTCTTCTCTCAAGACAGTAATAAAATGCATTCATTACTCCTACTTCAGTGGATGGAAAAATGAGGAGAAAGTGGCTGTTTATTAGATGTCGAGAAATATCAAACCCTTTTAACTTGTACTAAAAATAAAAATAAAAAAAGAAAAAAGGTAATTTTCCAGGAAGCTCCTGTCGCTATTTGAAGACAGTAAAAAAGACTGCTTTTACTATCTGCTTTATTTATGGTTACTTCACAACGACACAGGCAAGTGCATTAGTTGCTCAGCCACTTCCCTGCTGCCTTCGTAAAGACAAAGGAGAAATCTAACAGGTTGTTTAGGAGCCCAGCTCGGTACTCAACCAAGAGTGGTCTCCATGCACACGTCTTGGGAAATTGGGAAAATTGGGAAAAGGGAGCTGTGGTGCAGAGTTAACGGAGACCTACACAACTTAGGCAGCGGGGTTTAAGGAGAGAGACCAACCAAGGAGGGAAGAGGTAAAGTGGCTTGTCTAGGATTTCCTGCCTCTTTCTGGGATTATGTTGGTTTTAAAACTGTTAAATGAGAATGTCTCACCAAGATGGGCGTACAGTGCTGTCAGCCACAGGAAAAGGGAGCTAAAGCATCAGCCACGCTGCCCGAGCCTTAGTTCAGGCTTGAATTCTCTAGAGCCAAGAGAATTGAGAAGCAGCAAAGTTACAGAGAGGAAAGTTGTTCTCAGAATGTGACTGACAGCCTCAGTTCCCATCTCAGCTGAGGATCACAAGGGCCAAGGCCAGTCAAGTACCAGAGACAATAAAAAAGTGGGTTTTGGACTCAGATCCAGAACATTATGGCAGACTTGCTTCGGGATACTTCAGCATCAGGTTGAGGTGAGATCCCAGAGCAGGACAGAAACAGGTGGAAAACTGCAGCCCTCCTACAGGAGATTGGCCATGGGGCCAGGACGCCGGGGAGGGTGTAAGGATCCAAGGGGGCTGGTTTGGATTTAGTGTCCCTGCCTCAGAAACTTGCTATAATTGAAACCAACCCTTAGCTTCAACGCCAGCAAACGCTGGAGGACAAGGCTCTCAAGAGAAGGGAACGGCAACCCTATCAGTGCTCCTTCGGCACCCTTTCCTTTTCCCATATTTAAGAACAAACAAAACCAACTCAGCTGCATCCCAGCCTGTCTAGCTGGTGCCAGCAGAGCCTCCTAGGTGATACTACAGGAATTTGCCCAGACCAGCATGTAATATTGCTTGGAAAGAGTACGGGATGGGGATCAGAGGAAAGGGGCCCTGGACAAGGTAATATTCCCTCCTGAGCTCTTCAAGGAGCCCAGGCCATGCCATTTAGCATGGAGACTACATCCACTTCAATAAATCCTGAGGAATTTTTTCGGTATTTGATATAGATTTTTTGATCACCTTGTACACACACTGTGATACAGCACGGGGCTTTCTTGCTAGCGGGCACAGACAGTGCTTAATTAAGTGGCTTAGCTCTGCAGTTATTTATACTGCACACGATGATCTGTGGATCCAGCTCCGCATCACTGGGGTCCTGTTGGCTTCCAATAGCAAGTGCTTAAAGAGATTGGAGATCTTTTATACGCAGCTCTTTAAGGTGAATGAACAATACATCCCATGAACATTACAGGAGCCAAAAGGAAATGACAGAAGCGATGTGGCCAATAAAACCCGTTTCTAATAATTCAGGATGGACTCGGAGCTATCCCAAACATCCCGCTACGAGGCAGAGTGTTAATATGCCATTAACCCATCAGGAAACCAGCAAAGTGGGATGAGACCAGGAAACTGATGGGGTGCCACAGCCACAAAGGGAACAGGGAGCAAAGCAACGTGTGAGGAAAGAAAGGTCGGGAGCATCAGGATCTGGGCCAGTGCCCTGCCCAAAGGGTAAGAGCTGAGGTTTGTGCTGCCACCTGCTTGCTTCTACCTTTTAATGAGATTTGCAAACATTCTCCACCTGAGGACTTGTAGCTGTCCTACACCTTTCTGGCCCCTGCACCTGCCTCCGAGGAAGAAGCAGGTTGGCATAGCAGGTATCATATGCTGCAAGAGGAGGGCAACAGGCTGCTGCTGCAGCGGGGGTCACCTGCTCAACGTCTCACTTCCCACCACAATCTGCCCGACACCTGCTTACTCAGGCACAGCGAGAGCCAAGCTGTTCTTTCCCTTGTGCATGCCCCATCTGGCCCGCCAGAGCTTCAGACACGGGTCTGGGGAAAGGAGAGGAACGTCCTCCAGCATCTAGGGGGAAGGCACAGGGCATGGCAACCTTCCCTTGACTGGAGGGTGAACGTGGGAGAAGCTGGGGGAGAGGGAAAATGAGAGTATAAGGGGTGTGTATTTGCAAAGGGGTCTCTTTACAGAAAAAAAACTAACTGTCCAATCTGTTTATTAGCAGATGAATAGCTCTTGGTAGTGGTTCTCCAGCCCAGTTAAACTAGGAAGGCTAAGGGGCTTTTTGGGCTGACTCCAAAATAAACGTAATCCCTTGGGTTATTCACAAAATAACTATCCTGACTTTCCCTCCAGGCAGGTGCTCTGCTGAGCAGCAACAGACCTGGGACAGCCAGGAGCAGGCTGTAATTTGCACCCTCCAGAGTAGAGGAGGGATTAAGATTTGTGTTCATCCAGCACCCGGCACACCTGGGAGCTGGTGAAGAATGAAACTGGGACCATCCCCTGTAAGTAAAACCAGACCTAGACCTTCTGCTTCTCATTTTGTCCCAGATAAGACCCCCTTCTGCACTGTGGTTTATTTTTCACGCGTGGCTCTCTCGTTACAGTCCCAGAGCGTAGCACCCAGCATCCCGACCTCTGGTGGGACCCAGCAGCGCTGCTGGAATACCGATGCACGGGAAGAGGGGCTTGGTTCCCCCATCCTGCACCCTGACCCAGCACCACAGCAGGATTGCTTTCAGAGAAATGGTGCCTTGCAAGCAGGCTGCACGGGGGGAGAGGCAATATTACCTGCCAAGCGTCACGTCGCTGCTCTGGCTAGGGACAATTGCGTATCGTGGCATTCAGCACCTGCGACCACAGCGGCTGTTACAGATGAAAGAATACCCAGCTACCCAGCTGAGAAATTGTGTCGGTACAGGAAGGAGCTGCAAACAGCAATAAGGCCACAAGGAAGCATCCTTTCCGAGTAGAAGGGTCTAGAAGCTTCAGCAAAGATAAGAGTCCTTCTGTGCTAGGCACTGCACGCATCCGTAGGCAGAAACAGCCCCTGCACGCTGAGCCTGCTGTCTACGGGTAGGAGGAGGCAAGCATGGAGTAAGTGATGGGATTTATTTTGTGGAGATGAGTTAAGAGCAACGAGGCACCGGTCCCTGCCTTAACACAGCCAGCACACCCCACCAGCAGCTGCCAGCAGACTCAGAGCCCCACCACGCAGCAGCAGGGTCTCGGCTCCCTGCCCACCACACTTCTTCCCCGAGGCATCCTGCCAGGTCGTTCTGCCCAAACACCGAAGGAAAACCCCCTCGGGCTCTGAGGGAGAGCTCCCACCCCATCCCACCCTCAGCTCTGTAAGGCACACAGCCCTGCCCCTCGTCCCTTAGCACGCGGGCTGGCTTGGAGCAGAGAAAACACAGCCAGAGCTGGGGGGAGAAAGGGCGACCACCAAGCCTAAAAGCTCCCCAAGCCTCAAAACTCCAGGCAGAAAATCTCCGACAGGGCTCAGGGAGAAGGGAAGAGAAAAGCAGCCCCGCCAGGCTCTGCAGCCCCATCTGTCTCTGCCAGGAGCAGGCACACCGGGCGCTAAGGAGTGTGCTGTCAGATGTTTTTCCTCTGCTGATTGATGGCGTTTCCAGAGGGTTATTAACTGCGCTGGACTCTAACACTTTGGGGTGATCTATGGAGCAGTAGCAGCTTTAAAGTATTTGGCACTCCAGCCATGGATTATAGAAAAGAGTAAAAATTGAAGCAGTCGCTCAGAGCATCGCCATCTGTCAAGGTGTGTGTGAGCATGTGTGCGCGGACACCGGAGCAGAGGAAGGGCAGCTGGCTGGCGCAATGCATCACCTCCGAGCAACAAAGACACTCCGATTTGTTTCCAGAGGCCTCAGCTGCTTGCAGGAGTGAGAAATTGGGTGACCGCGCTCAGGAAACCAAAAGGAGGGGAAGGAGAAGCAGAGTTTGGGGAATAGAAATGTCAAAGGAGGGGCTGGCTCAGGGATGCTGTCTCAGAGGCTGCGGGCAGACGAGGACCTCGGGTTGAAGGCAGGCAGCCCTTACTTCTAGCGCATGAGGAAGCCACGCAGCAGCATGAGGCTAACCCTCTCTTTTTCGGAAGCTGAGCAGCTGCGGTGCTTGGACCACCTCGTCCAGCACTTCCCAAGGCAGGCGAAGGCACAGCGGGGCTTCCACCCCCAGCTACGTGCATTTTACTTAAAGTGAGCTGGTGTGCAAACTGGGCGAAGACAGACCAAGGCTGAAATATTCCCCAGGCACACCTGGCCTGCCACTTAGCCCCGCTCTGAAAACAGAGTTATGATGCTTCAGCAGGAAAAGTGCATGACTTGAGACCCAAATCACGTTATCTTGAGGATAAAACAACTTATTTTGAACAGTTCTCGCACCTGGATTGTGATATACTACCGTACAAGAGTCACAGTCCCAAGACTGCCTTCTGCAGCACCCTGAGTTTATCAAGGCATAAAAAAAACAGAGCCAGCCCCACGTTGGTGCTCCCTGACTAGTCGTGCAGGCCTGGATCCGCACACCACCCCTTCCCTCCCTCTCTTCCTCCAGCCGAAACTACTCGAATTCAGTGCTAATGCATAAATCATTTCAGTAACCACGAATCTGACTCCCAAAATACTTAATGGCAGAATATTCACCCGCTACGAAACGCTGCCCTGTTCCAGTTTCAGGGACCTAATGAAATCGCGGTGGAAATTGGGGGGAAAAAAAGCATTTTTCTAGCACGAACAGAGCTGACCTCAGCACATTTGCTCACCGATAACCATCCCGCGAAAGCACTGAGCGCCCCGAGGGGAAGCTGCTGCACGTGCCATCAGTCCCCAGCTTTTTCCTGGCTGATAGAACTCCTCAAACCTCTGTCATTGTACGGACACGTTCACGGATAGAAATGACTTGACCAGCTACAAAATCCCCCTCCCTCACCCACTGCTCTCCAGGAAATAAAACTGCAAGGAATCACAACGTGTGGGCTCGGCTGCTGGAGGAGCTGTGGGCAAGCCACGGCGCGAGGCGGTGGGAGCCCGGAGTTATGAAAGGCGACAGCTATTGCTGTTGGACAGCATTTGAAAATGTGAGTAATCATCAAGGTGTCATTTGTATTCTTCCTCTGATCAAGGCAAGGAAGCGATGGACAGCAAAACATTGGCTTCTGCGGGGGAAACAGGCGGAGGTGCCAAGGAACCCACGGCGCTGGCTGTTAGGCATCCAAAGCACTCCCCAGCTGTCAAGAGAAATTTAACTGTTTATGGCCTCCTGTTCCTGAGAGCCGTTAAAAACAAACAAACAACAGCTGCTTCCTTCTTCCCGGCATCTAGCGGGGCTGGGTTTGCTCATTATTAATTCCATTTGGCAGCTACATCACAGGGGTACAAAATCCTCGTGTCCCAGACCTCGTGTTAGACGCTCGGCGCTCCTCCAGCAAACACGCGCTGGCTAACCCGGCGCGCTCGGCGCCTCGCGGTGCTAACTGCAACGCTTCCACCCAGGCGCATCCAACAGGTTTTTGGTGCAGAAAGCAATCCATTTTCCCTGTCCGGGTGGGAAGTGATGCACAGCAAGCAGCAGGCAGCCTGCCCCCCGGGTGCTGCTGACCCTGTGAGACCCCAAGCAGCTCACGGCACGGTGCTCTGCCTTCCCACGCCGGCGTCAGCTCAGTCATGCAGTCTGATGGCCTGGGATAACGGATCCCAAAGCTCCTGGGAAGGCACAGTCAGGGGGTTGAGGGTGCAAGAATCAGGGTGAAAAAGTCCTGAGATCAGGCCAGCTTTTGGCACTGTTACACACGGGGATATTTACAGAAAACCGATAGCTCGTCACGGTGTTATCTCCGAACAGAAGCCACATGCCCCATCGGGATGTGCCCACCTGACTTCCACGTGCTTTGGAAATGTCATCCCCAGCCACTGTGAAATCAAAAGGCCAAAGGAGGATTTCAGGAGCCCGAGGCTCAACGTGAGCAAAGGGATCTGCTGCTGCCAGTGCTTGCAGAGGGGTTTGCCCTAAGAGGTGTAGGTAGGGTCGTCGGTCCCAGAGGAGCAACGAGTCCTACGGAGCTCTGCTGCCTCTTCGGAACAAAGTGGGAGAATCTGTGCTCTGCCAAGACCCGTGTAACCCTGCTCCCCTCTGCTCAGAAGCATGAAATATTTAATCAGTGATTAGCTGAGGCTGTCACATTGTCCCTGTCCCTAGGAAGGGGAGCACTTGCTACACGCAAGTAAAGAAGAGAACAGAAGATTAGATGCAGCAGAGGAAAAAATCCCAGGTGCTGCCCAGTTGAAAGAACACAACTCCCCTGCACAAAAGCCCATCCCCTGCCTGGCTGGGATCCTTTCTTGCAAAGCCCCAGAGCCCAATTCCCCCCTGTAACATCCCAGTTCAGTCCCTACCCAAGCCTTCTATCAGCTCAAATGAGGACATGAGCCCCTGAGAATTCGCCCCAGATTCCTTGCTATGCCAGGGGAGGTAGGCAGAAGAATTTGGAGTCAACTTTGTGCTGGTGAAAATGTCCGTGCAAGGCAGGAGAGAGGGACAGAGCCAGTTTGACAGCCTTCCTCACAGAGCAGCACTGCTGGCAGGTCAGCACAGCATCCTGGAGAGCTGGGCCCCAGCATTTATCACCCCCACGCTCGCCCCCCGGGATGCCCCCAAGGCTGAGGATGCAGGACAGAGGCTGGCATCACGCACCGAGCTGAAAAAAATCAGCTGAGCTGCGGGAGGCAGCCCTGTTATCACGCCCAGCTCCAGGCTTTCAGAGCTGTTGCCAGCTGATTCCAGCTATCGCACCAGCGTGGGGTGGGTGGGGAAAAAGCCCTGCTCGCTGGCTGGCTGCAAGCAGGAGCACACAGCAACACAACACATCGCCCTCCTTTCAACTCCTGCTGCTGTGTCTGACGCACAGGCGTCCCCCTCCGCTGTAACGAACGTCCCTTGGGGAGGAGGAGATGAAAAATAGCTCCTTAGCCAAACTCCCCCTCTCCTCGGCTCCCTCCCTCCCCTCCGTGAAGTTAATCTCGGTGTTCCTGCACTATCTTCTCCTCTCCTTGACCTACGGCCGTGCCTGGGGGAGTTTCTCCACTGCTTTCTTTCGAGTCAGTTAAAGTGTTGGGAATATTCATCATTCTGACACAGCCCTTTGCCAGAGCCCCTGCACAAAGTTGCCATCCATCTTCTGTGCTCTGAGCTGCCCTCTTCTGCATGCTCGGGGGTCTGGGCACACAGTACGTATGGGGGAAAAATGGGAGCCGCTCCCCTTTCATTTATCACTCAGGAAGGATGAGAGGTGGGAGATGAGGCCGCCCCTCGGGACAGGTACACAGAGAGCTCCAGACGAGAGGCCAGCTCTGCTTTCAGCTCCTCCCTCACCCCCCAGAACCCACCCACACCCCCCAGAAGCAGATTAATGTCTCGTTTTCTTCCTCCCCTCTGTCTGTGCGCTGTTACCTGTCCATTTACACTGCTGCATTCATCACGTCTCCCCTGATCCTTTATCTCCTCTTCTCTCCCACCTCATTGGAGAGAAAAAGCTGTGAAATTATAATTTTTTTAACCCAAACAGGGGGCTCTTAGGGGATTAAGCACAACAGATGCTAAAGAGAAGCCTTCACACTCCTCAGGTACCATACGGAAATATTAGAAGACATACGGGTGTTAAAAGGCCACTGCCAAGAATTTTCCTTGCGCTGAGAGGTGTCGCCATTGAGCCACGGGGCAGCTGCATGTCTCTCACCCACCAGGTGTGAAGCTCGGGGAATACTGGGGAAAAACCTGCTCAGACTCCTCAGCTGAGCCCGGCGTCACCCATGCAGCCAGTTCAGTGGAAGACGCGCTTTGAATGGGCACCAGCCCAGTTTTCTACCAGAAAGCACACGCTGCAGCGCAACGATGGAATTACTTCTGTTCAGCTGCCAGCTTCTACCTAAACTACAGAGATTTTTCTGTACAAAACCCAACCTTCAGGTATAGCCAGAGAGGGCAGCTCATCAGGAATCCCAGCAAAGCTCCCAGACAACTCCACTAATAAAAATCATCTCCGTTGCATGTAGCAATCAAGAACAAGAACAGATGGGTCCCTGCAGCGCCTGCCTCCTCTGCTCGGTGCTCTTGACTCCTCGCTTATCCATCCTCCCGGCTTCCCTCTCCCTCCCTGCCATCAGGGCTGGCTGCTCTGCAGCACAGATTCCTGGGGTGGGCACCAGAGCCTGCTAAATTTGGTGGCTGTGGATAAGATTTGTTACTGCAGCTACCCAGAACAAAATAACTTTGGACAGAGAGCTGTGAAAGGCACGCTGCACTTTTGTTCCTGTACAAGGGGTAATCCCATTCAGAAGTTCCTGAATTGGAATCCATTGAAAAAACTCCCTGGATTTTGCTGAATCTCAGCACTGGAACGGTGGCACAGGACACGTACCACAAACTTTGTTACGTTATTCCAAGAGCTTATACACAAGATCGGGGCCAACAAGCCCCGCATGACACAAAGCCCAGGACGAGTCATTCCTCTCTGCTGGGAAGTGCGCAGAACTGAGCAGATGAGGCAAAAAAATAATACTTATTCAGCTCCTACACCCTGAAGTGCTGGCCCATAGCTGGGACACAAAGCTTATTATAGACCCAGGAAATATTCTGATTATTCCAAGCTCAGCAGAGCAATCGCAGCAAGAGCGGGCATGGGTTGTACTGGGCAGCCACAGACAACCCACCTGAGGAACAGGATGGAGACTTCGCAAGGAGTGAAAAAATGATTAGATGCTGTATTAGGAGTCAAGTAAAAAAAAAAAAAATCCTATTTCCCAACGAAAGCTGGAGGATATGGTTCCCTGCATTACAGAGGATGGAAAAGTTATGGAGAAAACTGCCCAGTAAAAGAGGAATATTTTGTCTTCCCCTTTCTATTTAAGCTTTTACAAAGCTATGCAGGTTGGACTTCATCTACTGCAAATCCCCCTCTCTCTTGTCAGTGCTTGGAGAGTTAACGTCTTTAATTCTCCTGCACACACCGTAGGCTGGTTGGGTAATATCTGTTTTATCCTTCCGACAACGAATCCCACCTCCTCCTCCTCGGACTGCCCTGGCGATTGATTCCAGCCCAACACTTGGGTTTACTCTGTCAGCCCAGACATTCACCTCTCATCCAGCCCGGCAGTTTCTTATCTGTGATTTCCTCGTTACCTCCGAGATCATAAAGCTTTGCTGCATGGAGCAATGTTGGGATTTTGCCTCAACGCGGGGCTGCTTTCGGCAGCCTCTCCCTGGCAGGATTGCTCCGGGAGCAGGTCAGCAGCAGGGAGGAGGACGTCCAACTCTCTGCCTCTTTGTGCTCGTGGCTCTGCAGAGCTCCGAGGGTGTCTTAGCTCTGCAGACCTTCTGCAGTAGACTCCAGGAGCAGATCTGAAGGGCATTGGCACCACGAGGGAG
Source organism: Anser cygnoides (assembly GCF_040182565.1). Taxonomy (NCBI): domain Eukaryota; kingdom Metazoa; phylum Chordata; class Aves; order Anseriformes; family Anatidae; genus Anser; species Anser cygnoides. Next base: position 4,784,700 of record NC_089893.1, on the reverse strand, counting down.
AACAGATCCACAAGCAGTGCAGCTGGGAAGGGCTCACACAGCAGTAGGGCAGAGCTCAGCTGCCCCAGTTAGTGCCATACCCTGCAAGCCACCAGCTCTCAGAGCCTGTTCCTGGCCAGCTGAATGCAGTGAGCCACCAAGGCACTATGGATCCCCTAGGTGCGAGACGGAGGTTTTAAAATGCAGAAGGGGTCAGGCAAGGGAAGGAGCAGTGGGGGAAGGAGCTGAGGGAAGGCTTTCTGTGCTGCATGGGTACGTCTGCAGCCCCTAAGCGCATCTCAGAGGTTCCCTGGCCATGCCTGACCCCCGGAGGACGAGGTGTTGTGCTGACATCTGCAGGGCCTCCAGCCCTCAGAGCAAGCCGTACACGTAGCTCCAAGTCACATTGCTGCTTCCAGAGGCTGAACTGGGGGCACGAAGTTAGCCTGAGAAGAACGGCAGGAACGGCCAGCCCCACCGCTGCATCACTGGCAGGGAAAGCAGGCTGACCCCTGCTCCGACCACCCCGTGCTTTATCACACAGGATTTCAGCGCACAGATAGCAGCTGGTAGCAGAAATGCCAGGTCAGTAATTATCATTAAACCCAGGCCCGTGGAGCTGATGCAGATATCCCCTCTCTCAGCTCTCTGCGTTATCCCTGCTCCCCTCCGCCGCACGCTTCTTTTGTGAAAAAACTCAATCCCATCCACGAGCACTGGATGCCTGTTTTGGAGATAATTGGAGATAAAACCTCTCACTCAGCAGCCCTAGACTAAACAGTAGGATCTATCAGCCCTCCCAGGTCCTGAAAATCTCCTCCGATGAACTTTTATCTGCATCTCTTCTGCTGGCATCTCCAGCAGCATCTCCCTCCGTTACCTTTGTTTGCCTTTCAAAGGCTTAGCTGCAGAGCTGGGCCTGATTCTGATCTCACACAGAAATGACGTGGTGGCCTGATACCTGTGCTCAGAGACAGACCTGAGGGCAGCAGTAAATCCCACGCGCTGCCCTTGGGAGCACTACGTCTGCAGCCAAAGGAGGAACAGCAGCAGCCGTGAGCATCACCGACCGGCCCAGCACCCAGCAGGTACCCAGGGGGGTTGTGCCCTGCCCGGTGACGAGCTGCTCCTGATGAGCTGCCCCCTCCTGATCTTTGCTTCCACAATTCAGAGCATGCACGAAAATGAGGCCTCTGGTGAAGGCACCGAGCCCAGAGAGCTCGTTCCCAGGAATGCTGCGCGTTGCAAACAATCTCCAGCAAAATCCCTCCCATCTCGTTCGGCTGCGTGTTTTACGGGATTACCTGTTTGCATTCAGACACCATCAGAGCCCCTCACCTCTTTCCAGGAGGCAGCTCTCACCCCAGGGACCTCGAGGGTTGCCTGAGGACAGGACACAAGGGGCAGAGCCGTCCGACTCCGCTCTGCCGCCAGATCACCTTGCTCGCAGCTATTTATAGGTGCGGTATTTAAAGTTTTAAGTCTCTAATAATGCATCGCTTATTTCTGCGCTGCAAACAGATACAGCCCTGTCGGCTTCTACCTTGTCCTCAAGGCACTGGGAAACAGGGATGGCCAGGATGGGATGTAGTAACAGATTAAGGGGCTGAGGGGTCAGGGTCTATCTTGCTCCTGCTGCAGAGGGGCCAGGATTTTGGTCATTTATCCATTTGTGCAACAAGCTGAGAACTGGCTGGGGAGATGGATGGGTCTTCCTTCAGTTCCCACAGCCATTTCTGGCAACATTTCATAGCCCCCTCCCCTTTTTATTTAATTGCAATGCAAGTCCTAGAAGGTCAGTTTTCTTTTTTTTTTTTTCTTTTCCATAAATAAATTAGACTCATTATCTGTTAAAATGTCTGACTTGGAAAGAAAAAGTGAATTTGCAAAGAAAAAAACATTAATGAGATCCAAGAAATATTAACAAGTCTGGAAACTAGAGGAAGAGAGAATGTAGGAGTGTTAATTAAAGATAACTGGCTCCAACACAAAATGGGGACATTCAAAAACTGCTCAGAGAAGAATGCTTATGGGCTGGATTCTCCTGAGGCCGTAAGTTTGGGGGAGGATTTGCCCATTGTATGTGGGGGCTGGAGAGGGGCTCTCCCTCTTCCCCGCCTCCCATGCCCTCTCCATCCCATCAGGAGTAAATCCGAGAGCGCTGCAGCATTAAACAAAAAACGTTACCTTAAACCCCCCTGTGATTAAAGGAGGGACAGTGTAATTCCACAGCTGTTTAAAGTGCAGCCCAGAAAGGTTAAGTTTAATATCAGAGAGATGAGATTTCCCCTCTCAGGAGCTGTCAGTCACACCTGGGCCAGGGAAGCTCATACAAGAACGCTTCGGTGGCCTCTCCCCCCCCCTTGCCAGGGCAAACTCCACAGCCTGGATCCACATGGACAAAAACGGGACGGAAAGCTGCTGGCGTGTTAGGAGGCCCAGAACATGGTGTTTGTGCAGGACGAGACGCACCTGCAGCGTTGGGGTTTGCTGCTGTCCTGCAGGGCTCGCTGCTGACCAGCTGTGCCAAGGGAGCTTTCTGCCGCTCCCGTGACTCTACCCACACAAAGTGTCCCGGAGAAGGGCTGGTTTCTTGGCTCCCACAGGAAAACCACACAAGTGCTAAGATCCACAGAGACCACACGCAGGAAGTTACAGGGCAAACCAGCCCAAAACCCACATAAAGGAGAGAAAAACCGACCGCAGCTCTTCCTCACGTGCATCTGCTGCCACATACGGACCGCTGCTTCCTAGCCAAATAGTACGGAGCTGCTGCCCCTCGTTTCTCTGGGCACCCAGCGTTAGCTCACAGGCAGCCAGGCTGGTTTTCCCCAGCCTCCCCATCTGCTTGGATAGAAGTCTGAAAGTTTGTATTTGAAATTCTACAGGTGCGCTTGTATTTGCAGTCTCTTCCATTAGGCAGATTTTATTTCTCCACGAAATGGAGACAGCCCTGCTCCCACAGCCCCCCTCCACCCGACAGAGGGACGTCCTTTGACCGCAGCACTTTCAGCGCCACCTCCTATGCAAAAACCCTTTTTCCCCTTGGAGCTGGCTGCCCCACGGTCCCTTCTGTTGTCATTCTCTCCATAGCAAGAAAGCAGCAGCAGGGCATGAAAGAGGAACAGCAGAAAGTCGTGAGGTCGTCAGCTGCACTACCTTCCCCGACTGCTGTATTTAGGAAGTGCTTTGTGTTTTACAGCAGTAGCTCACCCACTTCACCCCGGTGGCTCCCGTATCCCCTCCTTCCCAAAGCCCTCCAACTTCTCTGCCCGTCCTGACCCGGCTCCCTCTCTCAGATGAGAATTGCTTTGCACACAGCTATTCACAAAGTCTGGATGCACTCGCCTTTGAATTCTGAATCGCTGCAGCTTCGCTGCTGCTGCATCGCTAATGCAATGTGAATTCGGCCAAGTCAATAAAAAAATCCCAACAGGAGACATTGCTGCATCTGAAATTGCGAGCCAAAAAGGAAGAGAGAGAACAAAAAGAAAAATAATGCTTGCCCCCAAAGACAGCGTTCGCTGGCTGGAGCTGCAGTCCCTGGCTAGGGCTGCTCAAATCCATAAGGGGAAGCAGGGAAATGTGTGGATCGGGCAGAGGGTGGGTGTGATGGAGGCCAGCTGGGTGCCAGAGTCCTAAATGACCAGACACTTTGCTGAAGCAGGACTTAGGGCTGTTGCTGCTTGAGAAGAAACCAGCAGCTCCCATTAAAATTCCTTCTCAAGCTTCTGCCAGCTCTGACTCTGAGCAAGCTGCTCCTTGGGGGAGTCACTGAAGGACACGTTTGTGCCTTGGGATTATTTGCTGGCAGTTCAAAGAGCCCTTGAAACTCCCTGTCCACAGCACTGCAGAGTGCAGGATGTGAGGGAGCAGCTTCTGGAAACCTGAGCTCCCTGATTAGGAACCTGACAGGGGAAACCTGCATTTTCCCCGGAGATTAGAAAGGACAGGTTGAGGGAAGGCATCTGCCATCGGGTGCTGAGGAGTAACAACCATCGCCTGTGCTAACAGAAATGACCGTAGGGCTAAAGCACTGCATGGGGACACCAGAGATCTGTGCTCATCTCTATCAAACTCCCTCCGTGACTATGACAGGTCGCTTCGCCGTGCTGTAAGACGAGCAGAATAACCCTTTTCTCCCTGTTCGCCCACCTCGTTGAGATTTCTCAGCACAGCAAATGCCTGTCTCCTGCCAAAGCAGTGCCAGCAGTGCAGGGAGAGGCTGGTGGTGCCAAAGGGAGCACTGAAATCTGGTCCCCCAGAGTCCTGCTGCTCAGCAGAGGGTCTTCAGCCACAGGACAAAACAAAGCCTGCTTGCTTCACGCCATGTCTCTCAGCCTCTGCTGGTCACTGCTCCGGATGCGTCCCTTGGACCAGCCCCACCCTGGGGATGCACAGACCCTCTTTCCCTGGTCCTGCTGCCCTCCAGAGTGTTATTGCTGGAAAATAAAAGGCTAAGATGGTTGCAGTGAGCTGCCTCCAGTAGCAAACCAGCCCCACTGGCAGCCCTCACGCTCCATAGGATCAAGTTCTGCTACACCTGAGCACAGCCTCCTTCAGAGCTCTGCTGGCAAGGTATTTTCCCAAAATGTAAAGCTTCAGAGAAGGTCAGAGCTTCCTATTTTATTTGCAGCCAGTTCAGAAGCAGCACTGAAAGCCACAGATGTCCCTGAGATGTTAGGAAGCGTTCGAGCCCTGGAACTGTCAGGCTGGGTTAGAGCAGACGGACGTTTAACCCGGTCTGTTCTCTGCCCAAAGCTAGAACCGAGGGCTCTGCTGGAAGGCTCAGAAAGCCCTACAGCAGGTGGATGCGAAACCTTTCCCCGGGGAAATCTTCTTCCTGACCCCAATTAATTAGAAGCTGCCTGACGCCCTGAAGCACGGAGAGGAACACCACGGGGAGAAACCGGAGGTGGACAAAGGGCTGCATCCAGGGGAAGCAGCAGCCACCTGCCAGCTACGGCTCACGCCGTAAACCGGTCTGCAAGGGGGCTTAGAGGCATTTTAAAGTGCATTTTCCTGCCATAAAGCGAGACACTTTCCTCCCTGGGAACCAAAGGGGGGTCTCCTGGGCTGAGTTTCATTTCCTCCATAATGAAAATTAATAGCAACGGGAAGGACCGAGGCGAGGAGGAGAGGCTACAGCTTCCTCCCACTCCGCAGCTCCGTGCCTGCTGCTCCACTGCAAGCCCGCTGCACTCAGAAGAAGCAGGCAGTCGCTACATTTTAATTATGTCAGTAATATATTTGCAGCCAATATTCCCCTCGGAGTCCACACAATAACCATTTAAACACAAGGTCAATTTGCTTGCCGTAACAGACCGCAGCTCTCTGAGGTTACTTATTTCCACAGCGTGCTCTCTTCCAGGCAGACAACTTCCCTCCCCTGTGCCGCCTCCTGTTACCCCTTGCCAGCCTTCTTCAGCGGGAGAGGATTTCTGGCCAAAGCCAAAAACAAACAAGGAGGAACGCAGCTATTCCAGGAAGATAAAAGCTAGCTGTGGGAAAAGCTAGGACTTGGCAGGGGAAATCTGGATTCAGGCTCAGAAGGGAGCAGTAGGAGCAGCCCTAGCATTTTTTTCTGGACAGATGGTTAGAAGTGAAAAAGGAGGGAAAAAAAAAAAAGAATTGATAGCCAAGGCACGTGAATGTCAGAAATATTAAGAGACCTATAGCAAATAGACCAGCCAAGGGCAGCAGCGAAGGCTTCTTATAGGAAGGAACAGGATTTTCACTGCTTGGGGCCTAGGAGTTATTGATAAGATGGTGCAAGTAATAGGAGTGGAATGAAGAGAACTAAATAGTCTAAGGAGCAATCGTGAAGTAAGCAAAGCCAAATGGTGACTCGGGGGAAATAGATCGATGTTTAAATGTTGGCCCCAAAAGCCCTGGAGAGGCAAGAAGTGCCGAGTGATGTGCACCCTGAGGTTGTTGCAGAGGCGGCATGGAGCAGGATGCTCCTCCTGCTTCCCACCCGCCCTGCGACCATCAATGCTGCTAACACCCTGCATGCAGAAGGGGCTGTGCTGTAGTCCCAAAACACCACCTTGCTGTTCTGGGACTTGTTTGCCAGCTGCTAGGAGCCTACAGCTCTGAAAGGGGTCCTGGATCCCCCCTTGCCGTTGCCCCAGGTACCGCAGCAGTGCCCAAGCAGAGGATTTCTGCCTCTGGCAGCAGGACCCCAGCCCCGGCAGCTGCCGCCCGTTCTGGCTCTCCTCAGTTCCCTCGCACTCCCCAAGCCCACACCTCCACATATGTTCGGTACTTTGGGTTCCTGCAGAAGCTCCATCGATGCAGGGATTTCTGGGACACTTCCAGAAGCGGGGAAAAGAAACAAGGTACAATTTATATATATTTATATAGAGACAAACCGGCACAGAGCTCAGGAAATCACGGACTTTCTCCTTCCCAGCTGCATGCTTTTCCTTTCCAAGGCCTCCAAAATCAGGACAGCCTCTCCGCCAGCCCACGGGAACGATGCCCCCAGGTCCCACCTTGCCCCTGGCTGCAGGAGGAGCAGGGAGGATGCTCTTGGCCATGGAGAAGCTGCACAAAGACCCACACCACACTACCGTGTCCTCCTACCAAGGCATTTTGGGGAGAGAAATATTGTCTGCACACAACACTAGTTAACAACAGGCCTCCTCCACGAGGTAAGAGCATCAGAAGCAGGTTTTGAAGACAGAACTAGAGAGACAACTTGATGGACTATTCTCACTCAGGCTTTATTTGATTTTTAATATTCATGAGCATTCCCAGCAGGGGAGCTAGAATTTTTCACTCCGAAACCTAACTGCTTTATAAAAGCCTAGTTAAGTTCTTTGGTGGAAATAAAGAAACTACGGCTCTGAAGGTCACTAGGTGCCACCCCACGTCTGAAAAAGCCCACAGCTCTTCCTTGCACGGCCCACAGCCAGGAAATGTCCCCGAGGTAGCACCTTGTGCAGAGGGCCACAGGAATGCTAACCCAGGTCCTGAGGCTGCCTGAAGAGGTTTGAATTTTTGTCGTCTGGGAAAGAGGCTGGGGCTGGAGATCAGCCTTCAAAGGACGGGGAGAGTTCAGGTGAAGTGAGGACCTGATCCTCTAGAACTTGACTGCAGGAGGAACTTTCTCCAAGGGATGATCTTATAGGCAAAGCAAGGCCTGGACACACTCGAGATGAGCTCAGCTGAGCAGATTGCTCTTTCTACAGCTTTCCATGGTCTGATTCATGTGGAGGGCACAACATTTGTAGCTCTCTGAAGAAGTTCTTTGGTGAAGGCATGTTTTCGGCCAGTTTTCAGCCAGGACATTCTGCAGTGCGGCTCATTTTTCCAAGACTGCACTTAGATTACGGCTGCTCCTGCTAGAGGAACGCTTTTTCAAATGGGAGATTGGTTTTGAAATTGCAGCTGCGCTGAAGCCACTGCACCGATTCCCAGTATGACACAACCCCATGTTCAAAGGCCGCTTAAAACCCGTCTGGGTTCTTGTCATGGAGAAGTGGGCACCTGCTGAAGCTGCCTGAAGCACAACTTGCAGCAGGCTGGCTCCTCTCAAAGCACCAGAGGACGCGTGCCGGTTGCAGGACAGAGGGGAGGGCTGGCTTTATCCCAGCGCTGAGTCACAGCCAGATGCTCCTGTAGCGAGTCACATTGCTGGCAAAGGGCAAGGTGACCGGGCTGACAGGGACTTTTGCATCCCAAATCGTGTTGCATCTTTGTGGAAGTGACAGCAAAGAAGAAATCTGCAGGTCTCCACGCTAAAAGCCAATCTTGGGACAGCAGGGGCTGGATCTGCTCGCTCTGCAGTGTAACAACCCATTCTAAGACTCTATGAACGAGGTCAATGAAGCACTTGGGAGACAATTCTGCAGTTTCTCTGAAGATAGCATAATCTGTTTTATTGTTTCCAGCCACAGAACCTTTGGCTAGAGTCAGTCCAGCCTCTACCAGCAGTGCCGACGGAAAACAGCTGTCCCCCAAACACGGGACGGTTCTCACCTCTGCCCAGTTGATATAAGGCTTCTTAGAATACCTATTTCAATTTTTCTGTCTTCATTTTGCAAAGCTCCTGCCTGTTCTCACTGCTTGCAGCAGTTTCGCCTCCTTCCTTGAGGAAAACGCTGAATCAAATTAAATACATCTTCATGCACTTTTTCTTTTCCTTTTTCCCCAGCTATACTGCTGCTGACTGTGATCCTCTCAGCCCTAGGATATGACACGAGGAGGTCAGCCCAGGCCACAGCCACAATAAGAAAAAAAAAAAAAGGCTCCCAAGACGAGTTCCCAGCTCTTGGGCTCAAGGCTGGCCCACGTGGACTACAGAGAAAAGGGCTTGCTACTGGAAAGGTGCTGTCTACATCGGGGGTAGCTAAAAGAAACGAAGGAAAACAAGCTCCCGTTCAGCCTCTAAGATTCTTGTGCATTTCTATTAATTAAAAATCCAAAAGGCAATTTGTCAGGAGATTAACTTAGGTGCTACAGCCAGCTCCCAGAGCAGGTAATTGCATTTTGTCCTCGCTGCTACACTTCACTTCCCTGCTCCGAACGGTGCTGCCTCCCTTTCATTACCCAAGTCTAACGCACTCGAACAAGTGTGTTCTGGATGTCAGGACGTGTTACGGTGCTTCGCCCAGCACACCAGAAGTCAAGGCACAAAAAGACCAAGTGATGGAAGAGTCGGTGCAGATCCCGACTGGAGAACTGGAAAACGCTCCATCTCCTGCTCACCCTTCCCTGTGATTCAGACCATTAGTTTTTAGCCACAGACGCACAGCTCCCTACCAGTAACCCTCCCATGCCCCGCAGGACCTATTCAGGGAACCCCAGGGCTAGGCTCCCACCCCATAACCCAGCTTTCAGCATCCCTGGGGCTGCAGCCTCCCAGCCAGCCACCAGCACCCCAGGCCTGGATGCCGGGAGCTAATCGATACCAGAGGAACAGATGAAGGGACCGGTTCGCAGCCATCAATCAGCACCATTTACACGAGAACTGTCAGGCTGCAAATAGAAAAAGAGGTGATGTGAAACAATCCTGTCTGAAGGTTTTCAGCACTCTTTACAAATTGCTGTGGTGAATAACTTGTTGCCTGTATTTATCCCTTTTCAAATTGTCTCTTAGCTACAGTCATCCATCTTCATTCCTCCCCGCTTGCTCCAGACACTCTCTGCTGCTACCTCATTATTTTACATTTGTACGCTGCCACTTGGCTGTGCCTTGCTCAGGGACGCACAGCGAGCCCAGGGGGACTGATCCTTCCCTGGGGCAATGCCTCTGGCCTCAGGGCGGGTCCAGCACTGCCCTTCACACCCCTCCTGCGGCAGGCAGGGTGCTCCGAGGGGTGGGAGCACTGCCACCAGGACACCCGGGGACCAGCGGGACAGCGCTAACAGCCTCGGAAAGCAAAGCACCTGATCCATATAACGGAGGTTTTATATAAAGGAGGTTTTACTGGTCAAAGTGGTGCTTCACTAGAGCACTTTTACATCGATGGACTCAGATGTTTGAGGCAGGTCAATTTATTTTTTCCTTTTTTTTTGGAAAGAAATTGCAAGTCAGAGATGCCACCACGAAACAGACATCATGCCAGGCAGCACTCGGACAGGCTCCAGCTGTGTCCTGCTCTGCAGCTCCCTAGAAAAGCACCTGACATCCAGCTAGTGTCGGTCTCCCTGCCTTCAGAGTGACTTCCACCAGCTCAGTGCTGCTCCTCCTCACCTCTCAGCTCCTGGAGGAGTGCCAGGGCCCTCCTCTCCCCCCAGCTGCAGGCACACACCTCCACCAGATTCCTGGAGCAGCTGCTCTCGCATCCCTCCTGCCTCCAGCTGTCCTGCTCACATTAAAAACCTTTCCTTCAGGATTAGGTGCACCTTTTTTTCCCCCCCACACTTCAGCTTTCCTCTCCTTCATTTGCCAACCATGACTGAATGCTCCGAGTGTTTTCACTGGCCAGCATCTCAAAACCACCGCTTCCTCTAATTTATGCTCTGCACTGACTCATTTTATTTGCCTCCCAGAAGAGCCCAGGGAATCGTGTTTGTATAAAAGATGCTACACAAAATAAACTCGTATCGTGCCATAAATCTCAGCCAAAGCACAACTAAGATGGGTGCAAAATTATAGGCTGCAAGTGGGTGGTTTGAGAGCGCTCACTTATGTGGGAGGGCAGAACGATTCCCTCCACACCAACCACCGCCGAGGGAAGCTCCGTAGCTCACGTTATTCAAGCGGCCAGGCTGGAGAGGGCTCTTCCCTTCCAATCCATAACTCTAAAGGTCAGCTCTTGTTAAAAGAACATTGACAAGATCAAACCCCCAAAGCCCCGGGGACTGTGTATATCTGTCTCAGGAGATGACCCTGCCATTTAAGAGAAAATAAAACAGAAATGCCTCGGTCGAGGGCAGCCTGTAACTCTGTGGCAGGAGCCAGACAGACCCAGGGATCCCAAATGTCCGCACTGTGCCATCCCAGGGGAAAAAGACGGGGGATTTGAACCACATCTTGTTTAGGTGCACATGGGAGGAAAGCACAGAACCAGAGCAACATCTTGAAAGGAAAAGAGCTTTGGGGAACAGAAAGCAATCGTGGAACATTAAAGGGTTGGTTCTGCCTTTTTCGGGAACAGGAGGTGTCAGGGTGTGCGCCACAGCCCCAGGCTCCATCCTCAGCCTCCCGTGCCAGCCAGTCTCAAAGCTTTCCCCATTTTACTGAATCACAACTGCTCCAGACTTCAAGTTTTCCCTTTCACCCTAATTGAAAAGCAGAATCCAAAAATCATCGTGGGCAGCAGCCCTCGGTCTCAGACTCATTCCCATTTCTTCCTGCTGAGATAATCTCGACTTCCCAAATCGAGTGGCAAGGGGCTGAGTGCCCGAGCCCGGTGCCAGGAGCCATCCTGTCACCTGGGCTGCTGGCTAGCTCTCGCTGGCCCCAATTTATTCAGCACCAATGCTAGCAGCCTGCTAACAGACAACCTTAAGAGCTCTTCTCTTCAATCCAGGCCCTGCCTTTTGCATTATGTAACATCTCTCCGCCTCAACTATTCCCCGAGCTGAAAAGCTGTTCGTATAATAGATGGATGCTCCGGCTGGACATTTTTATTTTTATTATGTTTAATTCACTTTATCCATTGCTAATTTCCCTTTTGCTATGTGCCTGTCAGGAATCCATGTCTCAGCAATTCACGGAGCGGAGCAGCCTGAGCATATATCAGCCCTCGGAAATAGCACCCCAGCGGCTCGGGCTTGCTGACAGAGCTGCCGAGCATCGCTGATCTGCGGTGATCTGCCTCTGGAGGCACAGCACGCCGGGTCAGACGGGGTCGCCGGCTTCCAGCTCTGTTTCCCTGCTTGCCTCCCCCATGCCTTCCCTTCCCAGCTTCGTTGCTGTTATATAGGAGCCCCAGCAGACCCTCGGCGCCCTGCATGTGCTGCAGGCTGGGGAAGGGTTTGCTCCGAGTCTCCCCAGAGGGATGGCGATAGGGAAAGACAGCAAAGGGGCTGTGACCCGCTGCTTCAGAGGGGTGAAAGGACCGGTTCTTAGCACTGGGGTCACAGCTGAACCACTCGCCAGCCAGTTCCCAGGCTCCACACACCCAGCGATCCCATTGCCAGCAGCACTGGCATCACCCTCCTCTGCAGGCAGCCAGCAGCACCACGCCGAACAATCCCAAAGGTTGCACAGAAGGTCACAACCAGAGCTTCTCCCCCACGAGCCAGAGGCAGGCAGAACTCATCTGCCATCCCAAAGCCTGGGACTGCTGCTGCAAGGCTTGCTGTTCACCTCGCAGCCAGCTTCAAGTCCAAATCGCCCCAAATGGCAGCTAAAATAGGTTATCATACAGAAGCAAAGAGCACTAGAAATGGAGTTCTGTGCACAACAATTATTTTGATATGCCAGCCAAAACTGAAGCATCTAAAAATGTTCTTTTCACGTCTATGGAAAATAAACCACTTTCTCATGGAAATAATGCCTCCCCCCCTCATCCTTCAGCCCCTGTATGTGCAATCATATCAGTTGGAGTCGTGCAAAATGTTTAGCTCTTTCTGCTGAAAATTGTTAGTCCAATGTGGCATGAGCTCATGAACGGTTCCAGTCAACAAATTGTGTTTTCCAGCAAAGGAAAATAGGCAGCCTCCCCCACTCCTTAAATCAGCTCTAATTACAGGAGCAGAAGAATCAGAGATGCCCTCAGAGATGGCAAGGGGAGTGTTACTCAATACAGACAAGACTGGAAGAAATAAAGCAAAATTTTCCTGAATTGGGAGCCAAAGGAGATGTCTGGGGTGGGTTGGGCTTTGTAGCATCAAGGGCAAGTTATTTACGCCCTTCCATGAGGGTCACGCTTGTAGCAGCCTGCCCTTCCCTGCCACGTCCTTACATCCTCCAGCAGCCGGAAGGAACCGTCTCCATCCCTGCCGGTGCCAGGGCAGCCAAAGCTGCGTGTGGAAACAAACCTCCCCTCACCTTCTCCACCCAAAACAAGCACTGCTACCTGCTGAAGAGCCCACAGGGATGAATGCAGCCACATCCAGCCAGCTTGAACCGAACGAGACTGCAGCAAGAGCTTCGGCAGCATTCACCTTGCCTCCCCCCAGGTTTACGTTGAGGTCCAGCAGGGCTCGTAACCCTTCCCGCCTCCCACCAGGCAGCATCCGTGCAGATAATTCTCCTCAAAGCTCCGTTGCTGAACAGAGATCTTAACCGAGGACAGCAAGAGGGAGAGCAGGCTGACAGGATGAAGCATCGCCCTCTAAACCCTGCTGTTAAACCATCATCCTTTTAGACGAAATGCTTTGGGCTAGAAACCAGTGGGGTTTTTTTTTTAGTACCTAGTGTAACTGGCCTCCAGCTGCAGTCCTTGGACAAAGACAGGCAATTAGCTAACAATGCAACCGCAGACTTCCAAGCTCTTCACAAAAAGAGGCAGGAATTACTGCGACCATTTTACTGAGAAGGCGATGGGCATCGAAGTGCTTCGGTTTGGAGATCCTGGGAGAACACCCAGCAGCCCTATCACCTGTCTGCATCCGTAGCTGGGACAAAATCATGCAGCCCAACAGCAAAACCAGAAGCAAGCTCTACTTCTCTCGCCAGTAGATGAAGAACAAAATGTTTCCTACAACCATTAGAATTCCAAGGCTTTGTGGAAAGGTAGAAAAATTACAGGTAGCATTTGCACTATTTTTCAGATTACTCCCCATCCAGCAAGACACAAAGAAAGAATTTAATCACAAGGAGGGAAAATATTTGACTAAGTTGAGGGTTTGCGTTTGATCTCATCCAGAAATTCTGCCCTGGGCCATCACTTGAATCAGGTTTTTCTTCAGATTCTTCTTATTTTCCCATAATTACATGCCTTTTAATAAGCATAACTTAGTAAATATAAAACAAGGATACCCTGTTCCACTGCTTCTGCTAAAAAGGAGCGTCCAATTAGAGAAAAAAACAAAAGCATCAAAATATGGAAAAGCGTAAACTTACAGCCATTAGATGAACTGTCACTGTGTGCTGCTGGTGTATTTTATTTTCCCCTAATCAATTCCTAAGTGACCATATGAATTCACATCTGGCACTATTGCTTTCACAGGCCCACATCAGACATTTGAAGCCTGCAAAGACAGCAATCCCAGGGCATTCCCAACAGCAGAAGTAACCAAAAATGTGGATACTGAGCCAACAGAAAACAAAACCTACCCAGGTAGGTGGATTTGCTCCACACTCTGACATATAAACTAAGCTCTCAAAACTATTTTCATCCCCTTTCATCATGAACGAACTGGACCACTAAGCCTTACTGCATGTATTAGAACCCCTATCCAAGCAGAGGTAAGGCCAAACCCCTGCTTTCACAGAGCAGAAGACAGGCTGGGCCATCCCCAGCTTTATCTCTTTTTATCACTTCTTTATTCTTGTCGTTTGCACTGAAGCACATTCAGAGGCACCGTGCTCAGCTGCACACGTGGGGCAAAGGAGGTGGCCACAGCAGGACACACGTCCTGCAGCAGGGATGGATTCCTGGTCCATAAAGACTCCAACACCCCTTAGGACCTCCTCCTCCTCCTCCCCGTGCACACAGGACACGGGGAGCACATAGGACGGTGCGCTGGAAGGTAAAGATTTTCTGTCAGAAAATATAACTTTTGAAGATCTCACTAGAAAATCAATTATTTCAGGACAACCAGCAATCTTTTACTTGAAAGGATAAGAATTATTGAGCTGCAGTTTGAAAACAGAAGAAATATTTTGGACTATATCTAGGAGGAAATACAGAGAGAAACAAGTTACCTCAGTGCTCTTTAGCAGATTAAAGCTGGAAATTAAGCAAGCTGGCGTGCAAATGGGATCACATTTGATAAGCAGAGCTACAATACAGTAGGAACTCCAACAGAAAGAGATACAGGAAGCCAGAACAATATTTACAAGAAGCAGAAGGTAAATATTTTTACAGAGCATACAGTGTGTGCATCTCTCTTGTTTTCAGCATTGCTCTCAGTGTAACTATATGCACTGAGCAGAACGTAATGGGCCTTGGAAAATTGGAAAAAGGCACTGTACAGAGCACAAACGTGCTGCATGCCACAAAGGTTAATGGTGGAAGCCGTAAGACAGGCTGTCAGACAGAAGCGTGTTGAATCAATGAGAATGTATCGCCCAGTACACTCGGTGGCAGTTTTAGTTCGTCCTTCATCAAAAGTTTGCGTATATATCACCACGAAGATACCCTGGTCACTTCCCAACGTCCTAAATCAGAGCTCGGGCGTTGTTATCCCCGGCACATTGCTAGCACAGCAAAGAGCTCGTCTGCAGCCAAATGGCACGAGCAGACAGATGGGCAGAAGGGGAAGATTCTGCAGAAAAGCAAATCAGCCCGGGGAAGGAACAGTTTGGTGCTCACTTACAGACTGCAGAGCCTGTGGTTTGTTTATTGTCTTTTGAAATTGCTGGCCTTGGATGTAGGGAAGGGAGAGGGACGAAGGGAATTCGTGAAGTCTCCTGGCTGGCGTGCTGAGTTCGACGGGCAGCTTACCCCGACCGGACCTTAAAATGAGAAAGGACCAAAGAAAAGCGCAAAAACCTTGTGGTCGATGTCAGCAGGTGCTCCCCAACGGGTCACACTGACACCTTTGACTTCCCAGGTGCTTTCCATCGAGGACTGCACTTTCCCATCGCAGCACAGGGGTTCTCATTAGGAGCAATTTTGCAGCAGGGAGATGCAAACTACGTGCTCATGAGGCACCAGGTTCTCAGAATTACTTCTGTGCCTGCTAGACCCGTGTCCCCCCCAGCTGCCAGCCAAAGGCAGGGACACCCCAACACGCAGGGCTTGCTGCCTCCTGACATTTTGGGGCAGGGCAACTTGTGCCCTGTCGTCACTCTTGAGGAGCCTCCCTCCGATCTTGAGAAAGCCGCTGAGAATACGGCCATTTAATTACCTGCCTTCGTACTTACACCGAGCTCATCCGAAAATCCAGTCCAAGCAGAGGATGAAGCTAGAAGAGGCAGTGAAATATCACAGCAATGTTCTTCCCTCAGTGACTGTTACAGCAGCAGAAAACGCGGCCCGAATAACCGGATCATTGAATCCTCATTCAGATAGCATAACAGGCTCATCGTACGAAAATACTCCTTCCCTCCGGATAGTTCTTTTTGTTGGGCTGTTTTTTAAGAGCAGGAGAAAATTTGAAGAAAAGCAAGCCTTGATACTAAAATATTTTGATTTCCTCTTTATTTGCTTCTGAAGTGGAAGAGGATTTAGTTCAGCTTTTTTTTTTCCTCCTTTTTTTACAAGGCCGTGACCAAACAGAAACAATTGGTATGTGTTTCCGTAGCCAGTGTCACAGCGGCTTTGCTGCTGACTCGGGAACGTTACCTACAAGTGTGCTAATAAAAGCACGGGCATGCATGCACACACAGAGGCACCTAAAAGCAGCGGAGCAAAGCAATTCTCTGGGAGTAGCAATACAAGTCAGAGTCAATCTCCTTTCACCTTATGCCTCATTAGAGGAGAGGTGGTTCTCTGCCTGAGCTAGGTTTTGATATTAGCTTTCAATTACCCAGTGTACATTTTAAACACTTCCCCAATTACCTCAGCCACCTCTCTCCCATTACAGCCCCACAATCGATATATGGGCTATATCCCTTCCCCAAACTCCAGCGGAATATAAAAGGCAGCCCAGATATCGCCACCCTGCCTGTAATCCTGCCGAGGGGACATGCTTTCTTACCCTCTAATGTAATGTCACTCCCTCCCCGAGCCGAGCTCGCCTCGGTCGCTGCATATCACCTCAGCTCACTAATGATTATTATCTCCTCCAGCAATAAATAGAAAGACTCCGAACTGATTCCGCAAGGATATTTATTGCCCAGGGTGCCCTTTGATCCTGTTTAGTCTAATTGAGCCTGGCACACAGCTCCAGGTTGCTAATGTATTTCCACCATAAACTGTATCTGCAGACAGATGGAAGTCGCACTATTGCCTCCTTTCGCCGCTATTAGCGGAGCAGTCGGCTCCTTACTTTTACTTACAATTTAATTACAAGGCATATGGAAACGTTGAAAGCACTGAAGCCAAGGCCCTTGCACAGATTTCAGAGCTCCTTTCGCCTTCAAGCCACCTCTCCCCTTTCCAAAGGCTCGAGAAGCTCCTAAACCAGCCCCTCCGGCTGCGCTCGGGGGCAGAGATCCCTTTGGGAGCCATGCCGGGGGGCCCTGGGGAAGGCGCTTTTGGTTTGTGTGAACTCAGGGAGGGAAGCAGCAGCTGGCAAAACCTCACCTGCATTTCCCCTACAACTGGGCAAGGAACAAAGGTTCCTGGCGAGAGCTGATTGCAGTCCCAAGAAGATCACTGGCACTGCCGGGCTGAGCTAAGCAGCTCAGGAACATGCCCCACCGCCACCAGACCTGTTAGCTTGGGCAAGGATCTGAGCATAGCTCGAGGTGCTCAGACCTCAGCTAATCGCCCGAGCATTTATTCACCAGCTCTCTGAAATGTCAGAGACCTAGCAGAAAGCAAGATGCTTCAAACTCCTGCCTGGTTTTAAATATCAAGATGCCATTAGCTGTGCTCATCGCCCTCCAGGAAGCAAACGGGGAACGGCGGCGGTTCCTGGGCTCTTGGCATCCACGTCTCAGCTCCCTTTGCTCCATGTTACACGAGGATTCAGCCACCCGGGAAACAGACCCTGCTCCCCGAGAGTCCCCACCGAAAGCAGGATGTCGCAGCCTTCAAGGTGCACGGGGCTTGTTGAAGGGCTGGAGAAGGATGCCTCCCAGCTGCTGTATTTCTTCTCGTGCTTTTTACCCCAGAGCAAGCTGCACATCAACAACGGCCAAGACACAACTAGCCTCTGGCTGCTCTAGGTGCTCCTGGTGCAAGTCAGAGCACAGCAGCAGGCACGGACCACAAAGCTGAGCATCTCGAGCCCAGGGCAATTTCCCCCTGAAGGCAGACTCCTTTCCTGGCAGCGACAGCATCTTCCAGGGAGCTTCCAGGAAGGATGCGGAGGAGAAGGACACGGCCCTGCTCTGAGGGCTGGTGGCACAGCCCCGCAGCAGCCCTTCCTGGGGGAAGCCCATTAAAACAAAGCTGCTCCCGCTGCAGCTCAGCCTTTCCTGCCGCCTCATTATCTGCTATCTCCTTGTTGTGCTTCGCCGTTCGCAAATGGAAACAACAATAAAACAGAACCTGAGGATGGAAGTGAGCCAAAGAAGGGGAGGGGGGAAGGGAAGGATGGAAACGTGACATTTATCTCTTCCCCCCCTCAGAAGATGCCTGACAATTCTGTTGCTGAGTAAATGACAGTTGTATTCAGGGAGATAATTGAATCCCTGTCAATTAAGCAGAAAAATCAGATCAAACCTACAATAAGATCCCTGTAAAAAATATAAAAGGATAAGAGGAAGAGACAATGAAAGCAAACAAGTTGTACAGTATGGTCCAAAGCGCTCTGGGCCTGAATTAAACCAAGACTGATGTATCCTGCTGTGTGAGAGGGCAGACGTGAACCTTCTGGAGCAGGAACGCTGCCATTGATTTCCCACAGTTTGGGATCGGTGCTGTGGTCCCACGGACTGCGTGCACCTCCCATGCCCCCAAAGGGGGCTCCCATTCCCCAGCTGGCTCAGGACATGAGCAAACCCCTACCTGTCCCCATCCCTCACCTCTCGGAGGCTGACGTGCCCGTACCGCTGAACTGGAAAATTCCACCCCATAATCCCGCTGTGAAACTCATAAGCAAAATTCCCACTGTCCTTGCCAAACAGACAGGATGTTTGTTCCCGTCCTAAGCACTGACCACGCTGGATAACCCTGAGTCAGCACCAACACTTCCACGTGTCTGTCTTCTCACTTTTTTTCTTCTTTTACTCTTCTTCAGACAAATCCACCTCTCTCACTCCCTGCATTCACTTTCTCCTTCGCTCTCCTTTCCCCCCATGCATGCCTGCACCTTTGTCCTTTCTCAGTTTCCATCCTGTTTCCCTGACTTCAGTTTAAGCCGAATTGCTTTCCTGGTGCCACTGAAACACAAGGATTGCAAAAGCCATTAGAAATGCGTGCAAGACATTACGTAAAAAATATTTAAGGAAGGAATTCGCCAGTAAATGGAATCAATATATTCCACGTAAAGCATTACCGGGAACAGGGAAAAAAAAACAAAACAAAAAACAAAGGAGCGAAGTCAAACCCTCGCTAAGTGCACTGCAACTGCTCAAAATGCAGAGCTGGTAACGTGGCAGCACACAACCAGCAGCATTCCCGTTCCTGCTGCTGTGCTCGCCCCAGCTCCCGAGCCCTGGCCCCAGCGCAGCCCTGCACAAACGGACGAGCTCTTGCTGCTTCGGGGATGCTGGGCTGAGGGAGCCAGAGCCGTTTCCTCTGGATCCCTTCTCTCCGCACTGCTGCCGGCGCAGCCATACATCACCGGCTCTGGCACTTCCCAGCCGCATTTCGGATGCGGCAGGCAGGCACTGAGGACGGGGAGAAGGTATTTACATAGTAATTTCAGACCCAGAGGGGGAATAAATCCACAGCCGCTTTTGGAAGGCAATCCTGCAGCAGAGCTGGCTCCACACTTGCCTATTTTTGTCCGAGCCCTCTCTGTGATTAATTCAGATGCCCATGGACACCAGTGGCAAGGAGGACTCACCCAGAAGAGCAAGCAGATCCCTCCTGGACCCTGGGAACTGTGCACTTCTACCCTCCTGAAGGAATCGTGAGCATTTCCCCCCTCAAACCCAGCTTAACAGCAGCCTTGTCACCCTGTCACACCGCCAGCAGGCAAACCTTCACCCGGGGCACTTCGGCGTCCCCTTGAAGGGCGCAGAACCCCGTGGGAAGCACAGGGACACTCAGACCCGGTCCCCGCAGACCAAGATGTGGTTTTCAAAGCTAAAAAGCTCCTAAAGCCAGGCTCAAGGGTAAAAGCACAGATATTTTCTGAACATACGAGCAATCTGAAAGTCAAACTAGTTGGCAGTGATCACAGTGGCTTCTCTGGGATGGGATTAAGAGGGTCAGAGGCCTACCAGCACAGCTGGGCATGTTACATCTTCCTAATCCCCATCTGATCCCCAACACCTCTGCACCCCAAGCAGCACAGCACCCTGCGCCACTGATGGTCCCTCCTGGCTCTGTTCTCCCCCCAGCCCAGGGACAGCCTTGCTCTGAGAGGCGAGACAAAATTCACAGGTTTTGCTTCTCCCAGCTGCTGCTGAATTACCAGCTCATTTTCCTGCCAGCTCCCGGCTGCCCCGGGAACCCCAGCGCAGACAAAACACTCTCACCTCTCTGGGAAGAAATTAAGTTTTCTCTGAGGAAGTAATCAGGCAGCGTGTTCCACTTACTGCGGAGATTAAGAGGCCTCTGCTAATAGCCTGCTTCCCATAGCAGAGCATGTCAGTGCTGCCTCCCTGTCTCAAGCAGCTCCCAGCACCTCTGGGGCTGCCGCGCACTGCACAACTCTGAGTTACCTTCACTTCCAGGTCCCATGAAACACCCGCACCTGGATTTCCTTCCTCTCCTCCTTCTCTTACGCACCCTAAAACACTTCCAGGGACAAGCGATAATCCGACTGAGGGGATAACCTGGGAGGTTGTTCTTTGCACATCCCCTTTTAGCCATTTTCTCATCACGTTCAAGCCGGTTTGTGTTTCAACATAATGGGGTCGTAGACTCCCCAGTCACCATGTTACCGTCAAGCACACGTTGCATCAAGCATTTCCATCTAGCTGGGGACATGGCTCTACCCTCTGTAGGTGTATTTTGAGGGTTTCAGGGTAACGTTAGCAGAAACTAACAGCAGACTACCAGCCTTAAAACATCCCAAACATCTCCAGAGACTCCATTACCTGGAAATGAATTTAATTGCTAAGTGGGAACCGATCTCTTCAGGAGGGTCTTTTGAGCTTGTGACCCCCTGGGTCCAGTAAAGGCACAGCCTCCAGCCCAGGAACAGCCACGTCCGTGAGGAAGCCTGACCAGAAATGGCACCAGCGCATCACACGAGTGGGAAGAGCTCCGAGCACGAGAGCTTGCAGAGATTTGCCAAAACACCACCCCAGGCACCCCCTCGATTTGTTTTCAGCCTGACCTCCGAGCTTTGTTGTAAATGACCGCCCGCCAAAGGCAGCCCGGTGCTTACAGCTTTCAGGACAGCATTCCCTCCCGCGGGGAAACGAGAGCACCGCAAACCATAATCGCTTTTGGATACATAATGCACTAATCAATATTAATCGGGATAGTTATCTCCTCCAGCTTGCGTGCCCTTAACAGCAGAAAAAACGCTTGTAAAAACAGTTTCCCGTTCGGTGTGTGCCGACTGCTTACTTCCAAAACACGCAATTTCTCAGAGCTCTCGTTCTGTGGGACTCATTACCTGGCAGGCTTTGGTCGCTGACGGATCTGGTGGACCCCGCGCGGCCTCCAACGACAGAACGCAGCTTTTGCCTGCGCTTTTCTACAGCTTTGTTTCTTGTTGTTAGCCCTCTGGAAGCCTCCAAATCAAAATGGATTTTGTAGCGTAACGCAAACAAAGCGTGCCCTAGAAAGGCCTCAAATGAAGTTATGGATGATGCTCTCAGTTTAAACAGCATCTTCACGGCTGCTTTTAACAGACTGATTTCTCTGGCTGGGCACCACAACACACTGCTCCGAGAGGGGGGAGAGCTCACAGACCCAATTCCCCAGCACCAGTTTAAAACCTCTCCAGCAGCCCAAGCTTTCTCAAGGCCGACTGTCCTCCCTCCTCTCCCCAAAACCCCCATCCCTGGCTCCCGTTGTTCTCCTGCACCAGTTCACATCCACCCACTGGTGCCACAGCTCCCACGGTGCCACCAGCCCAGCGCTGTGATAGGAAGGGAGAGCAGCAAACCACCCCACGAGGAAAAGTCCATCGCACCAACATCTTCCTTGGATGGAAGAGCAACGTATAGTTCATGGGCTACAGACACAGCCCTGTGTTTCAACTAAGGGACTGTAGAAGCAGAGGATTTGGCAATATAAGTGTTGAATGGTCGCTGTGCCCTGCAAGAAGCGTATTCAGACCGACATGTAAATTATAGCCCTGCCTGCTTCTTGCTTTGTCCTCAAATGGGCTAAAGAGCACCCAGCAGATGTTCTGGTGCCCATCCAACACCACAGTAAAAGGTTGTTGAAGGAGGGATAATTGAAGAGAAGTATCAGCGAGGAGGAAAACAGAGGTGGATAGCAGCTGAGGAAGAAAAGCCCTCCTTGAATTTGAAGAACTGTGCCTTCCTTTGAAGCAGATCAGTGAAAAGCGCTCTGTGCCTGCAGGGCAGCGATTTGGGAGAAGGCTGGAACAATCCAACTGCTTTATTACCGCTACCGCACAGCTCTGAGATCCCTTCCAACTCTCACAGAAGGGAATATTGAAAGGAAAAGACACTAACCCCAGAGGATAGGCAGCAGAACCGGACAGATCCTTGCGCTCCCCCTTCCTCCACTTGCTGTTAGTGACTGCAGCCCATGACAGCCTCTCCGCGAGGCAGGGCCGCTTTCTGCACAGGGAGGTACGTCCGAACAAGCGGCACACCTTGCCCTTTAGGTCACACCTGAGGGCTGCCACCCAAAACCAGGCTCAGGGGGCTGCAGACGTGGCCGAGTGCCGTCGTGCTGCCCGCGTGCTACCTGGCATCTCGGCGTGCTTCGTGCACATCACCCCGGGTGGGGGCAGGACCATTACGCAGGCAGGTTGAAATAGAGCAGGAGAACAAGGCGGGTAGCACCTTCATATCACTTTTATTGAATTGGTCCATGACCAGTCTAATCATCCGAGGGGTGTACTTGCAATTGTGTGTCCCAGCCCAGGTGAGCAGGACCTGCTATTAAGCCTAGGTGAAGCTGCTGTTCTGAAGGTTATCTTCAAGCTTCCTGAATTTCAATTTTTCAGGGAAGTCAGCCTCGGGTTAGGACAAAGTCAGCCAGGAAGACATTCAACAACTTCTCAGAAGTCCCGTATTGGGTTTGTGAGACAAGGTTTTGGTAACATTGGAGCTGCAGGGGACCAGGCAGGGTTAAGCCATGGTCCCACGGAGGCAGGATGCTCGCAGAGAGCAGAGCATGCCAGCACCTTTGGTGCCCCTGCTACCACGCACAGAGCCAGCAAGGTGCCTGCTGCCTGCTTTTTCCAAAAGCTTTTCCTTTCTGCTCATCGCAGAGCCTGAAATAATTCCCCAGTACTATAATGCAAACGTTTACAAGGGCCTGCATGCGTTATTTTCTGGTTTGTGGCCCCAGCAGAGCAGGATCTTGCATCCTCTGTACAAACCAGGGCCGAGGTCTCCCCTTCCCTCCCACCAGCCTCCAAGACAGATCGCTCCTAGCCGGCCGTGCCGCGGGAGGTACCCACAATTTTTCAAGCACTGTCTGTCAAGAGCACTTAGATGAAAGGCCAAAGCAGCGAGTTGCCTTAACTCCAGTGGAGAGACAGCTGCATATCAGCCCATTACTGCCATGATCTGAGATTTGTTTACTGTCTGGGCCATAGACAAGCAGAACAACTTGTAGCAATGAAAGCGCCTTGGTGCTCCAGCACAGAGCTCTGTAATTTACCAGCTATGTTCATCTCTTCCTCCAGCAGGGAAGCCAGAGACAAAGGTAATCGCTCCAGACAGCGTGCTGTGAGCTAGTCTGAATGCCTAAGGAAACAGAACGAGCTGGAAGATGGTTCCCCCTTCTCCCACCACTAAACCACAAACATCCTAGCCAGCCCTGCCGCTTAGGAAAGGAGGCAGAGGCAATTCGAGTCCCAGGAGGCAGGGCAGGGTTAGGTGATCGTCCCGTGAAGCAGGAGGATTTCTCAGGCCCCACATACGGTCGATAACTTCTTCAGAGCCACCAATTCTAAGAACCAAACCAGAAGAAAACAGGCCTCACAGGTGATTTAAAATATCTCGAAATCCATCAAAAAATCTTTCCTTCCAAAATGGAAGCGTGGCACATCGTCCACTACACTCCCAAGCGAAAAGCAGCCTCTCCAGAGGTTAAGTTAATACACAGCAACTAAAACAGAGGATGGATGCTACCACCAGTGCATTCGTCAAGAGAAATCCCCGCTGAGAGCGCCTCCATCAAGCCCGCTGATCTCCGACCGCTCGCTGGAGATGGAAGCTCCTGCTCCGAGCCAAAGCTCTGATCTCAGCCCACAGCAGAGCTCTGCCCTCTGATGTTACCACCTGCCTTTCGTTTCCACATCATCTTTCATTTAGCTGCTTTAGAACACCTGGTACCCCACTAACTAATTGAAGATCATTTTCAATCCTGAACATTATCGTCTGCATTATGTTTATCACCTGTTTTTTGTTTTTTTTTTTCCCCCCCCAGTCCTTGAAATCCCTGGCCTGTTTAATTAGCAGACCTTCGGCAAGAGCCTTTTAAAGGCACTTGAGCTTACAATTCCTCTTGAAATCAGATAACCACCACATCTCCGCAATGTGGCCTCAAACCTTACATTTCAGAGACAAAACGGGGAAGTTCTCCAGCAAGGAAATTGCTGCGGTACCAAAGAACCCCAAACACAGACGAGGTCCTTGCTACCCGAGCAAATAATCTAAGCCTAGGCAACAAAATGAGGCAATTAGAGATAAACGACCCAGCATTTATCCTTCTCACTGAGGCTCATTGAAATGAGCAGCATTTTGCTGTAGGTATATTTAGCTTTTGGGGGTGGGGAGGGACAGGAAAGGGACTGGATTATTTCCCACTTAGCTTTCCCCTTAAGTACCGAAAGGAGTTCTTCAGTGCAGACAAGTAATAAAGCGAGCAGATACCGAAGGAAAAGCAGTGAATGAAAACATCTTTTGCCCATCCTGCCTTAAAACTTTGGATGCTGGGCCTCAAGATGCTTCTGTTGCCCCTGCAGGTTCAGCTGAGCCCAGATCCTACACCCCAGGCACGGTACGGGGCAATCCGTCCCTAACCAGAAAGCCAACGCATTGTCACACGAGGAAAAGGAGACCAGAAAGGATGACAAATACTGTATTTTCCCCACGAACTCCGTAAACTAAATGGCATTACACAGAGGTGTTTTTAGCTCATGGATCCATAAGGTTTTGCTTTTCTTTCTGTTGCAAATTTATATGTACCAGCATAACTTGTGGCAATCTGGAGGGAATAAGACTTCTCAGGGATATTTTGCAACTTCCACTTAAGCTCAGTCTGTCTTTATATTCACTGTCATCTAAACTGTGAATATATTATTTTTTCCCCAACTTTCCAATTTTATCATCTACCATCAGTGTCATTTATGTGCAATACTGCCTAGATGGGAGCCGGGGATTTTTATTTATTTATTTCTCATTCAGTAACTTCACCTTAATGTGTTATAATACAAAACATAACGGCCCTTACTGGCTTGGATAGGAAAGTTAATATTTCATTTTCTGTGTTTTATGTCCTGATGGCTTCCTACTAACATCAGAGGTAATTCTCACATATTTCACCAGGAAATGTAATGGGGTGGAAAGACATTCCCTAGCTCCGCAATCACTGTGCTAGCTGAGACAGATGGAATAGGGACTTGCAGAAATGCATTGGTGGTGTCTATTCTGGACAGACTCTGGGCAATTTATATAAGCTACTAATGCGTTTGTCAGGGAGACATCAAGACATTTTTTCTTTTGTTTGTTCTCCCCACAAATTGGAGAAAAAGAATGGATGCATTTGCTGAGATACAATCTTTAAGTTAGTGGCGTGGAAAATTGCATTGATACTTCCTGAGCAAAATGATCAACTTTATTGAACAGCAGCAAAAGCTGAACATTTGCATGAGGCTTTTAAAAAGAAATCTTCATCTCCTCTCTATGACAAGTGAAACAGGAAGTAGAGCAATTTTATCTGGATGTTCTCCAAGGCATAAGGACTTAATTGGAGACCAATTTATTTTTGGGACAGAGGAAAACCTATTGATCAAGGGCTACATAGAAATAGATGTAAAATTGGAGACACATTGAGCTGAATGTGCTTTGAAGAAGGGGATTTGATGGCTTCCAGGGCTGGAGCGTGTAGCATGGTCCTTTCAGCCTAAAGATGCCAGGTTGAAAACTCACATTCAAGGCCTGACTAGGTGTGAGCAACTCAAACAGCTCGGGCGATCTCACTTATTTTCGTGTCAGGCTGCAGGTTGTCCCCCTACAGCCACCAATATCTCTGGTATGTGCAATTCCAAATTCATCAAGAAAAATAAATGGAATCTGGAAAGTGAATCAAATAACACAGTCCCACAAAGCCCAGGGAAACAGGCTAGGATAAACTGAACTATTTTTATTGCCAATATCATTTCTTCACTACTAACAGAAAAAGACCTCATCCCCATCACTATCTTCTCTTCCCAGGTGAAGTCCAAACAGGGTCCTTCTAAATAGCAGCAGTGAAACCCATCACTTGGTCTTGTGCACGTGGAGAACAGCCGTATATTTATTTCATGTTACCTAAGAGGGTTTCCAGAGAGATTTTTGCCCTGCCCACTCTCCACTGAGGCAGCACATCGCTGTGCAAGTTATTTACAAACAACCCTACCTTCCCCATCTATAAGCTTTTAACCCTGTTGCCTGGATGGATTAGGATCTCATCAATGCTGGCAGACCTCCTTTGCCCTTAATTTTCAGATTTCATAACAGAGCTCCTGAATCGCTCCAGAACACCACCTTTTTCTGGGTTACAGGTAGACAATCCCCCCACCAAGCCCCACGTTCTCTCTCACAACCCTAAAAATCACATGGCCTCGCTCACATCCATACCCAAAAGCTTACTTTCCTGCCTTGAACATCCAAAATCTTTTGTGAATGCACACATGTGAGTCTGTCCACACTTCAAACAGTCTCGCCATCAGGTATCTGAAGTTTGTCGCCCTGATTTCCAGAAGCCCTGGGACTCCGCAAAACTTACATTCCTCGTTAGATCTCATGTCTGGAACATTGTGGACAGCGATAAGTTTATTTAAAGAAAAGAAGTAAAAGCACATAGAAAGCAAGCCACAGCAGTCCCAGGACTTTCATTACAATTCAAAGGAAGAACTCCCTGCAACTGCTGTCAGCAGCGTGGCTGGCATCCTAAGCGAGCCTCTAGCACCAGTTAAAAAGCAGCTCTGCCAAAGAGGAGGGGGGGGACATAAATAATCCAGCGGTCACAGCCCGCACCAATCGGCGGAGGTTTGTGCTTCCCAGCTCCCCGCCTCAGATCAGAAGCAGCCGCATCACACACTGGCATGAAAGCTGCTGCTAGGGTCCTTCCGAGCTTGAAAGACCTGGTCCTGCATTCCCCACTCCTTCCCCCTTCTTTACCCCCACTCCCCACTTGCGCTCCAAGCCCCTCCCTTGCTCATTGATTTAATTATTCATAAAGGGAGGCTCTATGGACTCCCATTAATCTCTCACACTCTTCCCATTTGAGGTGAGTGACAAAGCCACAGCGATGCACGCAGCACCGATCGAAGTATTGATCAGCCTCTAGCATTCCCCATCCTAAGCTGGGAGTCGGTGCCGGTCGGTCCCCACTGCACCCCTGGGATCCAGGCACGATGCTCAGCACCAGGGCACGCGAAGGAGGGGTTTAATGCTGGCAGCAGAGGCTCCGGCAGCTTGGCCCTCCCGGTGGTACCAGCCCTCTGGTAAAAGGGGTGCCAAGGAGATTAGCAAAGCAAAGAAATCCTCAGGGCTCGTAATTCTGCTTTGGGTATTGGGATCAACGGCAAGCATTTACCAAAGGAAGAGGATAAGCCAAGAAGCCTTACTCTGTAACACGCCCTTTGTGCAACTCGGCAGCAGACTTGTGCACAGCACCAAAGCAAGCTGGTCTGCTTTCCATCACCCAAGTTTCTTGACAAATTCAGCTTACTCTTCGCGCTCTGTAAAGAGGGGACATAACCTGATCACATTTGGGCAAAACTCACCCTGAGGATTTAGAGGTATGCAAGCAGGAAGGCTGCGTGCAGCCCCAGCTAACAGACAACCCCAGCTATGCTTTAGGGCAGTGACCAGCAAGGCCCATTTGCAGGAGCTGTGGAGGGAAGGACACTGCCTTGTAAAGTTAGGGACACAAACTTATGGCCCCATTTTAGCTTAAAGCAGCAGGATGAGGAATTTCAGGCAGCTATTTTTGACACTGAGGATGCTATAATCTCTTGCCCTCTGCGCTGCCTTTGTGCCTGTTCTGTTCCCTAAGGAGATTTTAAAGGTGAGCTATAAAACAGGGAGAAAAGGGAAAAAGAAACATGGTTTCAGGTCCCAAGTCAGCATCTAGAAGTATGTGCTGGCCCAAAAACCTCCAATGAGTATCAGTAATGAGCACAGGCTGAGAGCCCACATCCCACCTGGGAACAACCTGCATGTTTCGGGTGCTGAGGCACCAGTGAGGACTTTCAGGATAATATCTCAGAAGGCACCTGTGCATCTCTGGTCTGCATGCAGAGGGCAACAACCCAAGGATGCAACACCTCCAGCTTCAGGGGGACAACTCCAGCACCACACTGCTTTGCGGAGCACCTGTCCCAGCCCCCCTGGCCTGCTGTGGGCCACAAACACAGAGCTGGGTGTCCACATCTGATCTGCTCAGCGCAAGAACGCGTTCCCATAAGAGGGGGGGGTCCTTCCATGGCAGCACCCATGGGATCCTTGGGAGAGGTGGAGGTTTGTGGCACCCTTCTTGCAGAGGAGCTCTGCTCCCCCCCAGGCAGCATCCCCCTGCTTGCTTCCGCACACAAAACACTCTGGGTTTCCACAGGAAGGCCAGCAGGGCTGAACACAAAGCATGTCAACATTTCACTTTTAAATCTGGAGCTGCAGGGCTCTTTCAAGAGCAGTATTCCCTTGCAAGGCACCAGCTTTGAGACGAAACCCACCAGAGACAAGAACACATGAACCAGCATGGCAAATCCCCCCCTTTTGCCAGACACCGCCTGTGTTCTTGTCTTCAAAGCAACCTCAATTCCCTGTATTGTCATCAAGTAGAGGAAAACCCTCAAACCCAGGGGCATGTGAATTCACATCAGCGACTTTATTTCAGTCTCTCAGCTCAGACTGTTGCCTACAGGGCTGAGCCCAGGTCTCTGTGCATGTGTTTGTATCTTCACCTCATCGCTG
This sequence comes from Anser cygnoides, assembly GCF_040182565.1. Lineage (NCBI taxonomy): Eukaryota > Metazoa > Chordata > Aves > Anseriformes > Anatidae > Anser > Anser cygnoides. Next base: position 4,756,139 of record NC_089893.1, on the reverse strand, counting down.
CTGAAAAACAGCGAGGTTTTCACGTGTTTTAATGAAAACTCATGGTGTTGGCCAGCTACAGACTCCATCTCTCCTTGCTTCAGAGGTCAGGAGAGTCCACGGATGACACCTTCATCCCAGGGCAGGGTGTCTCCATCCCAAGGACACTGCAAATCCTTAACACCAAGCCTCTTTGGGGAAAAGCCAGCTGGGGAGGCACAGCTAGAGAGCTTGAAAGGGGTGTCCACGCTCCCAGGACATAGATGGAGAGAGAAGCATACACCTGGACTGAAGTACATCCACAATGCCACCCTGCCAAGGGACACTGCAAAATGAGCACTCATTTTTTAGACACGGCCCTGGTCTATTTGTGCTTCCCCTCTCAGGACAGGACAATTTCTGCGCTTCCCAGGATGTCTCAGTAGTTTTCTGTAGCCTGATGAATTTTGCAGTGGAGTTTGAAGATGGGAGGCATGAGCTGAATATGCTACCAAGCCGGAGCTGATTCCCATTTCAATTCTCCAGGAACACATAAGTGAATGTTTCATTTAATCATCCCATATTCTCCAAGGACTCTGCCTCTCGCCGCCGTCTGAGGGCTCCTGTGCATACAAACGCACCTTGAGCAGGAAAGCCACCTTCAGTCAAAGCACACAGGTAAACACATGCCCGAGTGCATCTCCTACCACAAAGACACCGCTGCATGTGTACAGCACACAGAGCCGGGTTCAAAGCAGCCCAAAGAGCAGCGAGAGCCCCTGGGGTCTGCTGTCACATCTGCACGGGCAGAGCTGCGGCCCCGAGGGCCCTACCCCAGGAAAACAGCTCCGCAGCACACAGCTTGATGAAGAAGAGCCCAGCCCTGCAGGGAGCTGTCTGGGTACAAAAACTCTCAGCGCTCAGGCTCTGCTGTTCCTCCTTCAGAAAGGAGAGAGGAAAAAACACACACACGCCAGAGAGGGAAAAAAGTGAATTGCCTGGTAGTATTTGGAGCTCAGGACCTGCAGTACCCATCTGGAACTCAAACCAGGCTGTGATGGGTGGAGGAAACATCCTGCTGAAGTGTGCTGTAAACTTCGACAAGCAAGGATTTGCTTTGTATACAGAAGGAAGGGAGACAGATGTCGTACAGGAAGTTTTGCGTCAGGGACAGGATTTTATCTTAACGTAGATGAAAGCATCAAGTGAAGGGCCTCTCATCCCCTCCTCTGCTCTGATGGACTTGGGGCATTTGGAAAGACAGGGCAGGGGCACAGCTTTTACCGATATTTGACATGAAATCCTGTTTTCTGAAAGTCACCAGCTCCTCCCTGGGGATGCAGGGAAGCAACACTTAGCTAGCCAGACAGCTCCAGCTCACCGCATTAGGTAATTCTTCAAGGGTGCAGAGAAGTTCCCTCAAGCAGGCAGGCTCCAAGCCACTGTTCAAAACCAATTCCTTAAGCTTCAACTGCCTGAAAACAAGCACGGAAAAGCCACGATGCAGCAGGAACATAAGCATTCACATCACTGAATCCCAGGCACTGCAGCCCGGTGTCTCCAGCCCTCCTCAGTGGCCAGGGAAGAAAAACTCTCTCCCAGAGTGATTTACAAAAGCTGTCAAGATGGCCAAAGATGGACCAGAAATAAGAGCTATAAAGGAAAGACGGGAGATTGGGAGCTGAAATTGGAGAGCTTGAAGAGGGAAGTGAAGGACCTCGAGCCTGATGAGGCTAAATCCATAAATCCACGCTCCCACCAAAGGGTTTGCCATGCAGACAGACCACAGGCTCATGGCACAGCAGAAGCAAGTGGCCCACAGGTGTGTTATTGGGGTCAGAGCTGCTCCCAGCCCCACAGATCTGTGGGGCCTTCCCTGCTGGACACCCTGGCACCAGGACACTCATACTGGTGCCAGTGCCACCGCCGAGCTGGGTGGAGGAGCCTGGTGGTGTGGAAGCACCAGAATTTGGCACAGCTGGGGGAAGTAACCTCGGTTCCTTCACTCCTAGCATTTTCAGTTTGAGTCTGTCTCCTTGAGAGCAGGCTGTGAAGCAAAGGTTTTTCCTTCCTCCTCTTTCATCCATTCCAAATGTCAAGCAAATTGAGGCCAGCTCTGAAGGGCTAAAAAAAAAAAAAACAGGCCTCTTGCAGCTCCGGAGTGCTGACTTGCATCACTTCGGGGATCTTAGCTCCTTGTTTTGTAAATAAGTCGAGGGCAGCTGGAATAATATACCTGTCAAACAGCAGCGAGCCTCCAATTTCCCCTGACAGCACCAGCTCACATGTGCTGCCTTTTCCAAGAGTCTGCCAGAAGGAATCAATTCTTTAAACACGTCGATGTACAAACACGCCCTGTTGCTTCGGTAGCTTCTGGCCATTGACCACGGACCCGAGAGAAGCCTCACCTCCAGTTTTGGCTCCTCGTTTCGGTTTCAGGCCACATGTGGACCCAGCCCTCCGCTGTGAGATCCACTACCAGCAGTGCAGGTGGGCTGCCCAGCACTTTGCTTTATGACCCTGTTTTCAGCTCAGGACTTTACCCCAAGCTCAGTTCATCTAAAGCTTTCCATGCCAGGGGCCTGTATCCTCCACGAATTCTTTTGGGGAAGTTTCTCTTGGAATAAGTTTGCTGTTTTTAGAGAAATAGGTTATTTTAGAGGGGAAAACACACGTTTTACCTAAAGCAAGAAAGAAAAAGCAATGCTTCGGCTCAGTCTTTACACTGGTCTCTGTACTAATAGAAGAATCATTAGAAAACTGGAAATCACTGAAGAAAAATAATTAAAGAATAAATAGATATAGTGGCTCTGCAAACAGAAATTCATTAAAGTTCGCAAAGCACTGATATTTTGACAACTGCGCTATGGCAAAGCTCACGTGGAAATTCAGTGTTGTGTAGTCAGAGCAAGGATTAGAGACTGCATCATAAATAATGCATACAGACAGACAGCTTGTGATGAGACCAAAAAAATAAGAGTGGCCCTGCAGTTACCACCAACAGCTTTCGCGCACAGAAAGAGCCACGGGTCGTGCAGAGCAAGTCAGAGGTGCTTGAAGATAGAGGGATAAGCAGGGAGAGCTGAAGTTATTTAAAGCAACCTCTATTTGATGTTTTCAGCCTCGATGTTCTTCTCAGAGAAAAAAATCAAGTATAATGTTATACAGCCTGTGTTTATTTGCGCCAACTGCTGTCCAGGGCCCCCAAAGCACGCTGCAAACCTTCACCAGTCAGGCTGAACCCCATGCACCTGCAGGTGTAGAGGGATCAAGAGATCCCATTCGAGGATGGAGAAACTCAATCTCAGGAGAGCAAACACTTGCTCAGGGTCAAAAGATGCCTGCGATAAAAGCAGAAATAGAAGAGGTGGCATGGCTCAATATTTGGGACACATCTTCGGTGCTATAAACTGGAACGTGTGTCTGCACGTCTGCAAAGCAAAGGCAGCAGGCTCCTGATCTCACCCCCAGGGCCAGCGCTTCCCTGCACGAAGCAGTCTCACTACAGACACGCTACGCCGATGCCAAGAAGTGACACAGCAGCAGAAGAGCATTTGACACAGAATTAAGCTAGCAAAGCACCTGGGCATGGAGATCACACACCAACCGTGCTCCTGGGTACTGGGAGGTCCCGCACCAAGCAGCTCTGCTCCTTACACCGCAGAGTAAGGCGGGTGGAGTGAGTGCAGCAGCAGCAGCGCAAAGTCAGAGCTAGAATTGAGTCCTCTATTAAAAAACAAGGCACTTCTGATTGTCAGGCCAGTAAGTGATAGCAAGGGTGAATTTAATGTCTTAATTGCAGGCTTACCATGCTGTGCTGGGTCAGACCCGCACTCCCTCACGTCCACTGTCTTGTTTTGCACAGCGCCCAGAAAGGAGGGGAGGGGAGAGCAGAGCAAACAGACCCAAGTCTTCCTTTATTGCTGCCTTGAGCACTGATTCACCAGTCCATAATCCTAAGGGTAATTGCATTAAAATTATTAAGACTCACACTAAGACTTGGACCATTGAGCATAAGCTTAGGCAAATTATTTTTACTTCTCTACAAGTCAGCGCGCTGCCGTCTCATTTACCACGCTGACGGAGCAGAAGTTTCGCAGCTCTCTGCGGAAGGCTTCCGCCACGCTCCCCCCACCGAAGGGCGACCCCTTTGCTGCTTGAGCTAGCAGAACAGCTGCCGGCAGCAGAAGGCTGTTACCCCCACCCGGAGCAGGGGCTGCACCAGGCATTTACAGCTTCATGAGGTGTCAGGGCCTGCAGACAAACAGCTCGAGAAGCCAGAAATACCATCGCCGAGCGACACGGCAGCCTGAGCCTAAGAACATCAGCCAAAGCGCTGACCAAATGTTTCCCGCTTCATGTCAGGAAACAAACCCAAATGTTGACAAATAAAAACACAAGAGCCGGGCTGGGCAGGAGATGCTTCAATGTTTCCCCGTGCCTGGCTTGTGCTTTCTAACGCTGACACACGCAGAAGCTTCCTGCTGCGCCCGGATCTGGGAACGGGGCCCAGAGCCCACGGAAGGTGCCAGCCCCTCCAGCAGGCGCTCGCCTGTCGCCGTTCCCCAGCGGGAGCTCTGCAATCCCACGGCTTCTCCCAGACCCTAAAACCCCCCTTTCCGCGGGCAGCACTTGCCCTGCTCTTGCTGGAGTCCCAGCCGTGCAGATGAGCTGAGCGCAGAAAGCGGGTCCCGTCTGCAGAGCGACCCCACACGCTGTGGGGAACTGGGCCCCGCGCCCTTCCTGGCATCCTCTCTGCCCTGTCCCGTGGCAGAAGGCAGGGGAACCCTGCTGGGGTGGGCTGCTTCCCGTGCCACAGGTGGGCAGCCAAGTGCTCCCTCACCCTACCGCGCTGTTCTGCGGTCACCGCACAAGGATCCACATCCCGCTCAGATAACTCCCTAGGAAACCCCAGTGACTGAAACCCAGGAACCTCCTGCCTCCAGCCCGTCCCTTTTGAGGGCTCCATCAAGACACCTTCCCTCAGCAGATGAAGTTAAGATCTACCTACAGGGACAGTTTGAGCTGCCTTTTCTTTTTTAATGCTCCAAAACTTCTCTTCCCAGCCCTGGGGCTTCTTATTTTTCAGTTCATTACCACCCATCTACCCCAAACACCTTCCATTTTGATGGTTGTTACTCATTGTTGAGGTTTTTTGTGGTTTTTTTTTTTTTTTTTTTTTTTTGGATTTTCTCACTCCAGGGACTGGTGTGGCTGATCACTTCTTGCAGGGAGGAACAGGGAGGAAGAGGGATCTATTTGTCTGAAAGTTGGCACTGACCAGGACAAGATCTGCACTTGAGCAAGTCATCCAGGTACCTTAAATAGTGAGCCAAGAGAAGCAGGTGCTTGCAGGGAGCACTGCATCCACCCACATCCCAAAGCAGACACCTACCACCAGGCAGGAGAACCTGCCTAATCTGCTCCCCTTTCCCTTCACTCCGATGATGCAGCAGATGAACAGCTGTAGCCATAGGTCCTGCCTTCCTCAGTGCAGCACAAGCAAGATTAATCTCAAAAACATCTGTTGCTGGCAATGGGGCCCTGCAAACAAGGACTCCTCCACTCCTCTCCTTCCGTGCTACAGCTGTGCAGACCTGAGGGGGAAGGATTTAGATTGCACTGTCTAGCAAGGCCTTCTAATGAGCCTGGTTTTGGCTGCAAGCACAGCAACACATTTGCAGAACCGCTACACCACCCTGAGATGCCATCTGACTCCGTTTAGGGACGTCTGCTGCCGAGTTCCCCTTTTGTAGGGCTCCGTGAAAACAATCAAAAGTGGGAGGACCGCAAGGAAAACGTTCTCGTGAGCGAGCGAGCCTGGGTTGTGAGTCAGGCTGGGACAGCACATGAAGGGAGGAAATGGGCAGCAGCTCGTCCTCCCCAGAGCTGGCTACATTTCAGCATTAGAGAACAGCTTGTGAAGCACGGGGAGCTGCTGAAGGTTTAAAGCACGTACCATTTGCCACAGCCAAACAGAAGCAGCCCCACAGATAGGTCTCCATGAACACGAGGACCAGACCTGGGGGCAGGCGTCGGGAAGGTGTTTTGCCTCCAGTGGTCTGCTTTTTGATGGGGAAAATATTGGGCCCTTCTGGTACACAGATGTCCTGGTGTTTTATCAGGAGCATAGGTGCCACCCACCTGGCTCTAGCTGAGCCCCAGACTTGCAGCACTCCAACACCTGAAGCCTGTCCTCTGCTAAATGTGGCTGAAACAGGCTAATGGTGCAGAAGTTACGAGGAGCATGTACACAGACACCGGTTATGCAAGCCTCATTTCTTTAAGAAACCAGGCTAAAAAAAGGTAGCGAAATCTGTTCCACCTTCCACATACTCCAAGGTTAAAGGACCCTTTATTTTAAGCACCGCAGAAGCTTGCTCAGACTCTCTCCTGAAAGCTTGCCCGGGTTCAGCACCAGAACTGGTGCTGGCCTCTCAGAGCCGACCCCATCTCCAGGAGGAAGCTGTCTGAGCGGTGACTGATGGAGAAACCACTTCATCACGCCTCCCAGAGGACATTATGACAGCAGGTTTTCATTCCAGAATAAAAAAACACTCCAAAGTAATTAGCATCCTTCCAAAGTGAAGTAATTACGCTACAGCAAAGTCACTTCTGTTCCAGAAGAGTGTCCGTGCAGGCAGCTCTTCTGGAAGGCTTCCGGCTGAACAGCTTATTCTGCAACAGCAATTCCCATCAATTCCCCAGCGGAGGCAAGCCCAGCGAATGACAATGATCTCTCACTTCCCCTCCTACAGGGAGGAAACCAGATTAGGAAAGCTGGTGCTCTTCAGGAGATGTTTCAACTAATTTGACAGATCTACCAGTTTACGGGAAACAATTTTTGTGCGCGCGCGCAAGTTTTATAACCACTGGCAGATAATTAGAGGAGGATCAAATTCTTTCCCTGCCCTTAAGGAGAAGGCAACAACGGGAGCTCAGCTATGTGATGTCTTGGCCATCCGAGTATCCACGGGGCAGAGCTTTTATGGACTCCAACCATGCACAAAGCTTCAGGAGCGTGCATTTTATTCGACACCGGAGACTCCAACGTAAATCATAAGCCCGGAGGAAAACTGGCTGCGTTACTCACAGCTCCTGGAACCGCTTGTCCGACAATAAAAGGGACATGAAAACTAATATTTGAATCCATGAGTGCAGTAGCCATGGGCAAAGCGTTGTGTCCAGCCCCAGCACCAGGGCACTGAGCATCTCCGCTGCCTGCAGCGACGCTGGGCTGCTTGCAGCCTCGCAGGATTTGGGAGAACATTTCCAGCACTGCCTGCTCGCCAGACACTGAGCTGCGAAGGCAGAAGGGTTAATTGAGACCAAAACGGCCTGGGCTGATTTTGCTGTGGGCTGGCATGTACTTTAAGTGCACCGATCTATCTTTGGCGCTCCTTAGCATATTTGCTCAGCTTATTTGCATACACAAATATAAACCGTGCTCTCCAAAAATTGCTCAGAGTCTGGAGCAAATTAAACACTCAAGCTGAGGAGAGTGGGAGGAAGGCAGTGAAAGAAAACCGTAGCTACACCATGCTCTGGGCCTGTGGCTGACATGGCTTAAAGCAAAGAGGCCTTGCAAACATCGAGTACAAGGGGAAAACATTGAAAACATGACAGCAAAGTCACGCTGCTGTAAGAGAAGAGATGCATGAGTGGTTTATTCCTGCATATTTTTGCTGCTAATACGGAAACTGAATCTGTCTGCAGTGATAGCGATTATATTTAACTAGAGAAAAGCAGAGTATTGGAGGAAGATCAAGGCAGAGAACTGATCCAGAGCTTCTTGGGATGAGGGATGCTACTGATCTCCCTGCCTTCAGCTGAGCATCAAGTGGCCAGGAGAATTAATGCTCTGCTCCTGCAGACACCAGCCCCAGCCCACGTGGGCAGATCCCAGCACCCAGCTTTGTCTAAATAGGAACTTTGTGTGTCAAAAAAAAAAAAAAAACAGATTGGGAAAAGGCAGCCCATGCTGGCTGCCCACCCCCTGGCAGAGCAAGGTGCTCTGGTGCAGCTGAGCAGCTGGTTTGGGGCTCAGCAATGCAGGAACGGGCTCTCGGGGCTTTTAGCACAGGGCTGTAAATATCTGTGATTTTTCCCAGCCCGGGGAGCTGTGGGAAGCAAGTTGCTTCGTCAAATTCTGGCGGGCAAAAGCTCACATCGAGCTCGGTATCAACAACTCACACATTGAGCTCACCCAGGAGACGGGAAGGGAGGCTTAAACGCAACCTCAAAGAAAGGTCAAACGAAATAGGTTTGCTCAGCCCAGATAAGAGTTTTCTGAACTGGGGATATAATAACAGACCTCTGATATGTAAAAGGTTGGTCTGAAAAGGGAGGTGAGCAATTATCCTTTAGGCCACTAGAGGCAGAACAGCAGAAAATAGGGTGAATTTGCAAGGGAGAAAATAGAAAAAAGGTAAATTTAGGTTTGTTGGTTGGATAAACTTCCTAGTGCTGAGGGTAAATAAGTACAGAAACAGACTACTCAGGCAGGGGGCTGAGCCCTTGTCAGAGGAGGATTTTAAGAACATCTGCCAGGGTTGGTGTCATCTAGTCAGTTGTGTATGGGGTAGGGAAAGGATTAGATGTCCCACCAACCCCATATTTCTAAGATTATTCTTCTGTTTTGCATACAGAGAAGCGCAAAGAATTGAATGTTCTGCAAATAACGATCCAAGAAGGATAAATCGAGGGTTTTGTCCATGTACAAAGGAACACGCAATGTGAAATCCAGCACATGGTCCCGGAGCAGGGGCTGTGCCTGGTGTCACAAAGTCCCTCTAGCAGTTCCCATTTAGGGTGGTGAAGAAGGGAAGCACCCACCTTCCTGCCCTTGTTGCTCATGTCCAGACAATCCTTGGGCGCACGAGCAAAAGCCACCAGACTCCAGAGGAGTTTGTATTCCTGTACATCCCACCTACTGTCCAGTCTATAGCTGGGTCCAACTCCTGATGCCCCAATGCAGGCAAAAAGCACAGCGCAGAAGGTAGAGACCAGGGAAAGGCAGGCAGACAAGGGACAGGTTCCTCCTGCCCCTGCAGGAAGCCCTGCAGAAGGGATTCCTTTAGCCCAGTGCAAGCAGCAGTCACATTCATTCACTTGGGGTCTCACCACCTAGAAGGTGCAGAACCCCCTCCCCATCAATCACCACCATGAGATCTCCCCATTTCCCCTCCCTCCCCAAAGCAGCTGAGAACACCCCAGCTCAGCATCCCTTCAGACCTGCTCAGCCCAGCAATTCTGCTTCACATTTTGGCTACAGGAGCTGAGAAGGATTTTCTCTGAATGAGCTCTTATTTCAGGGCAGAAAAAGAAGAGTAATCAGCTCTCTGGAGCAGTGTTTCCCTCCAGCCCCCGTTCCCCAACCAAGCTCCCACTGGGGGCTTGAATCACCCCTTCCCCGTCTCCCCAGAGGAGGCAGGCTGAGCCCCCAGAGCTGCCTTGCAGTGATCCTCCAGATGTATTGCACTAAGGAGAGGAAGGAATATTGTCACATAGGAGACAGAGAGAACCAACGGCAAAGAGGGTTCAGCTTGCTTTCTAACAAAAAGTCACTTCCAGTCTGTTCTGGAGTGACTGACTTACCCCATGGGGACAGGGCAATGCTGGAGTACATCTAGGCTAGCACTGTACGCTCAAGAGAAAAGGGTAAAAAAAATATGGAGGCTCTTTGCCCCTCATTCCCTCAGCACTTGAGCTTCCAGGTGGAAATCAAGTGGGGTAAGTGAGGCAGGAAGGGATGCAAAGGGACCTACCATGCTGGAACCGGCCCAAACTAAAACTACTTTTCTCCCCCCACCTCTGGCCATTGCTAATAAATTAGGTCTGCCTCAAAATACCTCTCAGGAAAATGTTGTGGGGGAAAAGTCCCTGTCTGCCCTTTAGAAAAGTCAAAGCTTTTCTAACCAAGCCCTCCCAGACGCTTGATCAAATCAAGTGGACCCAAAACAACCTCTGGAACAGACCCAGACCCGGCCTCTACCTCCAATCAATGAGTTTTTCATTTGGGAGATTTCAGCCTACAACCCCCTAAGCAGAGCAAGCGTTGTCAATGAAAGCAGAGCTGGCACCACAGCACGAAGACAGCCCAGGATTTCCGTGGCTCTCCTATTAATTCTTGACCTTATTTTGCAACTTCCCCTTAACCGTGCAGCCCAGGCCTGAAGTAACATCCCCACCAGCTTCTGATGCTCCCTGCAATCTCAGCACCAGGAAATCTGTCTCCGTCTGCCAAAGTGTGAACCGCAAACCAGGATTTTGTTCCTGGATTTACAACTTCTGACTCCACGAGTCTGACTGCAGATGGCTGCGACCTCCAAACGCGCTTGCAAGCACTTCTGAACTTGGGAACATTTTGAACTCAATTAAAACTTGGTTCCTGCGGTCAGATGCTTGGTGTAAGTTAATCAACACTGATTCTAGCAGAGAAGCTTCTCACCAACGGGGATTTTTCCCTGAAATTTTGAACCTTCACCATGCCCGAAGTTGCCTGTATTCTTTTCCTTCAACAAGGAAAAGAACCGAGGCAAAAACATTGATTTGCCTGGGGGAACTTGGGTACACTCAGTGACAAAGATGGGAAAGGATCCAAACAGTTCATCGCTGCTTGCCTTTGATCTGCCACAGTTCTTGCAATGCCAAGGAGCATCTTGGGCACATTTCTGAAGGAATTACTGAGGAATCCTGGAGCTGAAGTTCCCAGTGAATAGCAGAGCTGCACACAAAGGATTCTCAAACATTTACAGAAGAGCAGAGTGAGGAATCCTCTTTGTTCTGGGCATGTAACATTAGAGAACCTGTCAGCTCTCATTTCACTTGATGACTTGGATAAATCTCTGTCTTTGTCTTTCTGCTTCTCTTTCTTTTATTGTTTTTCCAAGAAACAGTTGACATGAAAAATGAGAAACAAGAATTGCACTGTCAGTTAGAAACACATACATGTAATGAATTGTAAACTGGTTGACCCTTCCTGGGTATTGATTCTGCTTTTTAACCAGGAGGGGGACCATGGACTGGTTTGCAGAAACTAATAAAAAACTACCAAATAAAATCTGAACCCAGGATTTTCGTATTTTAACCTTATGCTTGTCACAGGGCTGGCTGGAGCACTATAACACAACATAATTCTCACCAAAAAAAAAGGCTTCTCTAAAGTACCCCTTTCTGTCTGAACGAGAAACTTGCCAGTTTTCATTTATCAGTTTTAATCATAAAGAAAATGTAAATAATTGAGACCATAGGCAAAACCAGGGCTCTAAAAAGAAAGCTCAAAATGTTTTGCTTTCTGGGATTTCTATCTCCCATCAAAACCTTAAAAGATGCTCATGAAATATTTTTCACTGACTGAAAAAGCATTTTTATGAAAAAGCATATTTCCTGAAAAAAAAATTTGCATTTCTCAAACAGCTGCAATAAATCCTCATCTCACAGGGATGCTGCGAGAGAGATGCTAAGCTTTAAACAGTTTTAGAAATGGATCTTCGGCTGGCATAAATCAGCCTAGTTCCACTGAAACAACAGACCCGAGGCTCAGATGCACGGAATGCAACTGCAGAGCAGCTCTCCCGATTTACACCAGGTAAGTGTTTGTCCCCCTAACATCCCCGCAAGCAGGAACAAGAGCAGCCATTACAACCGACGCATTCCTAACTTGAAGCAATGAACATTTTTAATCACCTCAGCCAAACGCCTGGGTAAACCCGCGCTGCTCCCACTTAAAGCCTTAAGCACATTCATCAGCATCACAGCTACTATTGTGCATTGCAAATGACCGGGACCAGGTAACAAAGCATTCCTCTAACTTCCCCTGTCATATGATGTATGTTGTTTGCATTGCAGAGAGCAGCACCGGGATGATTGACTGCATGCAGTAACACAGACTAAAGGACAGGTGCTTAAAAAAGACTTGCAAATGAGAGCAGAAACACCAAGCGCACTCCCAATACACATATACATTCAGCAGATATTTCCCTCCACCCCATCCAGGCCAGCAGAAATACACTTTTTTTTTTTTTAGCAAACCCTGGAAACAATGAGCCTTCAATCTTGGCTACCGGCACCCATGGAAAGGGTAGGTAACTCAGGAAAGTATGCAGCCTGCGAGCAGGCATTCAGCCTGCTGCTTTTAATCACCGCTGCCTGCATTAGCTATATGTGCTGCTTTTTTTTTTTTCCCCCCCTCTCGTTCTTTGCAAAGATGACTTGTAAATAACTTTTTCCAATCTCTCTTCAAGCAACATCACCTGGGGTGTCTGGAGCTGTCAGACACCACAGCATTGCTCTGCAGCCCAGCAAGCAGGCTGAACCACCGAGCCCAGGGGAGCATCTGCATCCCGCTCAGACAAATGCAGGTGCCTGGAGCTGCAGAGGGCTGCTTGCCAACCCGCTTTTGGCCACCAAATCCAGGGGTGCCTTTCTTAAGCCTTCCAGTAAGTGATTGCAAATGGCCTCACGCTGAGACAAAGCTCCGGTTTTTAGCAAAGCCATCCTGGCTTCAGAGCTGGATGGGGGTTTTCACAGGGGACCAGGACCCCTGCCCAAGTTTCTGCCCTGCAGCCACGCTCGGACACGGAGCTGGGGGAGCACGAAGTGCTAATGGAGATCTCTGGTACAGGCACCCTTAGAGACCAGCAGGTGCAAAGGAACAGAACACTGGGGTGGGGGAAAAGCATTAGGAAAGCCACAGGGTTAAATGGCCTTAGCACATACCAAAGCACCCCTGCCACATTTTGCATCCCCTAAAAGCCATTTATTTGTTCCCTGCCCCATGCAGCCCTGCAGCATCCCCACACAGGACCCCGAGCTGTGCTGGGGTGCACAGGCAGCGCCTGGCCTTATGGAGGGGCAGAGGGACAGACTGCAAGCACAGAGCCAACAGATGGGCATTTCCGGATGAATTTTTAGCTGTTCCCCTTGATGCTATTTATAGCAAAGCAAGACCTCCTGAGGCACAACCTTGGTAAGCTTCCACTCATCTGCCACTATGGAGTGAGGAAAAAAAAAAAAGCCAAGGGAGGGATTTGGGACTAGGCTGCACAGTCATCGGAGCTTCCTCCAGCTTTTTGTCCTTCCCTTGTTATAGCCCCTAGATACACAGAGCAAGAAAAAAAAAAAACACTCAAGAAACAACCACAGAAAGAAAAGTGCTGCATCGACATTTCTGGGCCAGATCAGGAGGCAGAGATGGAAATGAATTCCTGTGCAGCTGCTGTCTCATTGACAGATATCACTGCTCTTTAAAACACACTTATCTCACTGACAGATCTGCTGGGCTTCTCCACTGCCTCCCCTAGCACTCCAGGCTGCAGGGAGGCACATGAGACAGAAAAAGAGAAGCAACAGAAACTTTTCCTACCTTATCCACGCAGCTGGGAGGTCGAGGGAGGCAGAGCTGAGCACATCCAAAAGCCAGGCTGCCCCTACAGCCATGGGGAAATGTAACCACAAAACAAAAACAGCCAAAAGCTTGAGCCCAAGTGGGACATCAGGCAGCAGACAGCCCTGCAACTGCCACACAAAAAGCTAAGGAAGGCCTGAGCTGCTCGATAAATGCCCTCCCTGCACAGTGCCCCCAGGTGTTGCCCCTGGGGCCCCCCTGGGGCCTTGCTGGAAACACCTGGGCAAAAAGCTCTGCAGCACATAGATCTCAGGTGGAAGGGAGCGAATTTGGGTGGTTTTTAGTAGATTGAAGAAACGAGGCGTGAATAGGGGAGAAGTAATTTTCCCGAGGAGAAGTCTAAGGAGAAAAGTTTGTTGTCCCCATTACCTGAGCCAGCTGCGTGCCTAAGGGAGGCCTAGTGCTGCTGACACCGCCGTCACCTGTTTCGTGGTGAAATGATTTTGTCATCCGTGTTTCTGCTGCTGTGTTGTTTCTCACACTGAACTTAACCCCCTGTCCAGTTTCAGTCCCTTCACAGGAGACAGGACAGCACACAAGAGTAAAATTCTGAGAGATTTCTGCATTTTAGGGCTGGGGGTGGGGAGAAACTGTTCCTAGCAGTCTCTACTGAAGGAAAAACTACAGCATGAATCCTTTAGACATTGAAGAAACTCTGCAAAAGCTCATCTCTGGAACTAGGAGTCCACAGGTTCCCCTGCTGCAAGGACTTATTCAGTAATGCATTTAGGTTTGCAACATGGATAAGGTTTCTTTGCTCTTGTTCCCTGCTTGGAGGAGTGGAAAAGAACCCCCCCATGTCAAGCTGGTTCTCAAATGTCCCCAGGGAATAGCTGCAAGTATTATCCAAATTGCACCGTGATGTAAATGATGACTGAGCATTTGAAATTTTCCGCCTATTAATACTCATTGAAAAGACTTGAAATTGTTTAACTCCAGCAAAAATACCTGGGAAAATATTGTCTTAAGCCATAAGGGTTTTCCTCACACTGTGTTGTACTGGCTGAATTCCTGAACCACAGCTGAAAGACTGGCACCTAGAGCTAAGCCTCAAATGAGTCTGAGTTATTGCCCATCTCTTGATCAAGTTTTGGAAGAGAAGAAAAGAAGAGCTGCAAGGTCTAAATAATATTCATAGTGATGGGGGTAGCAAGGGAAATGCTTTATGCTGATCACATGGGGAAAAAAAAAAAAACAACACCAACACATCAAAGCCTGAAAAAAAAAGTGAATTTATTAAAATGGTCAAAAAGAGTTTATTTTAAAATCAATTCGTATTGAACCTCCATAACAAAGAAATCATAAACTCCTTCCAGTGTAATGAACTCAAATTGACCTCAGCCACTCATCCCGAAATCTGTGGAGCCTGTAGGCAGCGCAGCCAGCCCCTCACCTGCTTCATCCGAGCACCGCTCAATTCATAAAAGCAGTAGCTCTGTAATTTAGAACACAGGCTCTCCAATCTAGAAATAAACGGGCCTCTAAGCAATCAAATTCAGCAACCACTAAGCTAGTCCATTCTCCATTCTAAGTACATCAGCGGTTTCAAACATAGCGACTGTTTTATCTGAAAAGCAGTAAATGGCATAAATCTAATGCTCAGTAAAATACTTTCAGAGTGAGGATGCTGCACTATCAATTTGCAGAGTCTACCAACTAGCATCTAAAAATTCTCTCGCCAGCCTTGTTATCTGTGGACATTAGAATCAGCAGATCTACGCTGGATCCAAACTAAAATCAAAATCCGCTCTAAAACCTAATGTCTGGCTTAGATAACAAAATGCATCAGCTTGGGTGAGCACTTTTCCCTTTTTTCTCTTCTTTCATTCCTTCCCCTCCCCCTGTTGCTGAATCCTTAGAATTTTCTCCTGGAATTGCAGATCCTGATATAGCAAACACAAGTCTCCTGCCAAACGGTTTGTTTTCACCAAACGATCGGAGATAGTCCGTGGGTTGCCTGGAGCCCGTGGACTGCAGCTTGAAAGCCAGCACTGATGTGCTGCTACACGACATAGGACGAGGCAAAACATCTCCTGGTGCATCTGCTGACCTGCCAGTCCCATGGAAGTGCTCAGACGAGAACAAAGCTCCTTGCTCAGCAATAAACAACGCTGCTGGATTAGGAATACAAGATCAAAAGAGAAATTTCTTCTTGTGGCCAGTGAGTCAGGTGCCTGCCTAAGCATCCTTTTCAAAATGGTGCCGGGACCTGCAGCACTTTAAAAACATGACACCAGATTTAAGACATCCAGCTGGCATTAAAAAAAAGGAGTATCGTTGTGAACCATGAGCTAACAAAGCGTTAGTTGGTTTGGGAGGCTCGGTGCAACACAGCTCTCCCGTAACAAATGCGTCGCAAGCTGTGACGGAGCCTTTTCTCTGGGCTGAGCAATCAGCCTGTCCCTGGCCTCCATGGGATCTCTGGTGGCTATTGCCACTGCTGTGCTCGCTCTTCAGCTCTCCCCTTAGCTGGGGAAGTAATTTTGGTCTCATTCTTCCAGCTGGCAAAACCCATCAGAACATGGACCTGCTGAAATCAGGCAGTGGGGTCAGGCTGATGAAGGGCAGGGCTGGCAGACAGACAGGGAGAGGGAGCCGGGCTAAAAACGCTGCTGAGTTTGACTGCGGTAAAGAACAAATAAAACGCCTAACAGATAACTGTATGCATTCTTATAAAAAGGGTTGTCCCCCCTTACATCCAAGAAAGCCTTTACAAAGCAAGCTGAGCGGACAGAAAGCCTGCAGCCTGTTCGGCTGCGGAGCACCCCAGGGCTGGGGGAGTACCACGTCGACACCAATTATGAGTGAAGGGACAGAGCTCTGTCCTGTCAGCACTTTTAGGTGTGCAATTAGTCTCCCTAACTGTCTCGTGGACAGGTGAGGCAGCCTGCTGCCGGCGGCGATGGGAGAGGGATGCTGTGTGCATCACGAAACAGCCGGACCGTGCTCGGGGCGCCAGCAGGCATCAGCTCCTTGGGAAAGCGCTGCAGCAGGGGAAAAGAGGAGAAAAGAAATTGGAGTTGCTCTTCCCCTTGCCCTGTGGCTTCCCACACCGACTGTGGTCGCTCCAGGCTCTTTGAAGGCTTGGCTCGAGGGAGGGCCGTCGGAAAGGGAATCACAAGAAGGAGCAGCACGCCTTGAGCTGTCATTGTGTGTGTAGGGGAGCATCATGCATCGGGCTGGTTTGCAGGTGAAAACGCACAGTCAGCCCCTCGGGCTCATGCATGTGTGTGCAGAGACCTCAGCTGGATTCTGAAAATAAATTAAATAAATAAATGGAAATGCAAAATCAGTAGAAAGCAGAGAGGAAGGGCATCTTTATCCATCTGCTGCCAGAACAATGTTTGGGAAATGACGGGAGGCTTTGGAGCCGATGCCAGCACAGGGCACATGGCAGATGTGCGCCCTTTGCTCCCAGGTGGGGGTCCCATGGGTCCCACTGAGCCTTGCCTTGCCTTGCAGGGGTGCGTGGCAGCACGCTGATGCCCAAGGGAGGGCTTCATGGAGGTCTCCAGAGAAGCAGGGGCTTGTGGACACTGGGAGGTTTCACCAAATCACCAGCAAAACACTGAGTGCAGAAAAATACTGGAAACAGTCCACCCACGTGGCCAGAACAAGAGTTTAGGTCATGATAAATCTGTATTTTTCCCAGACTTCTGCCAGACTTGGCCAGCTTTGCTTCCCAGGAAGTTCCTAAGGGTGTCAGTGAAAGCAGAACTCAAGGAAACAGCTTGAAATTAAATACCAGGCTTTTCTTCTCCTCCTTCCACCTAGCCCAGCCATCACAGGTCCACCAGCTTTGCTCCTTTCTGTGACCAGACCCTGGCCAAGCCCTTGAGGAGTGCTTCTCTGAGGCCTGCAGCCAGCTGGATGAGAGCTGGGCATCCCCAGGGCCAGGCTCAGGAAGAACTTGTTTGAGATACTGATTTTGTTTTGCCACGTCTCAGGTACTGGAACGCAACCAGCATGCTTGGACAGATGGGATTTTCCGAAGCTTGGGGGAATTTCCTTCCTCGGAGACATTTCTCTTGCTGTGAGAGTCAGGGGAATGAGGCCAGTGGGACCAGAAGTTATTACCGGAGCGAAGCAGCCAGACAGCAGGTTGCACACACCTTGCCTCCCCGGGGAGTTGGGCTGACATCGAAAAAGAAGCAACCGACAGCACAACGCTTTCCCTACAAGTCCGTCTTTATTTTTAGAGCCGCAAACCGAAGAACATTTTGTCTCCCAACCAGATCAGAGCGTCTGGAAGCGTCCGGGGGGCAGCTCCGCTCCTTTTTTCTACCTTTTCTTGTACAAGTGGAGGAGCAGGGACAGGGAAGGGAGCGGTGGTGACACAGCCCGGCGCTGCCATCGCCGTTATCAGCCCCGGTGAGCTTCCTGGGAGCGTGCCTGGAAGGATGGAGAGAGGCGCGCGAGGCAGAAGAAAGGCTTCATTTAAAAATGCATTTCATTTACATTTTTATAACAAAACTTCAAAGTTCTGATTGATCATAAGGGCTTCACTTAGTACAAAGAGCAGAATGATTAAAGCTCACATAAGCAATGATTGTGAGCCAGAAGTGAAGTCATTCTCCCTTCCTGATGGAGGTATGTTTATCCTGCAAGGGTTTACACCTTCTCCCCAAGTCAGAAAAAAGCTTCCCGGCAGTCTGTATTTATATTGAAACCACATGTGTGCAGGCAGGGTCTCCAAGACTAAGGAGAGAAGATGCAGCCTCACTTCCAACTGTGTGTTTAATAAACCACGCCGCAAGCAGAAGCGCAGAAGAAGCTGTGAAGGCAAAGCTCCCAGCCGTCTGTGTGCTGAGATACAGAGGCCAAAGGGTGCTGAGCCAAAGGACAGAGGGGCAGTGGGTGCAGGGGCAGTGGGTGCAGGGGCAGTGGGTGCAGGGGCAGTGGGTGCAGGGGCAGTGGGTGCAGGCGGGCACTGCCCATGGGTGCTGCGTGGCTCTGTGCCTCCTGGGGACCTCAGCCCTGCTCTGATGGGGCCAAGGAAACCCCACGGTCCCTGCAGGGCTCCCAGCGTGGAAAAGGAGCGAAGCAGCAGCGTGCGGGGCTGCGGGCAGAGCCCTGGGTCCCGCTGTGGCTCGGAGCCCCCAGCTGTACGACAGCAGCAACAACAGCCCTGCCTGCTCGTCTCTGCCTCTCTGCCTGGGCACCCTGAGCCCCGGGGCTGTGATTTAGGCTAAAAACCCCAATGGGGTAAGGACCAGCCACGGCCTGGGGTAGATCCGCCGCACCGGTGGAGCCATAAAAATACGAAGAATCACTGCGCTCAGCATGGAGCAACACACACAAGTCCTTCGAGGTGGTCCCCACCCAAACATGCAGGCTCTCGCTCAGAAATCTGGCCTCTTGGAAGCAAAAAAAAAAAATAAAAAAAATTATCCCACTAAAACCCATCCCATAAGCCTTATCAGCAAAAAGGATCAAATGCTGGTTAACGGCTCCGCTCAGATGTTTTAGAGAACTGGTTCAGAACCGACCCAAATGGCACAGCTAAGGGCTGCAGACCAAGTCCAGCTCGCTTTGGGCAGCTCCAGACCGGCACCGGGTGCAGTCAGATAACAGCTCTGCACCGCGGCACCGTTTGGAGGTGCTGGCAAAGAGGTCCAGGTTCTGTAGTGATGTTTTTGTACATATTAGGGTAGGGTTCATATTCCCCAGGGCAGACAGGTCCCGTTACTCCACACACTGCTCAGACCTCTGCGGAGAGGCGCACACTGCCGGAGGTGCCAGTGCCCAGACAGCCTGCAGCTTCCTTTGGCAGACACGTAGAAATTTACCCATAAAACTGTGGACCCTGTGTAGCAAATTTAAGCCTGGTAACACTTGGCTTTCCCTAATCACCTTGGTAGATCCTTTAAAAGTAGCCCAAGTACTGCCCAGACTTGCAGAGCACAGCTTTAAACCAGTGGATAGAAAAAACGAGGTGCGTTGTATGTATGAGAAGGGAGATGGTGGTGTTAAATAAGTCTGGAGTTTTAGGATAAACCTTCTTTTCCTCGGGAAATGGTCATTTTATCAGGAAACCTTTTCTCTGCCCCAAGTTGGAGACTGTAACCCGGTCTGACCTGAAATAAGGGGTGAAAGGACTGACATCCTGCAAGCCAGGACCCCAGAGAGGAAATTGTGGGCTTACGAGCATCCTTGAGATTTTTTCAGCCTGCATCAGGCAGAGCAAGAGTTAAACCATCCCATACAGATATAATTTTAATATGCAGGGAACAGCTTAAATCTGTTCAAAAGCAGGGAGCAATATTGACTGCCTTCATTGTTGTGATAGCGGAGTTGAAGCAATGGAGCAGAATTGGAGGCAATCCTGAATTACTGATCCCACTTAAAAATCTTTGCTTGCTCCCAAAGCCTCTCCCTTACGCAGCAGCCGAAGGACTAGCAGTCGGAGGCCTGAATGATTTTGAAATTGCCCAGACCTTTTTTTTTTTTCTTTATCTTTGTGCTTCCTGAACATAAGCCACATCTTGATTTAGAGTGTATCAGTTCTTGAATTATATACATTTCTTTTTTGATTGAGAATACTCTTGTGGTGAAAGGAGCCCCGTGCGTTTTATTTGTGATGCCATGACTGGGTTTAAGATTGGCCAAACACAGTGATATATGCCTGGTTTGTTCTCCTCAGAGCATTTTTCCGGCTCTTTAGTGGGAGGTTTATGGCTTTTTTGTGCAATATGCATTCGGCAGCCTGCGTGTTGTTTTTTTTAAAAATAATAAATACAGTGTTTACAAGAATAAAACCTCAGTCCCAGCTAGCAGCATGCACCCGCATATCCGCGTCGGTGCCAGAAGCCATGAGCCCTTCCCGGTGGTGGCACCAGGAGCGAGGCTGCAGCTGCGCGGGGTCCTCAGCTGGCTCCAGCAGCTGCTCCCGGCTCGCAGGGAGCTTGGCAGCCCCGTTCCTGTTGTGGCTCACCCTGGCAGTGTGGCATTGTGCATGGGAAGGGGGGAGCCCTGCTTTCCCATGGGCCTGGTGCCGTGCTCTTACAGCAGCATCCCTCTGCAGGGATAGGACAGGGAGCAGGACCCGTCCCCGTGGCTCCGTGGGTCACCAGCCCAGCCGTGGCAATCAGCTGGGCGCATCTCAGGGCTGACTTTGGATCCATCGGAGTTTTCCCCGAGCTCTGAGCTAACGCATTTTTTGCCCATTTCTGGTGTCAGCTAGAATTCCAGTAGCCAAAGCAGGGAAGGGCTTAACCCCCTGTAATCCCCCACGCAGGACGCAGCCCCCCGATGGGAGCTGGGTGTTCAGCTCACCTGGGTCTCTGCTGCCCAGGAGCTGGTGGTGGATCCAGGAGGGCACGGGTATTAAAGCCCTTCTTGCTGCCTAGCACAGCGATAACCCTGCCATCAGGAGTGGGGTTGCCAACACCAAACCTGCAGATTTGCCTTTACTGCAGTGTCTCCTTAATGAATTTTTTTTTTTTTTTTGAATAGCAAAGACAAATAGAGGATGCTGTAGAAAGTAATACCAGAGGGAGCTACAGAGAGGCCGTGGCCGATGAACAGAACTAATGGATCGCTATTTAATAATAATGCTTACACTCGAATAGGTTTGAAGCTTCAAAGCGCTGTGCAAATGGTAGCTAATTAATCCGCGCCGAATCCCAGCCAGGTATTACTGGAGCCTTCCTTCCTCGCACATCACGCAGACGATTGCAGCCACCAATTGTCCCCACAGTCACAGTGGGGGAATGCGGAGATTGCTGAGATAAGAGGAAGCACGTTCGTGCTGATGTGAACCCTGCCACGCACAAAATGAGAGGTTTAGGCCCTGGGGAACAGTGCTGGAGCTAACGATTCATCATCTTCCAGCCATCCTAAGGGCTACTGTTGTTATTACCCTAATTTACACGGGGAGGAGAGAAAGGAGCTTCTGGAGACCAAGTGCCCGTGTGGGCACTGGGTGGAGGAGGAAGGGTAGCAGCAGCCACGGGGCTCGTCCCTCTGCCAGGGAGCAGCAGCAGGGCTGGGAGCGCGGCTGCATCTTCCTGGGGCTCTGGCTGGGGAGGGGGCAGCTGCTGCGCTCCCCCTCTGTAGGCACCTAGCCACGAGGGGACCAGGGCACCGGCTGCATGGCTGATAACAGAAATAACCCCGCTGCAGCACCTCTCCCAGGCCATTTGGTCGGCGCAGCGGTTGCACAAGATCCTCAGACTCACTGCTCAGGGGCCAGGAGCGCTCTCCGTGCTGCCGCCCATCCCTGCTGCTGCATCCCATGCTGAGCATCCCGAGCAGACACAGCCACGGCATTTCCATCACACCTGGAACCTCCCAGCTCATCCCCGGCTGCTCTTCAGGACCAACCCAGACCAACTCCATCTTCATCCAGGAACCACCAGACCCAAGCTCTCCTGCGTCATCAGGGATTTCTCCACACCTTTCCCATTTTCCATGCCGTTTGTGTCCGTTCAGCCGGGGTGACAGCACAACCAGCTGGTCTTCAGGCTCGCCGGGCACCTTGCCATCAGCAGCTCAGCACAGGGGAGGGGAACAAAATAATTTCTGTTCTTTGTCACTAGCCCTCGAGCTCAGATCACAGCGCTGAATGGGATCAATGAGAATGTGCTGCTGCACTTCCTTAATGCTTTATTACAGGCACCAGGGTCCTGCTAAACAGCATAATAAAATATCAATAAATAGACTGTTTGCTGTAAGGGCTCCTTCTGCTTCTGCAATTTCTCCACCTCACGCACGATTTCTGCAGCTCGGTGTGTTGCAGCTTGGCCAGAGGGGCTTCTGGCACGCGGGGAGGGATGGGGATGGATGGACGGACTGGCAGCAGCACAGGGCTCTCTGCTTTCGGAGACGAGCACAGCACCAGAGGAACTCTGATGCCCACTGAAATTGTTCTGCTCTCAGCTTCCCACAAAACAACAAAACCCAAAATCGTTCATGAAAAGGCAAGAGTGATTCTCCTCGCTTAATAACAACTCTGGAGGAAAAGGAACATAGCATTTTGGTTTTTTTTTCTTCTAGTTTTTAAAGCAAGACTTCAGGGACTGCTGCTATGAAGAGACGTTTCATTGGAAAGGTAGCTAATGCACGTACAGAAGTAGTGGAAAAAATACAGAAAGGCTACACGAACCTGAATTGTTGTGGTAAAGCTCAGACAAAAATGGGTTTTGATGATTGATGAAAACCACCAGGATTTTCATTCTGGAAAAAAAAAGAGCTTTGACCTTCCCCCAGAGCTGGAAATCCTCTACCCAGCCTATTCTTCTGACCTGCTCCATTTTTGATATAATCTCGTCTTCGGTGCCTCTGCCTACAATATCTCAGCAAAGTTCCTCTGCTGAGAGGCAGCTGGGGCTGTGATGCAAGGCGCTGTGACACACGGCGCCTTTTTATTGCTAGCCAGCAGCCTGCCCGAGCCCCTGCTTATCCCCGGCTCCGTGCAGCCTGGCCCTGAATCTGCGGCAGTCTGTGCCTGGAAATCTCCGCTGACCACGGTCTGTCCCGCAGCTTCCCCCAGGGGCTTTGGCGAAGCACCTGATAAAGATGTCTTCAGCATGTCTGACATGGAGCTATCACACTGTTTACAAGAGATCTGTCACAGACAAGTGCCTTCTGCACAGAAGCCGTTTTCTCCCTAGGCAGAGAGCAGGGGACGTCCTAAATTAGCTCCCGAGGATGGAGATATTCCAACACACCCAGGCACAAACGAAGCCGTGCTTCAAGCTGCGTGGAGCTGTGCCCTGTTACGAGTCTAGCTTACGACTTGTACGCTCGCTCCCATTTCTGATTTTCCTTCTTTCCTCGGCTTACTGATCTTGCAGCTTATCCAGAAGTTCTGCTGGAGACAAGGTGAAGTTGGGAGAGGAGGGGCTGAGAGTTGAGAGATGGAGAAGCTGAGGAATGCCTGCTGGGAACGCTTTGGAAATCGCCCAGAAGTAGGAATACATCGCTTAATGGGAAACAAAGCAGCCAGGAGCCCTGCTTCCCTGCTGCTGCAACCTGCTCCTCCTCTCAGACGTACATGCACAACCCAGGAGTGCCCATTACAGGAGATGCCGTCGTGCCAACAGGTCTGTGGGCAGCATCCAAGGCCCATGGGCATCCAAGCCCTCGTCTAACCACCAACCAGACCTTCACTTCTGCCTGCAGCCATACAGGAGCAGAAATCCTCCCCGGTCCTCCACCAGCCGGGGTCTCCGTGGCTCCTCTTCCCCCTCCGTTACGGTGCAGGGGAGCAGAGCGAGGTGCACGCGCGTGTGCAAGGCACAGGGTGGGGGGCTGCAGCGAGGGGCATTTCAGCCTCCCGTAAATTCAATTCCGCGATGCCACGCCTGTGATGTCAGGAAATCACAGAGTAAGGAGGGGAAGGCAACAGCAGCACGCGAGGGGAATGAGAATGCAGCCGGGAAGCCACCGCTCACGGCAGGCTGCTGCCCGGCTCGGCCAGGAGGGCCGGGTCGGGGTGCTGCAGGGACGGAGGTGCCCGTGATGGTTCCCCCCCCGCAGAAGGGGCAGCATCGGCCTCTGGGTTCACCTGGCAGAGGCAGCATCGTGCAGACGGAGCTGGGAAGCATCCCCGTGGAGGCTGACTCAGCTGTGCGGACACTGGGGATCAGGGGCGGATACGTTGCAGCTCCAGCAGGCTCTTAGCAGCCAGGCTTCATCAGCTCCGTCTTTCTGCACAGAAGCTGACATTCCCCTCATTTTCCTGGCTCTGTTTTCCCTGGGGGGGATAGGATTTACTGCACGTTTGACACCCGTGGTACAGAGCTGGTGCACAGCTGTGCAGATGACAAGGGATGGTGCACAGCAGCGAGTTTTGGACCCCGGCAGCACCCCAACACTCCCCCTGAAGGTGCTCCTGCCCTGCGGGTTGCACCACAAGAAATCCCCTCCGTGGGAAGGGGCTGCGGATATTCACAGGGATGAGGAACGAGGCAGTTGTGGCCTGACACTTACGGAAGGTCCCCAAAGAGCCTGGAAGGTGCTGAGAGCTCTGTCTGTCCTGTGCACTGAAATCACCCCGCTCCCTTACCACGGCTGAGCCCACCCCGCAGACCCAGGCCAGCAGCTTTTGTGCAGCCCTTCCCTCTGCGTGGCAAAAGCCGTTCCCCCTTCCACCAATAAAGCCTGCTAGCGAGGTAGCTGGCTACAGGTTCCTGCCCTCCCCTCCTGCTCCTGTAAAAAAATCTTCACCCCATCCCCACGGGCTGCTCTCAGCTGCCTCCAGCCGCCCTCCGCAGAGCCTTAGTGCAGGAGTCGCGGGCAGGCACAGACATTTCTATTCGCATCCACCCCAGCGCCTGCGCTTCATCCGCTTGCCGATAAAATGCTCCCCGCCACACAAACAAAGAGAAGCCTCTGAAATAATCTGCCCGCCTTCTACCTCCGAACCACGCTTGACTTCTGACAGGCAGCCCGGGAAAGTTCCTAATGATGTCCCCTGGACACTTCAGAGGCGACCCGCCCCGGAGCGGGATTTGATGGCTCAGCGAGCGGATGGCCTCGTTTGTACTGCCGAGCCAGATCTAGCCTCATCAGCCGGGCCTGACCTAGTTTCTCTCTTGCATAGGTCAATAACAACACAGCAAACAGAGCTAATCAGACACTGACGATGCACAGTTAATCTGGGCTGTTCCAGACTCCCAGAAACACGGCAAACCCTGCTGTCACGGAGAAGGGGAAGATAAATCTTTCCCTAAAAAGTCAAAGGGAGCTGTACAAAGAACATGCTGCAGATAATGCACCAGCTTTGCTTTTCTTTCTCTTTTCTTTTCTTTTTTTTTTTTTTGCTTGCTTCCTTTTTTGTCCGCCAGCATCTGGAGGATGCTGCACGCTTCTTCCTCCCCAGACAGCAGTGAGGGCTGGTCCCGAATAACCAGGGCTATGAGCAATCACCAAAAGGGCATGAAGTCAGACAAAAAAAAAATAAAAATAAATAAATAAATGAATTGCGCAGCTGGCTCTGGAGTGTCCAAATAAATCCTGGGTAAATGCCAGGCTGCCTGAGTCACCGGCTCTGCGGGACAAGGACGGCCTCTTCCAAGCTGCCTGCGCGGTGCGGGAGCAGCGGCCGCACTCCGGGCACGGCCGTGGGGGCACGGCGGGTGGGAGCCCGGGGGGGACGCACGGGGAGCAGACACAGGGGACATGCACGCCGCAGAAGGCACCCTGAGGAGCAGGCACGCACATCTGGGGACCCACACGGGCACCCAGGGCCATCCTGACCCACTGCTCGGTTCACAGGGGACGTCTCAGGGACCCGCAGACAAACACGTCTGCAGACCGGGCTGCGGAGAGCCGCGATGCCTTCCGGCCACACACATGCCATCCCTATGCCATCCCTCCTCAGCCCATCGCACCACGTGGACGTGATGTCTGTGCTCAGGTGCTGGCATAAACATTTCCAGGGCAGGATGCGTGCCTGTACCGCCCACGTACGGAGGCGGTGCGCAGGGACCTGGTGTTTTCTGTACGCACATGGCTGTTTTGTCCCCCTGCGGTCCCGCTGCAAGCACACTGCCGAAGAGGTGTCCCCTGTGCAAGACTTGTCCCCTGGCAGTCCCACTCATCAGGCACGGTACACGTGCTGGCCAGTGTCACAGCAGAAATGCATCACAGGTGGGCATTGTGCAGACCATGCAGATGCCTGTAACACAGCACCGGCACACACGTGCACACCTCTATCCCATACGGCCCCCGTGTGCAGCCTCCTTAATGATTCTCTAAGCAACCTGTGTGCTCCCAGCAGCTCCAGCAGCCCTTTGCCTCCCAAAAGCAGCCCCTGAAGGTGCTCCGTCCCCTTGTCCTGCCTGGATTCACGCCAGCCCTTGCCCATGCCCTCTCCTGGCTTATTCCTCATGCCAAGGATTTCCTGCCTCGAATTAAGGCACCCAGGGCTGGGCAAAAGCCTAATGAGGGCCTCCCACATCCCCTGCACACCCTGCTCAGCAGCTGGAGAGAGTTTGGGGCTGCCTGGGTCGGGGCTGAATTTGGGAGCATCCGCTCCCCTAGGGCAACTGAGAGCCACTTTCTCCCAGGATGGATGTGTGCACGGCCGCTGTGCAAAGGGGGCGGGGGGTGCTGTGCCCCTCAGGCCCTGCTGCGGAGGGGTCAGGGTCACCTGCACCCACGCCTGCACTCAAGGGCAGCGCTCCCAGGAGGATAAAAGCTGGCACCAGCTCGCCAGCAGGGCTGAGCTCCCCGCTTCTGGATGGGGCCGCTATGTTCCGGCTGGGCTGGAGCCACCCTGGGAAGAGCATCAATCCCTGCGGGTGCTGAGCTCCCACTGCTCTCCTTCCGACCTGGGAGGGTATTTTGGCATCAGGAGGCAGGCTTCCCCCTGCTGCACAGGGAAACTGCAGCTCCGAGCCCAGGGCCTCGGCTTTGGCCTTCTGCTTCTGGGCGCGTGGACGGCAGGAACTCGGCAGAGCCTGACACTTTGAGAGCCTCGCTCCTCGGGGAGGGAGTTGTGCAATCCCAGCTGCTTGCAGTGACAATTTTGGAGGAAGCCAGGCTGTTACTCCAAAGTTATTCCAAAGATTACAGCACCTCATGTTAGCTTGGAAGGGAAGCTCCACCAGCAAGGTCGAGCTCCTAGGCCAGCCTCCTTGCTCTGATGCAAAAGCAAGTGGGAAATGTGGATGCACAGAATTAAAAATAGACCAGTGTTTAAGGACGCTGGAGGCTTCTGGATTTATTTCTTTTTCCTACCGCTCCAGAGAAGAAGCAGCACTCGCAGAGCGAAGCCATCTTCCTCCCTGCCGGCCCTCACCACGTCCCACTCGGCCGCGCTGTCCCCGCGTCTCTGGTGCCGGAGCATCAGCATAATGTGATGTGACACCTTCCCCCACACTTTGTTATAAATATCATGTGTCGCTGTAACTGTGTCTGACACCCCCTCGGGGGCATTCTCTCATGCTCCCAGCCAAGATGTGGGCACGTGCAGATCCCCCAGCGTGCGCTGTCCCTGCTGGCACGGGGCTGCCCTCCGTCCCCGCGCCTTCCCCACGGACAGCGGCACGGAAACCGGTGGCACTGGGACGGGTTGTGCAGGGTGAGCCGTCTGCAGCCAGTCCTCTGTGCTCAGCCTGGCTCTCCAAAAAATAACGCTGCTACATCGCGGATCTCTTCCTTTCTCCTCCCATCAGATGGACGCCGACAAAAGGGACTTTTATTCCCCAAAGCCTGCTATTTATCTGACCATCTCCTCACCGCCAAGCCTCACCACTGCCTTGCTACAGGGACACGGACAGCAGATGTGCCGTTCCCATGCAAGCCAAGGGCAAAAACAAGTGTGAAACCTCGTAGGAACTTGCTACGAGGACAAAAATATTCCTGTGACGAGTGGGGATGCCCTGCAAGTGCCACATCATGTTCTTGTCGTCCTGCTCCCAGGTGAACGCGTCCTGTCCTAAGCTCACCAGGTCCCAGCTGTAGACATCCTGGAGCACATCCCTGTCCCACCACTCCACTCTCTTTTTGGCTCTGCTCTCCTCGTCTTCTGGGCTCAGCCTGCCCACCCTGGGGACTTGCTGTGGTCCTGCTGGGAGCTGCGTCCCTCCATCCCAAGGGGAGCGATGAATCTGGCCTCACGCCGCAGCTGCTGCTCCACGAGATAAATCACGGTGACAGGAGCCCTCAGCGGCTCCTTCTTCATTTATCACAAACCCGACCCCTGTTGCTCCGAGCTCTGCACATGCCGAGAGGGGTGGCAGGCTCCGGAGGGCGGCAGCCTGTCTGGGAGGAGGAGGCAGCCGCCCTCACCCAAACACACATGTGGTCCCCGTCGGGTCCCCGCTCCTGCCTGCAGGAGGAGGCCAGCAGATGCCCTGCACGTGGCAGGGAGCAGGGGAGCTGCGGAGGCTGTGCCAGCCTCCAGAGCCGCGATGTGCAGCTGGGACGGGGCACCGCAGGCAGCTGCCTCCCCTGGAGGGGTGCCGGGAGCCGAGGTCACGTCCAGCAGCCGCTGCCCAAGAGGCAGCGCGAGGCTTTTCCCCGCGCCAGGACAGCTGCCGCTTCGCGATTTCACCTCTTGGGCAACTCTTTGCAGCAGATGCAATGCAATTACCATCACTGATGTAAGCGCAATTACTGCTCGAGCTGCTTGAGAAATGCTGGTTATTTTTCGGAGGAAGGTTGGGAAGGAAATCGTCTCTTCTTGCGTCTCAGGAAATTTTGAATTTCCACTGGCTTCTTTTTCTCTCAAAGGAAAAGCACGAGAAGGATGCTTTTCTTATTACCGTTGATGCAAAAACATACTAAAGAAACACAAGATTAAAAAAATGTAAAGTGGGAAGATATTTATCAGTGGAAAAGGGATCATTTTCCATATTTTGTTTTCTTTAACCAAATCTGTAACAACAAATTTTTATTTTTTAGTTCCAAGGGTGCTTATGTTTATACGCAATGAGGTTAGCTTGAGAAAGAATTGGACAGCTCTGTGTCCGGGTACACCCAGCATTCAGAGATGTCCCTGCCCACAGCAGCAAGGCCAAGGAGGCTGTGCAGGTCCTGGAACAGAAAAAAAAGCAAATTTCCTTCCCCATCATTTGACAGGCTGAGCACCGGGTGCTGAGAGGGAAAGGCGAGAGGCGGTTAGGAAATAATGAAGAGGACAGATGAAAGAGCCCCAGGTAGGTGCTTGGCTCCCAGGTGTGGGGCCGGGGCGAGCACAAAGCGTTTGGAAGTGCTCAGGGGCTGTGTCTGAGCGGCTCCCCCGGCTGATGCGCCAAGGAGCTTCCAATAGCCTTTCAAAAGCTTCCCTTCTCCCCGCCGCCGCTCGCTCCCTTTGTAATGGGTGGCTGTTTCTAATTATCTGTAAATGTTAAATGTTCCCTAATTCAATCAGAACAACTTGTTCACAGATGGCAAAGCCTTCATCTGCTCGGCTTTCAACTGAGGCTCCGACTGGAGAGCCATTGATCCCCTCCTTCCCGGAGAGGAGAGGCTGCCTTCAGATGTGCCAGGGGCGCGAGAGAGGAGGGCTGCGTCTCACGGGGCATGGCCGGGGGGCTGCCCGACCCCCGCACACCTCCTGTGCCCCCCTCTGCTCCTCAGATCCTGCATTTCGTATTGTATTGCCTGCTGGTGCATGGCACGTGTTGACGTGGTGTGTCCCTGTTTCCACTTGCTGCTCTCCAGACGTGGTTAGGGCACGGAGCTGCTGCCCGCAGCCCAAGAAATACCTATAGCAGGGACCCAAAATCGGGTATCTCCAGCCACGTCACTAAAATCTGCAATTTATACTATTCAAGCCAGGGGGCAGGGGGAAAAACACAAGGGGAAGGTGAGGTTTTCTTGTTAAATCTGCGGGAAACTCCCTTTCGTGCCGACTCCCAAAGATTTATTGCAGCACCAAGTCTTCCCCTCAGACCCAGGAGAGGGCCCTGCCTCTGATCAGCCGGTGACTCACCGAGGTGCTTCACGAACAAGGCGAGCTATTTCTGCACGTGGAAGGGGAGAAAAATAGTCCTGCTCATCACCGGCAGGGTGGGCAGGATGAGACCCAAGCCGCCCCCGAGCTGATGCCGCGTGGGCTTCACCCCCGGCACCGCAGCGCCGCACGAGCTGCCCGCGGCAGGGAGCTGTGGGGGAGACTCTTACATCTCAGAGGAAGGGCTCCACGCCAGGACGGGAATAGAAGAGCTGAAATTATCCTCCTCGCCTTGCGTCGCAGGGCTAGGTGCGGGTCTCCGTCAGCCCGTGCCGATGGATTAGGGCTGCGAGCATCGGCAGCCACTGCCAAACGTTTCGCTCACATATCCCGATCACACCTGCAGGTCCCAACCTGCTCTTTGCAATCCCCACCTCTCCTTCCTTTATATCGTAGCCAAAAGCTAATCTCTTCCAGATCAGGCAAGCGCGTTTCCTGGAAGATCGCTTTATTCAGAAATCTCTCTCCAAATCCTGGCACAAAACCCAAATCCTTCGAGACCCCAAAACCCTTTCCAGGACATTCCTAAAACCTGAAACATCACCTCCACTTCCTCCTGGTCTTCGCTGCCTGACTCTGCAAAAATACCTCTAGCTAGAAGACAGTTAGGAGAAGGGAAATGCGGTGGTGTTCAGGACACGAGCAGATGCACAGCCAAGAGCCAGCCACCCATGAGAGACTCTCAGCACAGCGAGCGCTGCAGAACCACGGCTCCGTATCCTCCGACAGCTCACCGAGGAGCAGCAAAGTCATTGCCGTGCACGTCGCGCTCGCCGGAGCAATCCTCGGGCAGAGGCTTCGTGCAGAGCCCCACTGGGCAGAGCGCTCCGCTGCTCGGGAGCAGTGATTAGGGAGGGCTTGTTAATGAAGCGGATTTTAGTGACTAAAGGCAAGTGGAGAGGGAAGAGAGAGGGAGCGGGCTCTTCATCAAGTGCCATAACGTGGGCTTGCTGCAGCTGATCTTCAGCGGACGTAAATCAATTCAGCTCTCCCAGCTTTTATCAGCCGAGGATCCGACCCACGGGACGCGCGCATCGTCGGAGGGCAGAGCACCAATCACGCCGTAATAAAACTGCTCAGCGCCGGCAGCCGCCTGCCGCAGGTCTCAAAGCATTTCGCAGCCGTCCGGAGCCGCTTCGGAGCCGTAAAAGCTTCGCTCGCGTCTCCAAACTCACCTTTTTTCACACTCTCCCTGAGGGTTCAGCTGCTTTAAATCAGGGCGATCCCCTCGGGGCATAGAGGAGGGGGGGTGAAGGTGAAGGGTCCCTGCGTGGCAGCCCTGCTGCTCGGATCTCGCTGGGCCACCCGCCTCTGTAATGAAAGCCAGCATCGCCCTGCGGCCGCCGGCGGGACGGGACCACTTTGCGCAGCCTGAGGCCCCGCTCCCAGCTCGGCGGCGCGCGGTTCGCCCTGCGTGAGACGAGGGGGCAGAGCAGTGGGCTGAAGGGACCCCGAGTGGCTTTGCCGATGCGCGGGGTGGTGTGCGCGGGGGGATTGCACACCGGCTTCTCACACAGCATCCCCAAGCGCAGAAAAACATATTTTTTGTTCTTTTCCTCCCTTCTCCAGTTCATCACCCCTCGTCCCCCACCTCCACACCTTTCCCCCCAAGTGTCCAAAGCCACAGGATAATTCCCATCCTGCAGCAGACTGCCAAATACCCAGGGACGAGCTTTTTTCCCCCCCGTGATGTAACTCCCCCAGCCCAGGCACCCCTGGAGCTGTGACCCCAACTCTTGCACAGGTTCGGCAGCAGGTCGGGGCTCCTGTGTCCGTGCAGACAGCCCACAGGGGAAAGGGAGAGCTGGGGGCGAAGGCACTTAGCAAAAGGAGAGAGGCAGGAGTCCCGAAGTCACTAGAAATGGAGCCCATGGGGGATTGCTAGCCCAAGTGTAGGCACCACCAGGACAAGCCCTTCCCCGGAATGACTCCTGTTGTATTCAGGAGAGATGTCCCAAACTGCTCCACAACACTTTCCAGAGGACCCAGGAACCTTCTGCATGGCTTCCCAGTGGATTTCTGTCAGAGCCAACCTTTATTCTTGGTTATCATCCACAGTGTGAGCCCTTCTATCTCTGCTCTCCCTCCCCACGCCGACCCCCTTGTGACAGGAGGACCTCGGGTTTGATGGAGACGGGTTTGGGGAGGCATCCCCTTCCCAGAGGGAAAGTGGGGAGGGAGGGAAGGAAGGCCCCCCATGGTGCTGGGTGCTGCACACGCATGAAAGCGAGAGGTAGAGAGATTGTAATCGGATCTTCCGCAGGCTTCCCACATGTCCTTCGGGCACAAGTCGCTCCTTTTGGCAAGACCTTCGAAATCTCTGCAGTTAGCAGTGAAAATGAAGCATTTTCCCAGCCACCGTCTGCTCCTCTTCATCAGGCAGTGCTCCGCACCCACCCAGCCCCCTGGTCCCGAGGATAATACCCACTTGGCCGAGCCCCTTCCCACACAGCCCTCCGCCACCAGGGATTGATTTCCCATATTGACAGGACAGCCCCAGCCATTAACGAGTTCATTTTCCATCACTTAGCTGCAGATGGATTCCCCCAGGAGCCCCAGGGTCACCAAAGTTTCATTAACAGACACTGCAAAAGTATTTAAATACGTTAAAAAAATGACTCAACAAAAGGAGTGAGTCCATAGAGCTGCTCCTCTCGGGTTATCTTGAAAGATAACAGCAACCTGTGGTGCCCACAGACGGACAGAGAGCCCTTAGCAGCTTGTCCCTGCTATTATCCACCTCACAACACATCACCTTTGAAGAGGTCCAACGTCCCACAGTGCTCCCGATGGAGACCATCCATTTATTCTCTTACCCAGGCTCTGGCTGAGCACCTTCCAGCCACTGATGGCTTTTGGCCTCCAAATTTTCCTGTTAGCCACTTTGGCTGGTCATAGACAGGTGCTGGTGGCTGTGCTGCAAAGTGATTTCTCATCCCAATATCC
This sequence comes from Anser cygnoides, assembly GCF_040182565.1. Classification (NCBI taxonomy): domain Eukaryota; kingdom Metazoa; phylum Chordata; class Aves; order Anseriformes; family Anatidae; genus Anser; species Anser cygnoides. The sequence goes on along the minus strand of NC_089893.1, from coordinate 4,723,416 downwards.
CATATCAGGGCAAAAAAATTATTCCCAAGCCCTATCCGGCCTTGGACACCACCCAGAAGATTACACAGGAAAATATGTGTCAGAAATGCAGGCTGAGCTGAGGAGTTATTTCTGCTGCTGAAACATCTCTGCCTTCTTCCCACAGATCCGTAGGAGACACGTCGAATTTTACTACCACGAAGCTCCACGTAGGTGCTGGCTTAGCTGTCACTCCGCGAGAGGGGGGTTGGAAGGCAGCAGCATTGCCAAACCCCCACCAAAAAACCCGGCCGCGGAAAAATTCAGCCCTGCAGACAGCTTCCACTGCGAGCTCGTTTGTGTCGAGAGCTCAAACTACACACTCGAAAATTTGCAAACAAAAATGTAATGTGACATTTTTTCTCCCTGCTCGGGAAGAGATGACTCACGGAACCGGGCTGCAGCTCTCGCTGGGCGCCCGGGATGGCAGGGCCTCGCAGCGCTGGGAAGGATGCTTGCTGTGGTCCCCGGTTATCCCCGAGCACTGGGAGGAAGGGGTCTGCAAACAAACCTCCGAGGAGCTCAGCGCGAGGAAGGTGACCTCCTGCCTCCAGCCTCTGCAGCAGGAAGGAGCGAAAGATGGAGGAGGAAGGTTGCTCCCTCCAGAGCTGGAGACCAGAGGAAACTGGCCCACGAGGAGAGGTTTGTCCTCGGGCGGGGGGAGCAGGAATGTCACTTTGCTGTCCCCACCGCTGTGACTCCGGGATGATGGAAACGTCCCCTTGGAGCCCCTCCAAATTCCCACCACAAACTGCAGCAAAATTCCCCCGAATAGGCATCGGCCAGCCCCGCTTTGGCATTTACAAAACTGGCTGCAAGGGGGATTTGTCCAGGTTCTCAGAAGCCCTCTTTGCCTTCCCTGGGATGGTGGCAGGGCACACCCGAGGGACCTCCCCGGCAGGCACAGCCCGGCAGTAGTCTCCCCCCGCTCACCCAGGGGAGATTCATTAATGCCGACAAGGTAAACTCAGGCTGTATTATTCATATCTCTATTTATCAAGTATTTATGCTGACAACCTAGAGGGCGATAAATCAGCATCACCGGGATGTGTTGATTCCTGCGGCCGATGGCGATGCTGACAAGGCTGATGCCTGCCTCGCTGCGTGGAGGGGGGCAGAGGCCCCGCTCGCAGGGGAACAGCTCGCTTGTGACAGCTGGGAACGAACGGAGGCAGAGGGTGCTCTTTGCTGGATGTGCCTCAGCAGCAAATGGCAGGGACTGAATGGGGAAGCAGCTCGTGGGGCAGAACTGTTTCCCACTCAAACGTGGATTTTTAATAAAGCCGGCACCTGGCTGCACCACCCAGGGACGGGCCTTGGGCTGCCCCCCGTGTCCCATCACACCAGCAGGACGTGGGGGGTGCCACGCGGCCTCACGCAGCTCCGTGACCTGCTGGAGCTGCTCCGTGTTCATAGCAGCAACTGTGCTAAACGCAGTTCGCACCACAGACTCCCGTGTCTGGGCTGGATTCACCCCAAATTTGCTGAAGTTGCTGCATTGGAGCTGCTCCAGCGGTACGTCTGGATGGGAGGACATGGTCTGGTCTGACCACAGCAATTCCCATCGGGACAGGAGAGTCACCCTGCTGATGGCAACGCGCCCTCCAGGCTCCCTGCGCTGGCTGTAGGGGCATTGCTCCATGTCCCAGCATCAAATTTACGCTCCCATGCTATTGACCTGAGGGCCTGCAAATGAGACAGGCCTGCACACCTCTTGGCTGCTTGCCCTGTGATCCGGAGATCAGGTCCCAGCAGAGCTTGTGCACGGAGAGAAGCCAATTTGTCCAGCTACTGGAAGCAAAGGGCTCGCTTCCACTTGCAAGTCTACAGCAAAACCCGATCCTGATGCAGATCCGAAGCAGAGCCTGTCAGTAAATTTCCAGCGCAGAAGAAATCTCTGTGGCTTTTCCCTCCTGGCTGACTGCAGAGCAGCTTCTACACCCCTCCGCCAGAAGGCTATTCTGGGTACCGGTTTGGGACTCTGTGTCCTGCCTTCCCCGCCACGCATGGGCATGGCCAAGGCTCTCAGGAAGGCAGAGCTCTGGTGCTGTTCAATAATGCATGCTATTTTCTAATACTGCAGCCGCTGGGGCTTGTGCACGCTGTGAGCGAGCTGCACCGGGGCTGGAGTGTGCATCGGTTCAGATGTTGGAGCTGAGAGACGAGCCTGGAGGAGAGCAGAGGCAAATTCCCTTGCCGGACCTCGTTAACAATGCCTGCAACACACGTCCTCTGAAATAGTTCTGCCGGTTCCGTTGTATATTTCCCCTCTGTTTTCCTTCCCTGTGTCACGGTATCTCTGTGAATGTCGCCTTCCACCCTCTGCCCAGCACCTCTGTGCAGGGCCATGTGCATGCACGATACCAAGGGGACACAGTCCCAAGGGCATGCACAATCCTGCACGCACACACAACCCCAAGCACACGTACAATCCTGAGTGCACGCACGATGCCAAGCACATGCATAATCCCAAGCACATGCATGATGCCAAGCACATGCATAATGCCAAGCACATGCACAATTCCAAGAACACGCACGATCCAAGCACATGCATAATCCCAAACTCATGCACGATCCCAAGCACACAAGATGCCGAGTGCACACACGATCCCATGCACTCATACAATCCCAAGCACACACACAATCCCAAGCGCACGCACAATCCCAAGCACAAACACGATCCCAAACTCGTGCACAATCCCAAGCTCACGCATGCTCCCAAGCACACGCATGATGCCGAGTGCACGCACGATCCAAGCACGCACACGATCCCAAGCGCACGCACAACCCGACGCGCACACGCGGCCCCACACACACGCACGATGCCGAGCACACGCCAGGTGCCCATGGGGGATCCAGGCGCCCCTTTCCGTGCCCTCCTTGCCGCCAGCTCCTCCACCAGCACCCCCGGCCCCCGGCCCCGCCGCCCTTCCCACGGCCCCAGGGGCGCAGCGGGGCGCGGGGCCGGATCCTGCCCGGGCCGCGGCCGCCTCGGTGGGGCAGCGGCGGCGGCCCCGCTGACACTAGGTGGTGCTCGGCGGTTGTGCTTGGTGCTCTGCCCGCCCTATTTCCTCGCAAGGTGCCGGCCCGGCTGCAGCTGCGCCCCTGGTCCTGCAGCTGGAAGCCGGGAGGCACCTCCAGGGCGCTCGGAGAAGGGCTGCTCGCCCTTTTCCTCACCTGTCCACGGATGGAGGCTCCATCCCTTCCTCTGCCTAGCTCAGAGGGGAGCCAAAGCTAAAGGCACCTCCCCGCAGGATGCTCGGTGGCAATGGGACAGGATGCCCAGAAGAAAAGAGCAGACGGAATTGCTGCACGGTGCAGTTGTTTGTACTAGTTATGGATGCTGCCTGCAGCAGCGTTGTGCCCTCCAGCCCAAATTCAGCCCCAGTTTGGGGCTGTAGGGTTGGGACAAACCCAGAAGCAGTGGTTTGGCATTTCCAGGGGTGCTTAACACTCAAACCCCACAGCAGAACCCACACCGCTTTCTGCAGAGCTGGGATTCCTAACCTCCATGGTCTTCTTTTCTCCACGTATAATGAGGATTATGGAGTAATTCCTGCCTCACAAGGGGGTTCTGTGGGGATTGAGAGGGTTAAGGCACTCATACACTGCAGCAAGGCCAATATAAACCCTTCAATGGAAGGGGGGACAGAAAAAAACACATTGCTGTTTGCAAACTGCTTAGAACTTGCATCGGCTTCCATTAACTGGAAGGCAATTTTCTTGCCAGTTCAGATTTAATTTCATCTCCAACTGCTGGCACTATCCAGAGAACGGCAGGACAGGAGCGACTGTCAGCCCTGAATTGCCTTCTGAAAGGATGGGGCTTTCAGATCTGCAGGAGTGTCTGCGCTCTGTGCGGCGTGTATGTGAGCGCATGTTGGTGTGTTCGTGTAAGCATGTAGGAGGCTGTATCAGGAGAGCTCAGAAGTGAAGCCAAGCAGAGAATCAGCTCTGGAAGCCCTTTGCACCTCTGATCCCTCATTGTTGACTGCGCCGCAGACACATTATGTGTGTTTACAGATGAAAAAGCAAAAATAAAACTGACGCTGGCTTTAAAATTCTGTTCAGCACAGCCTTCTGCACTGATTCAAAATGTTTATAAACACAGGAGTTAATGTAATCAGCACTGCAGCAAATACACACCAGGTACACGGCGGAGACAGGAGTGTCAAATGTGCTCCCAGCGCAGAATGACAGGCCTCTGCTGGGGGCTCTTCATCAAACAAAAGCAGCTGAAAAAAAATAAAAAAATACAACACCGAGGAATGTTTTAAAGAGCAATTTCTCCCTCCCCTTCCTCCCTCCTTCCAATCCCCTCTGGTAATCGTAATTGTAAAAAAATAATATAAGATACCGGTTCCCACTGAGCCTTTCAAGTTGCAGCGCTTGCGTGCGCACGGAGCCCCTGGAAAGCGGCCACTGCTCGGGGCGGGCACAGGGGCGCAGCCCCGCATCGGTGGGGAACTGGTGTGGGGGGGCTCCGGGGGGACATTTCTTACTGGGGGGGCATTTCATACTGGGGGGGGGCATTTTATTCCAGGGTGACATTTCATTGCTGGGAGACATTTCACTCTGGGGTGACGTTTCTCCTCCATGGCAGGGCGACGGAGAGGCAGCGCTCCCCTGGGGGCTATCCATCAGCCCGGCCCCATTGTTCCCAGGCATGTGCTGCTGCTGGTCCTGGAGCAGATAGGAGCTGCTTCTACAAAGCTTTGGCCGGGTTATTGTGCCCTGACTCCAACCCACCACTCTGCTCAGCCCCGGGGAGTGATGTCTATCTGCCTGCAAGGGAAGACCCCATCTGAAGGGGTTGTTTCGTCGCAGACCCCCCACCAAGCCCAGCCTGCGTCCTCCTGCGTGTTTTCCAAAAGCCTGTGCTCGACCATGTCAGCCAGTGGGCAGGATTTGGGGAGGTGCGCACGAAATGTCCTATTACAGCAGGTTGCTGCAGAGACGTTACCTCACATGTCGGCATCAGCAGAAAACTCTCGTGCCGGCTGAACAGCCAAAATGCTGGGTGAACAAAGCAGTGCTCACTACAAGCAAGCCCCTTTTTTTTTTTTTTTTATTCAGCCAAATGTTGTTTCATGCTGTAATTGCAATTTCCAAGAACTATATTAGCATGACGATTTATATAAGTGCCGGCCAAGTCACTATACCACTTCTAGTATCTGTGCCTAAAGCAGATTTCACAGGGGGGTACAGGAAAGGGCTTGTACAACTTTGGGGGCTCTGTTCGGATGGCCAGCTGCCATCTAAAATGAGACTTCTGCCATCCCTGGATACCAGGAAGGGGTAAATAGCACTTTTGTACAGCACTGGGAATGATTCTCCTTGCAGAAGGGGGGGATTCCTCCCAGCCCAGCCCTTCGGACTACCTGAAGCACCAGTCGGTGTGTTGGGTTGTATTTTTCTCTTTGTCTGTAGTAGAACATGTTTATAGATTCATGAAAGGGATTTCTGAGCCTCAGAGCCATGCATGTGCTGATGTATTAGGAGCAGAAAGGACGGGCAACCCTTGCAGCTCCTGCCCTATTGTTATTGCAGGCATAAAAAGTACTTAGGGCTCCTGCTCCCACCTCTCTGGCTTGGGACGAGCTTCAGAAACCCACTGCTAGGAGGGTTACAAACAAGGGAAAAAGAAAAACCAGCTGATACAGCAAAGCAGAAGGCAGCCCCATTAGCCCCTCGGAGACCATGCACACAGAGACCTCCCCAAATCAAAAAAATAAGTATGATGCAATTAAATATGTTACATATTATGATTTTCCTCCCTTAGAAATAACAAAAAACTGCCAAACCGAGGCATTCTGCTCCTGCCTTTCCTGCTCATGCAGAAGTCCCCTTGGGCTTCACGGAAATTTTGGACTCACAAAAAGCTGCAGAACAGGGGCCCCATGGCACTGTGTAATAAATCTTAGAAGTTAACAGCCAGAACTGTGCCAAATGTGATGGGTTTTGCTTTGTGCAGGATCATGAAAATAATACATTCTGGCTCAGTAAGTTAGGCCTGATGCACCAAGGCTAATGGCCCGCTGCTGCTGCTGCTGCTAACGGATTTACATTTTTGTCTCCTATGTTCGAGGGCTGTGATTTGGGAGGCCAAGGCCCGAGGCTCTATCAAACCTCCCCATCTTCCTGAAGGGAAATCCTAATTGTGCCCTAAATCCAGCCCTAAAGAGTCACCTTCCTTCGATCAGGCGAGGAGGTTGGAGTTTGCAACACAACATGGGGGAGCTTGGTGCATCCGCCACGACTCTTCTGAGCCACTGCAAGACCCCGGGAGCGGCGCTCCCCTTCCCAGCCCAGATTGGGGCAGTTTCGGTGTCGGTGAACCAACTCAGGATGTCTTTGTGGGGGTGTGCAGGAGGCTTAAAACAATACGCCGAGCTCTGGCCTGCCCCCAGCATCTCAGGTGCCGGTGGCAACACGTCAGAAAGGAGATGGGAGAGCATCGTGCTGGGAAGAACGGGAGGTGGACGTGGGGGGCCGGGGGACAGTGGGAGACCTGCCCAGGGGAGCCATTTCTGAGCAAGGCTCTCTCTAAAATGGAGTCGGGAAAAGAAATAATGAGATCCTGTGGATCAAGGGTGAAACTGGCCAGATAAACAATGCGAGGACTGGAAAACCAAGGGCTGAAACTACTGCTGAAGCGTGCCGGGGGCTCTCCAGAGCTTCCCTGCCCACGAGGGCAGGGGTTGTGCTCCTGCAGCTGTGTGCAGGAGGCAGCAGGCACGGGGGCAGCAGCCTCTGCTCCGCAAGCAGGACCTCCAGAGGAATCCCACTGGCCCTAAAGCCCGTGTGTCTATTGACTAAACCTCATTACTACGTAATAACTTTTGTTATTTTAGAACAAACCTCGCATCCGGCTAATCCGCTTTGTTCCAGAGCTGCCCATCCTTCCCTTGAACGGGAATTAACTTCGAAGGGAATTAAAAGGAGGAGGAGACTGCTGGAGGGGTCCTTCGAGGTGTCTTTTTATAGCTGCTGGCTGCCCCCCCCCCCCGCTTCCCTTCTCCGCGATGTGTGGTATCCTTCCCCACTGCTTCTGTCCTTTTTTGCTTGCCAGGCATTGATTTGTTCCCGTGTTGTTCTAATGGAGCTTGAAATCAACAGGACTTTTGTTGTCGGTTGTTGTCGTTGTTGTTCACATCTTTGTTTGGGGTTCAGCATCCTCGGCGAGGCCGAGGCGGCTCCGTTCGCAGGCTAAACACCTCCTTAGCAAGGGAGCCACGAAGGCTGCGTCCGCGTCCACAAAACAAGGGCTGCTACAGCGCGGCGGAGCAGTGCCTCCCTCCTCCTGTGCTTCAGCCCTTGCGCTGCTTCTGAAGCCCTTCCCTTATCGAGGCGCGCAGAGCGTGGCCACAACAGGCTCCTTCTTCCATAAAAACGCTGTATATTGGGGCTCGCACACAAAATGTATGTATATTTATGAGTGTGGCTGCAGATTCCGTGCGCCAGCCACATCCATCTCCCGCAGGGTTGATGTAAGGTGCATTTACCCGCCGTGTCGATGGCCAAGCAGGCGGCGTGCTGCCAGCAGCCATGTCCAGGCGTGCCACCACCGCCGGGGAAATTCGGAGGGCGAGCCTCCAGACCCCAAACCGGGGGGAACCGGGGACCCGCGGGCCTCCACCCCCCCGAAAGCTGGGTGATGAAGCAGCGGAGATGAGCCGGGGACCGGCGGAGGGGTGCCCAGCCTCTGCTTTCCCCCCCGCTTTGGGAACAAAAGGCAGCGGCGAGGAGGCTGCAGGGGAGGCCGGGAGGCAAGGAGCGAGGCCGGGCCTCGGCGGCGGCCTCCGGGCGGCCCCGGGCGAGCCTCGGGCGGCCGGGAGGAGGCTGCGGAGCAGGCAAAGAGTTAACGCAGCTCCCTCCTCCCTCGGCTCCGCACTGACATCACGGAGGAGAGGGCGAGCGCCGCCGCCTCCGCCCCGCCCGGGAGCGCGCGTGTGAGTGTGAGTGCGTGTGTGCGAGCGGCGGCTGCGTGTGCAAGCGGCCGGCCGTGCCCTGCGAGCCCGGGCAGAGCCCCTCGCCCGGCCATGGAGCGCCGCCACCGGCTCGCCCCGGCCCCGGCCCCGGCTCCGGCCCCGGCCCCGGCCCCCTGAGCGCCGCCGGGCTCCCGGCGCCCGCCGAGCGGAGGCAGCGGCCGGGGGCTGCCCAGCCCCGCCGCCGGAGCCACGGCACGGCCCAGGGCTGCTCCCTGCTTCTCTTCGGCTGCTTTACACCCCTCCAACCCCCACCCCCCCGCCCCCGATTTGATTTTTTTTTGGGGGGGGGAAGCTTTTCGGTCTTTTTTTTTTTTTTTTGGAAGCTTTTTGCCTTTTTTTAAAGGTTTTTGCTCGTTTTTAAACCTTTTTCCTCTTTTTTTTTAAACCTTTCTCCTCTTATTTTTAACCTTTTCCCTCTTATTTTTAACCTTTTGCTCTTCTTCTAAACCTTTTCCCTCTTTCCTTAAACCTTTCCCTCTTCTTTTAACCCCTTTCCCCCCTTTTTCCTCTTTTTTTCTAACCTTTCCCCTCTTTTTTAACCCTTTTTGCTTCTTTTAACCTTTTTTAACCCTTTTCCTTTTTTAACCCTTTTCCTTTAACCCTTTTCCTTTCTTTTACCTTTCCTTCTCTTTTAACCTTTCTCCTTTTTCCTTTAACCTTTTTCCCTTTTTTAACCCTTTACCTTTTTTTTTTACCTTTCCTTTCTCTTTTAACCTTTCTCGTTTTCCTTTACCCTTTTCTCCCTTTCTCCTTTTTTTTTCCCCCCTTTCTCCTTTCCCTTTTAACCTTTTTCCTTTTTTTATCCCATCCTTTTTTTTTTTTCCGGTGGATTTCCCCTCCCCTCCCGGCCAGCCCCTCGGACGTGCTCGCTGCCCGGAGGAAAGCACCGCGCCCCGCCGAGCCCCGGGGACCCCGCGGATGTGCCAAGCTCCCCCCGGACCCCAAAGCCTCCTGCCTGCTCTCCTGCCGCCCTCACCGCCCCTTTACCCTCCCGCACCTCCATTTTTTCCTTTTTTTTTTTTTTTTAAAGCAGCACCGCGGGCGGGGAGGGCTGAAGGAGGGGGGGGGGGGGGGGGCCAGCGACGCTGCCAGACCGCCCCTTGCCCATTTCTCGGAAGGAACTCTCATGGCTTCACAGCTGCACACAAGTTGCCCTGCATCTTGGTGGACTATCGGAGTTTGCATCCTGGCGGCCGCGCTCTCCCCAGGTGAGCCGCTGCCGGCCGGACCCCCCCCGCTGCTGGGTTGGGGCTCTGCGGGATCGGGGCAGCCCCCCCGGGGCGGGTTTTGGGGTGTTTTGGGGGGGTAAAGGGTGCTGGGAGGGACGGGAGAGGCTTTTTGGGGTGCGCCTCTGGAGCAGGTGTGGATGCATCTGCCTGGGGGTGGGAGGGGGTCGGGGCCGGATCCCCCCCCCCCCCGGTGTGGGGAGGAACAAGGCGATGGTTTGTTTGGGAAGCAGCTGCAGGCAGCGGGCTCCCCGGCCCTGCGAGCCCAGGCGGTTTTGTTTTTGCTTTTGGGATCGAGCAGACGGCTGGCGAGGCACGGCAGCCGGGCTGCCCGGGGAAGGGAGCCACGAGGCTGGGTGCTGAGCCCAGATGTTGCGGGAGGAGACAGCGAGGTTTCAGCCGGCCCCAAAGTGCCCCCCCCCAACACACACACACTTCCCACGGGCCCTTTTGCAGAGGAGCTGGGCTGCTCCCGGGTCTCAGACCTTCCCCGGCTTGCTTTGTGCTTGGCGTGCCTGGCTGGGGTTGTTGGGAAGGAGATGGGCAAGGATTCGGGCCGTGTCCCCAGCCGGGGCTCGGTGCCGCCCTGGGCTTCAGCCCAGCTCTCAGCAGCGGGTGGGCGACCCGTGTCGTAACGTGCCCGGGGAGGGGGGTTCTTCTGCTGCCACGCAGAAGGGGTTAACGCCATCCTGGAGGGCTGTGGAAACGTTCCCGTGGCAGGGCGACCAGCACGTCGGGTTTGCAAGGCTTGTGAACGAGCTGGGAGGCGAAAGCAGGACGCCTGTTTGCTTTTTCGAGGCGATCTGGGGGTGGCAGGGTCTGGAGCGGGGGCAGCGGGCGCGTGTGCCACCCCCGGGCAGGGGCGAGGGACAGCCTGCGTCTGCAGGAGTTGTGGTGAGGACGGGGGGGCAGTGCCTCTGTTCCTCCTCTCTTGGGGCTAGAGGAGCGGCCGGGCTGGCTGGGCTGTGAGCTGGGGCTGCGGGCAGCAGGGCGTGAGCCAAAGCTCTGGCCACCAGGGCAAACGCCAGGGCCCGGGGGCTGCGGGTGGCGGCAGAGCTGGAGGTGGCATCAGCCCGGGCACGGGAGGTGGGCAGAGCGCAGTGCCGGGGGGGGTCCGGCTGAAATGGGTGAAGGCAGAGGTGAAATGGGGGCTGGCTGGTCGAGAAACCGGGCGGCTTGGTGAGAGGGGAAAGGTGAATGAAGAGAAACCGGGTCTGGGTAATGCCTCTGTACTGCCGGTACAAAGGGATCTGCTGTGCATTGCAAAAAGGGGTGATGGAAGGGACAGCCTCGGGCTCCCTGCACTCCTCTGTGCTCCAGGCAGGTGCCTGGCTGAGCTCTGGAGGAGGCTCAAAACTTTCCGTGCAGTTCCTACCAGGGGCTTCCCTCCCTCCTGCCCCTCCACCAGGCAGCCCCGTGCGCCAAACCCTCCCCACGGCCCTGGGAAAGGCGCTGGGGCTGCAGTGACGCTGCGGTGACTGTGCCAGGTTAACCAGAAGGGGTTTATCCTCCCCCAAATCCCCGCAGGAATTGCTTCCACTGAGGAGAGACACTCGGGGGCAAGCCTGGCATTTCACCTTGCCCTGCCACAGGAGACTTCTTCTCCCCACCTCTTCTATTTCTGGCTGCTGTCGAGGCGCTGGCAGCACTCAGACAATCTCGTCTCCTGCCACTCCGCGGTAGCCCGGCAGTTTGTCCTGCCCTGACAGCTCTGCCGGAGCGAGCCGGCGCTGGGTGCACCCAGAAAAGCAAAGGGCACGGGCAGGAAAAATCCCTCCCGACCCCATCCGTCGGGATCACGGGGTGCCCTGCAGCCCGCGTGGGCGCCGCTCTCGGCTGGACCAGTTCGGTGGTGGCTGCAGCACGTTTGTGGACTGGCTGGTGCTCTGCTACGCGTTCGTTCGCTCGTCCCTCCCAGTCATTCGGGGGCTTCTGTGGACGCATCCCGGAGCTGCGGGGAGGGAGCAGCACGTTATGGTGCTGCACAAAGCCACCCCGTGCTGACGGTCCTTGCTGAAGTTCGGGTCTGGACGGCACACCGAGGCAGGTTTGGCAGTGTGTTGTGCCAAAAGAAGCTGGGGGGATATATGGAACAAGCCATATGGGAGCTCCGAACGCAGACGGGCTTGCTCATCAAGGAGAAGGGGAGAGGGTAACTTAGGATTCTCTGCTAGAAGTGAATTAGTGGCTGCGGGCTTTTTTTGGAAAATGCTGTTTGGTACCTAGCACCGGAAGGATGGGAGGAAGGCAGGAGACACCACGGGCTTTCTGGAAAACATTTGTGCCCGTCTGATCAATGCCATTTGATTTTTGTCCCCATCCACGCACACCGCTTCCCCTTTCTGCCAGCACTGCTGACAAGGAAATAGTTGCCCGCTGTAGCAGCTGTAAGGAGCCCCTTATAAAAATCTGCTTTACAAGTCGTGCTCAATGCAGTTGTCTCCATCATCCAAAAAGGGTTCAGAGCAGGGTTCCTGCAGCCTTCCATGCACGTCTGCCTGCCTGCCCGCCTGGGGCCCCTAGCCAGGTCCCACACGGCTGTGGGATCGGGGTGGCAAGGTGTTAGTGCGAACAGGGGCCGTGGTGAAGCCATAGGGTGCTGAGGAGGGAAGAGCCCCGCCAGCTGATTGTCAGAGGCTCCGAACACTTGTGGTTGGATTTATGCTCTGCAGGCTTTAACAACCTGCCCGTGTATCCCCGCATGAAGCTCGGTGCAGCTCGGGGTGCAGCCACGAGGAGCGAAGGCCCTGTTTTTGTCCCCTCTGGCTGGAGACAAATTCCTGCCTGCCATTGCCGGGCTACCTCTCGGGCTCAGGCAGGGCCCTGCGAGTCTTCCTCTGCGAAGTGCTTTGAGATCCCCAGCGGGGGAGAGCCGGGGAGGTGTTGGAAGCCGTGGCGTGGGTTTTTTTCCATCGCGGCTCTCGAAAGCGGCACTGGCTGACCCAGGCCTCGGGTCAGACGGGGCTGCAGCTGCAGGGCGGGCTCCTTTGGGGAGATGGGGCAGCTCTCAGGGCACGGGCAGCAGTCACAGCGTGCCGCTGCAGGATCCAGTCCGTCCTCTTTAATGTCCCGAAACAGCTTCCAGAAGGCCAAAAGTCTCTGAAGTTTTGTTCGGCCTTTGCTTTGTTCGTTTTTATTCGTTTCTGTCCTCCTGAAACTCCAAAACGACAACACCAGGCTATGTCAGGAAGCGAGGCAGTGCCCTTTGCTGATGTTTTCTCATTAAACCCGGCTCGCTGCAGGGGAACCGACCCGGCGAGTCCTCACCCGGCGTGAATTGGTGAGCGAGGCTGGGAGCCAGCTGAGCCCCCGAGCAGCCGTGCTCAGAGCCGGGGCACGGCCGTAGTTTGTGCTCCTTGCTCTCTCAACCAGCAGCACTAATCAAGCAAAAACCCCCAGCCTGATGCACACAGACCCATCCTCAAAGGGCTGTGCAGAGGCAGGGACGTCGCCACGTTGTGGCTAGCGCCAGCCGGGTGCTTGCAGCCAGCTGGTGGCCCACGAGGTGCCGGTGGCGGCGGGGCCGGGCGCATCCCTCCTCGCGTCGCCCCTCCTCTGGGCTGCAGCCGGGCCGGCCGCGACGCCGAGCTTGCAGGGAGGCACCCGAAGGATCCTCTGGGCACCGCGCACGCCTCAGCTGAATCACGGAGGGAACCTGAAGAGCCGGTTGGCGTGACCTGCTTCCCAGGCCCGCGCGTCCACGGGCACCCCGCGCCCTCTGCTCGGGCCACTGAGGCTGGGGACAGCGGGGACAGCCCATCCCAAGGCGGGCACAGCAGCCACAAAGCCAGGGGAAGGCTCTTTCCCACCGGCAGCACCCCGGGGAGCTGCACAGCACCGCCAGCCCTGGGGGGGAGACGGGAACAGCACCCGGGAGAAGGACTTTTGGGAAGAGCAGAAGGCTGCAGTGAGTGCTGCAGGGAGGAGCTGCTCGCTCCTCGGATGGACAGCCGCGGTCCTCAGGCCTCTGAGAAGAGGTTTGCATCTTGCAACATCATTGCTCAAGGTTGTGGAGGCTCTTGCTGCCATTTTCACAGGCCAGCAAGGCGCAGCAGTGTGAAAAGCAAGAGAGGGACACAGGGACTGCGACCCGCACAGCCCCTGGAGATGTTGCATTCAAAACCACGTCGTTAAATGAGGGCAGCGCTGATGCAGGGTGAGCTGGTGCCGCCAGCCGCTGGAGCTGGGACCCGGTTTGCACGTGAGACACCTCCGGTGTTAATTACCAGAGCCCCGCCGTCCCAGCACAGAGAATTCAGAGCTCTGCACCGACCCCAGATCGATATTGCAGGTGAACGTTTGCTTAACTAAAGCACGAAGCCTCCCGTGAAACGTTCCTTTGCTTTCCCTCTAGCTGCTGTTGAGCCACAGGCACCTTCCTGGCCTTTCGGTTTCCTCGGCTTCTCCCAGGGGAGGTTCAGGCCAGGGGAAGGTGATGCACCGAGCGTGCAAACCAGCCTGGCTCCATGGGGAATCCGTGACAGAGGAGAAACTCCTGCCCGAGCTGCCCAAATGCAGAAGTGTTGTCCGCGGGAGGAAGGACAGATTTGCCTGATCTGCAAGTTAAACCCCCGGGCAGGCAGACAGGCACCGCTCTGGCCTTTCACCATGCCCCTCTGCTGGGTTTCAGGTCCTGCCTTCCCACCGTGTCACGCACTAACAGGAGGGAAGTGAAAGTTGCAGGTTCAGGGGCTGTTGTTCTCAGCACCGAGTCGTGTTAATGCCCTCTGCTGCCGTTTCTGCCTCTCCCTGCCTCCATGGGCACCCAAGGAGTTTAAGGCACTGCTGTCCATTCGCTGTTTCTCCTCGTCCCTGGGGCTTATGCAGCGTTTATACCGGCTGGCATCGCAAAAGCTGCAGCGGCTCTCGGCTCTGCAGCAGTCCCGAGGCAGACGAGCAGCAGCTGCTGGCGTGAGAGGGGGAGCACGAGCTGCAGTCCCTGCTGCGTGCCCGTCCCAGGCTGCTCGTGCCCCACGTGGCACGGGTTTGGGGGGAACCTGGCCAGCGTCGCCGGTCCCTTTGGCTTCGCCGTGGCGTGCTGGGGCTGGACCCAACCTGCTGAACCTTCTCGTCTCCATTCCCCTGCTCTGGAAGGGAAGGTGCTGAAGGAGGTGACCGAAAACCACCGCACGGGGCTGGCCGTGTGCCTTCCCGACTGCAGGAGATGGCGAAGTGGCTCCGTCTGCTCCCAGCCGTGCAGGAATGTTAGGGACAGGCCCACAAATCACATCGCTGCCTCTCAGCAGCAGCAGGTACCAGATGGGCCACCTGGCTCGGAGACAGAAGGTGCTCCCAAGCCTGGTTAGCCACGAGGGCTCTGCCTCCATCTCTCTTCTCAGCACTTCTCTTTCTACTTGGGAAAACCCCGTAAATCGGACCGAGCTCGAGCCTGTTTTTCCTTTCCCGTGGAAGATCCCTTCCTCCCCCCGTGTTGGAGGGAGGCACCCGCAGGCAGGAGCAGGACAGAGGGGGCGCGCAGCCCGCAGCTGGTGGCCAGCATCCAGCCCCGCCGCGCTGGGGACAGGCGAGGACGGCTCCGCGCACAAAGGCGCAGCTGTGTGGGAGGCACGGGGCTGGCACCGAGCACCCCGCGGCCACCTGAGAGCAAACCCTGCCTTGTCGGGGGGGTCGGCACGGGCTGCCGTGATGGAGGGTCCGTGGCCACGTTGTGCAGAAACAGCTTTCAATTCTTATCCACCAGCGGGATACCCCTGGACTGAGAGGTGTGCTAGTTGGGAAGGGTTTCAGTGCTCATTTTCACTGAGAGACGGCCCGAGGAGGAGGTCTGGGGGCAGAGCTCTGGCTAAGGACTCGGTGCTAACATGTAGAAGAGGCCGATAGGGCTCGAGAGCCCAAGCAGAGCCCTTTGATTAGAGGATGTTGTGCCGAGTGTCCTAGCAAAGCCGGGGTTACACACCGTCCCTGATGGGCAGAAGTCATAGACCAGGGGAGAGTTTAATACGATGAGCGGGGATTACTGGAGGCAAACACAGAGAGCTGGCTAGGTGAGGAGAAAGGTCAGCATCTCCGTCACCGTCTTCTCACGGTTTCTGTGCCGAGCAGCTCAATATTTCGCCGCGTGAGACACGGCAACACTCGGGGCAGGGGCGAGCAGCGAGGGCGGAATGAACCCTGCCCGTCCTTGACCAGCCCAAACAAACTGCCTGAGCTCAGAGTCCGGGGCTGGGTGAGCTGTCAGCGCCCCGTGGCGTCACGGCTTCCCCCTAGCCCAAACCCACGGCGCTGCCGGAGGTCCCCCTGCCTTGAGACCTCTCCTTGTGCTCCCCTGGGTAGGGGCAAGAAGCAGAGAGGTGGTCCTGGAGTGCAGCAGCCCCAGCTCTCCCAGCTCCAGAGCCACTGTGTCGCAGGCTGATGTGTGCTGCATGCCCACGGAGTAAATGCCAGGGCAGGCAGGGGGACAACTTGGTGCCAGCACCTGAAATATCCTTGCAAAGCCTGCAGTCAGGAACACATCGGTTGCACTGGGGAATTAAGTTGCATCAAGTTATGGCTACTTCTTTCATGGTGAGATGTGTATAATGTTGTTGTTTTGTTTTTTTTTTTTGACTTTCCTGGGTTAGGTAATAAGCACTGAGACCCCTTGTAGCCCAGCCCTGAGTCACCTCCCCACCAGAGCCCTTGTGCTGATGGGCTGCGTAGCCTGGGGGAGAGCTAAGTCTGGAGGAAATGTTAAGGATGGATGATCAAAGTCTGTTCAGGGGCTGGAATTGCACACAGGAAAAAGATCTCCCCTGCTCCAAGTTGCTCCCAGCATGCAGGCTGCCCTCGCACTGCCGCTGCTCCTGCCCGTGTCGCCTACCCAAGGCCTGCGTCACTTGGGGCTGTCGTGGTTTGGCGGAGCCCAGCGGAGGCGACAGCACGAGCCGGCGGGTGCTGGGGCTGCTCGTGCTCTTCCCATCATCAGCAGCACCGGCACGGGGGCTCGGCACCGACCGGCTTTTTGGGGACGCGGGGGGGAAGCGAGGCTGTGCCCATTTATAGGCATTTGGGACAGGGCCGTGTCGCACAGCAGCATCCCTGCCATCTCCTAATTCGGATCAGCTGCCGCAGTTTCCATGGGATACGGGACCCCTCCGGGCTCTGCTGGCAGTGCTGCTGGGTGCTGTAGTCTGTGGTGTCCCCCCCCGCTGGACACGCTGGAGCTGGGGATCTCGCTTTGGAGGGATGAGCTCGTGTTCTTGGATTTTGGGGCTGAGACCTGGGGGTTAGGGGCTGAACAGGGTGGTCCCAGCGAGCCCGGGATGGAAACCTGCAGGACACCGATCGTCACGGCTTCAAAGCCAAGTGCTCCGCTCCTTGTGTCAGAGTGCACATGGTTTCTTACGAAAGCCTTTAGAAGAAGCTCCTGGCTTTTCCCTTTGAGGCCACGGTTATGAAAGGCACTCGTGCACCAACACGTGAACCGACACGCAAGCACCACTTCTGCCCCGGTGCTTGCCCCAGCGCGGGCACGTCCAGCCCGCGGGCAGCGCTCCCGGCTCCCCGTGCTGCTTTTCCCCTGGGTCCCGGGGGTATTCAGAGGAGGGGACGTGCTGCCATGGCTCGGGACACCTGCAGCATGGCCCAGCTCAGCCCCTGCTGCAGGGGGACGCGAGACCCAGGCAGCAGCAGCGCCCTCCTGCAGGCAGGGCACCCCATGCGGGACAGCCTCTGGCCATCCACTGCATGCTGCAAGGGGACCTGCACGCTGCAAGGGGACCTGCATGAGGCCTGAAGCTCTCTGGTGCAAGTGTGGTGCAGACTTTTACTGGTGATGGGTCTGAGCTTGCCAAACCTACCTCAGCGGGATCCCAGGGACGGGGCAAGGCTTAGTGGGATCTCCTTGCAGAGGGATGATTGCAGCGCGCTCTGATCTCGGGAGGCAGCTTGTTTGGGGATTTGCTTGGTGCTCTGATGTCTAATGGGTGTGTTCGTGTATCCCTTTGATACAGGCGGAATGGGATCCTCCTGGGAGGATGGCAGCAGTCCTGGAAGGAGGTGGGAGGGATGGGAAGGAGAGAGGCTTGCACAGAGCACAGCTCGTAAAAAGGGGAATGCTGTCAGAGCCTGAGGACCCGGGGGCAATTAGGGGCTGAGTTACGCAGGAGGAGCGCGGCAGCGGTTGCAGAGGATAGGGATGCTCCAGCAGGGTCTGGTTTATCCTCAGGAACCCAGAGAGCAAGGCTGAGGACACGGCGTGTGGCCATGCAGGGCTGCTCCACCTGCGCTCGGCCAGCCACCGACGGGATTTCCTAGACGGCTGCCCGAAAGGGAGCCGGCCCCGCTCGCCGCTCTGTGCAGGGACGGAAACGCTAACCGGCAGGGACGTTAAAGCATCAGAAATTAAAACTGGCGTGGTGATTCAGCGCAGGGTGCCGCCTGCATTCCCCTGCCCCAGAGCCCAGGTGGCCTTGCCACGCAGCAGGGCTGGGACGTGCTGCTCGGGGGGGGGGACACCACGCGGGGCTGTGCCGGCTCCAGGGCCACGTCCTTCACTCGACATCCAGCAGCAGGTCCCTGCGCCTGGCCCCGCTGCGTCTGGTTACAGGCTCGGGCTCCCAGCCCAGTAACCCTGGCTGCTGATCCCGTGGGGGTGCCGGGTCACCTCCTGTCCCCTGGGACCTTGTCCCAGGCACAAGCAGGGGCAGCGCCGGAGTCACCCCCCAGGATTCAGAGGAGCTGCTCTGCCTTTGGGACTGATCCAGCTGGGAGGTGCACCACAAAGTTGCCAGTGGGAGAGCCCCCCAGCCCCCAGTCCTGCTGGGAATTCGGCTTCGCAGCCTGCAAGAGCAGGATGGGGATAGGAACGAATTCTCCGGGGCTGATTTTTCCACTTATCACTCTCTAGAACGAATATTCTTTCTTTCTTCCTTGGCATGGCAGGAACAGACTTTCAAAAATGTATCCTGATTTTTAAATACTCTTTTCGCCTGTGGTGTAAATACTAAAATGTGTTTTTTTTTTTTTTCTCTCCCCTCTCTCCCGGAGTTTAAAAATATCGCTAGCCTGGGGAGGTGCATCTTTCAGCGAGATTTATAACGGCTGCTCTCAAGTGATGTGGAAAATGAGCCTCCCTCTGCCCCATCCAGCCTGGCACCTTCCAAGAATTTATTTCCTTTATTTGCGTGAGCCTAGGAATACTTAGAGGCTGCATCTCCGCCCAAGCACTCTAATTATTTAAGTTTTGTTTATGGCCAGGCTCTGGGGAGGCGAGTAGGTCCGGGCTGCCAATCCCTGCCTCGTGTGGGTAATGCAGCCCTGCGTTACGCCGCTTGATAATGCCCAACAAATCCCGGGTGCTGTGCCTGCTGGGCATCACCCCGGCTCCGTAAATCCGTCGAGATTTCGGTGTGGGATGTGTGTGGCCTCTGCTGGGCAGGCTCTGCAGGCAGGGGGGAGTTGCGGGGCCGGGGGCTCAGCCCAGTGCTTGGCACCACCCTTGGGTGCTCCCCGACCTGGCCGCAGCCCTTGGGTGCCTCGTACGGGGCAGCGAGGAGCGCCCTGAGGAGCGCTCAGGAGCGAGCGAGCGGGATTTTGGTTGCATTATGACAAGTGATGGGGAGACAGAGTGAAGGCTGTAGGCTGTCTGCCTGCTGTAATTCCAATTAGCAGGGGTAACGTGGGCAAAGCCTGGCAGCTGAATTGATCCCGACTTTGTACAGGGAGAACCCACAACACGTTTTGCAAAGGTCACTGGGCATGGGGCTGTACACATGTGCTGCCGTGACAGGACAGAAGCTGGGTATATCTGTATTAGATCATCATGCCAGAGCCAGCCAGGTAAATAAACCCTTTCTAGGGCTGCTTTTGCCTCAAAATACGCTGCGAAATGGCCTTGAGCTCCGTGGGACTGGCTGCGCACGGGGCAGGATGGCATCTGGGCGGGCGTGGGGTTTGTCCGGACGCAGCCGCTCCTCCAGACAGAGCGCACCCGGGTGAAGTCACCCGGCAGCCATCTCCTCATGGTGCTGGGGAACAAAAGCTGCTCGGAAGGGGGAGGAAGGAAGGAGGGGGAGTTTCCCTCTTGCTCTTCAAGGCGACCCGGCAAGGTCGGAGCGAGGCCCGCTGGCGGAGGCCGTGGGCAGGCTGCCTGTGCAGATGCTGCCTCAGCTGTGCCCTGTCCGCGGCTAAGGGGAGGACTCCAGCTCGCAGCTCTGCTGATATCGATCCGAGGCCTTTCACTGGCTCTAAATTCACCTCAGAAATATAAGGCTAAAGTCACACTTTTCAGATATATGTATATTTTTCGCATCCTTGACGTCCCAGCGCTGCCGTGCCCGCGGAGCACCTTGCAGGCCCGTGGTGCTCGCTGGCAGCGGGCGGACCTGCCACCTCACGCCGACTTCCACCGGGCGTGAATCAGCTTTTACTTCAAGGGAAAGCTTGGCCTGGAGGTGATGGCAAAGGCAGGCTGAGCTCAGAAGGGCTGGCAGCGTCTCTTGGCTTTGCCACAAGCTCCCTGGAATATCCTTGGCTAGCTCCGTTCGCCTCCGTGTGCCTTGCCCTGTCCAAAGCCGCTGCTGGCTGTCCTCGTCTCCTACCCTGCATCTGCAGGGCTCCTCGCCGTGCCCACGTGCCTCCCTTCGAGCAGGAGACCATCTAAAAAGCACGGGGGAAGGCAACTCCCCTTTGTTCTGCCATTTTCCCCAGCAGCCGAGATCACACAGCTCCTTGCCCAGGGATTTTAGAAGACATTTAGATTTTAGAACTGTTTTGCACGATTTGCACAAATCCTCTGCCAGGGCAAAGGCCGGACCCGGTTTCTGAGTGCGTGGTGCATGGGTTGGAGCTGTGGAGGTGGGAGGACGTGGTCCATTGGCTTCCCTGCTCGCTTTCCTTTTGATTTTCGCCCCGCCAGCATTGCATTTGGGTCACTTCTGGTTTGCAGTCATTACCTGGGGGGCGGTTTGATGGTAGGTGAGGGGTGCAAAGATGCTCGGTGCAAAAGCAAGGGGGCAGCGGGCTGAGCCCCAGCATCCTGCTGCAGCCCCCTCCCTGCCCCTGCTGCCCCCACACACCAGGCTGGCAGAGCTCCACGCTGGTCAGTTATTACAAAAGCCTTGTCGGGACAGAGAGAGGAATGGAAAGTTTAAAGTTCGATAATTGTTAATTATTACCCGTGCTTCCCGTGAGACCTGCTGGGAAAAAAAAAAAGAAGCAAACCCGCACATGCCTCTCTGCTGCAGAGGTGTTTTGTGGGCCATTTGTCTCTGTCCTGGCCACGCCGAGTCCTTCCTCGCTGCCTTCTTCCTGCCTCCAGTGGGATTAATAAAGAGCTGCTGGAGAGCTTCTTATCTCCGAGCCAAATAACGCTTGTAATACGGGGAGGGGAGGCAGCTTTGATCCAGGAAGAGAGCAGGGCGAAAAAAAGAGAAGGGCTATTGGGGCAGGGGGTGCGGGGCAGGCTGGGCTGTGCTGCTGCGTGGGAAGCTGGCACGGCTGCTGCTGTGCCGAACCTGTTCTGCAGAGACGAGCTGTGGGTTTTAGGGCTTGCCGGGCTGGGGAAGAAAGGGCTGGAGCAGCTCCAGGGCCGGCACGCCAGCCCCGCGCTCGGCTCCGCTGGGGGCTGTGGCTGCGCGTTTCCCTCTTGCAGCCAAGCCCGGTGAGAGGGCCGGGAGCCCGCTGGCCGTGGGAGGCTGGGTTTGGCTGTTTGTTGGGAAGGGCGTGGGTTCTGGTGGCGGAGGAACCCAAACACCTGGGGTTTGTACCCATTTCTGTCGCCGGCCTCCCGGGCTGGCTGGGGCGAAGCGCTGCGCCTGCCTGGGGGCCTGCTCTCATCACCGAGCACGTTCGGGGTGCCACAAACCACAGCCTCCCAAGGGGTCTGCCCCCCAGCAGAAACCCAAAATCCCAAGGGACCCCTTGGGAAGGAGCTGGGGGTGCTGCAGACGCCCCCATCCGAGCCTGGAGGCTGCCAAGCGCCTCCCGCTCCCTCCTCCCGGCCGCATCCAGGCTGGCAGCAGCGGGAGCCCGGAGGCGCAGGGCCACACCTGAGAGGCAGGACGGGCCCCGGCTCTTCTCACGGGTGTGGGCTGGGAGCCGGTTGGGCCGGGCCGGGCCCCCCCCGAGGCCAGGAGCCCCGTTCCCGTGCCAGGGCCGCGGGAAAGGCAGCAGCGTGGCGCGGGGAGGAGCGTTTGGCCCCGTGCATCCTCCCCGCGTGCCAGGGGGACGTGCCGCGCACCTTCCCGCACGTAGTCCGGGATTTTTGGGGTACCTCCAGGAGGGTCTGGGTGTTCGGCGGCTCCAAAGCCTCGTGCCACAGTCCCATGTAATCCGCAGGGGGATTAGCAGCCTGGTTTTATCGTCACCCATCCCAGTCTGAACCCCTCTGGGAGACCCAGCACCAGCTGAGCCCTGCACCCTCCCGCTCTGTGATCCCTCCAACCGAGGGCTGGGGAGGGCAGGGGGATGCTCCACAGGCCTGGCAGCACCCAGCTCACCCCATAGGATGGGGAGTCCATGGGTGATGGGTCCCAGAGGGTTCCTGCCCCTCGGGAGGGGAGCACAGGAGTCCCCCCGTGGGCACGTCCCTGTCCCAGAGGCGTGCGGCCACGGCCCCGCATCGCTGCCCCTGGGGTGGGCTCGGGCTGCCCAGGACCATCTGTTCATTTTCGGCCCGTTGCCGTGGCGACGGGGAGGCTTTGAGATGGGGTTTCACCAGCAGCAGCGGTTGGGGGAACGCCGGGAAAATAACGCAGGCGGGGAGAAGTCTTCCTTTTCCTGGGCGGAAACGGAGGGGAGAGGGAGGGATCCAGCCACGGAGCCTGCGTCCCGGCCCCTGCCTCCCCCCGCTGCTCCCATCCTGCTCCCATCCCCGACACAATGCACGATATCGGCACGCGCCCAGCCAGAGAGCAGCCGTTTTGGTCCCATTGTGCCCTCCAAGCCGCGGCAATGTCCCTGTCCCACCACTTTTCTGTCCACGGTGGCTCCCCAGGCTGAAGCCACCGGTGCGGTGCTGAGCCAGGGGACGTCTCCAGCATCGGTGCTCGCGCTCAGCCCCGGCGGTGGGAGCAAGATTTGGGGTTCCTGCGTGCCGGGCTGCATTGGGGCCCCTCCTCTCGCCATGCAAAGCCTGCGGTCGCAGGGGAACACGTCTGCAGGTGGGCAAGTGCTGGCAAGCGGGCTGCGAGCTGCGCCCTGCCTGGCCGCCTGCTCTGCCCCGGCACCGGAGGCGAAAGCGAGCTGGAGGAGGCTGGGGAGAGTTTGGCCGTGGGATTTTACACGCAGGGTCCCTGCTCAGAGCTTTCCCTGGTCCTTTGCACTAAATAAGCCCGGAGCAGAGAGGCCGGAGGATGTGGCTTGCTGCTGTCTGCGTATGGATGCGTGTATCCGTGCGTGGCTGTGTATAATTTGAGTGGAAATGGCTTTTAAAAAGCAAACGAAAGAGGAAGCAACAAATAACTATCTGCTTGTAGACAGTGAGATCCGGGCTAATGTGTGACAGACGAAAATGAAGCGAACGCAAAGTGACAGATTGACAGATAGACAGACATGTTTGTGCGCCGCTTTAGCATCCTTGTGGAAACAGGAGATAATTCGGGTTGCAGAGGACCTCGTCAGGTCGCCTGCCTACCTGCCGAAGCAGACGGCTGTGCTAAATGCCTTTTTTTTGAACCAAATTCCCGTGGAAGAGACCAGTACAGGGCCGTGCATGGGATCGGCGGGCAGGAGCCTGGTTTTTTGTGCCCACGAGCCAGGCGGGGGGCAGCAGGCATCGGGGAAGCTCTCCCCACCTGGGTGCGATGCTGGCAGGAAAGGCAGCCGGGGCTTCTCGATGATGAGGCTTTTTGTTTGTTTTTACTAAATCTAGGGAAACGGGATCGATTAAGTGAGTTATCGCTGTGTACCTTGCGCTGGAGGCCCGCCGTGCTGGCTGCAGTCCCTGCTGGGGGATTTTCTCTGGCTTTAAGGTTTCCACTGGACGTGTCCCTGGACCTGTCTGCTCCCGGGGCAGGACGGGGCACTTGGGACCAGAGCCGAGCCTGTGGCCCTGAACACAGCCCCGGTAGCCCAGCGATGGCTGTGGGAAGCAGAGAATCAGCCCCGTGGCCCTTGTGAGTGTAGAGCTGGCGTAAAGTCACCTTCCTCCCGCCTCTCGTGTCCCAGATCCGAGTGCAGCAGGGCTGAATGTCACCTGCTCCCCTGGGACTCGCGATTTACAAGCGCTCATCCTGCTCCTTGTTTGCAGAGCAAATGCCCTTTTCCTGCTGGCTCGGCCCTCCCTGCAGTGGGGAAGCAGCATGTTCTGGGCTGGAAGCTTCTCCCAGATTTATGAGCTTGCTGTTCACCTTGAGAGTACGGCTTCCTTGCCCCGAGACAGGTCTGAAACCCAAAACACCACTTGCTGACTTAAGCAAACGCCATTGATCCTCCAGCAAGTAAAATTTCTTCCTTTTTGTCTATTTTAGGACGCGAGTCGTTGAGATTCTGTTGTTGGCCTTTCTGGGTTTCTCTTTTCCTCTGCTGACAGGAGTCCCAAAATATTCTGAGCAAAATCAATACGATTCGAAGAGAACTCTTCGGTAACACTTAGGTGGGACATCGCCTCCTTGCCAGAGACCAAAAGGAAAAGAAAACACCAAAAATCCTCCCCTCGGCTCCCTCTCCCCTTGAAAAGCAGCGTTCTTTAATTGGCTTTTAATCCGGGGAAGAGGAGAGCTGTTTGCATTGAATTGGTAATAGGGGATAATATCTTACCCTGAGTGATGCGTTATTTGATCTCTGGGCATCAGAAACCCGAGCGTACGGCTGTGAAACCGGGGGGAGGGACGCCGGGGCTGGCTCGGGGCCCGAGCAGGAGCACGGCTGCTTTTTGATTTCCAATCATAATTAGAAATAAAATGGGGAACAATCACCTTCTGTCCTGTTGCTCCGGGGCATCGTGTGACACTAGGAAGCCCGGGGAAAAGCCTTCGAAGGATGGCACGGAGCGCGCGGGCGGCGTTAGCATCACCTAGCCCCGCGTGGCACGGGGCGAGCCGGGGCTGCAGGCACAGCCTGGCTTTGAGCTGCAGGATGCTGCGGGGGGTGCACGAAATGGGCAGCGCTGGCCTGGGGGCTTTGCCTTTGGCTCCCACCCACGTCCCACGCTTGTGCCCCCCCTGCCCCTGCTCAGAGCTGAGCGATGCAGGAAGGCGTCTGCACGGATTCCTGCGGCTGCACGCTCTGGTTGCTGGCTGAGCACCGCTCAGCGTGGTCCCACCCCCCCACCCGCACCTCTTTTTACATCCCCAAACATCGTTGTCAAGCCACGGCCGCCACTCTCCTTTGCAGAGGGAACAAAAGGCCTGAAGCACGCGGCAGCGCCTCACCCTCCCGAAGCCGTGCTAGCTCTGCAGAGCTCTGCAGCGGGGTCCAGAGGGGAGAGCATTGACGTGAGCAGCCCTGGATGGGGCTGTCGGTGGCTCGGCCCCGCGTTCCCAGCAGAGATCCCCCCCAGCAGCAGCGCTGCGCCCAGTGACACGTGCTCTGAAATGCCTCCTGGCTGCACGCTGACTCAGGCGCACATGGGAGGCTCGGCGGGGACGACACCATTCGTTCCCGGCTGGCTCTGTTTGGTTTGCTTCTTGCTGCAGCTGCCTTCGGAGCAATAAATAGCTGTGGATCCTGCTTGTGGTCTGCGCGAAGCGGTTAATATTTAATCAGAGGGCTGGAGCTGGATTCGGTTGGTCGGCGAAACACGAAAATCACTTTTTCTGGTTTTAGAGCTAGGCGGATAGGGCCAGCCGTTCCAAAAAGCTCAGGGTCAGCTCTTAATTAATCAGTTATTCTCAGATTGCAGCGCGCTGCTCGGCGGCAGGTTTCCCAAACACCTCGGTTCCCAGTGAGCCACCTTCCCAAATGCCAGAGCAGCTGAAACGACTGGCACCCAGGGAGAAGTATTATTTATAAAAGAAGTGCCATGTCCCTTCTCCTGCTCCTTCTCAGGGTTTTACTGCAGGTCTGCTCACGTGGTTGGATGCAGGTGGGAGGGATAGGACCTGGCTTCCCCGGCGAGCCTTCCCTCTGGCTCCGGTGGCGTTAGGCAGCCAGGCCCTGCACAGCCATCAGTGCAGAAACCCTGCCGCAGGCTCCTGGGGGAGAGAAGCTGAGCTTTGATTCCCCCATTAGCAATTCTGGCCACCGACAGAAACGTTTGCAGCGGGCACCTATGGTTGGAAGCATCCTGGAGTCCGCAGCCGGGCCATCTGGCTCGTTGCTTTACTGTTCCCCACAAAAAGCCACCTTCGGGCCAAGGTCAGCCCACAGAGGAGGCACGCAGGTTTTTGGGGGGCCCATTGCCAAATTAGAAGGTGGCAGCATTCAGAGGGGAGCCTCCAGCGGCTCTCCTTGTCCCCAGCCCTGAGCCGAAGGCAGTGCCGCAGGCAGGATACCACCCAGCGGCCGGGCTGCAGCATCCTGCCCCTCCCGGGCCCCGGGGAGCTTCTCTTCTCCCCTTCTCCCTTCTTTTGGAGAGACGCTGGCACACTAACCTCCAAAACCTGCTGCTCACCTCCAGCTACAGCCTCTTTCCAGGGAGACGGGGGCGAACCCTGCCCGTGCTGGGAGCCGCCAGACCCCACAGCGCCGCGCTGGCAGAGCTCGCTCCCAGCTCCTGGCTCCTGCGCCCCTGCGCAGCGCCCACGCAGGATCCCGCTTGCTCCCGTTTGCAACATTTCCACCCTGACTTGGGCTCGCTTTAGGAATTTTGGCAATCCGTGGAGATCTCCTCCAGTACGTTTTGCAAGGCGAGGCCTCTGGATTTACCATCCCCTGGGAATAAGCAGCGGGACAGCCGAGGCTTAGCCAGCTGGTGTTTGCCGTGTGTAGGAGGGCACGGTTTGTTTGCGAGAGGGACCAAGCACCGGCACGTCAGCTCTGCTTCCCGCTGATGGGAACATCGTGCCCGCTAAAAAACAGCGACTGGATTAGGTCAGGGAGGCCGGCAGCCCACCCCCCAGGGGCCAGCGCCGTGTCAGGTCTTGTTTCTGCAGGAGCAGGGCGCTGGGTGCCGGCCGTGCCGGTGGCTGCAGAGGTGGAGCTGGGGCTGTGGCACGGCGCTGGACCAAGTGCAGCAACTGCTGTGAGCTGCTGGGGATGACTGGAAGAACGGGGAGCGGGGCGACTGCCGGGGATGGGAATGCAATGCTGGGTTTGGGTTTTTTCACCACTGGTAGAGGCACCGAGTGCCTGCTCCCTACCGTCGTTAGAAAGGCTGGGAGAAGCTGACCGCGCCGTGCTCTGGCATCTGTCACCCGTGGTCTCCTTGAGCTGTTGTTCAGGCCATAAAAGAAGCAGTGAATGCGTCTGAAAAATGCATTTTCAGAATGCATTTTCTGAAGCCGAGAGAAGACCAGCCCCCTTTACAGCCCCACCAAGTCGGTCTCTTGTCCCCTTAACCGAACAAAGCATGGGAATTCTGCAGCTCAGGGCAGATTTGAAATTTTTCCCTAAATATTGCTGGTGTCCTGAGTGCCATGTCCTGTAGAGATGTCAGAGGAGGAGCGGGTGAGAACCTGTACAGGTTCTGGAGGCCATGGGGGACAGGGCTGTTCCTGTCCGCCACCTCGCACGGCCCCGTCCATCGGCGTGCAGGGGACACGTGGTGCAGGATCCGGCCCCATCCTCTGCACAGGCGCGAGGGGAGGCGAGGGTTCGGCTCTGCTGGAGCATCCTTTGTGCTGGGCAGGCCGCTGAGGCTTGGGGATGGAGTCCAGGGAGTGAACAGCACAAAATCTCTCTGTTAGCACTTCACGGTGCTGATTTTCGGTTGCAGCGGCCGTTCCGTTTGGAAAGGTGAACGCGTACTCCGGCTTCGTAGGAGTCAATTAAAAATAAAACCGAGGGAGCGGGAGCGGTGCTGGAGCCCAGCGACGCTCCTCGGACATTAAAGTTGCGTCCTTTCAAGCCTGGATTTTCACTTCAATTTGCCACAGGCGGCGGGATCTGACTCGGAGCGCTCATTAGCATAGAAATGCTGTTGGTTGCTCTGCATTCCTGGCCCCATCGCTTTGTTCCTGCTCATGGCGGGAGCCGAGATGATAAAACCTTCCCCCAGCATGGCCCCCCCTTCCCCCGGCTCTGCCGAGCCCCCTCCCCATGCTCGGGGATGCTCGTGGTGGGGAGAGGGGCCGGGTCCAGCAGTGGGATGGGGATGGGGAGAGGGGAATGGGGACGGGGATGGGGATGGGGATGGGGTAACAGAGGGGAATAGGGATGGGGATGAGGAAGAGGATGGGGATGGGGGTGCAGATGGGGATGAGGGTGAAGAAGAGGATGGGGATGGGGATAGGGATGGGGATGGGAAATGGGGGTGTGGATGGGGGTGAGGAAGAGGATGGGGATAGGGATGGGGGTGGGAAATGGGGGTGTGGATGGGGATGGGGCAAGAGAGGGGAATAGGGATGGGGCTGGGGATGGGATGGGAAATGGGGGTGTGGATGGGGATAGGGGTGCAGATAGGGATGGGTATAAGGAAGAGGGTGGGGATGGGGATGAGGAAAGAGGATGGAGATGGGGATGGGGATGGGAATGGGGGTGGGAACAGGGATTGGGGCCAACCACCGTGACCTCCTGCAGTGTGACACCGCTGACCGAGGCGGGAGGGAGCTCGGTGCCTGGCTACCCCGGCGGATTAGCCAGCAGACAGCAGACATCTGCGGGGAGTGGGGCAGGGGGCAGGGCTGCTGTCCTTTGTTGTTGCTTTTCCGCTGTATGTGGCCAGAATATAGGTCGCCGCCTGCACAATAGGTTCGTGCTGTCTTTGGGGGATTGCCTCTGCTTTCCCGAAGCAACGAGGGAGGAAAACGTTGGCTTTGCCCTGGGTCTGCGTCAGTGAACGTCCTGGTGCACAGGATGTACCCCTGCTCTTATTCCCGGTTTGAGTGCGTATTTTTGGGCGAGAATCCTCCCTTTGTCTTGCCTCTTTTTGCCAGCAAGAAACAGCAAGCGAGGCTGGGAAGTGCAGGGGCTGCGAGGTGGGGTGTGTGCCTCCGGGAAGGAAAAGAGCTGATGGACCACAGTGGGATCTTAGGGATCCTCCCCTTCCTGCTGCTGCTCGTGGATGCTCCTCCTGAGCCCCTGTCTTTGCTGAGATGGGGAGCAGCATCAGGTCTCGCAGTGTCAGACTGGGGGTCACAAATTCCTCCCCTAAACCAAAGGCAGCTGGCTTGGCGCTGCCTCCGTCTGCTGGCGCTTCAGAGGGGCAGCCGGGGTGGGAGGCAGAAGAGGCCGAGCATCGTTTTACAGGGGCTGGGCTGAGCGCCGGGCCCGAATGCTTCATCTTTAAGTGATGAGTCAGAAACGCGATCCGCTCGCGGGGTCGGCTCCCAGAGAGGGGCAGTTTGCAAAGGGAGAAGGAAAAAGCCCAGAGCTTTGCTTAGAAATCGGGGTAGGAAGTCGCCCTGCCAGGGGGGCTCTGGGGGAGGAAGAGGTCGGTTCAGCCGATGTTCCTCTTTGCGGCTTGGGATTTGGGGTGTCCGGGTTAAAACATTTTCAGGAGGCCGGCACTTTGTATGTCATTTGTGGACAGAACAGGCTCTCATGCCATGGGCTCTCCAGCGAGGCAGCCCCTGTAAAAAACGTAGAGCTTTCTACAGAGAGGGCCGGGTTTCTTCTCCTCTTGCCTTTCTGCCCCTGCAGCCTTAGGAGCATTTCCCTAGGTTGGTATCATTTTCTGGAGATGCTCAGGAGCTCTGCAAGGGTACAAGATGGGTCCTTCTGTGAAGCCTCCTCGATCACCCCTTGTGCCTTCCACCATTTCTTAGTAGTGTTTGTGTGACAGGAAGGGAAAACACAGGGATGGGAAATTAAATCTGGAGAATAGATGAGAGATTTATTAATTTATGAATATGGCAGAACTAATTAATGTCTCTCCAAGATTCATCTCCTTGCCTGGGTTCCCGCATGCCAGTGACTCAGTCCCAGGAGTGACATTAAAGTGATGGAGAGGCTGAGAGGAGCTTCATGAGGGGAATGAAGAGCAAAGCACGCAGCCTGGGCAGGCCGGGCACGATGGCGGAGAAAGCTGCGGATAAGTTAGAGCAGGAACAAGCGGGCAGGAGCCGAGCCATCGCCTCCCTTTCGGCTGCTTGTGCCCACTGGGGGTGATGTGGCGGGGCAGGGGAGAACCCAAACCCAGTGGTGTGGCTGCAGGCTGGTGTCTGTACCCCAGGAGAATCACTCTCTCTTCATCTAAAGGTGTTGATCCAAAAGCTGAAGTCCCCGGGTGCTTCTGGCAGCAGTTTACATGGATTTCGAGCTGCTGGAAGGCCTCGCTCTCCTTTCACTTCTGCTCCTGTTAATGCGTGATTTAATGTGAGGGTGGGCAGAGTCCTGCAGTCCCTCGGGATGCCAAAACATGCTGATGAATCCCTTGGCTTCAGCCCCTGGCGTTATCAATGAAAAAGCCATTTGTCCTCAGTACACAGTCCCTTCAAAAGTGCTCGGTTCATTTTCTTCTCCATCACCTTCAGCGCATCGGGGCCTGGGACTCCATTTAAAACCTATTTGAGCAGTGGTTCAAAGGCTCCACCACGTCTTGGTGAGGTTCTGCAGGCTATGTATCTAGTCGGTGACTTTTCTGCATCCCTCAAGACCTTTTGCTCCGTTTCCACTTTACAAAAAAGCGAAGGCAATGGACTGAGATCAGTTTTCAAACAAGCTCGCTGTGTACTGCGAGGGTCCTTGGGCCTGATCCTTCCTCAGCAGGCAGCAGCAAACAAAGGCAGCCGGGCTCTTTGAAGAGCCGTGGCTAGAAAAGGCTCTTGTGGTGCTTTTTGTTGCTGGACATCTTTGCCTTCGTGTTTATGACGTGCGGACGTTTCGAGGCAGTGTCGGCAGGGGAGGGCCGCTGCAGCGGGATGGGGTCAAGTGAGCATCCTCAGCTCCCTGCTTCCCACCTTCTGGGTGCGTGACCGGCCGGTGGGCAGCAGGGCTCGCTCCCCGGGCCGCCCTGCACGGCGTCCTGCGTCCCAGCGGGGTGTGTGGGCTTTGCAAAGTCTCTCCTTCACGGGATGTGAAATAAGGCAGCGGGCAGCAGACTGTAGGACTGGAGGCTGACTTCTGCGGGCGCTGGCTTTGGACCCAGCTCCTGCCCTGCAGCACGAGGGCTGTGATGCTGAACGTGCTTCTTCCTCCTGAGCAGTGCCTCAAGTCCCCGTGGGTGGCCTGCCGGGAGGGACAGGAGGATGGCCGCCATCTGCACTGCTGGGAGGACACCCTGGGAGGTGTCGAGGTGCAGCTTTTATTGCAGAAGCCCTCTTCCAGCCTCACCCTCCCCTCTTGCTGGGGAAGCAGGAGGGCAGAGCAGGAGCCGAAGCGGACGGGAAGCACCGGGAGGGCAGTGTTTGGTTTGCAGGGATGCAGAGGAAGGTGCCGGGCTCCGGCCCAAGGCAGCTGTCGCACGAAGGAGCTCGCACCAGGAAGCCCCGGCCCCGCTCTGCCCCGCGCCGCCGAGCTGCATCTCCGGGAAGGTTTCTCATTTCTGGGCTGGGTTTCTCTTTTGGCTGCTTTGTTTACAGGGGAATAAATGACACAATCAGGCGGCCTGATCTTCCGCGCTGGGAGGGAGGAGAGGACTGATGCAGATCTTCACTGCTGCTGCAATCAGCTTAGCCGTTCCCAAGGTTAAGGGGCTGCCGGGATCAGCCATGGCAGGGAGACAGAGACCCTGCTCTGCCTGCAGGGAGGGCAGCAGGGCTGCAACCACGTCGCTTTCCCAGTTTTCCAGCCCTCTCCTTTCTCCCTGCAGCAGTGCCACGCTTTCTGAAGCCCATCACAGTGGTCGGGCACCAGCCAGCCTAGACCTTTCCTCTTCTGTCCTCCGTGCATCGCGCTGCTTCGCTCCGTGCCCCTCGTCCCTGGGTGGCACCCCTTCCCCTGCAGCTCCTGGCTCTCTGTCCCACCCGGGATTTCACATCTGGTATCCCTGTTGGCTCAGATTTGTTGGGGTAAAGCAGGGAGAGCAGCCAGCACCTGAACGCACACCTGCCAAGCTGCTGCGGTAGCCACAGCCCAGTGCGGGATGGAGAGGGTGGAGAGGGAGCGAGCGTGGGAGAAAAGGGCCTGTGTACGAAATATTCCAAGTGGGGAAAATTGGCATGTTTGCTAATGCTGCAAAGAAGGAGGCTGCCTTTTCTCAAGCCCTGGGGTGGGTACGTAGGCAATAAAGGAGAAAAAAACCACTAGGAGTGAGAGCCGCCAAGCTGACAGCCCAAGCAAGCTGAAACCTGCCTGGCGAGGAGGCTGCTCCGGAGCGGGAAGGGGCAGGTTCCCTGTCCCGACCAGCTCTGCACGGCCCTTTCTCATGGAAATGGGGCCCAGGGTTTCCAGGAAGAGCTGGCCTTTCGGTCCCTGGAAGGAGCTCTGCCCCCTGCCCTCAGCCCTCAGTGACTTCAGGCTGCTCCAAGCCTGTGACCCCAGTGTGTGCCCAGGTGGAAATGTGAGCCCAGCTCCCCAGCTCCTCTCTGCAGGTCCCAGCTCCCAGAGCTCGCCCGGGTCCCAGCTGGAGCCACGCTGGGGCTAATTTGCAGTGATCCCCCCCCGGGCTCCTTCCAGCACCGTGCCGGGGCTTTTCCCTCGTGCTCAGCTGCGGAGAGCCCAGCACCGAAGGAATCAGAGGGAAAGCTTTATGGGGCATCCTGCTGCGGCAGCTGGATGTCTCCCCTCCAGAGGACTGTCATAGCCCTGCACAGCACCGTGCCCGCAGGCGCCGCCGGTCCCTGCTCTGGTTCCCATGCCACGCTTGCAGCTCTCCTCCATTCTTGCATCAGGGCTGCTGAGCATAGCCTGGCCTCACTCCCTGAGGCTGGAGCAGGAAGGACAGTGGTTCCCCTGCCCTAAACCATCCCTTGGCATTAAGCTGGGAGCTGGGGCAGGTTCCTCAGCCAGCCAGAACAGCCACGCATGCCTCCGCCTGCTTCGCGCTGCCCCATGTCTTTGGTGGCCCTTGGTCCCCAAGCCACGGGGACTCGCTCCGTGGCCCTCCTCGCTGACATTTCTGACTGAAGCTGCATTTCTGGGGCAAGTCGGAGCAGGCAGCCCGGTTTCTGGTCGGACTGGCTTTGTTTGTGCTCTGGGAGAGCCGGGGCCGTTGGCTGCCGGCCCCGTTGGGGAGCGGAGTCGCACGGTTGGGGTTGGGGATTGGGGACGTGCCGCAGCTTGCTGCCTGCTGCTCCCCCTCTCCCCGGTTCCCTCCCAGGGTTTTGAACTTTAGGAGACGTCTTCCTGCAGAAAAGGGCGTGAAACGGTGCCAGAGGGAAGCAGAGAGGGGAAAAGGAGAACGGCAGAGACAGGTGGTTCTGTCTTAGCGGGAGAAACGTGCTGGAGGTTGAGCACGGAGCGCCTGTTGGGGACGTAGGGGTTGGAGGCGTGGGGGTGGCCAACCACCCCCAGGAGCTCCAGGCTCTGGAGACGCTGGGCTTGCAGGTCCTGACCCTGGGGGATTGCTGAATCCCCCATCTCTGGTAGCCCAGGCTACTGAGCCCAAGCCTCCTGCTTGCCTTCTTGTTGTACCCTCTGAGACCTCTGTGCAGCTCGAAGCTGCTCCATGGAGAGCTGGACATTTTGCGGGTAGCTTTGGTTTGGTGGGTTTGGTTCCCTTTCTCCTGTTCCCTCTCCTCCATTCGGCCCTTTCTCCATTTTTTACCGGTTTCTCCAACTCTTTTTTTTTCCCATGCCTCCCCTCTCTCCCATCCTTTTTTCTCGTTTCACCCCCTTCCCATGTGTCTGTAGGATGCCTCTGCCCAGACACAACAGACGCTGAAGGGCAAGACTGGAGCTACTCTAGATGCAATCTCCATTTTGCTCAAGGATCATTAATTACCTTGATGATTAAATACAATTAAAGATCCGTAAGACCTTTCTGATATCAGAGCCATTAGCAAGGGCAGCTTTTAGGAACCTTCACCAGCGGTAAAACAAAAGGAGGAGATAGACCAGTAAATCAGGGGATCCCAATTAAAATCCGTGCTTAGCTCATTAACCTAATTACGCATTGCGTCGTGCTAGCCTGAGCTCCACCGAGGGGGCAGAGAGGGAGCAGCGGGGGCAGGCTGCCCCTGGTGGGCTGTCTGTGCCCGGTGGCTCTCGCCTCTTCGAGAAAATGGCCTTGGAGGGGGGATTTCTGCACAAGTCAGAGAAACGTGTGCCAAGCCCTGGAAGCTGGTGCAACGCCACGTGCGCCTCCTCCCCCCCTAAATGTCCTTTCTGCTCCCACCCTCCTCTGTACCCCCTGTGTCTGGTGGCGTCGCCAGCACCAGGGCAGGAGCCCCGCCACCTAATTCGCCCTCCGGGGACGGCAGATGGCACGGGGGCCTCCCCTTCCCCTGTCCCCAGGCCAGACGCCTGGCCGTGCTGGCGATCCGACGGCTCCAGCAGCTCCGTGCAGCTGAGGTCTGGGGCTGAGATCCCGCTCCCAGCATCTGTCCCCCCAGGAGCTCCTGCTGGTTATAGGATCGGGAAGGGGGGGCACGTGCTGCCCGGGGACCATGGCTGTCCCACAGGGCGAGGGAAGGGAAGAGAGCACTGCTCCCGGATCCCGGTGACTCATGGATTTCGGCGTTTTCCACACCAAAGTGTGAGCGCTGGATCCCGCGGTGTGCAGCTGCATCCCGCGTGCCTCGCTGCCTACGTGTTTGTGCTCAGAGGGCCGGGAGGAGGAGGCAGGCCCCAGCACGTCCTGCCCAGAACCAGTCCAAGTTGGAAAAGCAAGTCGGAGCTCGAAGGGGTCAGGGCGCGGCTCCCCGCGTGGCAGGGAAGGAGGAAAGGGAGCGTGCTGGAGCCCCCGAGTCCCGTGGGAGCAGGCTGGGGCTTTCCTGCAAGCGTGGAGAGAGAAAGGGAAGGAGGCAGGGAGCCCGGAGCAGCTCCTCGTGGAGCTCTGCGTGGGGCCCGTGCAGCTGGGAGGGAAGAGGTTTACCGCGTAACATCGCCGCGTCCCCATCAACTGCTCCGTGGGGTGCTTGGGGAAGGGGGCGTGGGGAGAGCAGAGAGGGGAGCCGGGCGTTTGCGTACCCTGGGATGGAGACACACAGCCTGCCGAGCAGCCTGCCACGTGGGGGTTATTTGAGCTCCTGATGGGGAACGCTGCCGCGGCCTCGTGTGGCTTCCCATGGCCGGGGTGACTCAGCTGCAGGGAAATGCCCCTTGCCCAGCGCTGCCTCCCGTCTGGCTCCCCTGGGAAAAATCCCTCCCTTCCCTCCCCTCTGCCCGCAGATAAACACACCCAGACACGTTTGTCTTTCACTCGGGTGTGCTGCGGGCTTGTCAGGGGGATGGCAGGGATCCGGGGGGACCAGAAGCCACGGGGAGCTGCTGGGAGCTGGGAAGGGCCAGGCAGGGTGGGGACGGATGGGCTCGGATAGGCACGGGGAGCCCGGAGGTGCGAGCAGCCTGCGGGTGGCTGAGATGGGATCTGAGCTTCATGGGGCCGGTCCGGAGGGCTGCGCAGTGGTGGGGGTGGTTTGAGATCGCAGCCTCTCCTTGCTTATTTGGTCTGAACGGGCACCGAAGGGGCATTTCCCTGGGGCGTCTTCTCCATCTCGCAGCCCCTCGTCCCCGTGCCTGGAGCTTGGGGCACGAGGCAGCTGCCTTGGCTCCGTCCCCTGGGCTGCCTGCAGCAGAAATCCATGGCAGAAATCGGGATTTCAGCAGCCCTTGGTGGCGAGGGGGGCTTGACGGAGGGGTTCCCCTGGCACAGCTCAGTCCCCTGCTTCTGTTTCGGCCCCGCCGAGCCGTGGTGAGGGTGTTTGTCCTGGCAGCAGGCTGCTCGGTGCGAGAGCAGCTGGCCAAAAACTTGCACACCTGGTGCCAGCCAGAGCGGGGACTGCAGAGGCAGCCAGGAGGCAGAAAGGTGACCAGAACCCTTTGAACCTCCAGCAAACAACAAACAGCAGACAGGTTGGGAAGTTCAGGACGCGTCTGGCTTCTTTTTTTTTTTTTCCCTTATTAATTTGTCCTTGCTTTGGAAGGAAAAAAAAAAAAATCCCACTCTCTTCATAAGCTGCGCGGCAGTTTTTGGGGTTTCTGTGCTAGCCATGGCATGTGCTGTGTCTGGCCCAGCAGTGGCTTTTTCTGGGATGACACACTCCTGATCTGAAACTCTAGGGCTTGGAGAAGTGGGGCCTGCCTCTCTGCAGAGCTACAAGTGGAAAAAGACAGCTTCAGGCCCTGCTGAGGGCACAGGGCTTGGGGCTTTGCAGTCGTCCCACTCTGGGGTCACAGGCATTGCCCCAAACCAGACAGCAGACCCTAGGGTCCAGGAAGGAGGTTATCCCCACTGCCATGAAGCCGTGGGCCAGCTCTCGCAGAAGAATTTAATCTAGCCGGAGATCGGCAGGCAGCCTTCTCGAGCCATCCCAGCCCGCTGGGGCAGCAGGGCTTGCTTTACACACTGCCCAGTCTTTGGCTGGGGCTCTGCTTCCAGGTAATTAAAACGGCTTAACCCTGCAGCCCAAACAGCTGCTGGCAGAGAACGTGCCTCCGTGCCCAGGGGACCCTGAGCTCATTGTCTGGTGCACAGCACCCGGTAGCTGCAAGGCAAGTCTGGAGGATGCAGGGATGGCACGGAACAGCGAGGGAGGGAGGGCAGAAACTCGAACACCCTTTTTTTCTGGAATAGGGGCAATGGGAAGACAGAGAATGTGAGAAAAGGAGAAAAAGAAAAAAGGAAAGAAAAAAAACCACATATCCTAGCTAGAAGGATGTGGAAGAGCGGAAGATTTTCAGGTCCTGCAATGGGAGCATGGAGTCTATTTCTCAGTTACGCCGAGTGCATCTGGAGTATTCCCAGAGCAAACAGTGCAATTACTTGAGATTCACACTGCGCCAGTGAGCTGTCAGGCCCGAGGTTCAGGCTCCCAGAGGGCCCTGTGCAGGCTTGCATATAAGCTCTTACACTTCCCTGTGGGACGTGGAAGCTCTTGGAGGCCAGGCCAGGCTCACTTTTCCGAGGCCAGCTGTAAACTTCCTCTCGGGCTTCCGACTGCTGCCCTGTCGAGTCCTTCGCTGTCCAACAGCCACAGCCCAAAGCCCAGTCCTTGCCTTGGTGCTTGCTGAGCTCCTGTAGCCCACGGGGGTGAAAGCAGCCTCAGGGATGACACTGGTTTGGCCCTTCAGGTTGCCTTTAGCCCCACAATTGGCAATTATTTTCCATTTCACAGGCGGTTTCTGTGTGGGGGCAGTGCCAGGGCACAAGGCTGTGCCTTGTAGCACTGTTCCCCTTGCTGGGATAAGCCAGGCTGCTGAGCACAAGCAGAGCCTTCTCCCGAAGATGGCTGTGCCATTTTCCAGTGGCCAGGCTTATTTCTAACGAGCAAGTGAATCCATTTCTGCACGGCACCGTGAGAGCTGGCATCCCTTCCCTCCCAGCTTCGCCTCCTTTCGAGTCTGTGCAAACAAACCTCTGCTGCCAGACACAGCCCATGGGACTCCCACCCGTCACTGGAGTGACCCTTTGAACTCCCTAACACACGCTAATAGGAGTTAATGACATTTATCTGTAGGCTTATCTCTCTCTCCCACTGCCTCTCCCAGTGCTCCTGCCACTGCAGTATCTGGGTACCTGACTGCCAGGAACTGGTGGTGGCATCCAGATGACGTTAGCTCTCTTCCCTGATGGGAGAATTACAGTTCAGAGACATTAAGAAACCTTCTTTGATCTCTTCTCCCTGGTTTCTTTTCTATTTTTTTTTTTTTAATTTTTCATCTGCATTCATTCAATACCCATCTGGTTATTTCTGGAAGCCTTCCTCCACTACTATTCTGGTCATTTTTTACAAGGTTGGAGATGGGACTTTTTGTCCTCTTTTTCTCTTGGCTATTTATATCCTTCCATCTGTCTTTTTAGGTATTCAGGCATCCAGCTGTGTTCTATCTATCACCTTGGAGATAGCAACAAGTGAGGATGTTTCTTAGCAGCTGTTAGCTCCAGCAGTGCCTGCTCTAGAGCAGGGGTGGCCAACGAGGGACACCCGAGCTGCTGTGCAGCTTGTGAGCATTTCAAGCCCAGCTGCCGTGCCTGGAGGTTGGGAAGCCCCAAGGGGAGCCCTGGGCAGGCTTGTCCCCTTCTGGGGAGCACTGGGGGCCCAGGTTGGGTTTGTGTTATAGGGATTAATTCCCTCCTTGCCCCCCTCAGTTGTGTGGTGGCCATCTGGTGGTCCTCAGCTATTGTGGGACCTGGTGTGGCAGGTCAGGG
The DNA here is from genome assembly GCF_040182565.1 of Anser cygnoides. Classification (NCBI taxonomy): domain Eukaryota; kingdom Metazoa; phylum Chordata; class Aves; order Anseriformes; family Anatidae; genus Anser; species Anser cygnoides. The sequence goes on along the minus strand of NC_089893.1, from coordinate 4,686,007 downwards.
AAATCCATCACAGCGGTGCTGGGAGGGTCTGTCCTTGCTCAGACCCCTAGAGGTGTAGGATTTTTTTTTATTTTATTTTTTCATTTACCTCCCACCGGGAGAGCTGGATGACATTTTCTGGGTAAAGCTTATCTTTAAAAAATGCAGGATTTTCTGCGGGAACTGTGTCCGTATTGTCACGTCTGCTAAAAAAAAAATATACTAGTCTGCTTTGTGTTCTCTTTCTCCCTCTTTTTTTCCCCTCCATCTGAAAAGAACACGAGTTCTCATAAGCAGTCTCCCATGCAGCTGTTAGCAAGTGGGAAGACACAAACAGCAGACGGAGGAGGAGGAGGTGGGCACCCCAGGCAGGTGGAAGGTGGGAGCAGATCCGTCTGTTGGTGAGGAGCAGGGAGCTGGGCTGCCTGGCACGGCCGTGCCGGGACACCCGAGGTCCCCAGGGAGCTCCAACCCTGGGCCAGGGGCTCAGGGTGGCCGTGGGGATCGAAGGGGACGAGATGCAGGCGGTGCCTGGTCCTTGGGTGTGAGAGCTGTTGGAAATGTCAGCTCTGGAGGTGACTGGATCAGGCTGGCACGTGGGGATGTTGGGCTTTCAGACGGAGCTTTGTTTCTGCCTTGAAACATACTGACGTGAGAATTTCTGCAGAAACGAAATTTCTGAAGGAAACGTTGGTCTGCTTTAATCCAAAGCGTCCCATTGCATTGCAACCAAAGCATTTCATTCTGGTTGCAGTTCTGGTCAGTGTTTTGCCATTTAAAAGGAATGAGAGTCCGGAAGAAGTTGTCCTAAAATAAATATAAGCCTTCAAAAAGAGAAAAAGAAAAGAAAACTTGTTTTAAAGTGGGAAAAACTAACACCACAAAAAAAAAGGAAACATTCTGTTCCAAGGTTAGCACAAACCATCTCAACCTTATCAAAAAGCTTTTTAGTTTTTGACTTGAGTTCTGTCAAAATCAGCACGTTCCACCGGATAGTTTTGGCTTGGACCAAGTGGCACTTTCCATCAGAAAAACATGCTGCGCTGGAAAATTTTCCACTAGCTCTAGTTTCTCTTTCTCGCATGCTTCCCATTTTTGTGGCCACTCTGTCAGTCCCTGGTCCCTGCTGGGACCGAGCACCCGGCCGTCCCGTGGGAGCAGCTGCCCTCCAAGGGCGTTGTAGGGTGGGTGATCCACCAGAGCTCTACCACCCTCAGATCACCACCTGTTTCTGCATGAGAAGGATGCAGGGAGCCCAATACTGCTGCAGTTTGAACAGGAGTCAATGAAGGAACTCTGAACAGCAATGAAATATGCCAATTAGGGCCGACAGAGCTATTTAACCCCCGGTCCCTGGGCTTAGTTTCTCCAGAGTGAGGCTGGGAATGGGATGTGTACTCTCAGCTTGCCCCGTCTTGTCGGCTGTTAATGTATCTTTATGGGGAAGTGATTGCTTTTTGGTTCTGGCTTGTCTCTACCATAAATTTAGACATTAGGAACACTTAGATTTAGAGGAAATATGTGATTCACGCACGCCATCAAGATTCAAGCCTTGTAGCTACCCACAGCTCCTGTCACAGTTGCTGATATCCCAGCCTTCCTGCTCGAGCATCCCCAGGTTGGGCGAAAAAAAAAGTGAGACTGAGCCTCCTCTGTGCTGGGAGAGGCCCCAAAAATCAGCCAAAAAAACAGCATCAACTTGATGTTGGTGCCTTCTGAGGCATCCCTCAGAGTCGGGGTGATGCGCAGCCGAGATGCTCCTGGGATGTGCATGGAGGGACATCTCTGCTCTGGGGCCACAAGAGCCCCGGTGTCACTGAGTTTCATGGAGGGACATCTCTGCTCTGGGGCCACAAGAGCCCCGCTGTCACTGAGTTTCATGGAGGGACATCTCTGCTCCGGGGCCACAGGAGCCCCGGTGAGTCACCGAGCACAGCTTGTGGTGCTCAGAGCAACTTGATTTAGCAGCAAGTTCCCTGAATGCTCCGTCACAGCTCAGTTCCTCCCCGGGGCTACCTGGAAGCACAAAGCCACCTTGTCTGAGGAGGGGGTGGATAATGAGGGCAGGAAAAGTCCCGGGTTTCTCTTCACGGGGGTTTTCTGGCCCCTCCTGTTGCACTGAGATCACTGACCCCGTCCCTCTGCCCTGCCCTCTGCTCTGGGCTGAGCACTGCGTCCCTGAGCCCTCACTAGCTGATACGAGTGGATGTAGCAGCGTTGGTCCCACTTATCTACCTCTCCCAAAAACCAAATCCACGTCCCGGGGCCGTGTGGGGGGCAGGAGGAGGCAGGGAGCGTGACCCCTCATGGGGGGCCTCCCCGCTAGCTCTGACCCTCGCTGCTCCCACCGGGCCAGCAGGGGCTGCCTCCGATGGGTGGTCCTGGCCCTTGTTTACAGCCCCACATCTCCGAAACTCAGCAGGCTCCCCCAAAACCCACCTGTGTGGCCCTTCTGAGGCTCAGCAGCCATTCCCGCAATGGCCTGGATGGAGGCCGCGATGTAGGCCGCAACCTTAACAGCAACCCTAATAGCCTCGGTGCCTCTCATCATTTCTGGCACGTTAACACAAAATGTCGTGGATTTTTTCATTGCCAGGAAAAACTCAAGCCATATTTTGGGAATTTTCGTGTAGCTGTTAATGTGGATAATGCTTAGGGTCTCTTCCAGGCTCTGCCAGCAGAGGTTTTCCACTTCATCTCCTGTGCCTCAGTTTCCCCAGCCATAAAAGTGAGGGTGACCTTTTCTGTTTGCACGAGCTGTAGGTGGGGCCGGGAGGCCTTACCGCAATGCCTCCGTGCCTGCTTCCTCAGGTGAGAATTGTCACCAGAATATGCAGAGGCCCACAGCAAGCCGAGGCCATTGAGGTGAGGTTGCCAATGATTACCTGGGTGGCCTTGGGCACATTTCTTTGTCATTCAGCACCTCTGATTTCCCCATCCCTGAAAGCAGGGGTAATAATACTTACCTGCCTCTCCGGTGCTGGAGGATTAATTAGTTACTGTCTGAAAAGCCTTTTGAAGATGCAAGGCTGTCCATAAATATGCAGAGTTATTCCTACAGGTGGGGCGGGGGCAGGACTGAGGCGTGGTGTCACAGTGCTGCGGAGATCATAAATCCGGGAAAAGGAGGAATCTGTAAAATTGTTTCCCCCTGTGCAGGGACTTCGTGATAAGAAGTCCGAACAGCAGCAGCCCGGCAATCAGGCCGGGCACTGGGTTTGGTTTACATGTACACACTGTTCTTCACAGCCTGTTGTTCACGGGCAGGAGTCCACAAACAGCCCAAACAGAGCTGGGAGGTCTGAGTCTCCTCTACTTTCCTGCAGAAAGATCACTAGGGCAAGAGAAAACACGCTATGAGAAAAGACACAGGCAGGCAGCCAGTGAAGGGTGCCTGTCCTGGGCATCTGGGGGTGCCGTGCTTGCGTTCATGATGGTTGCAAAGGTTTCTTGCCAGCTCTGACGGGTCGTGAGCCACCAGAACTTATATCATGTTTGTCTGGTCACAAAAAGAATGAGATGCTTCTGTCTGCAGACAAATTATAGTAGCACAGAGCATGGCATTCCCACGTGCAATTGTAGAAAATATTTCTCTTTAACTTTAGGAGCTGGTGAAATATCCAGCAATACGTTATATCCCCAAAGGATAATGAGAGGAAAGATAAGAGGAAAGCAAGACCACAGTCAGAAAGCTGTGCCTGGTTAGCAAGCCTTTAAACTATAGGAAAGCAAATAGGAGTTTTGATCTCCTCCGCAGAAATTCCAGGCCTGGTCACCACCAGCATGGTTTGGCAGGGCTGCTTTTTTTCGCCATGCCTTGGCCAGAGGACCCGGAGGGTTTGTGCGTGCTGTAATTCCCTGCGACCCGGCACCTCCCCTGCTGATAGAAGAGGTTTGGTTCGAGTCAGGACAGAGGGAACCGGGGACGAGGCTGGTGGGGGCAGCCAAAATGGGGCTGCCAGCCACTAACCCCTGTGCTGGAGTCACACCTGAGTCAGCAGAGTTTCGGCTTTGTCGCGTTCCCATTGTGGAGGCGAGTGAGTCACCAGCGGGGCTGGGTTTCCTGCTCTGAGCTGGCAGCCCGGGGAGGGAAGGATTTCGTGCTCTCTCCTTCTGTGCCGTCAAGTTTATTTTCGTTTTTTTATTGAATCTCTTCAGACTCAAGTTCCTCCATTTCGGAAATGAGACTCTCTATGGGTTGCTATCTTGATCCCCTCTTCACAGCTCTTCATTAAATCCCTCCTCCTTGGCACCTGGAGAGCTCTAATAGGGAGAATATTTGGCCTCGGACCGGGGCTCTTTGAGCAACATCCAAGGTACTGCAGAAAACCAAGGAAGAGGCAAGGCAGAGAAAATACTCATGCACATTTTAGGGGCTCAGTCCATCACGATAAGGTCTCGGTACCTTCAGTCTCAGCTGAACGGGCTTTCCCCTACTCAGGGCTTCAGCTTCTCTCCCCTCCTCTGTACTCACTTTTCCAGCTGTGCCGTTCTTTTCTGCCCTTGCTCCCCCCCCAAGCTCCAAGTAGACATTGTCTCTGAATCTGGTCCCCTTTCTCAGGCCATCAGATATGCCCAGGCTCAATTTTCCCTCTTGCTTACGCGTCAGAGTTGGTGAGCAAGACGAGCTCAGGTTATACCTTGCTGACAGACAAGGGATGACTCTTGGGACAAAGGTCTTTGAGGTGTTGCTCTTTGCCCACCCTTGCCTCTGCCTGCCCCCCCGCCTGCTTTTCCTGGCACCGATTTGTGACCGTGGACACATCCACCGGTACCCTTCCAGAGGAAGGGGTGGGTGGGAAGAGGAAAGTGAGGTGATGATGGTGGAGAGACACAGGAGGGGTGGGAAAATTTGTAAGGCTCAAACAGAGAGAGGACAAGTCAAGGAAATGAGCCTTGTGGACCAGCTTGAGAGGCTCCTCTGTAATGGGGACAGGTCGGGGGCAGAAGGGAGATGCGCCTTAGCTGGGAGGTGTCCCACGAGGCCGCGAGGGGAGAAGAAGGACCAGACAGGTATGAGCAAGAGCGCACGGTGGGAAAAGAGCTGAGGAAGGAGCTGGAGCGGAGTCCAGCCCCGAAAAGCCCGGAGGGACGGGCTGCGCGGCCGGGAGCTGGTGCACGCCAGGCAGCGGCGAGGGGCAGCGGCTCTGCGCTGCTCAGGTGTGTGGGAACCGGCGGCTCCGCCGAGGGATTAGCTGACGTGCTGGCGAGGCGGGGCGGGCGGCAGGGGCTGGCTCCTCCATCGTGACTGAGGAGCCTTTGTGCTTTGTTGCTGAGCATGGGATTTGGCGGCTTTATTGCAGGAAGGCCTTTCCCAGCGCTGCGTCAGCACTTCCAGCCAGAGCCCTGCTCTGCCAGCCTCCCTGCTGCTGCCACGGGGCATGTTCCCCTCCCCTGGTCTCGGGGGCGAAGCAAAGCAGCTGTGTGAAAGTCGGGGAAGGTACGGCAAGGAGCGAAAGCCGGGAGCAAAGCAGGCATGGTTGTTGCCTTCCCACTCCTCCGGGTTGCAGCCCTGGTGGAGAAGTGGGAGGCCGGCTGCAGCTGGGGCTGTTTGCAAGGGGGAAGCACAGGCAGCAGGAACTGGGAGCCGAGGCTGGGGTGCATCCCCGCTCCTCGCCGCTGTTTGATCTGTTTGGTCTCACCCCGGCGCCTGCTTTTCTTTCATCTCTCTGTGTGGAGAACACCCAGGACAAGCGTGGCTTCGGTCTTGGTTGGGGCCTTTGTGAAGGCTCGATGACTAGGCTTCCCAAACCGTAACGGAGAACGCGGGGAGCATCAGCGGATCAGACCCCCTGGGAAAGATCTTTCATTCAAGGGGATCCCGAGGCTGCTTCGTGCTCTCGTTATCCAAAGAGGAAATGCTGCATGGGCAGCAGAAGGCAACCCTGCTTTATCCCAAAGGCATCTCCACTGTCCCGTCCCAGCAGACAGTCGGTGAAGGGCTGACGAGAGCTCACCCAGTGTGAGCCACCGACTGGCCTCAAACACCGCTGCTGTCGCTGCTGTGCGCTGGCTCTGGACGTGAACCAATGACCCAGAGTGCAAGGCCCCGCATCTCTCATTTGCAAGCCAGCACCGAGCCTGTTCCTTTTTTTTTTTCCTTCTTTTTTTTATTTTTATTTTTATTTTTATTTTCGCGAGGTACTTGGGTGAGAGCCAGATGGGCCATTGTGCACGCTGCCATCTCCTGTCAGCTCCCATAAAGCTCCCGGCTCACGGCTGGGGGCAGGGACGCTCAAGTTTGCAGTTCCTCTCGGTGTGCCCCTACCCGGTCACCCTTATTTCAGGCCTTTCACCTGCAGCCAGCCCACCCGGAGCTGCAATCTTCCCACATCTCCTTTCCGAGGCCCCGTCCCGTTGTGCTGGGCAGGCAGCCTTCCCCTCCTAGCCCCTTTGGTGTCTGGGATCCGCACGTAAGAGGGGGCTGAGCTGGATCGGTGTGGGATGGAGACCTGCAGGGGAGGTGTGCTGCTGCGGGAAGTGCAGCAGGGAGACCTCTCCTGCTTTGCAATGAGCTGCAAGCCATCGACAAAGCAGGCAAGGCGAGCTCTGTCCTCTTCTGGAAGAGCAGCAGGGTACTGAGTACACCTGGCAATCCCTACCAGGTCTCCCTGGCAAGAAGGAAGGTTTTTAACCCCAACATCCTGGCCCAGCGCCGGCTCAAGCCTTTGCTTCCTGCCACCTGAAATTCCCCTGCTGGGGTTTAGGATCTTTCTTTCCCATTTCCCACCCTGCCTAACGCACCTGTGGCGTTCCTTTGGGCTGTTGGGTGCTGGGTGTATGCTGCCCTGTATGCTGCATCTCAGACCTTGATCTCCGCTTATAAACAGGGAGGACTTGAAATAGGAATTCAGAAATATCAGGAGAAAAAAATACATAAATCATTACCAACAGCTGGAAAGTTCTGAGTTCCTGTTTCATCCCACTTGTACCATCATGAGGAGCTTGTGGACATCTCCTTGAAGTGTCTCTGAGGTGTGCGAGCCCCTGTTTAGGGCAGCATCCCTCATACCAAGGTGCAGGGCAAGGGGCCAGCTCGAAGCCAGGTGCTTGCTGCAGGGTCTTTTGTAGGTGGCAGCATGAGGCATCGTCTTGTCCTTCTGGGAGGTCCAGCCGCTGTGACCTTCTCCACATCCCCTTCAGTTCTAAGTGACGCAAAGCCTATTAGGACTGATCCTCTGACATTTGCATCAGCCGTGATATTGCCACACCAAAGGGCGGCTCATCACACCGCTGCCAAGGGCAGTTTCAGTGCCCTCGGGGTGAGATGAGTATCAGGGAACAGGAGAGCGAGAAATCAGCGAGAGGCTCAGCGGAGGCAAGGTTGTGCAAAGCAGAGTGGAGTTCACATGGTGCTTAACAAAGAGGCATTGATTGGAGGCTGGCTGTTGTGACAGAGCTCACTAATGCCTGGAGATCAGTTCCAGAGCTTTCTATACGAGGGAGCAAGAACCAGGTCTTGCAAGTGTGGGAGCATCCACGTAACAGCACCTCCTGGGCTCTTCGGAGAAAGGTTTCAAGGTTCAGGAGCCACCAGCTGCCTTGGCTGAGTCAGCCGCCCCTGCTGCATGGTGGCGTTACGTGCAGCTGGGCGGAGGGGAGGAGGAGAGGGATAATGCCCCGATGGCAGCTAGTGGCCTCGAAACCTTTGTGTCCTGGGCAGGCTGAGTGCTTATTGATCATGGCAGGACTCCACTGGCACCTTTCACATGGCTTTTCTCCCGCTTTTCTCCTCTCTCTGCCTCTTGGCCTTTGCATCGCACTTAGTACCAGGCAGCAGCTGGACGCTGGTCCCCTCTCGGTGCTGAAAGGCACTGCTGAATTCTGCAAAGCCCCAAGGGTCAGCAGGTTCCTTGTTTCTTTCTCAGGATCCAACCACCGAAGGGAACACCACCACCTCACGCAGGGTGCCCAGACCTTCGCTCCCAGCCCCTTGCCTGTGCCGGAGGGCACCCGAGCTCTGCACAGAGCCCCCAAGGCCTTGCATGACCCAGTGAATATCTGGGCTTGGGATCGTGGGGAAAGGCAGCAACGCAAACCACTTCAGAAGCCAGGGTGGAGGAGTAGGATCCCAGAGGTCCCCACTAATGAGGTCTTGGCACCAACATGTCTTTGGCGCTCAGCTGGGCCTTTTTTACTGCTTTTGGCCCTTAAAAACAAAACAAAATGAAACAAAAAAAAAAATCAACACACCACCAAAAAACTAATGAGTAAATTGCAGCTCGGCAAGCTTCAACCTATACAGCTCATCCTTCCTTGTGTGCCGGCTGCCACTGGGAGGTGTCGGAGTGGATCGGTGGGCACCAGGAGATCTGGCATAGGAATGGCAGGATGTATCCCAAGCCTTTTCTCTGCCACGTCGACCACACACATCATTCAGCAGAGAAGCAAGGCGAAGAACCCCAGCACTGCACATGCACACACACATCCTGCTTAATATGCTTGGGCCTCTCCAGGGGCTGATTAGGGATTTTAGTTTCTCCTCCTCTCTCTGGCTTGCACACTCGGTGCCATCAATAATCTATGCGTTCACCCTGATGAATTATTGAGTGCGTAACGGGGCGAGGACCCGCCGTCCCGGCTCAGTCACCTTGCAAACGAACGCTCCCAGGAGCATGACAGCACCCGGTTTGCCCTCTGGCTTCTGATTTAGGATGGGGAGCATGGGAAGCGGCTCCAGCACCTTGCAAAACCCCTTTCCTCCGTCTGTTCCCGTTCCTCGCCGTCCCTGTTGGGGTGTGGGTGTTATTGCTGCGGTGCGGAGCAGAGCGATGGATGCCTTATTTCCCCTGATGGGAGGTTTGGAGGAGCAGCACACGAGGAGTTTACCCCGTCTTGCAAAAGAGCCGTGAGTTATTCAGTCACCTGGAAAGGAAACGCGATTTCCGCACGGTGTTTGTGTTCTTTTTTTTTTTTGTTTGTTATTTCTTCGCTGCCTTTTTTTTTTCCCTTTTCCCCTGAAGCCTCTAGAAAGTTTGGAATGTGTTTTTGTTAAAGCTGCTGCGTGTAGGGGCCTGAATCGTGGCGTTGGCAGCGCTGCGCCCTTGGCAGGCAGTCTGCAGCTGGCACCGGCTTTTTCCCCGGCCGAAAGTCTGACACTTTGCACCTGGGACGCGGAGGGTTCAGCAGCACCGTTCTGGCTGAGGGTCGTCAGCCCTAAAGTTTGCTTTTTCCCCAGTTTGTGTCGCAGTACAGTCTGTGCCGACGTGTGGATCCCATGGCAGGAGCAGGGCGAAAGGGGGAGGTCAGAACCGGGAGCTCCTCACCCAAGGTCAAGGAGAACCGCTGGCTTTGTGAAAAGGCCCTTGGTTAATTAGCAGAGAAATCATGGCACAAACGAGAGCACGGTAACGATGAGCGAGGGGTTGGGTTGACCCCTCTTGTGCTACACACTCACCTCTGCCAACCTGGCTGACACTATATATTAAGGGGCACACTGCTGGTGGCCATCCCCTTGGCCTCAAGCCTGGCACAGCCTCCTGCATGCCGTGTCCCTTGTCCACTTCAGGGAGCCCACACGGCCCTGCAAAGCACTTCCGAGCAGTGCCCGGTGGCTTCCCCATCCTTCTGCAGGGTCCAGCCGGGCTCCGGTGTTTGTGGCACCGCGAGGCCACCACCGACACGGCCTCTTGGAGTGGGGTTTCGAAAACGTGGCTCAGAGCGAGCAGCTGGGGCCTGTGGGGGGTCAGGGAGCTTGTGTGGGAGCAGGGCCAGCAGCACCAGCGCCCCAGCCCCAGGCAGGCCCCGCTCGGGGGCCCCGGCCCTAAAAGAGGTGGGGACCGGCGCTGATGAATCCGCTCCGCTCCAGCGCTGGGAGGAGGAGGGCGTGCTGAGCGCACCGCAGCGCCGGGCGCAGGTTGTTCCCAGGGCCTGTGCTACGTGATTGCTTTTGCTCTGCGGCAAGCTCCCACACGCCTCGCCAGGCGCGGAGGGCTTCAGAGCCGGGCCGCTTGGCAGAGCTGCGGCTCAGCTCCGCAGGTGTGGGCAACTCGGCGAGAGGCCCTCTCACCTCCGGGGGGAGAAGGAGCAGCTTATGCCGCAAAGCCAGGCGGAGACTTTTAGCTGTTCTTTCCCCGGATCCCAGCACAGCGTACCCAAACCCAGCCCTGCTCTGCACCCGCTGCCCCCATTTCATCGGGAGGCCGTTGCGGGCCGAGTGTCCCATGGGGTGCAGGTTGGGCTGGTGTCAGAAAGGTTTTATGGTGTCTTAATGCTTGGACATCCTCCTGGAGGCCTGACCCTCAGATGGCACGGAGATAGCTGGTCCAGCTGTGACTCCACTGGAGCAGGAACATCCCTTCCCTCTGGTTTCTGGTGGGACACACATCACAAAATGGCCCCGGCTGTGCTGGAAGGGGATCGTACAGCCCTGGCAGCTCCCCTGACATCTCCGAGGACTCGCTGGCTTCACTCATGCAGGCACATGAGGGCACCAGTGCTTTGCTGTGGCTGTACGCCGCGCCGAAAAAAAACATTCCTCAGCACCCAGCCGGCGTGGTAGGGTGTGGGGCCAACTGGCGCTTGACTCAGGAAGGGGGCAAGTTCACACAAAGCTCCAGAGACTGAGTTTCGGGCTTAATTGCTGCTGACTGTGGTCAGCTGCTGGCGTCTCATGGCCGGGCTGGGTTGTTGAGGCTTGTCCTCGGGGTCACGGGCTCGGCGTGAAGGAGAAGGGGAGAGAGGAGAGGCCGAGGTGGGAGGTGGGGGCTGAGATCGGGCCGAGCAGGCGTGGAGGGGGCGGCACGGCGGGGAGAGAGGTACAAGTGGTGTTTGTGGGCGAGATGAGGTGCGTCTGGCTGCGTGGGAAGCTGCAGGAAGGAGCCACTCGAGGCCACGTTTGCGTGGGGACGGCACAGGGAGCAGTGCTGGGGGCTGGGACCAGGGGGTTCACGCTGCTCTAGCGCTCGGGGAGCCCTCTGGTTCCCTGCAAGAACATCGTTGGGGTGACTCCAGAAATGCTCCGTCCCCTCAGCTAGAAGATGCTGTCCTGTTTCTCCTGCTATCCGTTTTTCCCCTTTCCCCAGTCTTTCTTTCATTACCCTTTCATGTTCCTCCCTCTTTGTACATTTCTCTTTTCTTCTTACCCCTTTCTTCCCTTTCCCCTCTGTCTCCCAGAATACATCCCATTCCAGATTGTGCCAGGAGTGAGCAGAACCCGCTTTTCTTGTTCTCACCACCTCGCTTCTCCATTGTATTTCTCATATAAATACCGGCTGTATAATTACCAGCACATTATCTCTAAACATACAGATTAGGGAAAGACACGGTGGCAGCCAAAGATGAATTTCGGGGTCAGTCTGGTGGGAGACATTTTTCTCCATCTGGCAGGGAGGAATCGAATGAGATAGAAAAGCAGTTGTGAGCACCAGCCACCACTTCTCCCAAGCACCTTTCATCTTCCCTCTGCAGAATTAAGATGGAAGGCTCCTAAACGCAGTCACTTCTGGGGTTAAAAAAAAAAGGCCACAGAAAATATCCGGATCGTGCAGATAGATCATGCAAGGTGTATGGGCGCCGCCGTAAATCTGCTCTTCTCCGGGAGCTGTTGCTACTCTGAAATCCAGGCCTCGGTCTTTGCAGCTCATTTAATTACTGGTGCACTTCCAATAGGATTAAATGGATGCCTGAGTGTGTGTTAGCATATGTTAGTACATGCTGTGCTGATAAATATCTGCGCCTTTGTATGCCTACAGACACGCAAGTTCTGTGTAACTTGCAATAACTGATGCAGAGCCTTCCAAGGTTGAAGGCAAAAGGAAGGGAAGTTATTCCTGATCCAATCTCATGCCTTTTGGTGATCCCGAACCCCAGGGAGGCTGCAGAGCGCTGGGGCTGGTCGTGGTGGAGGCAGAGCACCAGTGGTGGGGCAGGAGGTGCTTACGAACGGGAACGGAGCTGGAGGAGCTGCAGGTGGAGGCAGGTTGTTACTGACAGCCTGTAGCCATAGCCTGCTCTTGGATCGGCCGTGACAAGAAGAAGCGAGCGAATAAATAAAGGAGTTCACGGGCCCAGTGTCCACGAGCTGTTCTTTTGTTCTCATTCCCCGAGAAGCGTGTGTATATTCACGTCTTTCCGTGTCGTTGCAGGGCTGCAAGCTCAGACTGTCTTAGTCAATGACACAGTCTCGGGGTTTATCGGGACGGACGTGGTCCTGCACTGCAGCTTCACCAACCCGCTCCCCAATGTGAAGATCACGCAGGTCACTTGGCAGAAAGCCACCAACGGCACCAAGCAGAATGTGGCCATCTACAACCCGGCCATGGGGGTCTCCATCCTCTCACCCTACAAAGAGCGGGTGACTTTCCGCAACCCGTCCTTCAAAGACGGCACCATTCAGCTCTCCCGGCTGGAGCTGGAGGATGAGGGGGTGTACATCTGCGAGTTCGCCACCTTCCCCACCGGCAACCGGGAAAGTCAGCTGAACCTCACCGTGCTGGGTAAGAGACCGGACAGGCTTTGGGGTGTGAACTGTTTTCTCCAGTCAAACATGCCTAGAGGGACCTGAGGCTCCCATCCTGGGGACTCGGGGAGAAGGCGAATCCTGGGTGTCAGTGTTACCTATGGTGCTCTGTCAAGGTGACTGTGAAAAGGTGAAGGGCTGGGAACGCAGGGCAGGTGGTTCACTGAGCTGTCTCGGGAACGACTCCTCCTTCCAGGCCTCAGCTCCCCTGTCACTTACCGCAGGCACGATACGAGTGACCTGTTCCCCAGGGGAGTGGCGAGTTAACGCACCTGTGCCTGTCAAAGGAACTGGGAGAAAAGACAACAGAGAGGCCCTGAGCACAAGCAGAGCTCAGAGTTATGAGTGAAGAGACCCCACCCAAGGTCTACATGATTCATTTGCTCTCCAATTTGGGTTTCTTGTACAAACACGGGGCTGAAAACCTATGGCAGGAAAGGACCAACCTCCATCATGTACCTGTGCATCTAGGGCACCTCCACCAGTCTTTCCCTGCTAGCAGTTTGCAGCAGTTCTGGATTCCCGACAGGGTCTGTCACAGGCTCAGTGGTGCTAGATGTCTCTTGGGTTGTAGCAGAGAAGGTAGCGTTGCTTTTCTAACCATCCCTTCGTACCCTTATCTCCTCCTCCTCCTCCTCCTCCTTTGCACTTCCTTGCAGCCAAGCCCACGAATCGGATGGAGGGCACCACGCGGCCCCTCATCGCCAAGGCTGGCAGGACAGAGAAGATCCTGGTAGCCACTTGCACCTCCTCGAACGGGAAGCCCCCCAGCACCGTCACCTGGGACACCAAGCTCAAAGGGGAAGCGGAGTTCCAGGAGATCCGGAACAGCAACGGCACCATCACGGTGATCAGCCGGTACCGCCTGGTGCCGAGCCGGGAAGCCCACCGGCAGCAGCTCATGTGCGTGGTCAACTACCAGCTGGAGCGCTTCACCGACAGCATGACCCTCAATGTGCAGTGTAAGTGAGCAGGGGCAGGGCCGGGGAGCAGCTACCCAGCATTGGTGCATGGGGTGGGTGATAAAACCTGGCCAAAAAGGGGTTTTCTGAAGGGATGGTGCTGGGCTGGTGGAGGGGCGGGAGTGGGGGCTGCTTTCTTGTTCTGGAGGGTGAAGATTGAAGTCATCCCTTGGAATAATAATGTTTTCCCTTTCTCCTACCTTCTTTCCCTCACTGCCTCTGCCATGTCCCTTTGTTCCTCCCTTTTTCTCTCTCCTTCATTCCCCCTCCCTCTCCTTGCCCCCTTTTCCTGCTTCCTCCCCTTCCCTCCCCGTAACTCTTCCCTCTGCTTTCCCGTCCTGCTTTCCCCACCTTTTCTGCCCCGCTGCAGATGAGCCAGAAGTCACTATCGAGGGGTTTGACGGCAACTGGTTTCTCAATCGGAAGGATGTAAAGCTGATCTGCAAGTCTGACGCCAACCCCCCCGCTCACACCTATGAGTGGAAGCTGTAAGTACCCGCAGCGCTCCTGCCCTCCCCAGATGTCACCTTCCAACAGGGACAAGGAGTCTCTGCAGGGGGCTCAGCCACCCCTGCTCCGCCAGCTCCCTGTCCCCTTGCTGTCACGGTGCCACTCCGAGGTGAAATGCACCCCAGGGAGAGGAGGGATGGATGCTTGCAGTCGCTGGGGCTGCGCCCTTGCAGAAAGCCGGGAGCTGGTTCTGGTTTCCTGGCGTATTTCTGCCAGCAGGGACTGGGTTTTAGCTGAGCCACCCCCGTGGAACAGGCAGAGCTCGTCCCCTGCCTTCCAGCCGGGTCTTCCCCAGCATCTTCCAGTTCAGAGGTGGGAGGAAGGGCAGTGGTGAGGATCCTGACCCCCTGCCTCTGGGCTGGGCTGGAGGTTGCTCAGCACCCAGCATAACCTCCTACTACCATAACCTCCCAGTGCCTCTGCATATATTTTTGCTCCACTGCAATAATATTCTGCACCGGTGACATGTGAGGCGTCTGAGATGGGGCACAGCACCACGGAGTGCTTCAGTACCAGTGAAAAAAAAAAAAAAAAAAAGGATTTCCCTTCCTTAAAGGGGCACAAATAGCACAAAGTTCGTCTGCATGTGAAAAAAAAAAAACTTTCCCTGGAACCAGCCCTGGCTGTGAGCAGGAGCTCCCCTTTGGAGCGCTCATCCCCACGCATCTGACATTAAACAGAAGTAATTCCTCGTCCTCCGGGGCTCCAGCTCTTGGCTGAACACACCGAAGGGACTGAGCAGCGAGCGGGGGATGCCCGGGGAGCCGGGTGGGAATTGATGGAACCTGAGGTGGTTCTCCCTCCCTCTCTTCCTTTTCTATAAGCACTTATGTAGCTTTAAAAAAAAAAAGAAAGATAAAATGGATCCTTTCTTCTTTTCATCTGGCATTTGTCATCAGGAAAGAGGCTCTCAAAATGGCTTTGCAAGGAGCTAGGCATATTCTCTCTCATTTTGCTTCCAGATCAAACTGCTCACAATGCAAGTCTGAAGAGGATTGTTTTTCTTGCCTTTTTTTCTACTTCTCATCCCCAGCTCTCTCTGGTGGTTCTTCTAGCTTGATTTAAACTCCAAGGGGTCTCTCCGGGTTCCTCTCAGCATTGCCAGGCAGGCGTTGGAGGCAGAGATGCCCCTTGTGGCACCCGGGGCAGAGGAGATGCCGGCTCCGGCTCTGTGTGCAGCGGGGCTGGGGAACTGAGCTGAAGCGAGCCCTGCGGGATGGAGCCGGGGACAGGAGGCAGGTTTTCTCTCAGCTTTTGGGCAAGTCATCCCTTTGTTCTGCTCTTCCATGCAAGGCTGAGCTCTTGCTGGGCTCCTGAACACCAGGCTGTCCGCAGCAGGAGCTCACAGCCAGCGGCACGAGCATCTCCAGCTCCTGCCCCGCAGCCATGCTGAGGGCAGGCTGAGAGCAGAAGCACGGGGCAACGCGCTGCCAGATTTCTCAGCCAGGTGATGTTCACGTAGCCCAGGGCAGGAAAAAGGGTTAGCTACCGACTGGGCTCGAGCACAACAGGGGATGCAGGTGTCAGGGCTGAGCACGGCACAGCATCACCGGCGCTGGCGCTTCGTTTCCACACCTGGTTGGCACGCTGGGGGGAATAAATTCAGCTCTGGCAGAAATAATTCTTGGCAACTTCGCATTTCCGAGCCAAGCACTGAGTTGGTTCCTCTGTGCTGGTGGGGTTGATGATTTATTTTTTTTAACACTGGAAAGAAAGGTTTTCCGGTGAATTCTCCGTGAGCTGTGCGTGTGTCCATTTGTCTGTCTTTAACCTGCTGTCCTGGTGAGGGTTTCTTGATGTACAGCTAAGAGGCAGAGGGAGCATCGATACTCGGCTTTGAGGAGGACCTGTGGGGAGAAGAAGGGAGAGAGGGAGAGCACGGAATTAAAGAGTACAGGTTTCTAAGCCCAACGGCACTTCGATCCAATTTCCCAGCCCCTCCCTTCGGCACACTTGTTGGGTCAGTTAGGACGGAAAATAGGATTATTGACCTGAAAGAGGCTGCAAAGGAAAGGTGGAGTGCAGCTGAAGGTAAGGAGTGGGGAGGCAGGAGACAAGGAAAGTAGAGGGTGAGAGCGAGCAAGGCTGGCCCTGCTTCCTCTCCTCTCGTTTCCCGGTGAGGAGCTGACAGAAGCAGCCCCAGCCTCCCTTAGCACCCCACAGCAGCTTCCAGGTGTGCCTTGTCTTTGTAAATTCAGAACTCCAATTCACCTCCAGGCGGAGGACCAACATTAGGCTGCTCTGCTCCTCCATCAGCATCCCTGGCTCGATGCGGCTGGGGAGGAATGCCCCTTTTTCTGACTCAGATGTTTGCTCTACGTATGTGCCCGGGTGTATATATAGACATGCAAAATTTGCCCGTGTGCATTTAGGCACTTCTTTGCAAATATAATTATACCCCATTATTGGCTTTTGTTTCTTACAAATTGCTGACAATATGTGCACATTTTTGTTGGGAGGAGGGGAAAGAATTACTTGAGTAATTTTTAATTGCCTAAGAGAAGTAATTACTTTACTTTGCTTCAGTAATTAAGAATAACCAGGCCATGTGTGTCGGTTCCTAACACACAGGCTTTTTTATTTTTATCTGCCTTTGTTCATTTATTCTGTGTACCTCTAGACTTAGCTTTGCATGATTCCAGCTTCACACTTCTCTGACTCTGCTGACACGGGCAGGCCAGAGATGGCAGGGCTGTAAATTAGCACCACTTTACTCGAGCTGCAGTTACAATTAACACCGGCTGATCAGCCAGGAGTTACACGGGCAGGAAATTGGAGTAAAGCAGGGTTAGGTTGGTGTCCCATTCCCGTATTTTCCATCAAATGGAAAGTTAAGGCTGGAGAAACACCCTGAAGATGAGGCTGGTAGGGGTGAGCTAGCTGGAACAAACCCATCAGCTGGCTGTTTTACACCATCCTTGCACCTGCACGGGGATTGTGCTGGGAAATGAAGCACTTTAAGGCTCCCAGCCTGTGTTCTGGACAGGGAGAACATGGACTAAAAGCTCTCCACATCCCATTAGCCAAACCCAAGGGGCTAGATGTGACCCAAATATTGCCAGTCTCCCTTGAAATCACCGAGAACAAAAGATCTGTGCAAAGAGCCGATCCTCATCACGCAAAGGATTTAGCCGGAGACACCCCAGGCTTTTCCCCGTAACGCTTCAGCCCGAGGGTTTGGTTTCAAGCCTGACTACGTGGACATGGACGGGTGTTTTCCAGCCAGCACCACCAGGATCTGGACCTGCCCAAGGGCAGGAGCAGAAGCAGAAAGTCAGCATCACCCCTGCAGGGCTTCTTCGCCCTCCTGAGCACCACCTCCGGGCTCTGCCACACTCTTTCTCTCCCCTAGGCCAAACGGGACGCTGCCCGGGAGCGTGGAAATCCAGAACAACACCATCTACTTCAAAGGGCCCGTCTCCTACAGCGTGGCTGGCACCTACATCTGCGAGGCCTCCAACGCCATCGGGACCCGGTCGGGCTTGGTGGAAGTCAATGTCACAGGTAGGAAAGCACTCGGCGTGCTCTGGAAGAGGAGGAGGAGGTGGGGAGAGGAGGTGGGTGCGAGCTGCTGACCTCTACCAGCCAGCGATGGCTTCTGTGTGTCTGTCTGAACCCCTGGTGTCCCCAGGGGGGGGAGAGTCGCGGTGCAAAGGGAGCAGGGGGTCTCTGCTTTCTCCTGGGTTTGCTTGGATTTTTTCTCCTTTCCTCTCGTCGTCTTTTCCTTTTTACACCAAGACGCGCTCGGTCTCGTTCCCCTCGTCTTCTTCTCTGCTTTGGGCTCGGATGGCTCATTGGACGTGTTAAGAGCTAAGACGTGTCAGGGAAGTGTTTGCTGGAAGGTGGAAGGAGTGGGATGAGGACAGAGGCTGCCACCGAAGCAGTAAAGCGTGAGATGGGCGAGTCATTTGTTCGGGTGTGTGGCGTTTCTGACGGCAGAGAGCTCGGGTCAGTTCTTAATTGTGCTCCTCCTCTGTCCGTGCACTTGCTGGCCCATGCCAGGAGCAGCACCCCCGGGTGCAGGCAGCGGGATGTGGTGCTGAGCGGGGCCCTGAGGGACAGGGGAAAGGATTTGACAAGCTGCAAATCAACGTGGCCACAGGAAGGGAAAAAAAAAAAAGGCACACGGATATGTTGGGTGGAGAAGGTGATGCCCAGAAATGGACAGGGAAGCTCGCCCCGCTCCTTCGGGGTAGGAGCGATGGATGCACTGGGTCAGGAGGTGGCAGCTGGGCAGTGACCCTAAGTTGTTGCACCAGGGAGGCTTGCTGTGGGTAAAGGAGCTCTCAGGGAGGCACAGGAGGGATCAAAGACCTGCCACAGCTGCCCGGGGCACCTGCCTGGTAGCTGGGGTGATGCGCTTGGGCTCCATGGTGGGCTCCTCCGGGTGCCCCCTGTCCCCAGGGGACAACATCCAGGCAGCACAAGCTAGCGGGGCTCACGCTGGGTGCACGGGGGTGCCGGGGCTCCAGAGCTGTGCCCCCCGGGGCTGTGGGTGCACAGGAGGGCTGGGGGGCAGCAGTGGTGAGCACTGAGCCGGTGAAACTGGGGGAACTGGGCGGCTGGCCTCCTGCAACCAGCCGTGACACCGCACCCGGCACCCTCGCCGCTGCCTTCCCCTCGCTGTGACGTGGGGAAAGCGGGCTAATCTTCCTCTATCCGAGCGCTCGGAGGTCAATGGATGGGATGTGCTAATTAGATGCTAATTATGAAGTATTTATTTATGATCATTATCACTGTGGCAGGCCTTTAATTCACACCTCCTGTCCTGGATCCGTGCCTGCTGAGTTGTTCCCGGTACATGCTTTTCTCTGGGGGATTTTTTGTTTGCCGGGGGAAGGAACCAGGCTGACAGAGCTCTTTGCTGAGCACGGACGTGGGGCAGCACCCGCCCTGCCCCATCCCAGCCCAAAACCCCCAAAACAAGGGCAAGGTCGTGGCCAAAACCCGTCCAGCTGCTGGAGGTGCCCACCAGAGCGCCGTGTTCCCGGGGCTCTGCAAACTGCCGGCCCCACAGCAGCAGCGCACCTCGGGCACCTGTATGGCCACGGGCTCCTCTGGGGACATGGGGTTTTGGTTCCCCCCCCGGGCTTCGGTGGATGCCCCCGTCCCGGTGGTTTTCAGAGGAGAGGCAGCACATCGTTCTCATGCTCGACCGGAGCAGCACTGGCAAGTGGAGTGGGCACTGGCGGGGTTCCTAGGGAACAACTTTGGGTGGAGGTCTGCCCGTATTCCCAGTTTATTCCCAAAAATCCAAATTGTGGTGCTGAGATTAAGCAAGAGGGACGGAAGGACACACCAGCAGCCCCCGCTAGGAGCAGGGAGCAGCCAGCACGCTAAGCCAGGGCTCCACCGTGTTAAAAAAAATAAAAACCACCACGCTTTTAATAATTCATTGGATCTGAATATGTTTATCCAGCTCTCCCTCAGGACCGATTAGGCCAGTGCTGGGGAGGGCTCAGCCGCCCTCTCTCAGCTATTACAGGTACATTTGTTTGGGTCTTGCAGACAATTTAGGGATTGTCAGCAGACCACGAAACATCTTTCAAGAGATGCATGCCATAAACGGAGTTCAATCTAGTGAGCAGCCAGCCTGGGGAGGAAAAAAAAAAAAGAAAAACACAAAAAACCACAGAAGGTTGGTGCAGAGAAAAACCTGCAGCAGCCGCCCAGCATCCTCCATCCCAGCCCCCGGGAGGAGGAGCAGGGCTGGGTCAGCCCCGATTCGTTTCGGGGGGAGGCGGCTGCACGCTTCTGTTCCAGTTCGAGCGTATTAAAGGGCTTGATAAGTGGAAATTTAATATTTTATTCCTGCAATCTGTTCCTGTAATAGCTTCTCCTGCCTTGCAGGACCTTTGTCAGTCACAGCCAAGCCATGTAGTGTGACATGTAGCTATTTATTACGGGCAGGCGGGTGACAGAATAAAAAGCTGGGGGTACAGACTGCCCGGGGCTGCCCGCGTGCCCTGCGTGCTTGCACACGCGTGTGGCAGCCCTGCACGGAGGGGAGGTCCCATCCGTGTGCACGGCTGCGTGCGACCCCCAAAAGCTGCGTGCCTTTTCTGAGGCTGCCCTGCTGCGCGGCCGCGCGTGAGCGTCGGTGCACGGGCACGTGGGAGCACGCACGTGTTGGTGGGGATGTGCCGGGGCGGGCCTGCTGGTGTGCGGCAGCGTTCATTGCCCTGCGGTACGATTATTGTATGCCCTGGCCCTCAGGCATACCCAGCGGGGGGTGTGCGCAGGTTGGGGGCATCCGTGCGCTCCTGCCGTGGCTTCAGGAGGAGGAGGATGCTCTCAGCGCTTCGCCTCTCCAGCAGGCAGGCTTCAAAGCTGAGAGAGAATCGCAGGGCTGGAGCTGGTGGGTGCCCCCCGGGTCGGCAGGGGACAGGGCTCCACGTGTGTGCGCCCCGCAAGAGCGGTGCAAGGACGGGAGGCTCCGTGCTGGCCCGTGCGGGCAGCGCCAGCCTCGCTGTGCCCGTGGGCAGCTCTGGAGCCCTGCCTGCGGGGGGGGGGGAGAGCTGCAGGAGCTCGCAGCAGGGAGTTATTTACGCACCGCCAGCCAGCCCAGCGCAGCAAGGTCGCAGCAAACAGCCCGTGGGGTTGTGACGGGCTCCAAGCACGAGAAAAAGCGCTCTCTGGGCAGCGTCACAGCCCGTCCCCCAGCAGGTGCACCCCAGCCCCGCCACCAACCAGCACCCAGGGCTGCTGCAGCTAAGAGGACGCAGGGCAGGGGGCTAAGGGCAGCCGGCCGGGGGGGCTCTGCCTGATGCTGACCCTCCAGACGGCGTCTGCTGCACCCCATCTGCTGGCACCCGTGCCAAAGGCCCCCGCGGGAGCGGCGCCTGATCGACAAGCGGTAGGTGACCTGGCGGGGAGATTAAAACCTCAGGCTCGCTCGGCATCTGGCCTGAAAGCCGTCACACTCTGACACGCCAGCGGCAGCTGCTGCGCTGCTGGATTAGTCGCCAGTGGTTTGTTCTCCCCCCCCTCTGCCTCCTCTCCTCCCTGCGCCGCTGCGGCACAAGGAGAGCGGGAATGCCCTGCTCGGGGACGGGAAGGCAGGACCCCCCCGCAGCAGGAGGTGGGGTGATGAGGAGGAAAAGAGCAGCAACGCCGCCAGGTTCTCCAACCAGCCCTGCCCGGGCTGGGGCAGGCACAGAGGTTTCTCCCTATCGTGACTCATGAGCAGAACGGGTCAAAGTCCCGGGATAATTTGGCGTGGACAGTGCTTGCACGGGACGCCAGCAATCTGTCTCCTAAAAATAATAAAATGAAACCACTGCGTTTGCTTGGTGCCACCCGGGAGCTGGGAACCTCTCGGTTTTAGGGCTCCTGCTCCTCCCCAGAGCTGCTGCTCGCCCCTGCCAGCTGCTGCTGCTGCGGGGGGGGCTCTGCGAGGCAGGAGGAAATCCAGAGCCTTCCTCTGGAGGAGCTCCCTGCAAGGAGCAGCTTGGGCTGACACATATCCGAAAGGTGATTTCTCATGGAGTTTGACATTTGCCTCGATGCCTCCGGCTCCAGTGAGAACCTCAGCTGGTGCTGAGCTTCTCCTTGGCCCTTGATTGAATGGAAGAGGATGGGATTGTGACTTCACGAAGAGACGTGTCTGCAGGAAGCAGCACCTTTTAAAATATCCAAGCAGTGCGATGCGCAGGAGAAAAGACCCTTTCCTGCATATCACAGAGGAATAATTCAGTGGTTAAAAATACATTTATTTTTTTCTGATGGGGGCCCTTCCTGCCCTTGGGAGCAGGCTCTTGTCCCTGTGGGTTCTCTGATGTCTAATGAGGTTTAGGTGCCACCTCTGCCGGGGATCCCACCTGGGATCTCTCCGAGAGCTGTGCGATTGGGATAATCCTGGCCCCTTCTCCATCAGATAGTACAGAAATTGGCCAGCAGGTTCAAAAAGCCGTAGCTGAGGGACGGATGGGCGGGCGGCGTGATCTGCATAGGTCCCTTTTTGTGCTGGAAACCAGCCATTAACAGAAAGGAGCGATTTTACCACGTGCATTTCCTGAAGCCACCCTCGTGATGGGGACGGTCGGCTTCGTCCGCGCTGCTACGCCCCTGGGCGCTGCCAGCTCCCGGTTCCCAGCAGCCGGAGAAGCCCCCGAGCCCCCTCCCGGGGGAGGCAGGAGCAGGACAGGGCGATGCTGGTGGGATCAAAGGGAACCGGAGCGAAGCCCCGGGGCCGTCCCCAGCCTTCCAGCTCCCAGCTGCCGCCCCGAGCCGTGCGGGAGCTGGCACGGGGACAGGGAGCTGGGCTGAAAGCAACAGCTGGCAGAGCCGGGCAGCGGGCAGATAGTGTTGCTGCTCTAATTCCTATTCACACAGCGCTCCCTGTTTTTATGAGGGCTGGGGAGGGGGGAGCAGGAGGAGGGGAGACTCTTTATGCTGGCATTAAAGCCGGGCTTGTTCCCCCTCCCTGCGCCCTGCCGTCTCCTGTTTCCCCGCTCCGCTTTTCACAGCGGCTTCAATTCTCTCCAGACTCTTCCTAATGGATTTCGCACATGGGGGCCCCCAGCAAGCTCAGGCATCGCACCGGTCTCCGAAAATTTCACGCGCCCCTCGGACACAAAAAGGGGATCCTTTTCCCACACTTCCCCCTCTGTCCCCGGCCCGCGCCTGCGCCGTCCTTTACACCCCGTGCGCGAAAGCGGGTGGGCAGCACCCTGCCTCCCCTTCCTGGGGCTGGCGACGGTGGCTGCGTGCCGAGAACCAGCCCCGTCCCGAGCCACGAGGGAGCCTGGCGGTGTCCTTGGTGTCCTTGTCACAGCACAGGGGCACCCAAGGGTCCCTCTCCCGTCCCGGCTCATCCGAGCCTTGCAGCCCGCAGGAGGGTGCCCGGCGCCCAGAGGCCACGGAGAGGGGCGCAGGGAGGCAGCGGTGGTCTGCACCGCCATCCAGCGGCGGTGGCACGCCTCGGCCCGCCCTGGATCACTCTTTCCTCTTTTTTTTACCCATTTTTAATGCCCCCCCCCCCCCCCCCCCACACACACCAGGCTTGGCCCCGTTCCCCCTCTGCGCCCCCTGAGCCCCTCGGTCCCGCAGGCTCGGAGTGCGGGTGGGCGACGGAGGGGGACCGGTTTGGGGAGGAAGGGGGTGATTTTGGCTGCGGGCTTCCCGTCTTTCTAATCCCTCTCTTCCCACGGTTTGGTTTTGGTTTTCTCTGGCATGGGAAGTGGGCCACTGCGAGGAGGACGGGGATGGGAGCTGAGCAGAAAATAGGTTCAGCCGAAGAAGGTGTGAAAGCCCAAGAGCGGCGCGTTGGCCGCCGTGTCCGCGGCGGTGGCCCTGGCACGGGGGTGGCAGGTAGGCGAGCGTTATCTCAGGGGCGGGCAGCGCAAAGGGCAGGAGAAAATAAATATCTACGGGAGAGGTAGGAAAACATTCGCCCTTCCGTTTCGTGCCTCCAGCCCGGGCTGATAACGAGGCTCGTCATGGAAAAGTGGGCCAAGCGCCTTTGGAAGGAGTGCGCAGAGCTTCAGATCCGAGTTTTGTAGGTGGGGGAAAACATCACCGACATCGCCCCCGGGGTGTGGGGCGGCTCGCTGGCCTTTCCCTGCACCCCTCCAGCTCCAGGCTTTGGGGTCTGGGCTCCACGGGACTGCAGGGCTGGGGCGGGAGCTGGCACGGGCAGGGCTGGATGCTGCGCGGATGCTCGCGTGGTAGAAGCGGAGCCCTCGGCAGCCAGGACTAGCAGGGGATGGACGTGACATTTCTTGCTGGCTCGGCAGAGAGGCTTTGCATTAAGCAGCTGGCTATGACAAGCCTTCTGTTGAAGCAACATGTGGTTTTGGCTTCCCAGAGCCCAGCCTCAGCTCCCTGTGCTGAAATGCATGCCCTCACTCCTGCTCCGGGGGCTGTCTTTGGAAAGAGATGCTGACTCCTGCCTGCGCGGCATCTTTCTCCTTGTTCTGGCTGCAGCAGGGAGCCTTCCATCTGCCTGCCCCCCAGCCCGTTCTGCCCACTGTGCTGCTCTGCGCCTGCTTTCAGGCTCGTGAGGCTTCGCTCGAGGCAAGTCAGCGCTGCAGAAACCACGATGCTGTTGCTGGGACGATGTCTCAGGAAAGGCAGGAGTGAAACAGCTCTCAGGCACGAGCAAAACGCTCGCGCCAAAAAGATCAGGCCAGCGATTGCTCGGGTTCAGAACCCTTGTCCAAAACGTGCAGCTGTTTTCTGCAACTGCCTCTGCGGAGAGGAAGCAAACGCTTTTCTCCCCTCTCCCGTCGTGGCTGGGCTAACTTGTGCTGCAGGGCAGCCCCGCTCCCTGCACTGCTCTCCCCTGTTCAGGATTTCCTGCCCTAACGCAGAAACTTGGCTGCCAGCAGCAGACTCCCATGGGCCCGTGACGAGGGGACAGAAGGCAGATTCAGCCTCGTATCCGCTTTCTTTCAACCCCTCCCAGCCCATCGCCCATCCTGGCTGCTCTCGTAGGAGGACGTGCTGAGGTCGCTAGTCCTTCTGCGCCTGCCGGGTAAAAAGTGAGGGCCGGGAGGGTCCTGAGCAGCGTTAAGGGCTTGTGGCTCCGAGCAGGGCTGGGAGACAGGGCTGGGGTGTGGAGGGAGCGGCGTGAGGGGGGCCGAGCTCGGCGTGCGAGGGCAGGGCTGGTGGTCGGAGCAGCCCAGGTGCCGTGCTGCTGGTCCTGGGATGCGGCTGGGTGCCGGTCCCGCGGTCTGTTCATGCTGTCAGTGTTTCCTCTCCCTCTCTTCTCCCACTGCCCATGTGGATGGGGGTCAGGGGTGGAGGGTCCGGGCACAGCAGAACCCAAAAGTGACCGGCATCACGCAGGATGGGCCCTGGGGACCCCCCCTTCACAATACCTAGGGGTGCCACGGGGTGTTAACCTGGCATCTGCTGCTGAAATTCGGAGGCAGGTGAAGGACAGAGACAGCCACCTGGTGCCTGAAGCCTCCCGGACACCGCTGCTCGACGGGCAGCTGGAGAAAGCAAAAGCAGAGTTTGGCCAGGGGCCGTGACTGCGCCGAGGGAGGGCTGGGAAGGGTGACTTACGTCCCGGGTCAGACTTTTATCTGTGCCAAAAAGCACAGCTCAAACTGCGTGAAAGATGAGGGAGCCGCTTTCCCGTCCCTCTCCTTCTCTTTTTAGCACTGTTTGTTTACGAGCGGGTCAGGGTGTCTGTCGGAACAAGATTAGCTTGAGCCGTGGCACCGTGCCGGCCGCAGGAGCAGAAGGGGGGGGAGGTTGGTGTCCCTGCGCCGCCGGGCAGCCAGCCCCCACCCCGAGCATCACCGCACGGCCGTGGGGTGTGGGTGGGGGGCGACGAGGTGCTGCTGCCCTCGGGGTTGGGCTCAGGGTGGGCTGGGACGCCGAGGAGGGGGTCGCGGAGCACCGCGGCCGCTCGGTGCCCGCCGCTGGGTGGGTTTGGGGTCCTGCTCCCCGCGCCGGAGCATCGTAGGGCTGTCGGCACGCGTGAAACCTCCCCGTAAAACGGAAAGCGCCCGGACCGATGGCGTCGGGGGTGTGGGATCCGAGCACGCCTGGAGGAACTGGGAGGGGGTGGGGAGGGAAACGCCGCTTCCAGCCTGCTGGGCTCCTGCATGCAGCTTGGCGAGCTTGGCACGGCATGGCCGCATCCCCTTGCTGGGGCAGATCTCCTGCTCTGACCCCTGCTCTGACGCACCCTTCTCCCCTTTCCCTGCTTTTTCCCTTCCCTGTTCCTTACCCTCATCTTCCCACCCCCACCCCACCCACCCCACCCAAAAAAAAAATGGCAATGAGAGCATGGAGGGAGGGCGCGTTTCCGCATGGTTTGACACTGTTCCCCCTTCCATCTGTCTTTTCCTACCCAGAATTTCCCTACACCCCGTCTCCAATCGATGATCGCAAATCCATGGTGCAGCCGAACATCCCCACCCCCGTGATCGGGGGCATAGTGGGAGGCGTCTCGCTGGTCCTGGTGGTGGCCGTGGTGCTCTTTGTGGTACTCCGGCGCCGGCGTCACACCTTCAAGGGTGACTACAGCACAAAGAAGCACGTGTACGGCAACGGCTACAGCAAGGCCGGCATCCCGCAGCATCACCCCCCCATGGCCCAAAACCTGCAGTACCCCGACGACTCGGACGACGAGAAGAAGCCGGGCCCGCTGGGCGGCAGCACCTACGAAGACGAGGACGAGGACGCGGGAGGCGAGCGCAAGCTGGGCGGCCCCAACAAGTACGAGGAGGACGCCAAGCGGCCTTACTTCACGGTGGACGAGGGCGAGGCGCACCCCGAGCCCTACGACGAGAGGACACTCGGCTTCCAGTACGACCCCGAGCAGCTCGACATCGCCGAGAACATGGTGTCGCAGAACGACGGATCCTTCATTTCCAAAAAGGAGTGGTACGTGTAGCTCGCCTCCTGGCTCCAGCCACGCGCCCGCACGCAGACACGCGCCCGCCAGCTCCCCCCCGCGTCGCCGCCGAGCCCAGCAGCGGGGCCCCCGCGCCCCCCGCACGCGCCCCCCGCACGCCCCCCACGGACTTCGGAGGCTCCGGCGCTGGCGAGCGGGTGGCCGGGGGGGGGTGGACATGGGGGAGGGGGGGGGGGCGCGGGGGAAAGCTTTGCTTACGGATCGTTTTTTGTTTTGTTATTTTTTTTGGGGGAGGGGGGGACGGGGGGACGGGCCGGGAGGTGGGAGGTCGGGTAATTATTTTCTCGGTTTTGGTTTTGCCTTTTTAATTTCTCTCGACGACTTTTTCGTCCCCTTCTGTGGTGTTTGTATTGGTCGGTGGCGTAGGTGTTACTATTTGCTTTAACGACTGGTGCCCAGCCTGTATATTACACTCTGTTCGTGTCTTCATAGCTCAGGGGGCCCTTCGGCCCCGCGTCCCTCCCCGAGGTTCCTCCTCCCACTCCCACGCCCCTGAAACACTGGAATTTGTTTGTATGTTGTCGTCTTCTTCTTTGTTTTAACCCGGGGAGGGGGCCAGCCGGGCTGTCCGCAGGACAGAGGCCAGAGAAGCTCGCGGCGAAGGAAACGGAGGTGCCATTGTCGGGTGGAAGGACTTTTCTTCCTGAGCGCGTTGTTCCCAGCGGGGTCTGGGTGCTGTTCCCATCGCCCGCTGCGCGCCTGGGGGACCCGCTCCCGGGTTTTAATGACTCAATAAAAGGAAAATGAGGAGAGAAGGGGGGAGGAAAGCCCCGAAACAAGCCCCGGGTGCGCGGGCTGATAGCAGGGCAGGGAACCGGAGCTGCCATTTTCCTCCTCCCATTTATCACCTCCTGCCTTTTCATTTTCCGTCTTTGTTGGAGCGTTCTTTTTAAAAGAAAGACGAGGAGTATTTATTGCTGACATTTTTTTCCCCCCCCCCCGCGATGGCTCGAAGCAGCGCTGGCCCCTTCTCGCAGCCGCTGCTGCCCTGGCTGCGGGCGCGCATCCTGCAGCCTCCAGCCCCGGGCCGCCCCCAGGGGGGCAGCGCTCCCACCCTGCCCACGGTGCTGCAGGGGCTCGGGACAGGCCCCGTGCTTTTATTATACCACTAAGACTTAATTGTCATGTGTTTACACTTGATTTTTTTTGTGTTTTTTTTTTTCTCTCTTTCTTTCGGTCAGAGCATGCGGGCGGCTCATAACTCTTCTAGCAGCAGCCCGAGCCCGTAGATACGTTGCTTCGCCTGCATTGATCGCCACTTTTCCGATATCCTCTCCCTCTGATAAGCAAAGCCTTGGTAGATAGGGCAGGAGGGAGTGAGCCTGGGGTATTGATCTCGTCCTCCTTCCCCCCGGGCTCCTGCGCTGGGATGGGGGCTCGGACTGCTGCTATCTCTGCTCCGTGGGTAAATGGGACTCCAGGCTCCTGGGCCCTCTGACACTGACCTTATCCAAATCAGATTCACTGGGTTGGGGATTATCGCTCTTCTTCTTCTTTTTTTTTTTTAATTTTTATTTTATTTGTTTTTTTGTTTTGTTTTTTTAATTTGATGTATAAATAAATCTTTTGTTTGAAAAGAAACCCCCAGTTCTCCGAGCCGTGTTATCACGCGCATCTAAAAATAGCAGGACTAATTCTCCCCCTGCCCTACCCGCTGGGTTTTGTTCCCTAGCATCCAGCGGTTATCCTGCTGCAGGAGGGCGGCTGCAGAGCCAGACCCACGCAGATGAGTCAAGGTCAGCTCTCTGATCCAGGCGGCCTCCGGTGCTTTCCTCGGGCATGCGGCTCTCGGGCCAGGCAGCATCGAGCTCAGCCCGAGCCACCCGCGGTTTGCAGCTCGCTTTTATTGCATTAGCGGTGCACAGGAGTGGGAAATCCGATTGCTGCCCCGGAATCGTGCTGCTGTTCCTGCCAGCCCTGCCTGCTTCCTGGCTGCTGGCAGAACAGCCCCGCGCCGCAGGAAGCGCTGCGTCCGCCTCAACCTTAAGGCTGACCCTTACCAAAAACACGGCCGGACCTTCCCCTGTCCCCCCACCGCCAGCAGGAGCACCCCACAACCAAGCAGCCCCCACAGGGGATGAAATCTCTGCCGTCCCTCCATCACGGATTGCTCGGGGCTGTTGCACGCTGCGGGGGCCAGCAGCGATTCTTCCGCCTCCTGCAGTGCTCCCGGGAGGGCTGATCTGGCAAACTCGCCTTGCGCTGGCTCCCCAGCGTTTCAGAGCCCCAAACTGTTCCCAGTTTGCTGATGCCATAGTTATTACCCTCACTTTGAGGTGTCGTTTTGGGGGATGTAGCCTCCTTGGCTCGCCCATTGCCCATCTGGGGGCTCGGAGGAAGAAGAGGAGATAGCAGGTGGTGCATCGCCAAGGTTCCCTGGTCCTTTCCTCTCCTCCTCGTCCCTGAGCCCTTTGGCATCCCTCCCTTGGTGCACTTGTCCCCAAATGCCACCTCAGGGCACTGATTTGCTTCTTGCCGTCCCTTTCAAGGTCGGCTAACTGGCCAAAAGGACTCTTGGGGTGGTAATTACCAAGTGATTAGCCATTAATCTATAGCAAGGTAGAAGAAAGAAGTGTGTGTGGGGGGGAGAAGCGCTGCAGATTGATGTTTCATCTGAGAGCTGTTTTGATCCGGTAACAGCCTCACTCCCTCCTCTGGGTTGAATTGCTCGGAGGGGGCCCTTGCAGGTGATTAGAGCAGGGCTCGCTCCAGCTGCAGGATAAAAACCGTCCCTGTCCCCACCTCACACGAGGCTGTGTGCACCAGGGGGCCCACCAGGAGCCCCTCCGGCTTCCCAGGAGGGTCTCAGCTGACCCAAGCCCAAGCCCCCTGCTTCTCCCCTCCCGTGCCACCACAAAGTGCCGAGGAGGTGTAAAACGGCCCCGCTGGGCCCGGCCGAGGGCAGGCAGGAGGATGGGACCCCCCCTCCGAGCACGTCCCTGTCCTCGCCCACCCATCACCTGCTGCGGGCATGGCATTGCCCAGCCTTGCCTGGGTGCCAGGAGCTGCTGGAAATGCCCCGACTGATGCTGCAGCTCGTTAGTTGAGCTGGCTTCGGGCTTGGAAGGGGTCCCCAGAGAGCACCAGCGCCCTGCTCGGGGACCGGCTGCTGGCAGAGCGCCTCGGAGGCAGGGACAGTTGCCTTACCTCCGCTCGAAGGGATTGATCCCCGTGCAGATCCTTTCCCCGGGTTCTTCCCTGTGAAAAGACAACGCAGCGTGGCGCTTCTCCCTCCCCAAACCTCGACCCTGGGGGGCAATTTGGGGCAACACCGCAGCACCTCCGGAGTCAGCCGGGTGGGCAGGAGAGGCGGGCAGGGAGCTGGGGGCTGCCCCGAGCCCCCCGGGCATCCTGGTGGATCTCACCCAGCGGGACAAGGGCCGAGCCCCAGCTCCTTCCCTCTGTGTGCCCAGGAGCAGCCACATCGGTGTCACAACCCCAAACAAATCCTACAGTTTATGTACAGACACCCCGGCTGTTTTCCTGCTGGGGCTTACGTCTAGGATTATTCATTGCAATTCACCCTAGTGATGTTATTTTCCCTTATTTAATTACTTTTTTTTTTCCCCCCCCCACGGTTGTTAAATCATTTTCATTCAGTCCAGGGGAAAAAAAAATAAAACCTGAAGATTTCTTTAGTAAAAAAAAAAAAAATCAAACTCAAATGGTAGCACCAAATTGATTGCAAAGACACGAGGGACAAAGGGAGCCATTTTCCTGGTGTTGAGTCAAAAAAAAAAAAAACACAACTGTTCAGCAGAAATCACCGAGGGGTTGAGGGGGGGAGAGAGAGAGAGAGAGAGACTCAAAAGATTGATCTTCAAGCAATTAGAGAAGGGAATGCAATTAGAAAGGGGGCTGCAGATCTCCTTCGCTGTTTGCCTTTCCCGAACACAAGCACACAACACGCGGATTTGGGCACTTTCAGGCTCAAAGCTCAGAGGGAAAGCCCCCGTGGCCGAGAGGAGGGGAGACGGGTGAGGGCGTCGTGCCGGCAGCTGCACGAAGCTGGGGGGGGGTCCCAAATGGGTCGGGGGTCGCAGGAAGAGGAGGAGCAGGGGGGATGCTGGCGGTGAGGGGCTCGCGGTGGCACCCGGTGCTGCGGAGCCACGAAATGTGCTTGGGGTGAAGGCAGCAGGCATGCGGAGCCGGATCCTCGCTGGCACACCCCGGTGCTGGCCGAGGTGTTCTCGCTGAGGATCTGCTTTGTCTTTCCTTTTGCCTTTTTTATTTTATTTTTTTTAAACGCGATTCCTTAACTCCGGTGATTTTATCTCGTTTTCTTCCTCCTCTTGCTGTAATTATCAGTGTGGAATAAAGACTGCAGACAGACAAACAGCCCCAGCCCCACTTCTTTTTCTTTTTTTTTTTTTTTTTAATCTGTGTTGTAAGTGCTTTTGTAAAAAATAAAAAATAAAAATAATAATAATGTAATGGACTTTTATGATTATTTTTGTTTTTTGTTTTCCATCCTTTGTAATAATTTGTTTGTTTGGGGTCCAGGGGGACATTTTCATGGTTATAATTTGTGTGGGCGGGGTGTTGCATCACCCTTCCTTTTACTTGTACAAAAAACAATAGTGGCTCAGCTGTGGAAAAAAAAAATGTACTTTTTTATAAATAAAGAATTTTAAAAAAAGAAACCCTCTCCTCTTTTTGTGCATCTCTGACCGCGTCGTTCTGCATCCCGTGGCTCGTAGCTGTCAGGAGTGGTGGGGGCAGGAATGGCATCTGCTCCCCAGCATCCCGGGGCTGCTCCCGTGCTCTGCAGCGCTTCGCAGTGGGAATTCCTTGTGGATGAAGGCAGAGGCTTAGGAGAGCTCCGAAACAAGTTTGGAGATCTTGTAAGCCTCCCAAAAACAACACCCGAGAAGGTGGACACGGAACGATGGCCTTTGCCGCTGAAGTGGGTGGTATTATGAGAAATTCTTGGGCAACGGATTCAAAATAAATAAAAGGAGAGGGATTTTTTCCCTGTTTATAGTGTAAAAAATAAAAGTTTTGTGGTTTTTTTTTCCTGTTTACAGTGTAAACAGTGAAATTCCTTGTCAAAGGATGCTGCTGAGGCTGAAACTTAGCTTGAGCTGGAAAAGTGATGAGAAAAGCCAATGGAAGAAAAATCTATCAAAGGCTATTAAACTGGTGACAGTCGCTAGCTTGGGAAGTTGTTAAGCTGCTGCTAGCCCTGGCGGATGGGCGGGCTGTGGCAGAAGTGTCAGAGCACCCTGGGGCTCTCCTGCGCCTCCTCCAGGCACGTGCAACGAGCCGCTGGCAGGGCCAGGACACCAGCCTGGGACATTTGGGCTGAGGTTGTAGGATGCTCCTACAGCACAGCGCTTGGCTACCGTGGTGATCGGGCACCAAAACCGTGCAAAAGCTGTAGGGATGCCCGGGGTCCTTCGGGAGGAAAGATCAGTCAGGTCGCTGGTTTGCCTTTCTCTTTTCGGCCAGCTTCGTCGCCGTGAGCGCACGCTGCAAAGGCAGCCTCGTTCCCAGAGATCAAGGCAGACAGCCCTGCGAGTGCCGGGGTTTTGCAAGGGAGTGAGAGACAAAGGAAGCAAGAGATCAGAGAAAATGCGCACGTTCTTCCTTGCGCTGATACCAGCAGGAGCTTTGCCATGCCTCTGGCCTGGAGAAGGCTCCCTGGGAAAGCATCCTTGTGCCCGACTGCAGCACGTGGCTCGCTGCTGGAGGCACGAACCAAAACCCAGCACTCCCTGCCACTGGGGGAGAGGACAGGGGATCCTGAGCCACGTCTGAGCCTGACCTGGTCTCCTCCAGGAAGGGATGAGCTGGACGGAGAGGGAAGGTTTGGGGTTAGGCACCAAGGAGAGGTTTGGTGCAGCCCGTGGGCTCCCTGTCTGCAGGCACAGCAGCTTGGGTCACTGGTGGATGGATGGATGGATGGATGGATGGATGGATGGATGGATGGATGGATGGATGGATGGACGGACGGACAGACGGATGGGTGGAGGCTCTGTGTGTGCCTGGCAGGCAGCTCCCCGGAGCCCTGCCCTTGAGCATCGCCCCCAAATGTGAAGGGGGAAAAGCCAGGAAGACTTGTCATCAGGCTGTGCCATGGCCGAGGGGGTTGTGACCGCTGTCCAGGCTGGATCTGTGTGTTCCTGTAATTACCGCCCTTGTTTTCCCCTTTCTGCCAGCCCCTCCCAGCAAGGACAGACGTTGGAAGCGTAGCTTTGCTTCAGCTGCAGCCGCTTGGGTCAGGAGCCCCAGGAGGGGAGCATCCCGCAGGGCTGGAGCCCCCGCAGCTGGCCCAGCCCCATCAGCCAAGTCTGGGGTGGGGGTAAAAGGGGAGGAAGGAAAGGAGCACTGGGGAGCTGGGGGTCGAGGATGGTAAAAAGGCTGCCTGTGCCCATGGTCCTGCTGGGATGAGCCCCTGGGAAATGCCGCGCTGATTTCCCAGGCCGTGCCTTACAGTTAAGCGATGATGGATAAAACCCATGGCGGGGGGCCTCTTCTGGGCAGCTCCGGTTGCAGAGCGCTGAGCGCAGCGGGAGCTGACTCCCCTGGAGCACCCCCAGGTCTCGTGTTTCTCTGGAACAAAACAGAACCACGCTGGGGGCAGGAACGCCAGCAATGCGTGCAGCAAAGGTGGCAGCGTGGCTCGGATCTCTTCTCACAGCCACAGCTCTGCAGGCGAGCGCTGCTGGCCACAAAAGCAACTTCAGAGGCCAGTCAATGAGCAGAGCAATGGGGAGGCAGTGGAGGAGTGAGGTCAGGGTGGCGGGAGATGAACGAGGGGATCGCGTTCACCCCAGCTGAGAGCTCCGAGCAAGCAGCAGGAGATGTACCTGCCTGGAGCTGGTTGTGCACGGGGTGCAGGGCACAAATATCCATGATGAAGGTACAGAGCCAGGCTCCCTGTTGGTGTAAGCACACCCAACTTTTCTGACGACGACGGAGTTATGCTCATTTCCACCCACGCAGATTAACGTAGCCTAAGCAGGATTTGTAGCGAGTGAGAGTGAGACACAGCCCCGCGTAATCAGGGAACCACCAGGCAACCTCCCCGACACCCCTGGGCACCGGCACCTGGGAGTGTCCCTTCTTGCTGGGACTGAAGCCTTGCACACCGCTTACAACCAGGTGGATCTCCCAGGGATCCGCTTCTGTGGCTGCAAGGGCCAGAGGTTCCCAATTCCCCGTGAGGTGAGAGGTTCAAGGCAGAGCACCCAAGGTCACACAACCCTCCGAGTCCCCTACAGCTGGTGCCCAAAAAGTCGAACCGAGAGAACCTCGCTGCTTCAGAGCAGAGCTGGGTGAATTACTTGTAGTAACAAATATGTCTGATTAATTTTTTTTTCACCGTGTTTTCAGATTATTTGCGAACTTGAGTTTGATTTGTATGAACGTATTTGTTGGAGGAAATTGCTTTATGCAAATGTATTCCAGCTGGGGGACCTGTGACACCGAGAAGTGCTGTTGAGCCTCAGATGCCCTCCGTGGTGCCTGGCAGAAGGCGAAGAGGGGCTGGCTCACTCCTCCTCTGAACAAGGCATTTCACAGCCTTCCCGGACGTGTTTGGATGCAGGCTCCCTCTTATATAGTGTTTGCAGAACAAGGATCAGCCTGTAAAATATCAACGGGTGTTGCACTCCTAAAATTTTACACACTAGCTCGCAGAAAGAAGAGAACCAGGCGTGGCTGCGCAAGCAAAGCAGGGGCACTGCATTGTGAATGTGTACGTGATTTAAATGTGCATGGAAAAGGTTGCATCGGCCCCAGGGGGGACTGAAAGGTCCTAATTTAGGGATACTGGTCTTCCCCTTTGCAGAAAACCCTGCCCTGTGGCTTGCTGGGGGGGCTCAGGAGGAGCAATTCTGTGCTGGCGAAATCCCTGGAAATGAACATGGACCAAATCCTAGTGGATTGAGGGCAGGACCCCCTGAGCATCTGGGAGGGTAAAGGCTTTCTCTTGATCATTCACGCATGTTCACCAAGCCTTTTTCTAGCCTAGCACCTGAGTGCTGGCTACATCTGGGGCTATGCAAAGCAGATTTTTTCTCCATCCATCGCGAGCCCCACGGAGAGAGGTGCCTGAACGTTTCTATTTCTCCCTTATCTCTCGGCTCCTCTCAAACTCCTGCCAGCCTGTTTATCTCACAGTTTTGAAAAGAAAATTGCCAACTTCACACCTGTCAGGTTTAACTGATTGCCTGTCGCTTGGAGGGAGGGAGCCCATCTGTATGGCCCTGGCCTCACAGGCTCGGCTCGCCAGGGGAAACATCTCCATCCCTCGAGGAACAAAATGCTTCATTTCCCATCTCCCGGCCTCATTTCATTGTCCTGCTGTAGCTCCCAGCCCTTTCAATTACCGCTTTACAACAATAATGAGCAGGAGCTTTCCGCTGGCACGCAGCTTTGTCCACCCGAGGAGCTGGAACACATCCTGCGAGGTCCGCGATCTCCCCACTGTGCAAAAAGTGCCCTTGCCCGGCGGCGATGCGGAGAAGTGATATGATTTCGGCAAAAGTGTGGAGGGAACCAGGGACAAGGCTCGGGGAGGAGCTCAGAAGGGCTAAATCCTTACCTTCTGCCCGTCGGATCTACACAAATACACATTATTGCCATCCCCAGCAGGTGCCTTGCCATGGGTCTGGTGCATCTCCCTTCCCTTTTCCACTCCAGAACGGAGGAGATTTAATCCCGGCTGCGCCTCCCTAGCAGCTTAGCCAAGGAGGAGGTGGGAGAAGGAGCAGGGAGCAGGGGCACCCGGCCCAGCTGCTGCCAGCTGTGCGAGGGCCCCGGCTGCTGGATGAATGCTGCAGCTGTCTGGGATTACCGATGGATGCCGGAGTGGGAATGCCGAGTCTGAACGGCTCGAGTAAACACCGCCGAGCAGTCCAGAAATAATGGCATGGGGGCTTTATAATAGGAAGGAATCATAATTAAATAGAAATTAGTTACTTAAATGGTCACTTCCTGGGGTTTCGTTGATGTCCGATTAACTTTTTTAATTTGCATAAGCAATAAATGTTTAATTATGTTATTAATATATTTGAGTTGAGGAGCTTATGGGGTTTTATAATTGGCATTTAACTAGATAGTTCCAGCATATTAACTGATGTTTTATAGCTCCACGCGAGGTTTCCCAATTATAACTGACCTAAAAATTTGCTTGGAGGACCTGCCTTGCAAGTGTTACCTGAGCAACAGGAGAGGAGCAGGCACGGAGCAGCTCTGCACCCTCCGCGACAGCCTCAGGACCCCTCTCCCCTCCCCAGGATGGTTTTTCCTTGAGGCTCGCCACCTTCCGTGTGTCGGAGAGGAGGTCACATCCTCGCTCTCAGCATTCAGCTGACTGCCGAGCCGAAAAGGCTGACACACGGCAAGGGATTAGGGTGGGGAGAAGGAGATTTTGGGATGGGGAAGGCTCGTCGGGTGGTTACGGCGTGACCCTGGGGCTGTGCTCTGGCAGCCCCTGGGGCTCTGTGTGCAGCTCCCAGCCCTCGCCCGCTGCCTGCTGCACGTTGCCACCAGTTTATT
Organism: Anser cygnoides; assembly: GCF_040182565.1. NCBI lineage: Eukaryota > Metazoa > Chordata > Aves > Anseriformes > Anatidae > Anser > Anser cygnoides. The sequence continues at coordinate 4,650,213 of NC_089893.1, read as the reverse complement.
TCTTGCAGGGAGGTGTTAAGGAACACCCCTTAAGGTCTATTCGTAGTAGACTTATAGGGAAGCTAGACTCAATTATTTTCTCATTTCTTCTCTTCTGTGTGCTCTTCCTTTTAAAAATAAGCATAAGGATGCAGATGCAGGGTACTGTAGCTGTACAATTATAATTGTGATTGTATTACAGCATCCTGCATCCATTACGGCCTTCATGTACCAACCTCTGCCTCACCCAGGACTGCTGAGGCACCCAGGTGGCGATTATCTGCCCACACCTGCTGAAAGCACCGAGCTGGATCAGGCCCACCACTCCTCCCCGCATTACCCCGGGCAGAAACGTGTCCATCGACGGCGATTCCCTCCTGGCAGCTCCTCCTGAGACCTGTCAGTTAGTCACTCTTAATCTGTTTTCTGTTCCATCTCTATGCTTACTTTGATGAGATGACTGGTTTAGTGGGCAAAAAAATGACATTGTGGTTGACTGACAAGACCTGTTTCCATGAACCGTGTAGACTGGCATTGATTATATTCCTGCCTTTTAATACTTTATTAACTGGAGCCCGTGTTAGCTTTTTCTTTGATGCCAGCAAATCAGCCTACAGGTCTCAGGTCGTTCTCTGTGCCCTCTTCCAGTCTGCCAGAATTAACCTTCTAGAATTTAACTGGTCCAATGTATTTAAAAACAGAACGAACTAACAGAGGTGAGATAGGGGGCTCTTTGGCTAAGTTTCCAACATATTTGCTTATAATAAGTGGAGTATCCTAAGAGATGCTGTCCAACAATTGCTTGGTTCTGCCATCTCCTAACATGCAGAAATTGTTTTGTCATCTCAAAAGCCACGAACAAATTTCTGTTTCTCTCCCGAGACAGATCACGAACAGTTATTCAAATCTTCTGCCTTTTCTGAATGATCACTGCCCTCTTGACCATCTCCATCTGGTAAAGTGCCTATATAGCATTGCAAACTTTTTTTCCCCCTGTTGCATTCCCCAGGGTGACTTTAGCTTTTGTATCAACAGCTTCACAGCTTCTCGTTCGTACTCACTGGTCTCTCTTTTTCCAGCTTTTCTGTTTGATCTGCATTGGAGGTGGGGGCAGCTCCCCATGTGGAAGCTAACACATACCCAGCTGGATAAGGTTACGTGAATAAATATTGGTGGTTGCACACTAAGGCAGAGGCTGTCCTGCAGGGCTTGTGAGATGTCTGGGAAGTTGGGAGGCAACCTTTGTTAGGAGCCTTTTCCTTCCCGTGAGCAGGAGACAGAAGAGCAAGAAAAGGGCCAGGAAAACAATGCCTGGGCTGCCTTTTGTGAGAGCTGTGGCCCTGTTCCTCTTTCCCATTTGCACAACTCTTTGCTTTTGGCCTTGTGACAGAGAAGCAGAGCAGTTCCCCCTCGTGTCACGCACACCTTGTGCCCGCACCCAGCCCCAAGCAGCCTCGAGCTGATGCCAGCAGGGAGCTGAGCTCATCCCTTGGGGACATCCAGGATGCAGCAGTCCTGGGGTGCAAGCACCCTGCGGGCAAAACCAGGTAAAAGTGGCCCAGGACCTGTGGCCGAGCAGAGTGAGATGTTCTCAGGAGCGATGCTGAAGATTGCTGAGCAAATTAACTCTATTAACACAGAGCCCGAGCTGCAGTCCCTGTGCCGTCTATCGGACACAATTCATCTGGTGGCTGCTTGTAATAACATGACCTTAATGGGCTCATCAAGGAAGCGAGGCTGTATCTCTGGCTAAACATGGACTTGAGACCTGCTGCTCTCTGGGCAGCTAGAGTTAGCTGCCGAATCAAGGGAGACACACTGTGGTGTAAGGGGGATTGGGATCCGGCCCCTTCCTTCCTCCAGGAGAGGCAATTTCAAGTGTCATCACCTCCTCGAGACTGTACAGCAGAAGAAATAAATTACAAAAGGGATTTGATTGTTCATTACTCTTCTGAGCTGCAAGGAAATGAAGCAGAACTAAAATTAAGGGTTGGGAGGCAGAGGAAACATCAGATAACCCGGGGCTCATCAGCCCCCAGACCGGGCTGGGCACTCTCTGTGTAACTGCACCGAGACGCAATGCCCTGGGGAGCCGGGCGGTCTCTGGTGTTGGCTGCAGAGAGGGCAGAGTTGGAGACAGCAGAAACAAGGTCCCCCTCTTTGCTAGAGCCACCAAGCGCCACGGAGAGAGAGGGACATCACAGAGTCTGGAGGTAACACGGGCAGATCCTGGCTGGGATGCGGCATGTGTGTGCAGAGGGGCGCTGCCACTGCTGCAAGTAAGCGGCTGCTGTCGCATCCTCTGGACTCGTGGCTCTTCCTGCTGAGCTCTGTCCTTCCACAAAGCGAAGAGCTTCCTTCCTGAGCTGTCAGAGCGCGTTTCCAGGTGCTGTTTGACAGCTGCCACGCTTTGCTCCAGAAGCAGGAGAAAAGCCAGCGCAGTGAGAGGAACCTGCGGGGCGTCTCCCACCACAACTCGCCCCACCTCTGCTGGATCCCATGGGGTTAACGGGCTGCTCCTCCTGCTCTAATCCAACATCCTCCCCATTAGTGGCTAGGAGGAGGCTCGGGAGGCATGCGAGGGAAGGTCAGCAGGGGTTAAAGCCGCATTCCAGACGTGCTTTTGCTGCCAGCAGCTACTTAACCAGGGGTGGCTCTGCGCTTCCCATGCGGGAGAGGAAAGGGAGGGAGCTGGTGGTTATGGGACAGGGCTGAGCTGCCCCCACCCGTGGTGAATGGCAAAGAGATTGCCTGTGCAGGAATGTGTGTGAAATCCCTGATAAAACCCAGCTCGTCCATGTGTCTGCTTGCAGCTGGGCACGCAGCTCAAAGCGGCACCCCGCAGAGGGCTGGCTCGGCCGCCGCTCTGCCAGGGTCTTCCCCAAACCACATCTGAGATGGACGAGTGGTTTGCAGAGGTTTTAATTACTGGTCGGGCTAGTAAAAATTACAGAGGGGAACAAAACGGGCAGGGATCTCAAAGGGATGTCACGATTAGTGCCCAGACAGCGGGGTACCCGTGTCCCTGCATGCTCTCAGGAGACCCAGCCCCTCGGTTCCCAGCAGAGCAATTGGAGGGGGATGCACCAGGTCACTCGCGGAGGGGTCTGGGTGCACCTCCAGGTCCTCAGGGGATATAAAACCACAAAAATCTTCTCCTGTGGCCGGAGAGGTCCTGGGCCCCTTCTGTGGTTGGTTGAGTCTCTGGGGAGGGCTGCTGGATCCGCTCTGCTCTTGCTATGCCTTTGTCACCAGGCGAAGCCGTGAGACTCTTCCTGCTCCGAAATCCCTGCCAGCAACCTTAGCTAACCAAACTGCTCCTCTTTTCCCCAGGCTGAGGTCTGCCTCCCCCAGTTTCTCCCAGCTTAGGTCACCAGATGAGCACCCGGTAACAGAGCTGCTTCTGGATCCTGCAGGAATTAAGAGGCACTGCAATCCCCAAACTGCATGCCAAGCATTGATGTGTGCTCGCCGCCCTGCACTTCACTGTGAGATGTTTTCTCAGCCATTCCTTGCAGCCTGGCCACCTCCACCTGCACCTGGGCGAGGGTCTGGGATGGAGCAGGGTCTGAGCAGGGCTTTGGTGCAAGGGTCTCGAGGTGGCACGTTCCTCTTCTCTGCTCTGCTTGTGGCCATTCAGCAGCAAAAGGGGCACCAAGATTCTGGGCTCAGCTCTGAGCAGTCAGAGGAAATGATGCTGCTGCTGGACAGGAGACTCCAGCCTCACACCCCAATGCTCCTGTGCCACTGGCCCAGCTTTCCAAGCAGTCTTCCCCTCCTTAATCCCTTTTATCCTCTGGACACTTAGCTGTCCCTGCAAGGGCTTCACTTAAGATACACAGTGAGCGGGGCTGCCCCTGAGAAACCCACCTCCCTCATACTTAAAATCCCTTTAAAATCTCCAGGGACTGCTGCTTATCCCACCCTTTGGCCACCAGCTCTGTGCTCACCTCCCCTGGGAGCAGACTTTCTTGAACCCATTGCAGACACGAGGTGCCACGAGGCTCCCAACCAGCTTGTGCCCGGGGGTGTGCGCGCTATTGCAGCGTGTCTCAAATTAGACAATCCTGCTCGTCTTTAAAACCTAACCGGGGATGTATTTGCTCTGCCAAGCTTTTCAGCTCGGTTTAATTTAGCTCTGCAAACTCGCTGTGTCTCAGGCTCCCTGGAATGTGTCAGGTGGGGTGCATTATAAATATGCATCGTCTGATCTCATCGTGTTACTCGGAGGTTCAGCGGGCAGGAGGAGTCCAGCAAAAGGGCTAACCCCTTCCACTGGATCAGGACGGCAATCCAGGTCACAGACAGGCTTACTGGGAGCTGGCGCTGTACTGGGACAGCCTGCTTTAGCCACACGGGCTCTATGTGCCCGAACAGGGGTGCAATTTAGTGCCGAGGCTGCTTTAACTCTAGCAAGGCTGGCAGCTTTGAAGCTCTGCTAGCTGCCAGCCTAATGAAAGGAGAAGAATCACGACTCCTTCCCATTGATTTGCAATGTGTCTGCGAGCAAAGCTGCACGTTGCTGAGTGCCTTGGCTAGCCAGCCATGAAATAGACGGGGATTTGTTTTGTGTGGGGAGGGGATAAGCAGAAACGGAACCCTTCTTCGCAGCTGGTTACAGATGCGGGCAGACCTTTCGGCAAATGTTTTATTAGAAGTGCTGGGCGTCGTTATGCTGCTTCTCTGTGAAGCACTGAAGGATCAGGCTGAAGTTAGAAGCAGGCAAAAGCAGACGAGTGTGAGCTGCAGTGAGCTGGGGCTGGGGACAGACCCAGCCTCAGATTTCCTGGGGGATGCAGGCTGAGCACCAGCAGCTCGATGGGGCTCGGGCTCTCTCTGAGCTGGCCCCACGGGAGATGGCCAGGACAGAATTCTCATAAATGAAGCCTTCCCTTCCTGCCCAGCAGCACCTCCGTCCCACCCCGTTCATGCCAGCAGGGCATGCAGGACCCACTCTGTGCTGCTGGAGCACCCCTGTGCACGTGCTGTGCGCAGCTTTACAAGTCAGCCCCAGGGCAGCACAGACCCTCGGTGGGGATGCGCTGGGTCCTGCTCTCAGGATCCCAAGGCCATCCAGGTGCTTCACGACGCGAACATCCCAGCCACAGAAGCAGCTTTAAGAGGAGACTACCCCCAAAAGCGTGGCAGACGCTGTCTCTCCTTTCTGCTCCTCCCGTGAAGCCCTGCACATCGCTCCCCCCGCGCCGAGAGCATGTGAGTCATTTCCTCTGCTCCGGCATGCCCTCCTCTGGAAGCTTTCCAGTTCACCCGTCTTCGCCTCACTTCGAGTTCCCTTTGGGAACATCTCCCTCTCTCCTGCGAGCTGGTTCTCCAAAGCCTTCATTGTTCCCCTGTCTTTATTTACTGGTGCGCTCTGCAGCTGCACTATTTCACCCCGCGGGCACGGCGCGTGTGGACAGCTCCGTCCCTTTGTCTCGCTGGTTTGAAATGCTACCACGGCTGTTTGCAGGGCCCGGGCAGTAAATCACAGCCACGGCTCCATCCCAGCAAGTGGAGCCATCAGCCCTGAGGTTGTTTGGACAAGGGGGGGTTCACAGCCAGAGCTAGGAAGCTCTGCATGGGCTGCGCGCTGCGATTGTGCCTGGTGCGGCTCTCCTGTTGGTGGGCTTCCTTCATTTGTTTGGGAGATGGGGACAGCCAGCACCTTTGGGCTGCTGGATGTGATTTAACTGAGGATCCGCGCTGGTGGATTACAGTGGCAGCATCTCAGGAAAATGGTTCAATCGGTCTTCTTGCTAGAAAGATCCTCATCTATCGCTGGTTCCTCTTGGAAACCCAGACACGCTACCAGGTGGCTGGAAGGAGGCTTTATGGACAGATAACCGCATTTCTTCCTTTCCTGTGTCTGCTTCCATCTCCAGAAGAGCCGTGGGAGAACAAAGCAACGAACCAAACTGCTCCGAAGGAGGCTGGGGGCGGGGTGTCCTTGTTTTCTCCTTAATTGTAATACTTTGAATTAATTCAGTTTCCAGCAGGAACAAGGAGTTCCCAGCAGCCCTCAGACATCCAGATAAGGCTGAGCTGTTCATTCAGCCCCTTTGGGTTCTCTGGTACCTGCCTCCCTGCCAAGTGCCTCACACAAACTTTTTGGAGAGTTTTAAATTATTTGAGCGTGACACAGAGCAAGGGGTTTTGCATTCTTAATTGGCAAAGCCTTTTCCCACTCCACTCTGGAGGCCCTTGAGCTGTCCTGCCAATTTATTCTGATCCCGATTCTCGAGCCTTGCAAACATCTTCCCGGGGCTGCCCAAAAGCCCTGTCAGCGTAACCGAATCCTCATCCACTGCTTTGTACAATCTGCTCTTGTGGTTTCCCCTGACGGACCCCAGCAGCCTTCCCGCAGCCCCCTGCCCTCCAGGACAGCAGGGTCTGGCAGGAGGTGGCCAGAGGCACCCGGGGAAGCAGCCCTCCAAAATGTACCAGCTGCAGCCCTGCCCCAGGAAGGGGAGAGTGAGGAAATAAACAGCTGGGGATGCACATGAGAGAAGAATTAAAAAAAAAAAAAAAAGGGGGGGGGAAGAGAAAGCAGAAGGGAAGGTCTCTCTCTGCCTCTTTCTCCTTTCCTCCTAGCTGGAGTCCTGCAGAGATGAGCCCAGCACTTCTGCAGGCTGGCTCAGCCCTGGGGGAGAAGACCTGCACGTGCAGGGGCAGGACTTGTGGCAGGATTTTGTCATAGCTCAGCCATCTCTCTGGAAGAGCTGCATTGCTGTGCAGCCTTGTCTTAGGCAGCTGGAGTGGGTACCAACAGCAGGATGCTCACACCACAGCCGTGAGAGCTTGGCAAGAAGGAAGCACTGTGATAGACCCCCCAAAACACCTGCATTTCTCCTTGTGCTCCCCCATTTTTCCCTCTCCTCATCCCCTTACTCTTTACCCAGTGTCCTATGTTTACATCTGCAACCTGTTGGCTGCATTTCCATTTCTCCAAATCTCCGTGCCCCCTTTCTGCTGTTGCACAGCCCCGTTCCAGCTCCTGCAGACTCGTTTCAGCTTTATTCATCTGCTTCCCCATCCCTCCTTCTCCTCCCGCCCCCGTCCCCAACTCACACACACATACCTGCTGATTTACAGCGAGAGCGGGAGGCTGATGGTCCCTGCTCGTTACCTGCCAGCCAGAGAGCCATTAGGGGCTGATCCATCATGGAAATGCCCCAGCCAAAGTGACTGGGAGATTCTTCACCGTCACCATCCCTGCCACAATCTCAAATGCCGTCCGGGGGCTTGGATTGCGACGTGTCAGCTGTCTGCCCGAGCACTGCTGTAAGCAAGCTGTCTCAAGGCAGAAATATTATTTACTAGATAATGTGGAGAAGGGAAGAGAGAGAAAAGTGGCTGCCGGTGCCGAGGACGCTGGGGAGTGGAACCTTGCGTCTTGATGACTCCGGCATCCTGCCACTTGAAGACATCCAGCTCAGAGCTCTTAATTGGGGAGCGGGGGTGTGGGAAGGCAGGGAGGGGGCTGCCGGCTGCTGCAGGCTCTGGGGCGTCCTTGTGAAGCAAGGGAAAAGCAGGTTTGCATGGAAGTCATCAGGAAATGGGTGCGGGATCAGTGTCAAGGCGGTTCTCAGGGCAAATTCCTCATCGGTTGCAGTGTCTTGGTGTGGTGTTGGAAATTCCCGTGTTTGGCACTGGTACAGTAAATGCTCCGGGTCTCTGGGCTGCAATTTGCTGGAGAGGGGATTTCCCTGGGAAAAGCTCATATACCTCAGTTCGCTCCTGGATGACAGCAGGGAAGATGGATGAGGAAGGCTGGCGGTGAGGTGGGCGTTGGGAACAGGGCTGCTGGCAAAGGGTCAGCACAGCCGGCTCTGCACCAGGCTGGTGGGGGCACGATGGGTCCAGCCTCAGGGCTGGGCAAAGGCTGAGCCCCTGCCTGGGGGGGAAAGTCCTGTATAAGTGGTTCTCGATGGTTTGGGAATGCGTGCTTATACATTTTATAGCTGTGCAGATTGGGCATCACTTTGAGACCTTGGGGGTGGGCAACATAGTGGAGACACCGGCCACCCACCACTGACAACCAAAGCCATAAATGTTGCAGAGTGCAGTCCATATAGTCCAATATCTACTCTCTGAGAGCAGCCAGCAGCCAGGGCAGCAAGAAAAGTACAAAAACTTGGTGTGACAGACAAGTTCTACAAAGCACTCTTTTCCTTCTTCCCTGTCTTGCTCCCTTCCCCTGGATTTCTCTTCCTTCTCCTCCTCCTCCTTCTTCCTCCTCCATTCCAATTATCTCCTTCTTTCATCACTGCCAGCGCTCTAAGTACAAAGTACCAATTAGCTAGTTTTCAAGTTTAATTAGGTTGGAAGGTAGAGCAAATTAAATCCTTTTATCGTACGTTTCAAAGCGGTTTCCCATCAGGCCCGTGGGATTGGCTTCCTTTGAATGAGGTCCACGGTAGTCACCGAGGAGCCGGCCCATGCCACAGAGCGATGGGCCAGACAGGAGACGGAGCATGAGATGTGATCCCTCTCTCCCTCATCCCCAAATCCTACACTCAGGACACCTGTTTTGTGAGGTTTAGGGGTGCCGAGCTCTGATGCACATCCCTCTGCTCCACCTCAATAAATTGAGCATTGGTCCTCAGCTGTTCTAAGCTCCACATGAAAAGCAAAGCTCTTCTTCGTCTCAGCAGTGCCAGGAACTCAGTGAAGAGGCTGTGACCAAGTCCTGCAGAACACTTTTGAGATAATTAAATAATATCGAGTGGCAGGTCCGCATGAGTCCCACAGGGGTGAATGACATGGGAGGCTGCTTTGGGGCACCTTTATTCCCTGACCCTTCATTCTTCCAGGACAGAACAAGGGTGCCTCCAGGAATAACCACCCAATTTAAGGGGAAATAGCAGAATTAGGAAGCTGTTAGCCCTAGGAGGCACGGTGGGCTGTGAACACAACCCCATCATGTGGTCAGGGGCTCTAACCCTCTGCCCTGTGCTTCCCTGTGTCTTGCAGACAAGCCGCTACCTCAGGGCGCCCCGGGAGGCATCATTGGGATCATGGGAGGCGTCATCGCCGCGGTGCTCATCATCGGCGTGGCTGTCACGGTGTTTGTCGTCTACAGGAGGCAACAGAAGAACCGCACGGAGGCGGACCACGACCTGTGAGTAGTGCTGTGCTGCCTGCGGGTGCTGCGGGATGGGGCAGCAGACACGGAGCACTGCCGGCCCTTTCCCTGCCTGCACACAAGAAAATCCAGGAGGCAAACATTTCTCCTGGATTTGCCACGCTGTGGCGTGGAGCTCAGCACCAAGTGTGCAGCACGGACAGAGCCCTCTGCAGAGATGTTCTCCCTGTCCTCTCCCTGCACAGCTCTGCCTCGTCGCTGCCGTGCCACCGCAGCACCCCCTCCCTTCCCACCTTGCAGCGAGGCACTGAGAGCCCGAAGGCCACAAGTTGCTTTCATCTTCCACACTCCCCACCGCACTGTTTTTTACATGTGGCCACATTTTGTGCTCCATTTAATCCCATTTGAGAGAGGGCAGCGGAGGATAGCGAGGGAGGGAGGGAAGGGAACCGCGGAAAGCGGGAGGAGAGACAGAAAGGCACACGAACAAAAAAAAAAATAGCACCACAAGGTGAAATTGCATCAACAGCATCAGCCCCATGACAGAGACGCATTCAGACAATCCACTTCCCACAATGGCCCTCCAGGAAGGAACAGGGAACAGCCACTTTAGCTGAGAATAGAAACACAACGGTGCCCTGGACTGCAGAGGTGCTGCCTCTATCGTGGGGTCTGTTCCAAAGCCTCAGAAAGTTAATAGCCTTTCTTTTCTTTAGAGCCATAAAGCCCATGTTTTGCAGAGCCTCTGGGACCCATTTTGCACTTTCTCTCACCCATAAATTCGGGTCCCATGCTGCAAGCCGTTAGGCTGCCCAGGAAAGCCGCCCCCCCCTATCAGAAGATCTGGTGAATTTTGGAGAGGGGGAGCCGGCTAATTAGTGGATCGGAGTTTTAATAAGTTTTGTAACAGGATTAGACACATCTGCGCGCACGAACAGAATGCAGAGAGACAGGCTCTGGGCTGGGATTACAACGGCTGCCAAGCCCTGTGCCCTGGGACAGAAGCTGATCCCCTGATCGGGGGGTCAGGGACAAAACCACTATGTGGCACGGAGGAGAAAGATTCAATCCCCTAATGGAAAGCCTGGGGCAGGGGCTAGGGCTCCAGAGCAGCTCCTGAGCTTGCCCTGGGTGTGATACTACCTCCTGCTAATTACCCGTTACCACTGCTGGGTGCTCTGTGGTGCCCCAGGAGAGGAGCCAATGATTGCATTGGCAGTTTGGTGACAAACACGATCAGACCCTTAGTGCACGCAGGCACCAGCCTGTCCCAGCATATGAGACCCCTTTCTCCTGCCCTCTAACCAGCAGCCGCTTCTTTACCTGCAGAATTGACTTGCCTCCGTCCCACAAGCCTGCCCCTCCGCCGAAGAGGAAACAGGAGCTGAAAAGCCACCTGACTGCAGAAGACATCCAGGTACGGCTCCCCAGCCTCGCAGCGAGCCCCTTCCCCCGACAAGGAAAACTTGAGCCCAAAGTGCCTAAATTTTGGGGCATGGGGTCTGCAAGAGCAAAGGAGCCCAAGGCCTGAGTATGAGGGGCAGCAGGGAAGGACTTGTCTGCCCACAATCCCCAAAAACTGGCACTAATTGAAAGCTGTAATTTGGATCCTGTTTACTCCCTTCAGGAGGGATTGAATTCTGAACAAGCTGGTGTTCAGACGGGCTCTTAGGTGTGAGGGCTTTTGAGCATCCTCACTTTTTTGTATGGCACGAGTGGTCGTGATGAGAAGAGGAATGTGAGAATGAAATAAAGAGAACAGGAGGCAAATAATATGGCCAGGGAGAAGGTGAGAGGCACTGCCCTTCACGGCAGCACCTTGTGGTGTCCCAGGCTGTGGCAGGATTGTCCTTACTCCCCTCACTCCTCTTCTCCCTCCTGTTACAGGTTGTTCACCTGGACAACATGAAGCACGAGGAGGAAATCCAGAAGCTCCCTCTGCAGCCTCAGTACTACGACATGGCAGCCAGCGAGCCCTCTCCCTACACCGACAAGCTGGTAAGGAGACGGGGTGCTGAGAGTGCTGCTGTCCTCATCCTCGCTGCTCTCCCCCAGGATCCCTCACCCCACGAAACCAAAGACCCCAAAAGCCAGCTGGTGCACCGTCAGCCTTCAGAGGCCAGGAGCACCCCAACCCAGAGGGAGGCAACCCCCACACCCAGAGCACAGACTGGTCGCCCTGCTTCAGCACCTGCCCCTTGGCTTCCATAGGTCCTCCAGCTGGGGCTTTAGGGGTCACTCCCCCCTGAAACACCCTGCTTCTTCCAAATCTCCATCAGAGGACCTCCTCTGTAGCTACCTATGAGAGTTAAACCCCTTGTCCCACCCCGGTCACCTCCTGCAGCCGAGCCCCGCGAGTGCCTGCAGCTGAAAGCAGCAGCTCCTCAAAGCAATTATCTGCCGGGCAGAGCGTGCCAGTGTTTGACTCAATCGACAAGTTCTTTAAACCCCCTTGTTTTGTGTGGATTTGTTCAGCCTCACAGAGAGAGGGATGCTAATGTGAGGCAGCAGCAGCAGGGAGATTAAGGGTCAGGGAGAGCTGCTAGCAGCCGCACGGGAAGGGCTGCTCGTCCAGGAGGGAGGCTGCTGGAGAAAAGGTTGGGTACAGAAGGGCAAAGACATAGGAAACAGAGCACAGGTAGCTCTGGAGTCCTTCCCTGAGGAGGAAACCGAAAACTTTCCTCCCACCAGGCCTGGGACAATGAGGGAGGGCTCAGGGTGCTGCGCATGAGCCGGGTGCAGTGTGAGCCCGTTTGTTTGAGGGGGCAGCAGAAATACCAGCCAATACTGAGTAATATTTTATGAACGCAGCTAATTATTCCCTTCCCTCCAGCTCATCCCGGAATGACCCCTCAATGCGCATTCCTGTGCAGATAATGGAAGGATGGGGCCCAGTGACCTTTCGCTAGCAGAAGTCTGCAGCAAGGCAGGCGCCGAGGGCTCAGTGATAAAAGGGCTCAGACACGGCTCTGTGCCGATGTGATCCTATTTACTTCATCCTAGCTGGAAGTGGCTGGTGTCCCCAAAGAAAAACTTCCCCTTGGAGCCCTCCCGCGGTCCCGGGGCTGGTTTCCAGCCCTTTCCAACCCTTGCTGAGTGGCAGATGAGGTTTAAATGAAGCAGGGCACTAAAGCCAGACGGGCTGCTCTGTGGAGAGCATCTGAGAGCTGAATTTCAGGCAAGCAGGAGGATGGAGGAGCTCATTTCGGGAAATAACGAGCAGTCAGTTAATTAAGTGGCAGAGTTAGTGATGTGAGATGTGGCCTGATGGGTAGCTGCTCAGTAACCATGGGAACAGAGTTTGCTGCTCTCAATCCTGGTCTGAGAAGATGCATCTCCACATCCCGTGCTTGGCACTCGCTGCTCCTTCGCCATGCTTCGAGCCAAGCAATGATGAGCTGCGCAGCCCTGGCTTCCTCTGGCCCATGATAAAAGTCCCTCTGCGCTGGGGATGCAAGGTCCGGGTGTCTCGGCCATTGCTGCTGCAGCTGTGACCGCTCTTGGCACCGGTCTGGCACAGCTGTGGGTTGGACGTGTCCCCTGTCCGCTGGTCAGCTTGGCTGCTGGCCGTGCTGGTGCCCTCGGGCTCCCATCACACGTGCGCACTGTGCTGTGGCTTCGTGCCGTGGGAACGAGACAAAGCTTGCTCCTGCTTCTTGCTAAATCGCCGTATCCTTTGGGCAGGCAGCAGGCTGCGCGGGTTCGTGGCTGGCAAGGGGAAGGAGGGTGTCCCTTTGCTCCCAACGAGGGCTGGATGTGCTGGATCCTGCTCAGATAACGCAGCCAAGGCCAGGTTTGCAGCACATTCCCCAGCCATGCCTTGCAGAAGAGCCAGCTCCTGCCCCTCTCCCTGCAGGACCACTCACAGGCATCCCATTTCCCTTTTTGAAGGGAAGTGATTCTGCAGGAAAACAGGACGGACACATTTGGCTTTGAATGAATTGGGGGAACCTCATCATTTGGGATAAACTGGCTTCATCGCCAGGCTGCGTGAGAGCCAGTGCCTGGCGTCAACAACTTCATGGCACGAGAATGGGAGTCAGGAAATGATTAGATATGGCAAAGAGTGAGGGTGGGGGGTGTGGGAGAGGTGCCAGGAGGAGAGAACATTGGAGAGGCGGGGGGGGAGCAGCCCCGCGAGCAGGGACATGCCAGCAGGGAAAGGCTGGGGCAAGTCTGCAGGGACAGGGGATCTGAAGGTTCGGAGGCTACAAGTGAGTACGGATGCTTGGGTGTCACAAGCTGTGGGAAAGATGCCATGAACACAAAGCCGAGGGCACAGACACTCAAGGACAGTGCAGTGGAAAATTAAGGGTACCGAAGTGTGCAAGAGGTGGTGGTGTTGCCTGCAGCACTTGTCTCCGAGCACTCGTGGGGCAAAAGCTTCGGTTGATGTGAGGGCAACCAAGCAGGAGTGAATGGGATGGAAGTGTGTGCTTCAGGTGACACCTACAAGCAGTATGCGTGTCTGTGAGTGGTGGTGGCCGTGCACATCAGTGTGAACAGCAAGGTGGGCGTGCAAAAGCAAGGTGGGCGTGCCCTGCGTGCCCAGCAGTGTCTGTGCCATGCAAATGCTGCGTGCTTGGCAGCAAGGAGGAGCGTGAGGGGTGGAAGCACGAGCGCATGTGGGAGCTGTGGTGTGATTAGTGTAAGTGTCAGCGATACCCATTTGCGGAGCAGAAAGGAAAGTTTCATTGCTGCAGACAGCAAAATAATTCCTCTCAGTTTACAGGGCAATTACCAGGGTGCCGATGCTGAAGATTTACACAGAGCGCTTGCATGTAGCAGTGCTAGACCTTGTATACAAGTCACATTATTGATATTGTAATAAATTTTGCTCCAAACAAGCAGCAGGGAGCAGGAGCAAGCCCAGGAGTGGCAGAGAGCAGGAGAACTCCACAGAGAAATCACCGCCGGAGGAAGGCAGCACTAGTTTGGAGAAGGAGAAGATCAAGGCTTGGTTTGCCCACTTCTGAGACTGGAGAGGGTGCTGAGACACAAAGACCAAGGGGACAGTTCTGCAGGGCATAGATTTAGGCTTGAGACCAGAGTTGGCACTACTAATCCTCTTCAACGTCCACGGACAGTTAATCTGCAATGGCCAGAGCTGATCATCCCCAAACAGCCCCTTCCAGCAACGGGCATTAAGCCACATCATTACAGGGCCACAAACTCCTGAGAATGGCTCTGCCACAGCTGCTGCGTGGCTGAGGACAGCTCCAAACCAAAGGAAGAGAAACATTTTCAGACTAAACACCTTTTGCATGCTTTCTGTGCAATGTGGCCATTTTGGAAAAAGGATGGGGAAATGGGAAAGCTGTTTCATTTGGAAGAGCAAGCTCTCTCCTCTCAGAGAGGCTCAGCAGATGTTCGGTGGATGCTGGCACAGAAATTAAAGCAACTCCACAGGGGAAGGAGCCAGGGCACCCCTCACACCTCGGCTACTGACACCAGGGCTGTCCCAAAAATGTACCTTTCATCTTGCTGGTGGCTCATTTCCCCCACGGAGCACTGAGGGCTCCAGGCCCTCCTGCTTCCCGAGGTCCTCTGACCATTGCTGTTTGCAAAGCATGAAGGATGTCTGGATAGGAGTGATCAGACAAATTGGGTAATATTCCATTCATGCAGCTCTTGCTGATAAGCCTGCTTAGAAAGGAAAAGTCCATAAATATTTTCATGCCAAAAGAAGGATGCTTTTAGCATCTATTACATTATCACAATGACAAAATCATGCTGCAGAGTTAATCCGCAGCAGCATAATGTGCAGTAAAGCCTTGTGCAAAAACACGGCATGTAAAAAAGACCATTACAGCCCCCACACTTGGGCAAAAAAAAAAAACAAAAACAGCAGCACAGGCTAAGCCGTGGCATTTCCCAACAGTAAAGTGCCTGCAGCCTCCCCCTGCCCTTGGCGCTACAGCTCTGGACCCACTCCCTGCAGGCATCTCCCTCCTGACACCCACACTCAATCCTTCCCCATCATCACCACCCCAAATTCCTGGGTCACAAGTGCCAGCTCAGGTACCCTGTAAGGTCGGAAATCACTGAACCAGCCCCGGGTGAGGAAGGTGCTGGTCCCAGAGGGGGGCGAGGAGGAGATTGGAGAAGCGAGGTGCTGCTGGGGGCAGGCACAGGGCAGCGGGGCTCACAGCTCAGCTCACCGGCAGCTTTGGGGAGCAAAGCCAGGGGGGCCTGTGGTTTGATTTGGGATTTTACCTGACTGATTGTTCATTACGTCCCTCCCTCCCTCTTTTTAACTCTTTTTTCTTCCTCCCCCCTTCACCCTTCTCTTCTTTCTCCCCGTCCCATCACACCCCCCCCCTCCCACCTCATTCATTCACTCCCTTTGGCTCGGCTCCCGTGTCCTCACCCTCCCCGACCCCAAAATCCCTCCTCCTGTGTCCCCACCGCCTTGCTGCTCTCTTCTCTCCAGAACTCTGGCAACAAGGACTGTGATGTCCACTATGCAGAGCTGGACACGTCCGCTCTGGCCTCGTCACCCAGCCCTCGGAGCTCCATCCATGCTGGCGGAGACCTAGTCGAGTACGCAACCATCCAGCCCAACTTACGCTAGCGCATGTCACTCTAGGCCCTTTCCCCTCAGATTCTGGCCTCAAGGTACACGATCGCACTCTGCCTTCCTCCCCCTGCTCCTCTGCAGCCAGTGCTTCCCCTGCACCCCCTGCCCCTCTCGTTCAGCAGCCCCTCGGCCCCATCCTGCCCGCCCCGTACCCCTGCACGTGATGCTGCTCCTCTGCTACCCTCGTGCCGCGGGGGCTGGCAGGGATCTCCTTGCCTTGCCTTCCGTGCATGCTCTCTGCAGCGTTTTCCTTTGCTTTCTGCAGCGATGAGAGGCATGGTGTGGGGGAAGTGTTAACGGAGTGGTTTCTGACCTGGGCAGCCCCTCTGCAGCCAGCGGGGCTGGAGGCACAGGGAGAAAAGAGGTGGGTTTGAAAGGCACAGCTTGTTTGGGGGCTTTTTTTTTGCAAAGCAAAGCAGCAATACTAGGACATGCAGAAGCTCAGGACAAAACTTTGGGAAGATGTTAAGCAGGCCCTCCCGAGCTACCCAGTACAAGAAGGGGAGGGAGAGAGAAGGGGACTGAAAGAAGGGGGGAGAAAAAAGGGTTTGTGTGCGTGGAAGAGACTATAGATAAGAGGGAGCATATGTGCATGTGTGAAAGAACAAGGTGGGAGAGTATGTGAGAGAACATGGGAACACGGAAAGGTTCTTGCATCTGAAAGTGAATACGAGGCAGCCAGGGAGGGACTGCGTATGCAAAATAAAGAGCTTGCGTTGCATGGGGCTGATGCAGATGGCATGCTTGAGTGCTTGAGAGAGGGAAGGAGGTTTTCCTTTGGTGCTCTCCTTCTCAAAACCAGAGATCCGACCAGCTCATTTCCCTGTTTGTTCCACTTGCAGTGTCACCGAGGCCCTTTGAGCTCAGGTCCCACAGCAGGGACTGCTTAGGGCTCAGTTCGCATTTAAACCCACCAGTGGTGGTTCTGGGGCCTCTCTAGCTACCGGTGACACTGTGAAGCAGAATGGCACTGAAAAGGAAAATGGTATCCTCAAGGTCTTCTCCCACTCCCTTACCCTATAATCGTACCCATTTCCCAGGTATTAAAACCACCAGTTCCCTATCCAAAGTAGAGACAACTCTCCTACCTCCCCAGGAGATTTGCTGTGTGATGCCAAAGGTTTTTGACCAAGAAAAAGCCACGGGCAGCTCCCTCCTTGGCTATGACTCTCCCTTGCTTCTTGTCCACATGTGTTTCCCAACTCGTGGTGATTGCAGCTTCTACCCTGCTCCTCTCCCTTTATTTTACTGCCTTTCAAATGGGAGGAACGGGCTGAGGGCTTAACGGGGCTGCAGCCCCACAGTGGCGTCAATGAAGAGGTGCAGAAGAGGGTGGGGAGACAAGTGAGGAAGCAAAGGAAGTGTTGGGGTGCTCTGCAGCACCCTGAGTCTCTTCTGGGTCACCAGAGGGTATCAGAGGAGGTGCAAGGAAACAGGAGCTTGGGAATGGAGAGGGCTGGGTTGGAGGAGAGAATAAGGGGCAAGGGAATTGAATCCTTGGGAATTCCCTTAGAAGGAAATAGCTCTATGCAGGGGGATGAGTGGGAGGAAAATGGCTTTAAAAAAAAAAAGCCCCAGTGGATGTCCTGTGGGCACAGAGCCTCACTGCAGACCAGGAACATCAGTGCCACCAGGTGGGTGACAGTGGGGCAGAGCAGCCTGAGAGGAAGGCGCGTGGTGGGCTGGTTCAGTTTGCCTCTACCCCCGTGTCCCCTGGCTTTCCCGTGCTGGAAGGAGCCCTGTAGTTCCCCTGCTGTAGCAAAGCCTCCCTAGGTAAGTGTCTGCAGCGGGGCCAGCCCCGGAGCGGAGCGGTAACCTCTCTCTCTTGCGGTGTCTTGCCCACCCCTGCTCCCAGAATGAGGATCAAGGTCTTCGTAGACGTAACGAGCGAGAGCGGACAGTAAGTTCTGGGTCGCTTTGGGGTTGCTTTTTTCTCCGTTCAAGTTCTGGGTTCTGTTTGAGCTGGTGTTCAGGCACCAGCCTGCCCAGCTCCAACAGGCAGCAGCCTGGAGGGGGCTGTGGTTGGAAGCAGCCACTTTTCTTTACGCCTTCACCTCCACACCCCAGCAGCTCCTCGGGCTGCACCAGAGGACCGCTCGCCTTGGTAGGAACGAGGCAGGCGCTGCCTAATCCATCCTGGGAGGTCTCACCTCGTCCTCCCCAGGATGGGGGATTTTACTGTCAGCAAAAGGACAGTAATCCTCTAAATCCAAATTTGGAAATCCTCCCGGCTTCTCTGAAGCAAAAATAAAGCCAGTCATATGGTGCTTTGAAGGTGTAATCTCACCGCCACGAAATCTCCCTGCTATGACACACCACAGATCAGGGTGATTTTTTTTTGTATACGCTTTTTAAATTATTTCCTCCCCCTTCACCTCCCCACACTCCTGTTCTCACTTTTGTTTGGGAATTTCTTGTCCCTGTTAGAGCAAGAATAGCTCAAACCTTGAGACTTGCATCAAGATCCCAGTAAATCAGAGAGCAGGGATCAGATTCCCAGCTCTGCTTTCCCTGTAAAAACCACTATAAAACCACTAAATCTGCACCCATCGCAGATTTGGCACAGTCTGAGCTGGGGATACTGAAGAACCACCAAACACTGGCTCAGCTCCCATTTACCACTTCTCCTTCCTACCAACACAAAAGTTGCCTGAATACGCCCCTGTTCAATAACGCATTTCCAATTTGTGGGAGGAATAAAGCAAAGTGCTGAGGTGGCTCCCCATTAGTTGCCCAGCTGTGGGATGAGGGCACCAACCCTGTCCTGAATGTGAAATTTTAGAGAGGACAGCTCACAAGGGAAACAGCATGGGGGCAAAGGTTTGAGGTTATTGATGGCCTAAGATGCTGTAGGAAGAGAGAACAGGTAAGTAGCTATAGCTGAAGACCTAAAAGCATGCTGTAAGGAGGAATGCAACCTTATGAGTGAGCTTACTGCATAAATAATACTTGCATATATCTGTGGGTGCATCCTTCATCATAGCTCCTTCCCTAATTTGGGGGAATTTCAGCTCTGGGATTTTCCAGAGACTAGAGCAGGTAAATCCTTGGGACACTGACAAGGAATTTTCCTCTTTTAGATCAGTAAGAATTGATTATTTAGGGATGGTAAAAAGCATTGCACATGGTCAGATTGGAGGGAAAGCTGTGGCACATCTAGTCCTACCAAGGAGGTGATCACAAGTGCATAGGAGATGGAGAAGGGATGAGAATAAGTCATAGCAGAAATGAAAGCTCTCTAATTCAATCAAATAAAGACCGTTTAAAGGTAATCTGCCGGGCTGTCTGAAATGGATAGATTGCTGACATCCCCTTTAATCAAGCTCTTGAAAATAAAACTGAGGGGGGAGGATGTAACCCAGATAATGAGGAATTGTATGCAGCCATACTGGAAACAAAGACAAGTAGGAGAAGTCAGGTGGGGGAAAGTGGCAGTTCAATTTAATTAGTTCATTATCCCTAATTTAATTTCAAACTTTGTTAAAGATAAATTAGATTTGGAAAAAGTCACAGTGGGACTGGGGAAGGAAGTCAAAGGGCACCGGCTGCTAGATGTTAATAAACATCAGGCTGATTCTCTTCTCTTCCTTTTTGTTACTTAGAAATGAGATAAGGGAACAAAACAGGAGCAATTGACTCCTGGCTTCACAGGCTAAAGGAAGGTGAAAAGAGACAGGGAACTCCCTTCCTCTGCCCCACTGCTGGCATTCTCCAGCTGCCCAGCCCTGGCCCCACTGACCCACAAAAAGTGAGCACAAAATGGCAAGAAAGAAAACGAAAGCATGCTTGTACTCACCTGCCCAGAAGACCTGACAGAACTGCACTGATTCTCTCTAGCCTTGCTTCATGGATGTTTGTTTCATGGCCACATTAATCATTAGACAGAAAAAAAGGAAAGACGTTTTTGCTGAACCAGCACATTGCTAATGGGCATCCCACAAAGTAGCATCTCATGATGCGCTTCTTGCAGCTCTGGATGCTACCCACGAGCTCAGTTTACACAAGATGTCTATTTGTGTTAACTGAGAACCTCTTTCCTACCAGACCTTTTGAGCACTCATTTTTGTATGAAGCCCTATGGTTTTCCACTGTGTGCCCCAAACACATATAAACCCACCCTCCCACTTAACTGAGAATCGATTGCTGGCTAAGAGCTCCTCTCTCCTGCTATGTCTCACTGGACTCCAGTCACTGAGACCACTTCCCTTTCAGGTTAGCTTTACCCTAAAGGTTCAGTTACCTATTATCAACTTACCACTTAAGGCAGGAGAGCAGAGTTAATACCTTTCCCCCTCCCCACAGGTATGGAAAGGAGTTTTCTGCTGCATCTAACATTTCCTGAGAGCAGATTATGCTGGGAGAGCATCTCTGCACATTCTGTGCTGGCTAACACTCTCCTTGACTGCTAACCCTTCTCCATCCATTTTTATCAGCTGCTACAATCAGAAGAATAACAGTCAGCTGTTCTTTGTTCCCTTCTCCCATGGTGGTACAGATCCCTATGCCTGCTATGGGATTTGTAGGGAGATAACTGCCTCCTTTTCTACGCGTGTGTTGCCACAGCCTGCCCAGTTTTCCAGCCACAGGGCTGTGCACGGTTCAGCCTTCAATCCTTTAGAGGCCTCAACTTGCTGTTTAAATATAGCTCCCACCTGAGAATGGGAGAGCTGTATGTCAGGGCTGCCTAAACCTGCTGGGAAGAGCTTATAGGGGTTAAGGTTCAGTGCTGCCGTGCCTTAGCAGTAAGGGACCAAGCTGTACCTCAGAGCAGCTTCCTCGTGCCCCCGGCTTGGATTGCTCCTGTTAGACAGCTGTAATGCTGCCCAGTTTCTCTTCTCTTTTTCACTTTGTTCTTAGAAGCCAGAAGTGGATGAAAACCTCAGGAGATAGGTGTGGGATTTGCTCACTTGAATTTCAGAGATACCAACGCAGCAGCTCCAAATAGAAGGGATCTAGAGCTGAATACGCGGCCCTTTGCTGTCTGCCCAGGTCAAGATCACTGACTTTGAAAAGCTTGAGCAGTGGGCGCAGAGTTTTGCCAAGTAAAGAGAAATGAAAGTCAGATTGACCTTAGCACTGCAGCTCCTTTCCTGGAGCTCCAACTTCCCATCCTCCGGTGGCCTCCACGGCTCTTCGTGAGGCTGCTGCTGCCTTAAGACTGTGCAGCACTTCGACTTGCTTGTTGCCTCTTGTAGCACTCTGAACCATCAATAAATTATTGTCGACACTTTGTTTTTTATGTGATTTTTTAAGTGTCCTGGTGAAATATTTATCCAGGCACTGGCAGCAGAGGAGCTGAGTAGATTGTTCTGTTCCTTCAGGCTTTTTCTCCCGAGGGTCAAATCCTTGTCCTCTTCACTAAACTGACTGTTTCTGGTACTTTGAAAGAGAACAAGGAAGGACTCGAGGGCAAGTTACTTGCTCCAGCCAGCCCCAAATCAATCCACAGGCATAAAAGATGATTGCCAGTGGATTTGCTGCCTCTTAGAAATGAGATTACCCCTTGTTGAGACCAAGACCTTGGTGAGTGCTACACGTCCCTCCTGCTTGGGTCATTTTGCAGGGCTTCAACAGGGAGGAAAGGGAGTTTGAGCAGGAGGAACCCTTCCCACCCGCTGCCACCCCTGGGGAGCAGGGCCCAGGGCTGTGGGATTGCTCTGCACTACTGGGAGCTCACGCTGGCATCCCAGCGCCCGTGCTGTTTGCCCAGAGCTTTTTTTGGGAAAAAGGTGTCTCTGTGATTTTTGCACTCAAACAAGCAGCGTTTGTTCAGCATTGCTTGCTGCACCTCCGCAAAATTACCTCGATGGGAATCAAAGCACTTTGGACTCCAGGAGCTTTTCATTTCATGTGGCACTTGGGGAGGAAGAATCACATTTCGCAAAGCGTCCCTAAGAACGCTCCATGCACCCCAGGAAGGTGCTGGGACCACCTCCGTCTTGCGAGTGCTTTATGTTTTCCACAGTCCCTTTGACTCACAAACGTGGCTGACAAAGGAGCTGCTCACCCAGGTAAAGCTGAGCACAGGCACTCGGAGCTGCTGGGCAAACACCGGGCACAATAACCCATTGTGCCTCCAGAGCCTGCGGTCAGAGCAATGTGACCTTTGTATAAAAGAGCACGAGGCTGTGTTGGATCAGCGATGCGTACAAGCAGTGCTTTTTCAAAACTCAGGTGTGGAAGAGTTGGGAAGACTGAAAATAAACCGCCCTTTCTTGCCCTGACTCTTATTTTACTGAGAGAGGCAGAGCCCTTACAGGCAAGGGGGCAGAGAATGCAAAATTCTTTATTCTTTAGCAAAATATGCTTTTCAGGAAGTGAGGCACAATGTTCAAAATGCGAGGATTTATCACCCGGGTTTCTATTTTGCTGAAGCAGTAAGCAGGACTATTTAATTTCCCACCCTACTTGTTACACAGGAGTCTCAGCAAGGAACTGAGCTGCGTTTTCTGGCCGGCGGTCCCGGAGTCCTCACCCGCTGCTTTTTGTCTCTGCTTCCAGGACTTTGGAAAGTGTCACTCAGAGATACCGAATGCGAGTGATTACCTGACCCGCTGCTACTCACGTGAAGGTCGATATCTGGAGAAGATCCCCCACGTCTACGCCCCCCTGTCAGACCTCCCGCGAGACCCCTACCCTCAGCACCCCGACGTCTCCTTCTGCTGCCCGCCTCCCGGCTCCCGGGCTCCTTACATCTGTCCTAAGGAACAGTACGTTTAAAGTGTCAGCACAGCAAAAAGACGAAGCTAATGTTTTTCACATCTCCCGACCCTGTCGCTCAACAGCCAAGGCCTTTTAACCCCCCACACACTTTGCCGTTGCTTATTTTATTTATTGATTTCTGAATTTCGGTGCAATTGTAAGCGACGTGATTAGGTTAAGTATCTGCCTGGCTTGCTAATGCTCGAGGGAGCACTGCCTTCGCCCACATCTCATCCAGTTCGTGCATCTTTCTTCTCTCGTGCTGGCACTCCTGTACCAAGCTGGCTATGTGCATGCATGCATAGGCGGGTGGCAGCTGCCCAGCGTTGGATGGGATGTGCCCGACCCGATTAAACGTCCGTAGGTCCCCTTGTGTCCCTCTCTGCACTGCTTGCACCAGAGTAGCCAGGTGTGGATTCTCCACAACCCTTCTTCCAGCTCGTGTGAAGTTTCAAAGCCCAGCCAGTGCCCAAAGCTGAGGCTGGAGTTTTTTTTTTTTTTCCTCCTTTGGAGAAAACTGTTTTCCCTCTTGGCAGTGGGGATAGGAAATCCCTGTTGCAAACAACTAAGCAGCCAAGGTTGCTGAACCAAATAATAAGATGCTTACACTGAAAGATGCTCAGAACCAACCAAGAAAAGAAAGAAGGGCTTGGTTTAGGGCTTTTGTTTCTGTCTTTTCTCCCTCCTACTCCCACTCCAAATTTTTCTGATTGACTCTCTTTAATCCAGATGGCATGGGGACATAATTTGAAGCCAACGCTTTGGAGAAGGCATCCTTTAAAAAACCTTCTTATAACCTGCAACCCAGAGAGGAAAAAAAAATTAGAAAGAAAAACATTCTCTCTAATTTTGCTTTTCAAAGCCTAGTGTGACCCCCCACTAGCTTTTCCCCCTCTCCTTCTTGCATCTGTTGATTGGAATTTCAAAATGAACTCAGGCAGAACACGAAGAAAAAAATCATGATTTCAGGTAATCTTCGCACTCTTAATGAAGGATAAAAGCCAATAGAGGAATCTGGCCTTTTAACTTTTTTTTTTTTTTAAAGCATCTTAGTTTTGGGACTACATTTTTTTTTTGATATTTGGAATGTGTGTGGCTATGTAAATCCAAATGTGTACATTACTGTGACCACAAAGTGTTTTAGAGAAGGGAATTTATCTCCACATCACATTTGTGTTCACGTGTATTAGAGAAAAAATAAATATAGATACACACTTATATGTATATAAGAGCAAAGAAGAGGAAGTGGAGAAAAAGGAATGAAAATCCTGTAGAAGAGCTTGGCCTCGAGGATGAATTTCATCTGTTTCACCCAGGTATGGCATATGTCAGGTGGGGGCTGGGAGAGTTGTGAACAAGGGGATGTGCCCGCCTGCTGAATGGGGGTTTGCTTTCCTATCTCTTGGGTTGGGTATTTGGCATTCTGCAGACACTGCACGCTTAGCATCACTCTGAGACCACGAGCATGTCAGAGCAGAGTGTGTGTGGGAGGGAGAGAAGGGGACCACAGCATCACCCTGCTGCCCAGACCCCAAACCACGTTCCAGTGCCACTTCTGCATGCAAGAAATGAGCCTGGCGCCGAGCTAAAGCCTCCCCCGGGAGGAGGTGTGAGCACTGTGCTGGTCGCTTCCAGCCCAGCTCCTGCCGTGCCGCACGGACTGAGGCACCCTTTTATTTCTGTATATCTGAATCTAAGCAGCTATCGTTGTTCTATGCACTTTCTTTGGCCCCATCGCCTTCAGCAGCCTCAAGTCTCGCCCTGCTTGCCCCTCTCCCTCCACCGAGAAGCACACGTGTGTTCGCACTACCTCGTGGGCTCCCTGCAGGCTGCCACATAGATCTGTACGTAAGGGAGAGGTTTATAACTCAGCTAGGCAATATAGCGCTGAGGGAGGATGAAGCCACGCTCACAGCACCAGGAGGCCGCTGCCTCCTGCAGGCACAGCAGCCTCCACGTGTGCTGGTGCTCCCATCCCCGAGATGTCAGGGACTGTACAGACACAGCCTTATAGCATTAGGTGCCACTTTTCCCCTACCATCCGTGTGGTTTCGACTGACTGGAGCCTTTTTGGAGTCACCTGGATTCACATTTCCCTGCCAGTCTCCATAGGATTCAGCCAGGAATGTCCCTACACCGACGGACTCGGGTGCTACGTGTTCTGTTCCAGATAATGTGTTTCTCTCCTGTTTTCTCCTCAACACACCTTGGGGCACTTTCTGGTTACCACAGAGCTACAAATTGGGTGTGCTCGGAGCTGAAACCATGGCCAGGACATTCACCCCAGCAAGGGAACCGTGCTTTGGACTCTGCCAAATCTGCCTTTGGTCACCCTGGTGAGAAAGGTGATGCAGCACGGGAAAACCCAGGGCTCTCTGACATCCTGGGGCCAACCCAGCACCACTGACCATTGAGGAAAAGCTTACACATTTCCCTTCCTGCGTGCCTGTAATAACAGGATGCCGCCTGCACAGCAGCAATTAAAGTAGATTTGATTGGGAATCTTCATCCAATGCAGCTTCAGCCGGATCTAAAAGTTTAAATGAAAAGTGGAATACGGTCAGGTCTTCAGGTGCAATAGAAAACCAGGCAGGTAAAATGGCTGTTGGCAGAGGAGGAAGGGAACATCTTGCAGGTGGTTTCCTCTGCTGCCAGCGGCTGGGGCCGGCGCTTTGATGGGGAGGGGGAAAGCAGAGGCACAGACTGCAGCATTAGAGGGACTCCGCTCGCCTTGTGCAGCTTTGAGTTTGAGCTGCCCACAGATGACTGCCACAAAGGGTTTTGCTGCGCTTTTCAGCAAAGTGAAAGGATTTCAATCCTCCTCAGAAAGGGAAAACGCAAGAAAAGCCTAAATTCAAAGAGGTCGTTTGACAGCACATACATTAAGCTGAGGGATGTCTTGGTTCTTGTTGCCTCTTAACATTCTCTCTTCTCCTTAAGAAATGGGTTGGTCTCAAAAAAAAAAGAAAAAAAAGGGAAAAGAGAGCCTCTGCATACCACTAAAGTCCTTTGTACCTTAGGGAAAGGGAAAAATCTGTACCTGAAGAAAGGGACAGGGTGTGATTCAGGACGGTCGTCTCCGTTTTACAATCTGCATTTAGAAATGTTCCAATTCGGGCTCTGATTCCTCCCTCCCTTCCACACAGTTGCATGACATTTGCCCCGCGGCTGGTCCCAAACCTTGCTGGACCCGATGCCAAGGGCTGGACGCAAGCTTTGCTGCGTCCCGAGGCTGCCCACGTGGAGCTGACCTCGTGGGCGCACAAATCCTGCTGCAGCAGCGCTAATGAGAGGCGTTCCCCTCCTGCCGTGGTGTAAAGTGATCTGGAGAGACACCTTTTCTGGGAAAAGGGACATCCAGTAAGGCTGCTGGGGCTGGATGGCTGAGCGAGTTGAGCAGGGAACTGGCTGAGCCTGGTGGTGGATCCGTGGGCTGGCAGGGTGCAGGAGGATTTGGTGTGTTGCTCCCATAAAACCATTCTTCCTGCTGCTGGGGTGAAATGTTGGGATTTCTGTTCCACGTCTTGGTGGCATTGACAAAATAGCTCTTGCAGATGGAAAAGACTGATCACAGACCTTAAATAAAGGTGAACTGAAGAGTTATAACTCCTTCTGTCGTGGCTGTGAAACCCGGGTGAGGGGCTTGACCTCTTCCTTTCTGCTGATGCAGACTTATTACTGAGACGTTCACTACATATATCACCCCCTGTGCACTCATATCCCAAAATGTACACGCTTGCACACCCATTTCTGTCCTTGCACGGGCACGGGCTGCCTGCTCGCCCCGGTGCCCTCCGGAGCACACCGAGCCGCCTCTCATCTTGCATCCTGCCCTGGAAGCAGCACCAGCAGCGACAGCCTTGGAGGCACAGCTCACGGGGAACAGCGAGTAAATCCAGCTGAACACGAACCTCATGCTTCCTCAGGAGGTGCCCAATCAGCCAGGTTTGATCGATACGCAATTAGAGAATTTTTAGCCCAAACCACTAACTCCGAGAATGAGAAATCCACAGGATATTTTTTAATAGAAACGCTCCACTGCCTAAGGATAGTGCCTCTGCCTCTGGGTAAAGATCTTCTGGAACAAGACTGCCGTAGATCTGGGCAGGAAAATGGCAGGGGGCTGGTGGGGGGCCATAAAGGAGAGGAGAAGGGTCTCTGCCCTGCAGTCCATGGCCTGAATACAGCCTGGGTTAGCAGCAGCCAGAGGCGATCACTGTCGGGTGGGTATCTGCTGGCTTGCCTGAGATAAGAAAAGATAAGATAAGATAAGCTGTCAGGCCCACAGCACACATTGCTCCCAACTCCAGAGCTTCTCTTGGTGGTTTCTTGGAGGGGCTCAAGGAGCCCCAGCCCACCCTTGGGACAGCACAGCCAGGACAACAGGCAGATCCGAGCAATGGCACAGGGTGGGGAAAGCAGACTTCTGGCAAGGCTCTCCTTGCTCTGCACAAAGTCAGGCAGGTTTATCCTGTATTTCTGGAACCTGGCATCTCCCCCTGGGACTATCGTTGTTTTCAGAACAGGAGAAAGGAATTCGGGATCACCTCTGCCCGGTGCCTTTTGCACAGAGGCTCCCACCACTGCCCTGCGGAGCGCACCAACAGCCAGGCTGATAGCCGGGGTGCTTTTTTTGTTCAGTGGGAACAACACCTGCTTGAACAAAGCTGCTCCCAAACACACCCATCCCTGCTTTCTCTTTTTATTTCCCCACCGCTCCTGGATGTGGTGCAGGGCCAGCACTGCAGATGAGGTTTTTGGTGCCTTTCTCTGCTGTCAAACGTGCTATGATCAGTGCTTCTCCCATAATAGAGCACCTCCTACTTGGCCACTTAATGTGTATACAGACATTTAGGTATAAATATATATGTTTAAAATTAAAATATTGTTGTTACTGCTTCTCAGACTGCATAAAATATATAAAACATACCAAAATACTTCTGCAGCTAAAGAGCTGTTGTCTTATCCTTGGAGCTAGGCAGCTTTATAAAGAGCTTTTCATATAGAAGCAAAAAATAGGCACCGTGGAGGGCAGACAATGCTCCGAGAGCATGGAGTGGAATGGGGGAGCTGCAAATTAAAGGACAGCGCGGGGAAGAGCTGCATTAAAGATTCCACATCTCTGCTGCAAACGGGGATGGCTGATCTCTTTCCTACTCTACTGTCATGCTCTATTTTCTTTCTCTTTATGGCGGAGGGGAGGTGAGGTTTTAAAACCTGCCAAGAACGCATCCAGCCCCGTTCCTCTGGGTGAGCAGCACCACAGGCTGAACCAGCTTTCTCCAAGCTCCCTCCCACCCCCAGGCCCCCCTCCCCCTCGTAATCCGGGCTCGAGTACCATCATTTTCATATCAGTACTAATTACATTAATTATTCTCCTCAGTATAAAACTCATTAAGCTGGAATTTATGGTTCATTAACTCAGAGCCGGAGTGCTAGCTCCTTCCTCGGTGCGGTGGTGTGGGGCCAGGATTATTTCTGTCCTGGCTCGGGGCAGGCTCTGATCCGGGTCCCTCAGCCACAAAGCAGGCAGGGAAGGGGTTTCTGAGGCACGGAAGGAATGGAAATGTCCCCACAACCCCTGGTGCTGGCCCAGGGAGATGTGGCTTGTGAGTGAGAGCAGCCAAGGGAATGCCTGACGGTGGGCTACGTGCCAGGGTGGGTCAGGACCGAAAAGGATGGGTGAGGTGGCATGGGGAGAGGGTTGTGCTAGTGCAGAACATCCACCCTGGCCTCTCCATCAAGGGTTGTACCCCGGTGGGCTCTCCTCTGTGACATTTCCACGTCAGCCCTTCCTGGTGGTGGAGAAGCTGCCGAGCCCAACCTGCCTGCTGCGGGGACCCCTGTGCTCTGTGATGAGCACCCCCTGTCCCACGGGGTGATGGTGGGAGAGGACACCTGGCTGCCACCATCCCCCTCCATCCAGCTCTGTCCTTGTCTTCTGGAAGAGGGTCCTGGTCCTGGAGTGTAAAAGCAGTCCTGGGGATGGGAGGGAGGGAGGGAAGGAAGAGGAGAGATCGCACATCCCTGCCTAGGGCTCAGGGTCTGGTCCAGCTTGTCCCCAACTGGCCTCCCCCGGCTGAGCACGGGCTGCCCCGGGAGATGGAAATGACGGGGAGGCTGACCTCCTAATGGACCCGACTGACAGAGAATCCATTTCCTGCGAGCGGTACCTCCTTCGCGCTGCGCAGGTTCCTATCACGCTTCCTAATTACTGTAATTAAGCAGTCATGCTGAGTGATGTTAGACAGAGGGTTCAGAGTCATTACAGGTCTGCAGAAGATTAAACCAGTCCTGGCTTCAGTGTCGGAGCTCTCCTCGGTGATGGCGATGATGAAGATGGGAGCTGCTGATGATGGGAGCTGGAGATAGAGCTCCATGACATGGGGTCATGGCATTTGTCACGGCTCGGGGGTCTGCCCTTGTCACTTGTGGCCAGAGCAGGAGGGGGGACAGCCCCGGTACCCTGCCCATTCTCTGCATCCTCCTGGAGACAGACAACTGCCCTGCGTGGTAGTTGTGAAGCTCTGGAAGGGGCAGGTCATTGTGACTAGCACAGAGCTGCTCGTAGCCTGCAAGTCTGTTTTGTCATTTGTCAAGCACATGAATAAAAATGCAGCTGGATTTGTGCAAGTGAAGGAGTCCTGCGAAGCAGAGGGGAGTCCAGCTTACATTATTCACTCGGTGTCCACCATTTATCTTCTGGCTCCCTTGAGCTAGGGGGTCTGAGGTTAGTCTATAACCACGTACGTCAATACCATGGTGATCACGGAGTTTGAGTCTCTTTCTCTATGGTTTTATACAGCAGCCTGATTAGTTTAGGAGTGGCCTTCCCTGAGGCGCTTGCTGACAATAGCAGAGGGCTGGAGACAGCCATTTAGTCCCACAGCTGCATCCCACCCTCCTCAACCTCTTTCTCCCCTTAAGGGCACCCAGGGTTTTGCAGATGTCCTTCTATTCACACAGGCAGCGAGACACGCTGCGTACAAGAGACCATGGCTCAGTTCGTATACAATTGGCATCTAATTCATTTCTCCATGAACGTGAAAATCAATACTGTTTGCAGAATGCACAAAGACTCTCCTATCGGTCAGTGTCCTTGTTAGATTCACTTCTGGCTGCCAGGAGATCCTTCCAGGAGGTAGTTCTGTGAGCTGAAGAGGAAAAAGGACGGTCCCATTTCTCTAATGAGCCATGAGAAGACTCTAAGCTTCTGCCCCCAGTGGATGGAAAGCGTTTCTTGGTAATCAGCTGTATGAGATGGACTGGCCTGCCTTGGAATTTTGCCTGGCTAGTCAAATTCTGGGCCTTGGTTTTGCTCCAGTTAAGGTCAAAGTGTCTTCTTACACATACAGGAACGTGCATCCCTACAGCAGATGTTAAATGACTTCAGCTCTGTTTGTGCTAGCAGATTTTGTGGGCGAAGCCGTAGAAGCCAAGTTTCATCTGTCCCAGAGCATCAGAGCTCCGCAGTTCCCTGCAGTTCCCCGTGCCTCTAGTTGTATCCCTAGCAAACATCTTCAAACCACTGCTCAGCCTCCACATCCCACTCACTCTGCCTGTGCCAGGAACAACTCCAGCCCCGTGGTCGGCGCGTCCAGCGATGGCTGCTTTTCCACCTGGAGACCTTCCAGGGTCTTGCACAGCTGCCGACAGCTTTCCCGTTTCTGCCTGTTTGCCTTCTCGGTGAGTCACGGGCTCAGCCCACAGCTTCCAGAGCTCCTCTCGTGCTGCAGTTACGTGGCACCACCTGCAGCTGCCGAGCCAGCGACTTTTCGCAGGGCAGGACCCCCAGGCTGAGGGCTCCAATTTGCAGCTGCTCCTTTTGCAGCTCTTCCCTTCCCAAAGCCTGCAGCACCGTTGCCCGTATCCCATCCCTGCGTATTGACGATCAACCAGCTGGAGTGTGATTGCTTGTTATGTCTCAGGGTGTGCTGATAAATGTCACCGGTAGGCTGGCCATTTTCCTGTCGTCGGGCACTCAGCACCAGAAATCCTTTATTTTTCTTTTCCCTAATAACAATAATAATAATAATGATAATAATAATAATAAAGCAGCCCTAGACTTCAACATTAATGTTAGTTTTACCTTTTCCTTTCTTTCCTCTGCAGTCGAAATAGATGGGTGTTGCTAGAGCAAATACCTGCCACGCTTCTTCCAACTGTTTCTCTTCTGCGTGGTTTTTACCACATGGCTTGAGCTGATGCAGAATGCATTCCTCTGGACTGAATTTTTTTTATTTTTTATTTTTCAAAATGCAGTCACAGAACTCCACAGAATTTTTAGACTTTTTTTTTTCTGAGCGCTGAATTCTTCTCTTCCTGTTCAGTTTGCTAATTATCCTTTTTAGCTTGCTTTTGCTCTGTTTTCACAGATCTCTTGGTTTATTTATATCTACCTATCTATAATGATTTCAGAACCATTACTCACAGCAGCACCAGGAAACATTACATTTCCCAATTTACAATTGCAATTATGATATCCGTCAGAAACAAATGCAGCTGCCTTTAATTTTAAGCAATATTTTGATCATAATAATTAAAAAAGGAACTTATGGCATTGCGCACATTAGAGAAATTAATATAATTTCCCGGCTGCTTTAAAAAGCGTGCAAAGTAGTGGTCGCTGGGTGAGAGATTTAGGGGGAAAAATTAACCTTTTTAGTTGCTTTTACCACTCTTCAGGGCACACGGCAAACCTTAATGATGTTGTTCTTGAGAGTTAACTTCTCTGCAGAATTTAATACGTGAGTTTCTCTGTCCTTCAACTTATTTTCCCCCTACTTTTCTCTTCCTGAAATTGCTAGTTATTAAACTGTTTGTGTGCAAACAAGAACATTTTCCTGTCACCGTTCATTTCAGCTTGCCTGTTTGAATGAGCAGGGACAGATGAAATCCAGTTGGTGATATAATCATTCCCACAATTGCATATTACAAACTCAGTAAAAAACTGTGGCAGATCCTGAGTCTTGTGTGCTTTATTCTGCTTTACAAGACATAGTATGTGCTGAGCGAGTCTGGATTAATGACAAGTGTCTTTGAGGGAAGCAAGGATGCAGATGAACAGCTGTGGAAGAACATCCCTTTCATGAGTGCTGGGGCTCGTTCAATTAATTTTAATGTGCTCTTTTAGTCAGGAAAGGTGAAAGTTGACTTCTTGTTGTCTTGGTGGCAGAGGATTCACCTGTGTATGACTTTTCTTGCTGTATTCTTCGCTGCTTTAATCTCCCAGCTCAGGACTTCTCCTGGGTAAGATCTCAGCCCCGTGCAGGGACTTGCCAGAGGCCCCTGAGCCTCTGCAAATCCTCCATCAACGCGGTTCCTTCCCTTTCAGTACTGATGTGCAGACCAACGCCAGAGGCTGCAGCTCTGTCGATACCGGGATGCGATGAGCAGAGGGCAGGGTCCCATGGCTGAGCCTGTCCTACTGCCCCCAGCCACCTTCCATCTCAAAGCCATCAGCACTGAGCACCCTGGGTCTCACTCTGCTTGCTCCTGCTCCTTGGCTTCTAGGGAATGATTTACATTTACACCGAAGGAAGACGCAGCAAGCTTGGCTGTTTCTCTGCAATATTCAGGCTGATGCACACGACATGGCACAGAGCATGCAGGCTTGAGACAAGGATGAAATCCAAGCTTCCCCCTTTGCTGGCTGCTCCTGGTCTGGAGACCTGCAGGTCCCCGTAACGTGCTTGCGTCTCATCCTGCCGAGCTGTGCCCCCACGATGCTCATTTAACCACTGTGTGCCTTTCTCATCAGGGAGCGTGTTCTTCAGTAGTGGGATGTTAATAATAGGCACACAGGAATTGCCAAATTCGATCCGCTCTGTGGTTCATCCAGCTCACTATCCTTCCTGGGATGACGCCTATGCAATACCAGATATGCATATATCCACAAATATATGTCTTTAAGGTGCAAGGATCCATGTGGGTGAGCAGACCAGCCAGGAAAAGCACTCCTTGCACATTCCTGGCCAGCAGACATGGCACCCCATGCCCTGCCTGCAAACACATCCCATGGCAAGCCCCTCTGCTCCCACATCACAGCGTCTTTTTTTGTTCTTCTTTAAGCACAAGCACATACAGCAACAATGCGGAAAGAGAAAATGCCATTTCAAACAGAAAAAAGGAGGCATGTGAGAGGAAGCACTGATTTTTTTATGAATTTTCCTTCAGGTTGACACCTCATTTTAGCGGCCAGTGTGATCACATTCTTAATTTCAGCCTCAAAAGGTCAGTTCAGTTAAAGAAAATCAAGCTGTAGTCAGTTCTCTCTGCACATCAGTGCTTGGAGCAAGGAGCAATAATCACTCCCTGATCAGAACTTGTTTGCCATTATCTGCCTGGTGTTGGTCTATGATATATGAAGCAATTTTGGCTGCGACAGTTCTGTTCTGTGTGCATGCAGCTCTTTCCTGGTCAAAACTATACAGGATTGCTTTTTTTTTCTTGTTGCTTTCTTTTTTCCTTACCGTGGAGCAATATTTTAAACTAAAAGGAGTTTTCAAACTGTAGTCACCATCATTCATCTTTACAGTCTCAGGGTACGAACAATCCCTTCATTAGACACTGAATTTCTCTCCATTACAACACTATCTGAATGCATTTATTCGGTCATTTATTAGAAGTCACTTGATGGGGTGTGGGGAAGGCGAGAACTAAATTAAAGCAAAAGGGTCGCGTGTGCGTACACACGCCTGTATATTGTAAGCGGGGAAGTCTATAAAAATATCCAAACTTAATAACTCCCATAACTCTGTAACTCAGACAAATGCTCGGCGGAAAGCTTCCACTTGCCGCGAGGATGGCGAGGGAGGCGGAGGCAGAAGAGGAGGCTGACACCGAGCCTCCCCTGCCAGCCGTGAGATCCGGGGACCGAGCTGGGGCTGGGGCAGGCTGGTTTCTCTTGAAATGATGCAACCAGCATCCGAGCCTGTGCTCTGTCTGTCTCAGGACATGAGCGTCTCGTTGGCCGTACTTGGCTCCTGGATATGCAGGCAGACGGGATTGAAATGTAACATGGACAGACAGGTCTGATCGTGCTGAGCCAGTGCTTTTAGGATTCCCCAGGCCTGTCCTGTGCTTTATGTTTTACTAAAGGCTTAGGATCAGAGGCTGAATGTATAAATTCAAATGTATAAAAATGTATAAAAGACCGTATGTGTGTGCAGTGGGCAGAGCAGGCGCCTCGGCTGGTCCCACAGGTCAAATCCCCTCCTGGCTCCGAGGGGGCAGAATGGGCACGTTAACACAAGAAAATAAAGCACTGGAAGCTCTGCATGGAAACATGAGGCATCACCAGGTTAATGCTGGGAATTTCGGACTGCTCCTTTATCGACAGCTCTTGTTTTTTGTCTTTTTTTCTCTGGAGTCAGGTTAGCCCCTCGGCTGGGTGAGCTCACTTTTAGATCAGAGCATGGTAAAGACAGAAACCAAGAACCTCTCACAGCACAGGCACAAGTCATGCACCAGCTACACATTCTCCCCTGTGCACAGCACGCGTTTCCTCTAAGCCTACTTTTCACCCACACTTCCTCCCCATCCCTTTTGCTCCTTATATTTCTTCTCTGGTGCAGATCCTCATGCTGGGAGATGCCCATTTCCCTCCATGGCATGAATTCAGCACATCAGCTGAACATCAGTGCTGGTGGAGCTGTAACAGAGATCACACCAGGGCTGTGTCTGAGCAGAGTAAGATCACTGCCTTTCTACCCGGCGCTGTCCTTGGAGCACGTCTGCTGAGATCGAATCCTCTCCCCTTTCTGTGCACGTCACCCTACCACCCGCAGCTTTCTTGCAGTGGGATGCTCACGGCGTTGCTATTTTCAGGGGATGTGCAGCCATTTCTGGGTTTATTTTGTTCCCCCCTTCTCACTTTTATTAAAAAAGACAAGTCTTTCTTGCATCTTCCAGAAGGCTGCTATGGTTCCTCAGAGGAGATTTGTAAAAACTAAACAACAAAAAAAAAGGGACTATTTCCATCCAAATAGTCTTAAAAATTTAACAAAACAACAGAGCAGCTCATCACTCAACAGGAGCATCGAGTCTTTTGTGCTTAATTTCCACTGTGAATCTTTCCCTCAGAAGTGTGCTCATGTAGCAATTGCACGGTGGAAATGCCAGACTGAAAAACAAATGCATGCAGGCGTTTGGCCTATCCAAGAGATACCAGGACATAAAGCAGGATTATGATCCCAGAATGCAATAAAAAGCGATAAAAAATTCAGAAGAGATCAAAGTAATTTCAGAAGCAAATGAAACATTTACATGGGAAGCATGCCTTGCAAACGGAAACACAGCAAATGACATTAGCCCGTATTATTTACAAGGATAAATATACCTAGCATAAGGCTAGGGATGTCTCCAAAACTTAGTTGTGCGGTAGGTGCATCCCGAGAGCCAAAGCAGGGCCAGGTGAAATAGGAATAAGGAACTGCTAGGTCAGGTCAGGTCCCCAGAGAATTTTGAATGTGGCCTCAAGTAACTAAATTGTTGGGAAGTGGCAGCTTGCAACTGGAATAGAGTCAGTAATTAGTAGTTTAATTAGCGTTTAGGTGAGAAGGCTTTTAATGGACTACAGCTTGATAAATACCTGGGTCAGAGAGATTTGTAGCTCTCCCCGGCTTGAAATCCTTGGTGTGATGAGCAGACCTGGGGGGAGCTGCTGGGGGAGCAGCCTGCACCGAGAGACCAGCAGTGTGATTTCATGGGGCAAGGTAAGGAAGCAGCTGTTCAGATTACATGGGTGAACAAAGCAGAAGCAGGTGGAGATGAAATTATTAATATAGCTGTCCTCCAGCCCTTACACCAGGACCTGTAAGCAAATGGAAGTCAGACAACCTCTGGGTTGCAGGTGATGAATATTGTGCTCACAAAGCAGTAGCCAAAGCAAAGGAGGAACCCATGGTCCTGCCTGAGAAGGAGGAAGGGAAAGCAAAACGAGCACAGAGAAAGCCAGGCACCCAAGGAAGGAGAAACGGCAGCCCTTGGGGAACTCCCCCAAGAGCAGCTCTTTGCTGAGATGGGTGACAGCAGCAGGGCTGGGAGACCTGGGCACTTGGGGCTGCACGAGCTCTGCATGGAAAGGGCCTGCTTGAAATTGATGGATGGGGGTCTGCTGGCAGTTGGAGCCGAGCCTCTGAAACAAAGCCTTTAATTAATGCCTTCGACAAAGTCTTTAATTAGGTACAGTGCCTTATTGCCAGCGTGGGTCTCGAGATATTTCCCCACCTGAGTTAGAGTCCGCCCCAGATGAGAGACAAAGGGAAAAAAAAAAATCCCAACCCCAAACCAAGCTGCGATCAATTCTAATTTGTCTGGGACATGATACATTTTTTGTCTCACTTGACACAGGCTCAGAGAGAAGCAATTTTTTAATGTCACAGCTCATGACCTCCGCCTCTCCTGCCCGCTTATAGGATTCCTCCCTGCCCAGGCTGGGAAATGAGACTCCCCGTGAAGAAGGTGCAGCAGCCCTTGGGAGATGGTTTCAGTTTAATGCCCAGCATGTTCGGCTTTGGGTATTCTATTGAAATAGAGGGAATTTGTTAAGCTGATGAGGGAAGGCTGCAGTAGAGAAACACAATAGCAGAGTGGGATTAGGCCTGGAGTAAGTGTCTGTGCTTTGGAGGATTAATGAGAAAACTGCAATGGATTTTACATGGTGAAAAGGATTCACTGAATGCTTTAGGTGAAACAAAACTAGTCCCACTCATGCTCTCTGAGCTCTCGAGCAGGAGAAGAGGCAGAAGCCCGTCCATCCCATGTAACAACCAGATCTCCCATAAGGAAAACTCCATTTGTGTCCTCACACACGAGGCTCTCTGGGCATTGTCTCTCCTAAGGGGTCATGGGACCCTGCCAAGAGCATCTCTGGTCGAGACGGTCGACATCCCAGGGCCAAAAAGCTCTTCTCCCCATCTCGACTGCCTGCCGATGGACTGCACGTTCCCTTGGAGAGCTCAGCTTTGCTACCAGCCTGGGGCAAGCCTTGTGAAGCCAGCTCTGTGCCCTCGCAGGAGGCCAGGAGAAATATTGGCCTCAGAAATTCGAGATGCTCAATACACCTGCAGGAGAAGAGGCTAGGAAGGGCAGGCACTCGAAGGAGATGGGGAGGGATTAAGGGACAGGAGTTCCATTAACGCATTGATTTTTTTCAGGAGAAAGGTAAATGGAATAAGCGAGCGTGGGGCTGGATGAAGTCTCCTCGGGGTCATACCGACACATGGGGGCTAGCAGCAAGGGGCTTCCCAGCCCCTGGAGGGATGGGGCAGACCAGAAAAAGGGGATTTGTGATGTTGGAGCACTTGTGCTGCATGCAGCTGCTGCTCCCGGAGGCACAGAGGAGGCCGTTAAGAGCAACTCGGGCTGGCTCCTGCCTCCTGTGTGTTGCCTTCCAGTCCATCATTCTTTCTAATTAGGCACCTCTGACACACAATTAATCCTATTTGCCTTCAGGCTTTTTTATCTTTCCTTCTGCTTTTATCAGACAGGGAATTAGACTCTGTTAGTATGTAAAGTGCATTGCATGGACCTGGCTCTTCATGGGGATTTGGAGACTTTTAAGAAGGCAGTGCCTAACCCATGATCTTAAAAGTTTCTTATGAGTAATTAATTTATTTCTCTTCTCTTCTTTTTCTAATCACACTGCCTATTTCATCCATGCTCATACAAGCAAGAAGGCAAAGAAGTGAGCGTGGGACAGAGCAAAAATTGATGCTGCAATGCCCTGTTAACCCTAGTTCTCCACCTGCCGCCCTCGGCTCTCACCAGCCACCATCAGCAGAATCTCAGTCCCACCCTTCCCACCCTGTCTGCCCCCAGCCCAGGCTTTACTGGCAAAGTTCAAGGGCCTGCTGTGGACCACAGGAGGCCCAGCTTCTCCCACATCCCCTCTTCAGCACTGATGTCCCATCCAAACCGACTCGGTCTTGCTGTCCTGGTGTCCCAAGAGGAGCCTCCTTGTGAACCTCCAGCGGTGCCTCTGTCTTGCCCTGTGCCCTCTCGAGTCAAAACACAGCATGATGCCTCTCACCACTGGGAAGTTAATAAAATAATGTTAATGAAACACCTACTCCACTCGATGAGCTGTGATCGCAGGCGGCAGTGGCCACCACGCCGACCATTTATCACTGTCAACGTCCCCTGCAGCCCAAAACCATTTCCAGTCCCAAATGGAGAAGGTTTGGCTCTACCCGGAGTGTAATCTGCCTGTCATTTCTAATACATATTCCTTTGTATTAAGTGATGAATTGCAGGGGCTGCCAAGGCTGAAGGGTTACGAACCACTGAGAAATGAAGTGCTCCGTATCCTCCATGGCTCACTTCAGTCGGTGATGGTCAACATCACACACTCCTCATCTCCAGCCCTTGCTCTGCTCAGAGACCACAGAGCTGCACTTTCAGGCCACAACTTCCCTACAGGGCAGGAGATAGGAATGGAACTGTCAGTTGTCTCAGGCTTTTTTTGCCTTTTGCACACCCTGGAAGGATTAGGTTCATCAGCCTCCAACAAAGAGAGGAAGAAAAAAAAAAAGGAACAAAAAATAAATAAAAATAAAACAACAGTGCAAGTCTTGAGCTTGTGGCACAAGTTTTTTGCAATGAGGCGGGGTTAGATCTCACTCCTCCCTGGGATTTCCCATTTCCTTATAACTGAGGAGGCGGAGAACTCTTTCAGCACTAAGGCAAGGTGAAGGTGGACTAGAGATAAGCTCCAGTGACAACTGAGCTCAATGCTTCTTCCCCTGAGCTACGTCAGAGGCAGAATAAGACCTAAGCACAGCCTCATTCCCTTATTCTGGGAACAGGAATACTTTCCCTTCTCTTAGACAGTGAGTTCCCTCCCAGAAAAACTCATACTTCCTGGCCCAACAAGATAAATCTCCAAACACACTCACAGCTGCACCCTCAGCCACTTTTGCTCGCTTTTGTTCTTTAAAGAAGTGACGAAAAAATTGCAAGGGTGGCGGGGGGGATAACGAGGGCTGCAGGCTCGTTTAGGAAATGGAGAAGCAGGGAAAGGTCACGCTGCTCGCCCTCCCTGACATCTGCTGAGCAAGAGCTGTCCTTCCCTGGTAACCCTGGTCTCTCTGCAGGCCAGCGTTTGTCTGATTCCTGTACGACAGCGATTAGCAAGAGTGAGCAGGTACCGCAGGAAGCGGCTCCTTTGCAGGCTTCCTCTGCTGCCTCTTATATATCAAACTGAAATGTAATTATCTTCACGGTGCGGGGTGTAAATCAGGGTGTGTGTCAAGGCGATTTCCTTCAGGGTTTTATTTTATTGCGTAATAATATTTGACACAGGGCTTAAAGGTGCTGTTACCTGCCTAATCGCATGAAACAATTTCATGTGCAAACAGCTGGTAAGTGTAAAACTACCATAAACCAGCTCCAGGGGATTGTCTGCTTCCCTCCTCTCGAAATCCTTCTTGGAAAACACTCCCTGCCTCTGAAGTTTCCCCATCACAGAAACCAGATGGGGAGGAATTGCTGGGGGCCGGTGCCGTGCCGACACATGGAGGAAGCAGCCTGTCCTCCCGGGGGTGCCGGGGTGCTCCGTGCCTCCTGCCCTTACATGATGGGACGGGGAAATGGGAAATCAGGGTCTCCGTCTGTGCTGAGCTGGAGGGGATGAAGTTAATTGGGAAGGAGGGCTGGCTGGGAGCGTCATCCATGAGTGGGAGCCATCCGCAGCCGGGGATGTTTCCCCAGCCTCATCTCTCACAATCAAATAGTCAGTTTTGATGGGATGGGGATGCAAAAAGGGGATGCAGAGCTCCCGAGGGCTGCAGGGCACGTGCAGGCAGGAGGACACTTTGGAAGCTGGGGGGGCACAGGGCAGAAAGGATTCGAGCGGCATCCTCTGCTTCTCCCCGGCACGAGCAGAGGCCTCGGAATCTGCCTCGGAGAGCGAGCGAGCAAGATGGCAATCTTGGAACAATGGTGGTTATTTATAAGGCTTTTTTTGTGCATGGCAGATCATAGCCAAGAGGCATCTGCCTGAGGTCTGAATTAGGCAGAGCGGGGCTGCGAGAGGGGAGGTGGGCAGCTGGTTCAAATCGCTAGTCTCCGAGTCACTGATTTTTTTCTCCTCGGGATAGCTGGCTTTGTCGCTGATGGTTTAACCTACTTACGATAATAATCCCTGTAATAAAGGCATTTTTTAAAAAATCTCATAGCCCGAATGGCTGCGTGGAGGGGCACGGGAGCTGCAGAGAGGGAAGGCTCTCTGTGTGGTTTGCCAGGGAAGAGCCAGCTCGATGCTGTAATTCCTTCGCTGCACTCCCAGACCCCTGCCCCCTGCGAGGCAAGGGAATTCCTTCCCAGGGAGGGAGCTGGCAGGGACCTTCCCTTCCCCAGAAACAGCTCCTCCCCGTGGATTTAGGCATGTCACATCTGGAGCGATATTAGATCATCGAAGTTCCTGATGCATTCTGCAGAATCAAACGCCTCTAATTCTGCCCGCCATCTGGCCCAAGCCCCTCGCCAGCTGCTGGGCTCCCCCCTGCACACCCAAATGCCAGGCATTTGTTTGTGGCAGTGCCGTCCTGCGTAAAAACAGCAAGATCCGTGAGTCTCCAGCAGTCCGAGCTGCACGGAGACCCTCCAGAGGCAGTGCACAGAGCTGGCCTGGCTGTTTATCTGTGCTTTGTTTCTGCTCCTCCTCAAAGAGCCCTCTTCTCCCCTCTCCTGCTTTCAAGACTTCAAACTCTCCTGCAGAACACGTCTGCCCACACCGTCACCCTTCCTAAATCCCCTTAATGAGGTGCAGACCTCTCCGTCTCTCCGGCTGCAGCTTCAGTAGGGTCTTGGCTAAGCCCTTCCCTGCTCGCCCACCTGAGCATCCGTGGTGCTGAGCTCAGCCGGGTGCAGTGGCTGGGTCCTGCCCTCCCAGGGCATCTCCCCTGGTGCTGGGTAATGGGGGGCAGGAGGAGGCAGGGGGCTGCAGGGCTTGCGGGGAAGGTTGGGGAAAAAAACCCTGCATGGTGTGTGATGCTTTAGGTACAAAACCACCAGGAAGGTGACAGGCTGAGGCTGGCTTCTCCAGCAGGGCCACCAGACAGACGGTGTGACCTCAAACCATGGCAGCCCGGGGGCTCTGAGTGGTGTCCTCCCCAGACACATCCTTTCCATACTGAGTAATGTTACTCACGAAGGTGCCTGGGGCCCCAGTGCTGCTACGAGGCTTTTATAGAGCTACAATCCCAGCTGCTCCAACGGGGAATAAACAGCTGTGGGCGAGGGAGATTTACCCGTGCTGGGGCTGTGGAGAAATTCATGGAGGCTCCCATGGGATTAAAGGAGAGGAAGGTGATGGCCCCTGCATGGTTGGGTCCAGGGGGGATGGGAGCAGACAGGGTCGTGGTGGGCAGAGGGCAGCGATGTGTGTGTGAGGAGCAGGGAATGCTACGGAGCCTGCTCAGGCCGAAGCAGAGCTTTTTATTCCATACCACTTGTGAAACATAGCTTGGAAATTGCACTTGCTATTGCTACCTCAGCCGCTGTGATCAAAGCTGCAGAAATATGCAGCTCGGAGAGCGGCGAGAGGCAGCTAAAAATAAGGCAGGTCAAAAGGGAAAGTGAGCGGGGCTGGGCAGCGCGGCTGGCAAGGGGCTGGGGGGCTGCAGGGGGCTGCAGGGGGCTGCACCCTCCTGCTCCATCACCACAGCACCCCAGGGAAGGGGGCTTGTGGTCAAAATAAGAGGCAAGAGCAAATTTGCCTCTACTTGCATGGTGAACGATTTGGGTATCCCATTAATCCTGCGTAGATCATATTAACGCCAATAAAATACGTAGACAGCTCTCCCTGTAAAAATGTCAACATTTATTAAGTCCCGTAGGACAAGCAGCAGGAGCCCATCACTGTCTTTTTGTCTGGGCTTTTGGTCAAGAGAGGGCTGGTGTCTGCTTCTGCCAGCAGTTTGCAGTGACCAGGGTGTCTCAAAACAAGGGTGAGACGCGGTGACCCCAGAAATGTCTAGGCCCAGCAAAAGGACCTTCCTTACCTCTACGTGGGGTGATCTCATAAGCTCCCTGGCCTTAGGAAACCAGGCTAACATGGGTATGCTTCAAGCATTTCAAAGCTTTTCTGTGAACGTCTACAAACCCAGAAGTTTAGCAAAACTGCCCTTTCCAGTGCAAAGGGCTTCAATTTAGATAAATTGTTATTTTCCAACCAAAGTCTGATTTTACTGGAAAATTCCCAGACAGCTGTATTCAGCAGCTCAGAGAAACCGGGGCTTCTTTATGATGTTTCATTCCATGTTCATATGCAATTCTGTAT
Source organism: Anser cygnoides (assembly GCF_040182565.1). Classification (NCBI taxonomy): domain Eukaryota; kingdom Metazoa; phylum Chordata; class Aves; order Anseriformes; family Anatidae; genus Anser; species Anser cygnoides. Next base: position 4,608,582 of record NC_089893.1, on the reverse strand, counting down.
ATTTTAAGCATATTTCTGTCTGTTTTTAAGCTGACATTGGTTTCTCATCCCTACCAAGTGTTTTAAGTGTAATAACGTTGTTGGAAGACGTTGTCAAAACTGCATCTCTGTGTTTGCATCTACAATGCCTGCTCTGAAAGGCACATTTATTTCCAATCTGACCCGCTGAACACTGATTGCAAGCAACGATTTCTTCTGCTTTCCCATCATCTCCGCGACGCCCTCCCTTTTGTTGGAGTTTATGGTCACTGACTCCGGATTGTGCCATTCTTTGTCTTTGTTCCGTGTTTTAACCTTTGTTAGAGACTCAGCCATTGTGCCGTTTCTGTTCAGTGACCTATAATACCCTAATTTAGTTGGCATTTTGGTCTTGGATTCCTGGTGTACAATCCATCATATGCAATGCTCCTCTCCGTTTCTCTTTTCATCACTTCACCACTCTTTCTTCATTCTTTCCTACCTTTAAAAAAGCTCTCCCGTGGCTTTCTTTACTCTCTTCACAGCCCACTCTCCCTTAGGTGCTTCTCAGGTTAGAGAGGGTTTCACCCATTCTTTCCTTGTCTCTTTCCCTCTCTCTTCCTTCCAAATCAGCCTCCCCATCCAACTCTGCTTCCCTCTCCATGCTGTATCATGTCAGTCATAGGTGCTGCAGTGAAGGAAGACACCCGTGCATCCTCCCAGGATCAGGCTGATAAGGAAAACGCTCTGCTGCTACGGATGAAAATTTTGGCAGAGCCAGTAGATGAGATAGTGGCCATGAAAACGAGCTCTGAGGAGCGCAGCCGGTCCATCTCCTGAGGACAGCAGCAGGTGTGTGCATGTGCTCTTCGCCATCACAAGAGGGAGTTGCTAGTGCTCCTTTGCATTTTCCTACCGGAGATCGATATAAAGAAGGACCAAGCAGCTTTCTGGCCAGTTCCTGGCGCTGGAGCCCCACTCAGGATTGCCACTCGCTGGCAGCAAAGGCAGGAGCTCAGTCCACCACATCGCGCCAAGCGCGTTGCAGGACCCTCTCGCAGCAGGGTCTGGAGGGAGCAGGCTCAGCTCGTGCCCCCACGGAGCAGGAGGCCTGAGATCCACTGGGGAGATGCTGGAGATGCTTAGTGGAGGAGGCAAAGCAGGAATATGATGTAGAAATGGGTGGAGGCCCCTAATTGCAATAACCACCTGCTCGTCTTTGTGCAGCTGGAGCCACGTCCACAGTTCCCAAAGGGATGCTGTTGGTACCCCCGTGTGTCAGTGGCTGGCAGCCCCGTGCCCACAGCCCCGTGCTCGTGCCCCTCGTGCACCAAGGCAGCCCTTAGACAGCATCCCGGGGAGCCGTGCGTGGCCACGGTGTGAGCTAGCAGAGCTTAGGGCCAGCGGGAGCCACGCTTCGCCCTGCGTGCCCGCAGCTGGGCAGGCACACGTGCAGAAAGCGGCTCTGCTGGCAGCTCCTGGATCTCTCCGTTCCTATCACCATGGTGGCATTGTAATGAGAACATGAAAGAGGAAGATAACACTGAAGGGAGGAAAATAAGGCCTTTTTTCTCCCCCCTCTCTCTCTCCTGTTTAGGATGAAATGCAAACCGTGGCGGGCAGGCCCATCAGATCTGTCGGCACAGCAATTGGCAGCAGGAGCAAGGGGGAGATGCTATTGTGCAGCCCCTCTGCTTGGCGGGCTCCTCTCGCTGGCTCGGGGAAGGCGAGAGAAAACAGAGGCAAAACAAGATGCGGGTGTTCAATGGGGAGCCAGAGACATTTGTTATCAAAATGGAAATGCGTCTCTTTGTTGATGAAGGTGTATCTGCTTCCCATTGTCTCTGGTGCCAGCCCAGTGAAAGGCTCCTTTGATGGCTCCGTGTTTGTGCACCGGCTATGAAATTGCTTCAGAAGACAAAGGCAGCGCGTGTTTATTGGTAATGAAAAGGAGGTGAGGGCTATGTTTCTCTAACCCCGGCTCGCCATGCGGGCGTAATTTCACCGGGAGAAGCTGTCAAAGGCTTGCAGAGAAAATTGGAAGGCTGAGGCTGGACAGGGGGCTGGTGATGCACCGGGAGGGCTGCTGCTCTTTTGCAGGGGGTAATGTGGCCATCTGCTCGGGTTTAATGGGTCTGCCCGGGGCCAAGTGCTTCGAAACCCTTCAGCGCAGGGCTGGGCTGAGCGGGCGCTGCTCTGAGGTCCCCCAGCTGGGGAGAGGAGAAAGAGAAACCAAAAGCTGGCTTCTCCAAGAGCTGAAATCTCTTGCTGGGAGACCCTGAGGGCTGCACATCTCTCCTCTTCCCACTCGCCCTCAGCAGAGCTCTGAGCTGGATGCACCAGGACGTGCACCCCCAGGGATCTGGCATGCTTGCAAACACCATGCGTCCCATCACACATGTGCTCATTAACTAATAGCGGCCCTAATGGGAACGTGCTGCTTTCTTCACCTCTCCCGCCTCGTTTAATCGCGCCGCCCCCCTCAGCCGGCCCCGCTCCTTTATCTGTGCCGTAGCGAGGCGCTTTGTGGCGGAGAGACGCCGCGCTGCCAATTTCACACGGGGCCTTATCAGCACTCACACATGGTGTACGGCCGTCGGAAAACAGACACAGGATTCGCATGTCTAACAAGCGGGGTTAAACACTTTATTATTTTTTTTTCCCCTCCTGCTTCTCCCCTCCACTGCTCCTTCCTCTGCCCACCCTCCTTCGCACCGGTTACACCACCGGTGACGGCTTCAGAAGAACTACCTGGCTTGGCTCCTGGTAAAAGATGCTTATTTACTGTACTCTGCTCTTTATTTGATTATCGGTTTATTAAAACTGCCAAAGGTGGTAGCATTTCTGACAGTTTTTCTATCCTCTACCCTCCGCTCTCTCCTTTAATCATCACCAGCTCTACCAGCAAGCCAACGGCACACTTGGGGTCTGTGCCCCCTGGGTCGGGCCGAGGGAGGCAGCAGCAGCTGGGAGCAGGGCTGCCTTTGGGCATGGAAGAGCTGCTGGCTGCAAAGGTGTCCCTGGTCAGCTTCTCTCCTTTTCTCTCCCTTCTCTCCTCTCTCAGCTCGATTTATATTTGGGGAGCTCACCCACACCCTGTAGAGCTGTTGTGCAGCGGGCACCGGCTCCCCAAGGATGCACTTGTTGCAGCCCGAACCTCAGGGACCTTTCTCCTGCACCAGAAAGGCTGTTGAGCTTTTCGGCCCTCAAAATCAAAACCCAAAGACCTGGCTTCATGCCCCGACCCACAAGTTTGCTGGAAGCCACCACAGGCCCACTACTGCTGTCCACCTGCAGGAAAAGACGTGGGTGGCGCTCTCAGGCCCTCCAAACAGCAGCGAAGTCCATCTGCATGCAGGGAGCCAGCCTTGTCTCCTGTCTACACCTCTGCCATCACCTGCAAAGCCTCAGCCCCCTTCACCCGGCAGCTGCAAATGCTTTTTCTGTTCCTGATCTGCCCTCTGGCTCAGCCACAAATGCGCAGGAACATTTTTACAGTGACAGTAGCTTGTTACAGATTGCGCTGCCTGCCACATAAAAGTCAGCAGCAACACCGAGGAGCGATTAATGATAACGGCTGACACTTTACACAGCGCTTCCCAATCTCAGCACTGCTGGTTGCATCGAGATAGGGCCCCGTGTTTCCACCGGAGCCAGAAAACCGTCCCAGGGACAAGCACAAGACCACAGCTGGGTTGGGGGCACGTGGCAGGCACAGGCCGGGAACCCGGGCAGGAGGAGAGGTCGGCTCCCTGCCTGCTGTCGGGGGCACAGCACTCAGATTTTCCAAGCAGCTTCAAAAATCTTCACTTGCACACCCAACAACGACCCCGTTCCGGTCATTTCTGAGGATGCTGCCGTAGCTCCTGGTTTCATCCGTCCTAGGGAATCTGCCTGTTGCCAAGGCTGATGTCTCCCGCTCTCAGTGATGTTTCTGAAATATCTTCATCAAAACCGAGGCCTGTCTCAGCTGACCCGTAATTTAATTTTCCTCCTTTCTCTCTTAGACGTGCACAGCTGGGAGGAACCTCGGGAGAACATCGCATCCCTCCCTCCTTCACTGGAGCAGAATGAAACACGTCCAAACGTCCTTGTCAGGTGCTGGCTAAGCCCACCTTCGCACGCCTCTGAGGGAGGAGGTTCAGTGACTCCTGGATGACTTGTTCCCATGCCTCGCTCCTCATACAATTAGAAAGCTTTTCCTTACACCTCACCTGAGTTGTCTTGTTGCATTTTTTCCTCTCTCACTCATTACAAATAAATAAGTAATGAGCCGAGCAGTTCTCTTGCCCTCCTTGCTCAAGATGAACTTCTGATGTGAGCCATGGGGGATGAGCCCCACCCAAAACTTCATTTTTTTGTTCCCAAGCAGGAGGCACTTTAGATTAAGGCCTGAGACCTAGCAAAAATTGATTCGCACAAGCAAGAGGCGTTTATGCAGTATGTTGATTATAAACCAGCACTCCAGGATTTGTACTCCCACAATGAATGTGGTGCCTCAGGGCATTAAGCTCCTGACTCACATGTCAGTGTTACAGGCAGAGCTGGCTGAATAATTCATCAATAATCCTGCAATTTGGCTTCCGCTCCTGTCGGCAAGCTCTCTGCACGGAGATGTCTCTCCCAGAGTCTATTCATTAGGTGAGGTTACTCGGGAGAATGGCAGGGGGACTCTGGGTGTGAAACCCTGGCCCTGGTGGAAGGCTTGAATTTGCTTTGCTTTGCAGCAGGAATTCATTGCAAACATTCAGGGCTCGGAGCGAGAGCGGCTGTGGATTGGCCATGCTGCTCACATGGCACCGTGTCTGCCTCCCGAGCGGCTGAACTCAACCCCTGGAATGAGTTTCCAGGGTGAATAAGAATATCACATTTGATTTCCACTAATGTGCTGTAACATTGCTTAAAATTCACTTCTCTCAGGGAGACGGATCCATCCATCTATCTGCCTATCTATATAATTTTGTTTCTGGAGTACCCATCACCGCTCCATCTAATTATTAATTCATCCGCTAGAATGTTTGCTGCAAGCTCACATCAAAGGCATGTAGATACAACCAGAGTCAATCTGCTGAAAAATGCAAACAGATATTGTCTGAAGCCTGCTGGCCAAGACATTTCCCTTTATCTAACCCTATAGGGCCTGGAAACCCTTTTATAGGTGTTTTTTTTTTCAACTGCTGAACTTTCACAATTCCAAAAAGGGGTGGGGGATAATAGATGGGAAATGAAATTTGTTCATCTGTTGGCTCGTTTAGGGAATGGCAAACCTCGCAGAGAAGGGGCTGGCGTCCTTGTCTGACAGAATCGGAGTCTGAAAAGGCACCTGATGCCCGTGTCTAAAAACAGCAGGGGACAGAAGAAGGGAATTCAGTCCTCGAGCTAAACAGTGACAAAGAAGGAGATGCCACCAGGTGTTGCTCGGTGCCACCAGGGCTGCTTCCACAGACCTCAGCTCCTGGTACAGGTGTCCCCATCCTTTTTCTCGTGGACCTGAAGCCTTCTCCAGCATGATGGGAGGGAAGAGGAAAGCACCCCACCGCCGGCAGACATCGTTTGTGTGAGTCACTTTCCCCTCGCCCTGGATCCCCGCCGTCTCCCCCCAGGTGACAGTTCACGTGGGAGGATAAATATAAATAAAGAGAAGGAAGCTGGAGCATTTTGATGACTCATGTAATATTCATTTTGAATTAATTTGTACATGATTCTATAAAAAAGATACATTCCATAAGATTATTTTTGTGAGCTCTAATTTGCTGCTGGCAAGGAGCAGCGTTGGGTCTTTTATGGGTATTAGTTCCATAGTGTATAGCAGGAGGCAGAGGAAGTTTAATTATGATTCAGTGAGCCACATTGTGGGTATGTTTTAAAGCCACTTAATTACTGTAGAAATATACAGCTGTAATTATCCTGAAATATGGCCTAATTAACCTATGGAAAACCCATACACGCGGCTCAGGAAACTTGGAAGCGTTAATAGTCTATTAATACACCGGAGCTGACAGCCCGTCGCGCTCACGTTGGGGAGCAGGAAGGCAGGAGGAAAAGCGATGTCCCACAGGGCACGGCTACCCGTGGGAGCTGCCACGGGACCTTGCCCTGCCCTGGGAGGGATGGTGGTGGCTCTGGCATGTTGTTCTGCCATTCTGCGTGGCCATGAGATGCTGAGATCCGACCCCTGTCTGATCTTCCCAGCTCCTTTCCCCTGCTCTGTCCTCTTCTTCAACCCTGCCGTGAATCTGCTCATCTCCTGCCCCCTCTGCAGCTCTCCCTAGACACTCAGGGAGGCTCAGGAAGCACAAAAGTTGTCCTAGGACACAATCCACCCTGCTCTGGAGTTTCCCTGCAACCAGAGCCGATTCCACGCCGCACAGGACCCTCCTCTGGTGGGTGAATTCCCAGCCCTGCAGCGCGGAGGAGGTGATCACAGAGATAGCTGGAGCGTGGCTAAAGCAAAAAGGTGATGGAAAAAGGCCTCGTGGTTGTTCCTGGGTGTTAAACCTGACAAAGACGGGAAGAAGCAATTATCGCTTCAAAGCCACCTTGATCTCGTAGGGTTTCCCAAGCAACCTGCAGACCCAACAAACCCAGCTTGCACGTTGCCCTCGGGACAGTGCAGGCTGGAGCCTCTGCAGAGCCAGGCACCAAGTAACTGCCCCATCCCTCGGCCCTGTTGTTTTACAGATGAGGAACCCGAGGCACGCGCCTGGAAATTAAACTCCCTGACTGCGCTCTCCTGAAGCTGTGCTCTGCCAATCAGACCATGCTGCCTCTTAGCGGGGAAAACATCCTGATTTTAATAGAGCTTCGTCTGTCGGAAAGGGGCATTTGCTGCCACTTGAGCTCCAGAAGCAGCAGCAGGACAGACCCTGAGGCGGGGGGGGCGAAGGGAGCAAGGTGGGGAGGGAAGGGGGAAGGAGGCAGCTGGTGCGAAGCTCTTCTCGAGGCTGAGCACATCACCAAATATTCAAGGAACGTCTTCGTCCTTTGGTGATCAAAGCAACAGAAATTGAATCCGGCTGTAATCATCCGCAGGGTAGTTTGCTTAAAATTCCCCTAATTATGGAAGTGCAGAAAATTACTGCTCCATGATGCGCTGAATAGGAAATTGAAGGCTCCCACAACCCGACTGCTGCCACTGCAGCTTAAAGAGAAAAGGCAAGGGAGGTTCAGGGGAAAGGAGAGGAAAAAAAAAAAAAAGCAGATAAATGGGAAGGTGTCAGGATGTGTGAGCAGGGGCCAGGGAGGGGAGAAGAGGGCCAAAATGGGAAGGTAATTGTCTCTCTCCCACTGCCTGAGAGGCCACCAGTTTCGGAGGGCTGTGAGTTGAAGAGAGCAGTGAGAGAAATACGAGCCCTGTAAGTTGGCCCTTCCTCTTCGCCAGCAATTCTGCCACGGCACACTTGACACTGTACCACAAGCAATGTTTTATCCAGAGCTTCTGCCTGAAACTCAAAGGACTCTTCTGAGACCCGTTCTGCTTGCCTTGCAAGGGCAGGGGCTCCCTTTGTACAAATAATCTGAATTATTGCATCCCAGAGAGCTCTTCCAGCAGCGCTTCCTCGCGACAGGTGACAGCAGGTACCAGGGAGGGCTCAGCCATCCCGCAGAGTCACCTGGGGACAAGGGGCTGAACGAGGTTATTTTGTGTTGAGAGATTTTCTGCCTAAAAAATCTCTCTCTTCATGTGGTTCTCGCAGGGAAAGCCCTCCCTGCGTCCTCCTCGTGGGTAACTCCATCTGCTGGGCTCTGTCTGTCCAAGGCTCCTGATGTCGAGCATCATCTCAAGGGGCTGTTCTGTTCTCCGTGGGCCCTTTGTCCCTATAGGCAGGCTGCATCCTTCAGAACATCTGGGTCCCTCTGCACCTTGCTGCTTTGTGGGGTTAGTTCCCTAAAAGGACTCAGAATAAAGGAGGGTGAGGATGCAGGAGTGGGTGTCCTTTGCCACCTTTGTCACCGTGGTGACTTATCCACCTGGATGCTCACTACATCCATCACAGGAGCATCCCTACCCTGCCTTCTCCCTTCAGCCCACTCCATCAGCAGGAAGATGGTGCTGATTACGGGCGATTGAGACCCCACGTTTTCTGGGACAGATGTTCTTTTCTTTCTCCTGTGCATAGAAAGACCAAGGGAAGCTGCAATTCATCCCTCTGAGTGGATTCTGGCTGTAGCTAAATCTATTCAGTAGACAAAGGGCACCTCCAACTTCTACTCGGTTTTGCTCTCCACAGTGCCTCTGTGCACTCCCTTTTCACCCTCTGATCTCACCTCTGACCAGTGCTTGATCACGATTATGTGACACAAGAGCAGCTGAGTGCCAGATAGATGGCTCTGGAGGATGAGAGGGAGGCAATTTTTTGGATGCTGATGAAGGGCTCCCTAATAGCCCTTTAAATCTGGGGAACTGTGCAGACAGCAGAGCACGGAGGTGACGGTTTGCATATCTTTAGTTCGGTGTCAGAAGAAGAAACTCCACCAGCCTGGGATATGCCCACAGGAGGAAAGCACCGGCTGCAGAGGGCGAGGAGCAGTTCATTGTAAAACCTCTTCTCCGATCTGAAAGCAGTGTGAGCCATTTGGTTGCCACCACGAATGCACCTGATGGCATCAGCAGAAAGGTGCCCGTGCACTTCCCTGCCCACCAGCGACACTGGGACAATTTGTCTCTTTGCTCTCAGTCCCAGCAAAAACATCTTAACCCAAGAGATGAAAAAGCAGGAAAACCCCCCAGACAAGTGTAACCCACCCACCAACGTGCTTCTGTTCTAATAACTCCTCCAGTGCTTTTGAAATAAACAACACCAGAAAATAAGCAATGACCCCAAAACGTGGATTTTTGCCACTCTCCATCTGCAGAGGTCTCAGCAGCCGTGGCGTGGCACCCATGAGCAGCCCTTGGCCAAGGGCTGAGGACCCTGCCCATAGCAGGATTCAGGTGGGAAGGGGCCCAAGGAGGACCCTAGCCCAAGCAGAAAAAGGGGGCTCAAAGCAGGGCCTCTGGTGGGTTCAGAGCAGGGCCCCCAGGACTTGGTCCTGTTCAGCCCTGAAAATTTGCAAGGCTGCACACATGCTGGCGGCGATGGCAGCGGGTGATTCAAGGACTTAGCAGGCACCGGTGGAAGAGGAGGATGCTGAGCCTCAGGAGCATGTGGCACAGCAAGAGAGGAGCTTTTGCTGGAGAGCCTTGTGCTCCCCGGTGCTGTCACCGTCTCTAGCTGCCACCCACCGGGGCTCTTTGCACACATCCTGGCTCCTGTTCGACTCGAGGTGTCTGCAGCTCCCGGTAATAACATGGGACATTAGGCTGCTGATGACTTTGCATAACAAGAGGATTGCAATTAACACGACGATCCCTTCTTGTGTTCGAGCACGCTGGCATGGGTCATGAAGCCGGTGTAACGAAATGATCCGAGGGGAGTTATTTCTTTGGCTGTAAAGGGGCTGTGCTCCTGCCGAAACTCAACCTCCAGCATGAGACAGCTGCTGCAGGTGGCAGTGGTCGCTGTCCTCCCCCAGCGTGGCACCGAGGGGACACATTCACCCTGTGCATCCCCATAGCAGCTGCTAACAACCCCGTACGCAGGTTCCCCAGCCTGAAGAACGTCCTGACGCCTGCCAGCACTGTCCTGGCCTGGAAAAGCCAGGAAATCCGCCTTTTGCAGAAATGCCTGGCCTCTGCCTGAGCAAAACAACACGTGCCCCGGTCATTGCATGCACAGAGCCCCGCGCACCCAGGCACACGAGCACCGCGCAGCTGCAGGCTCTGTGCGATCTCCTGCCACCTTCCCGTGGTGGGAATCGATGCGCTGCCGCTCCCTTCGCCTCCACCTCTCCTGCTGCTGCTGCAATAGCTGGCCGGTAACAAATGAGGGGTATTTATCACTACCCTGTGGTTAACCAGCTTATGGTAATTAATGGAGACGCACCTGAAAGTCTTCTGGCAAGTCCCCAGGGCTCCTGAACCCAGGCTTTGCCCACAGGGCCTCCTGTTTGACAAAGTCCCCACCACGGTGCTGTTCTTCTAAGCGATGCCCAGACATGAGTTTTCACCCCTTTCCACACTGCCTAAGGCCATCCTTTTCCCTTTTCCCTTTAGGTGTTACTGACATTTCTATGCAAGCTTCCCCCAGAATGAAGTTTCACCCTCTGCAGCATCTTCCTAGGTTCCTTAAACACTTGTAAAAACCAGGGAAAGCATTAACCACGTGCAAACTGTTCTTTCCCAAAGAGGAGCAGTGGTTTACCACAACATAAATCTCCCTAATGGGACCAGAGTCTGGATGTCCAAATTACCCATCCCTCCTGCTTGTACTTCAGCTGCAGCATGCATGGTCAGTGCCTCTTTTTATGTCTCTCGTTGTAAAGCCAGATGAATGCAGGGTTTTAAAGACTTATTACATGCTGTTGCACAGTAATATCTTTCCATTCCTCTAGCCTGTGTTTTTTTCCCCCAAGCTGTGTGGTTCATAGCCAACTTCCAACACAGTTTGTACCTTGCTTTGCATAACTCTAAATCATTTCATTAATGAAAAAAAAAAGCCATTATAAAACAAATATACAAAATACGAACAGCTAATCTTTCCCTTATATTGCAAGGATTAAATAAACAGAAATATTGGCAGAAAGTATTCTAGACACGTTGGGCTGCTATAAAACTTACGAGGTAAACTGTTAATTTACATATTCCCCAAATGCAATAGGGTGACACTTTTGAAATTAAAAACTGACAATACAAATGGCATTTAAAGTTCATTTAATATTATTTGTTAAAATTTCACTGACAAATCTGTCATACGTATAGCAGATCCTATCACTAGAAGAGGAATAAAAAAAAGCAATTGAAATCAAAACCCACCCCAGCACTGAAGGGTCTATTAAGACAGTAGATGAGAATTTGCATTATCAAATAATCCTAACAGGAGATTTTATAAGTGGCAATGTAAACTGTAGAGGGTTTTAAATGATAATTTATGCCGATAACAAGTTTTAGAAACAGACTTGACTATGTTTCTCCTAGAGACAATGAGAAAATGTTTCCCTGTGGGACTGGGGTACCCAAATAGCAGCAGTGTGTTTCTCAGTAACAGATCTGCAGCCACCTGGGATGAGGCTGAAGAGCTGCAGTGGTGGCAGCACTTGCCCCTAAAATGATACCCTCAGCCCTTTGATGCTGCAGCCATAGCAAACTCTTTTTCTCTCTGATTTAATGCCTGGTGTGGGATTTCATACACTGTAAGAAAACTCATCCTGCAAGGACTGCTGTTGGCTCTCCCAAAAAATCCCAAAAAATTGGTCTCTGGATCCTAAAGACCAGATGATGATAAAGAAAAGGATTCCTGCTGGCCAGAAAGGCGCAGAGAAAGTCTCTTTGCATTCTGATTTAAATGACAGGTAGTTCATGCACCGTCTTAAAGAAACTAGATATTTGGATTTCTTTTTGTTTATTTATTTATTTTCCCCTTACATAAATATGGAAGGAAAGCATCGCAGGTGAAATGGTGCATGGAAATTAATCTGGTTCATAGTCCTCATAAATATTAACAGGCTGGCAAATATGTAACCCCATTTCTTTTTCCCTCTGCCCTCCTCTCCTCCAAGTCATTCTCAGCAGGGGATGTTAAGTAGCTGGTGTGGTCATGGTAAAGGAAAGCACGGCACACCTCTGCAGAAGGGAAGGGCTTCATCCAGGCTCGGTGCCCACAGCAGTGCTCAGCACCCTGCCCTGTGCATCCCACCTGGTGCCTGGAGCTGTACGAAGAGCAGGGACCACATACACAGCTCCTGGTGTCCTCCCCAGCTCAAAGCATCGCCTTTCCTGCAGTCCCTTGCTGCAGGAAAGAGAAATACCACCAGGTTTATCTTTCTTTTTTCTTTTTTTTTTTTCCCTCTCCCTTTTAATTCAGGAGAGCATCTATCTGCTCTCTCCCTTTTCAATAATTTCACCAGATAAACAACCAAGAGAGAAATTAATAGACACTTTCATTTGCACTATAATAAAGTGTGTATTTGGGGGAGGAACAGCGGGGGCAAACTTCGTCGAAAGATTAAAGCAACAGGCCTTGTCTCTGATGAATTTGGGCAGGTCTTTGGAGGGTGGTGATACGTGCCTCGAGCTAGACGAGAGCTCTGTGCCCATGGAGCAAGGGGAGTAAAAGGGCTGTGTGGCAGGAAATACACAGGTGATTCTATAGGATTTTTCTGGGACTCCGAGCTCTCACGATATTACTAATGTGACTACTGGAAGAGCAGAGGGATGCAGCCGTTAGGCCACGTAATCCCCCAGAGCGTGGCCTTGGCCTTAAGAAGTGAGAATTTCTGGGCAGGGCTCCCAGGTGCATGCAGGCGATGGATAACCAGAGTGGGACCGAGGGGAGATGGGCATGGGGAAGGGTCCGTGCTCATCCGGGAGCAGCAGAGTGGGGGAGGATGTTCTCCCCTGGGAGGAAAGGGTCTGCAACAGGGAGCAAAAATTGTCCACCAGCAGGAACGTCGGTGCTGTTCAAAGCCAGAAGTGAGCAGGAGAGGCAGAGAGAGACCTACAGGTGCACTGCGTCGGGGGGGATTGCTTCTCCAGTAATTAGCACTGGTGTCCTGCTGGTTTCGTTTCATGCATCCGTGTTTCTCCACGCAACAGTGCAGATGATGTAGGTTTCAAAGCAATCGTGCCATTTTCTGCTAGCTGATCTTTTAATGCCTAGATTTATGAAAGATGGCACCCTGTATTTTGGTGTTTACATGGATCGTTGCTGAATTGGAACTTATCCTGTTTTCATGAAAGGATTCCTCCTTTTTTGGCAGAGAAAATGAGTTTGTTTTCAGATCTAGCCTATGTGAAAGATCACGTGGCCGAGAAGAAAATCTTGAATGGGTTCCAAATGGTGAAAATCACGAAGGCAGATTTGTACCAAAACCTCTAACATTTGCAGCTTCAGATATTTGCAGCAGGGAAAACCCTCAGCTTGGCGAACTTTCACAGAAAAGACATATTTCACTGGCATGAGTTATCCCAAAAGACAAAATTGTGAATCATATACAAAAGAGGAAGAAGAAGAAGGAAATAAAAAAAAAAAAAAAAGCTGCTGAGACTTTTTACAACGTTGCTGTGTTTACACTCTGAGCAGCTTCTCCGGGAAGCAGCTGTTGGGTGGAAGAACTGAGGTCTGCAGAAATGCATCAGGTGAGGGTGAGGATGGGTTCCTGGGAGGTGATGCAGAATGGGAAGAACGGGAGGAAGGTGAGGAAGGTGGCTGAGTTGGACTTGGCACCAGCTTGTGTCCAAAGTCCCCTGAGCCATCTGATCCTGGAGATAGCACCTCTCCAAAGTCAGATCACCCACCTTCCTCGTGAGACTGATTCACCACCCCAGCAGCCGTCCTCTGCCCCCGCTGCATGACACAACCTCGCTTCAGTCCCTTCATGCCCCAATATTTCCTCTAATTACTCTGGGGCGATCCATCCCCTCTCCGTGCTGCAGCCGTCGGGCCCCTTCAGAAGCGCCGAGCCTGGGCAGTAATTGCTCTGTCGCGGGCTGACACCTCCAGAGAGGCAGCTCGGGTCTCAGCAACAGAAAATCCAGAGGCAAAGCTGGAAAGCTATTAATGTTTACCACACGGGGAAGCTGCTGTCTGTCAGATGCTCCCATCACCCCGAGCCTGGCAGGCAGAACGTGTTAGCACATCTGAAGCTGCTGGAGGATTTTATCAGCCTGACATCCCCGTCTCCCCTTCTGCTGGGTACCTAGTACAGACACAATGAGGGGGACCCTGTGGGATGGACACGGCCGGGACCACGAGTAGCTTCAGGACATCAGCCCCCTGCGCCCTCAGGTGAGGTTGGAGTTGCGTGGAAAGGCGGAGATGAAGAGGGTCCTCTGGGGCTGTGGTGGGAGGCAGAGCACGGGATGGATGCTCCTTGCTGCTCCCGGTGATGCTGCTCCTGGCACAGACAGCCTGGGACTGGTCCTGGAGAGGAAACGGGGATGTAATTTCAGTCCGAGATAGAGCCAGTGGCAGAGGATGGTTTCCTGACCCTAATACACTGAATTAGTTTTGTTACTGTGGGAGCTCAGGGCTGGTTCGTCTGTCTCAGGAGGTCTGGCGTGGGACCCAACACAGAGCCTGGGCCTGCTGAGGAGAGCCCAGCCTGGAAAAAATAGAAGGAAATTAAAATTAAATGGACTGAAAGGCTCTCCTGCATTACCCTTGTGTTTGAGCACTTAGCCTCAGTCACATACCAAGCTTTCAGTCTTTTTTTTTTATTATTTCTGATCCTGTTAAATTTCCCATTGAGGAATCATTTTTCTGACCCCTGAAGACCTCAGTTAAGCCTGCTGACAACAAGTTGGCTTTTCTTCCTTCCTTTTTGCAGCTCCTCAGATATAATCTGTCGACCCCCAACAATCTTCAGACTGCAGGTTGAAAATCACTGACCTGCAGCATTTTGGTGTCTGCCACCTCAGCACCAAGCTGAAAACTGCTTCCCAACACCAGGGGACTGAAAAATGTGCTGCGGACCCAGGTTTCTATATGGCATCACCCAGCCCTGAAGGAAAATGGTTCAGACTGAAGCCAGGAGTGGGGAGACTGAGCACTGGGCTGGATGGTGCTGGTGGGCCATGGTGACTGTCCTAGTGGCCCCAATTTGCCGTGGAGATGCTGGCTGACCCTGTGGCTGAGGAAGATGATGCTGCTGTACCTCGGAGCAATGCTTTATGAGCTCTGCTGGAAGATGCTGGGCTAGTGCAAAGCAATATTGCTTTGATAGCACCCCGTCTCGGTGGAAAACCTTGTGCTCTTTCACGTAGGAGGAAATATTTCTCTAGTAGCCCACAAGACAACACATTACTTCACCCCCCAACTTCTGACACGTGGAAGCTTTTGCTGCTTTGTCTCTGCCCCATTTTTTTTCCCTTTGCTCTGAGGGGTCCCTGCCCCTTTTGTAGCTCCTGATCCTCCCCTTGCCTCTGCTGTGTTTGAGCCTCCTCATTTTCAGTCTGCAAATCTCCCTGTGTTCACCTACCTCCTGCCAGGAAAGCCTGAACCCTTTGCATCAAAGGCAGCTTGCATCCCGCCTGTACCAGCACCCCCCGTACCCCCGGAATAACAACTGCAGCTGCAGGAGAGCTCCCTGCTCTGCTGGGCAAGTGCAGGCTCCAGCGGGTCTCAGCACCTCTCCTCCTCCTCCACTTCTCCAGATCCTTGGCCCTAAAGCAGCTGAAGCACAGCCTGGCGATGGAAATGCTAAACTGAGTGCACGGGGTTGGGACTGAGCCTTTGTTTCGATTACACATTCCCCTTTTGAGCCTAGAGATACAGCTACTCACCGAGTCAGGAGGATGTGCCTTCCCATCTCTGCAACAAGCAAGGGGAAATTTTATTTAGTTGTACCTGGTGCAGTAGGAAACTTGTATTGTTAAGCTGCTCGGGTGAATGTTTTCAGGCATGGCTAGCTCAAGAGAGAAATCAGGAGATTAAGGTAAAGGTTAAGACATCACTATGGAGACAGAGGCATTGAACGCTCCGTTATCAACCAAGGAATCCCTAAAAGTGCTGCAGAAATGGGGTTACACACTGCACAAACCCTAGAGCGTCTGCAACACCGCTTGACCCATGCCCCAAACCACGACCGAAGCTGCGTGATGGTGCCTCTGGTGCAGCTCTTCAAGACGAGGTGGGCCAGCCACCCAGGAGAGGTGAATATAGCAGAGCCACCCCTCCTCCACGAAGTCTTCAGCATCCAAATTTATGGCAAAATGGGGGCAAAAGAGCAGGGGTTGTGCTGGGGCTGTGCAGCAGACAGAAACCCCCCCCGGTCCTCCCCTCCTCGCCTGGCACCACGAGCGCAGATGCCCGGCCAGAAGGAGCCATTGATCGGCGTGACGGATGGGGACTGGAAGGAGGGAAGTGTGCCAGATCAATATGCAATCCACAGTACATGAATCACTCCAGCTTTTCCAATTTATTCAGCTCCAAATCAAATGAACCAACAAAAGATAAATATATAGCCATGGGGAGGCTGGGGGTGGGGGGGTGAGGAAGGCAGGTGGGGAGGCAGGCTCTCATACGGGGTAATTAACTAGCTTTTATCATCCTAACAAAGCATTAAGCCAGTAAATCTATGAAAATGGGAATGCTCCAGAGAGTCGTTACTAGGATAAAGCAGAGGCTCTGGAATTTGCTCCTCATCTGGAGGAGGAAGGGGAGGGCTGGGGAGGGGAAGGGAGAGCCACCGATGGGGCATGGCACAGCCCCAGAACCAGGAGCAGGGGTCCCTGCTTCAGCCTCCCCCTGCACACCCAGACTGTACCAGCTGGAGGACATCAGCACTAGCTTGGTTTGGTTCAGTAGAAGAACCCAAGAAAACATATATTCTGGTGATGAGACAGGAAAATTGTTTATTTCCCCTTTGGGTCAACATGAAACTTCCTTCTGTTCGAGGCAGAGTATTTAGGTTGGCTCTGGGGATTACCCTGTGGCTGATCCACCCTTTTGCTTTGCTGTTTGCTTTGGGGTGAAGGCTATCATTAGATGACAAAATGTGTTTTTAAGATGAGAGTTGGTGAGGTTTGGTCAGACTCAAGTGAATGCCATTTCTGCCCTTTACAAAAGCAAGAATTTAATGTTTGTATATGTAGACAAGCCACACGGTCTCACTATCCCTCAGACCTTCATTGTAGGCATTCATTTGCTATTTCCACTAAAAAAGAAGAACACATCTGCTGGGAGATCACATTCCCCTGCAGGCTGTTTCCCAGCTTGTCCCTCTCCGAGCCCTCTTGGCTTGGCCAGGGCCGGGCTCAGCCTCATCCCCCCTCTGGCTGCAGAGCGGGCGGGGGGCTCACGGGGCACAAACCCACTCTTGAGCCCCGTGGGTCCCAGCCAGACCACAGCGGGACTTTCCCAGAGCAGAACAACATGTCCCGCAACTCCCAGCAGCTGGATTTGATGCCTCTGTGCACCAGTTTCTCCTTGTGCTTATTTCCCTTTGCAGCACCCCCTCCTTTTTGCCTTGTGCCCCCAAAGCGCTGCAGCACCTGAACTTTACACTGCCCCCCCCAGCCCCCGTGCTGTGGGGTTTCTCAGCAAAGAGATCTCTGGATTTGCAAAAATGAATGCTGCTCCACTGCTCCAGCCTTCTGATTAGCTCCTTATCCAGCAGGATTTGCTCGGCTCATTATCAACTTCATTAACAGGATAGCGACAGGGAGGGGAAAGCCTTCAAGGAGGGGCACCAGGAGTCTCAGACAACAAATTTTATTTGTTTTAGGATGGAAACATTTGGATGAAGCCCATGCTAGCTTCTTTTGGGCTCTGCTAATGTCTTCTGCTCCTGCTCCTCTATTTCTGTTGAGCAACCTGGTCTGGTGGGAGGTGGCGGGTTGGGATTAGAGGATCTTCGAGGTCCCTTCCAACCTGAACCATTCTGTGATTCTGTGACTCTGTGATTTTGTTCCACCCTCAGATCATCCTTCACCCTGTGGCCCTGCTTCAGGTCGAGCTGGCGGCGGTCCCACACCCCATGTGCCCATACCCTCACCCCATGGCTCCCCTTTTTGCTCTTCCCTCATGCAACCAGCAGCTCCCTGCTGCCCTCCAGGAGTCTCCTGCCCGGCTCCGCACACCTCTGCTGAGATGTCCTGCTCGGGAGCACGGGGGTTGTTGCAGCAGAAAGACACGAGGAAGCAACAGAGAGCGGGGAGAGAAGTGAGAGAGCAGGAGAAAAACCCACAGGTCCTAAAAAAACTTCGGTTTTGATCCTGAACACTTTCTCTCCCCCAGGCCCACATAGACAGAAAAGTAAGTTTAATTAAAACTGCATTAATTCACCTCATATCGAGCCTCGTATTGAGTCTCCTGGAGCCACCTGGCTCCGACAAAACCACGTGCGTGGTGTGGGGCTCCTGCTGCTCCCAGCAGCAGCCAGCACCACGGTGCTGCAAGGATGGGTTTTGCTCGGGGCAGGGGGGAAGGCAGCACGTGGAGACGATGCCCAGCCTGGCACAGCCACCCCCGGAGCCACCAGGTCCTTCGGGGAGAAAAGCAGGGGGAAAATTTTTCTTACAGACAGAAATCCATCAGAAATTGAGATAGGAAGCCAAAGTAGTGCCAATTTTCCCCAGATGACCAATTGAGGTGCAGTTTAGATCGGGTCACTCCACACTTTACTCCGATAGCTTTAGATTGTTCCATTTCAATTTCGAGCTTCGGGTTTTTCTTTAAAGCACGCAAGTTTAACCTTCAAGTGGAATGGTACATTTCAGCTGAGACTCTCCCAGCCAGACTTTGTGTCTGCATAACCCGAGACTGGGGTGCCGTGATAATTTTCAAACTGTGTTTTTCCACCCCAGGAAATTCATCATGAATGCCTCCAAACCCAAATAGTTCTGTTGCGACAAATCAGCGCTTTTCACTGAAGGACCAAAATGTATCTCAGTGAAAAAAATTGCCACTGCCTCTGCCTGTCAGAGGCAATCTCATGCTCACCATTCTCCTTCCAGGTCTCTCATTCCTTCTTAACCACCCCTCGCTCCTGACTGCAGCACCCGCTGCCATGCGAACACGGCCTTTTTGCTGTGTGCCCAGAGAGTGCTGCGGAGAGCTGGCACAGCAAGGGGAAAAAAAAAAAAAAAAAAAAAAAACATTTTTTGCATTAAAGGCTGAGCTTAAAGTTCTGGGGACAGACTCAGGTGCAAGGCCAGCTTCCCCAGCATGAGCTGCTGCTGTTTTCTCTCACCGCCTCGGGATGTCTTCTCGCTCGCTCTCCTCTTTGCTATTCCTGCTGGGAACACAGCGCTGCCCCGCGACGTGCTGCAGAGGGGTGAGAAGCTTTGTTGCCATGTCAAGATTTTTAATTTCCCCATGTGGCGATGGTATCGTGGCCCTGACAGTGTACTAAACGCGCCTTATCTCTCTGCCCATGGAAAAGCAATATCAATTTTGTGGCTTTAAGGGCTGGAGCGAGAACAATGCGCCATGCATTGTTAAACAAGCCACCAGCCCTGTGCTGTACAAGCAGAACAAGTGTAATCGGTGATACAGGCCTTCAGCATAATTAGGGCTCACTAGTAAGCATGAAACCTTCCCTGTCGTCTCTGCTTTGCCTTGGGTATCCTGCGCTGCAGCAGCCCTAGGGGAGCCTCTGGTGTCAGGGGGAGCCTCCCCCTCTGCCCCCTGCTTCAGGTGACCACATCCCAGCTGCAGACGTGGTTTGTGCCCGGTTCCTCCCCGCAGGATGAGTGCGAGCGAGCCTCTGGCAACAGCCCCAACACGTCTGTGTGCTCTGGTGTGTGCTGGGTCCGTGTGAAATAGGTTCCCTGTCTGTGGTTCCTCTAGCCGGGTCTTTTTCATCTTCCTCATCTTCATGCACCGCTGGCCGCGGTCGGTCGCCCTGCCTGCACGCACACCAGCAGGCTCTGGCTGGGTTCTGGCAGCACAGTTTGAAAGGGGGAGCTTGGAATGAACGACATCGGGCGGAAATCTATTAAACCTGGGGAGGACCCCAGGGTTTCCACCCTACGCCCCTGGTTCAAGCAGTGAGTTTGCTTAACGGCGTTAGAAGAGTTTAAAGGGATAAACGGCCAGGAAAAAGCTCAGTGTGAGCCATGTTCCATCACTAAGCATCCGTCTGCACCCTGCCATCCCAACCGTGCAGCCAAGCAGCCCCTCATCTGTCTCCACAGAGGACATCCTCCATCCCAGCCAGCTGAGCACGCTGCCACCTCATCCTTACCCACTCTGAAGCAGGGCAGGGTCTTTGTCCCCTGCCTTGCTGGGTCCTCCACGGCAGCACCCGCGTGCCCCCAGCAGCTGGGATGGGGAGGGAGCTGCCCCAGCCGCCCACCTGTGTGTGCAGCTTTTGTTTCAAATGCTGGATCGTAATGCTCTGAAGTCTAATTGCTTCTCTTAGCAGACAGATTCACATAATGACTACAGTGTTTTGAAATGTTGAATAGCAGCTGTGTATCGGTAATATCTCTGGAGCAAGGTCAACTGCTCTGCAGTAAAACTCTATCCTGCCTTTCATATCCCATCAGCACAATCAGCGAGTTGGGCTCCTCTCCGAATACTAAATGCGGCAGCAAACTCCAGAGCGAGCTTCCTTGGAGAGCAACGGGCTGTGCTGTGCGAGCTGGATGCGTGCTGGACGTGGGGCTGTTGGGTCGGGCAGCACGTGCGGTGCAGCAAGCTCTGGAAGGGACAGGCACCAAAATCTGCACTTTTTCACCCATGGAGCAGGCAGGGGGAGGGTGCCCGATGCTGGAGGAGAGCCCAGCTCTGCTGCTAGCACTGTGTGCACCACTTCCAGCACAGGTTCTCGTGGTGCTTGCTAGGTAAAACACTGCCAGGAGAGGCTCGGAGCCAGGCTGGCAAACTTCTTCCCCTGTTCTCCTCTGCAGTGGCCAGATGTGGGCAGGTGAGGGGTGCCAGCCCTGCTTGCTTCTGCTTTCACTTCTCTTTTAAAAGGAGAAAAAAAAAAAAGAATGGGGAAAATCAGTTTCAACAGGTTTCCACTTCTTCTTCCCCTCCTCCTTACACAGATATACACGCAACCCATGTCTGTTTTCCCATGGCTAATTAGCAGTGATTATAATAAGCTGGTTTCTTGGAGTTAGCATGCATCAATGTCTCTGTTAACTGGGTTAATTACACGGTGGACGGGCATTTGTTGCCTGCGAAGACAGGCTGCTGATGAGAACGTGTCTTGGTGGCGCTCAGGAACAGAGCACAGTGACCAGAGTGGGTCCCCAGGGGCTGCATCCCCAAAATCAGACCTGGGCACTCCCAGGCACATCTCTCCCACCTCTCCTGCAGCACAGCAACATCACAGTGCATGTATGCACAGAGAGAAACCCCCCCAAAAATTACATGAACAGCCTTCAAAGGGTTAAGAGAAGCATCTCTCTTGGCAGAGAGAGAGGAGAGAGGGACTCACCGGCTCAAGAGCAATTTCAGCCTCCACTCAAGCTTTGTGCCACTCTGTGAAGTCTCAGCGCACCTCAACTAGATCAGAAATTGGTTTACGTTCCCTTCTATGTGTCTATGAGTTTGTAAAAGCTGATTTATTTTATTCTGTTACTACTCCAGGATATTATACCAAAGGCATCTGTTGGGAGAAGAACTGGGACTCATTATAAAGTTACTTAAACAAAGTCGCTGCTATCGGGACCGCTGGATCCGATAGTATTTTATTTTTATGGCCCTGCAAGGAAATACCTTGGCAGCAGTGCTAACTTTGGCCCAGCATCTGATGGGGGAGGCAGATGTGGTCAGGTGCAGTGAGGAGAAAAATTGCTTTTCCCTTCTCAGAGGCCTGGGTTTCACCTGGAGGCTTCCATTTCTCACCAGGCACCTCGCCGGCTCGCACGGGGGCTGCGGCTCCCCTTTTCCTATCACTGCTGGAGACAAGACAGCAGGCTGAATGAGCGCTGGGTCAGTCCCAGTGGTTATTTTAACCATGGTGTGTGTGCAGGTGTTAGATATTGGCCTTCCTGTGCTGCCTCACAGCCTCTCTAACTGCATGCCAGGCCCTGCGTGTGCTCTGCGCAAACGCAGGGCAGCAGCAGCGGTGCTCGGGGCACGCAGGCTGCTTCTGGCTCCGAGAAGTGCAGGACCCCATCCCTTCTGCTCCGACCCATGGGATCCTGCTGCAAGCAGCATCTTTCATCCTTCTTTCCATTTCTTCAGCCTCCCTGGCCTCGGCCGCTCGGCTTTCTGTCTGCTCCCATCTTCCCAAACCCTTTTCTCGTGTCAGCTTCGCCTCGCTCAATCGAGAGGTTCACAAGCAAAACCCAATTGTAAAACAATTTGAAAGCAATTTTGCAGCTGCCTCATGATAAGAGGCAGAGCCAGGATCAGGGATGCTCGCTTTAGAACCACAACGCACAGAAATAATTATCTCAGCTCATGAAGAGGGAGAAAGAGAAAAAGCATGTGCAGCACATGCCCAGCTGGTCTGCCTGGCTCCTGCCTGGCTTTCTGGGTTGCCATCAGATCATCTTGGCCATTTGTGCTTTCCCCAAAACATCAGGAGAAGCTTTTCCCTGAAGGAACAGCTGCTGAGAACTGCCCCATGCACAAGCTCGCTGCACTGATGTGCCAACAGCCCAGATGTGGACCAGTAACTCCTTTGAAACTGGTCCAGCATCACTCAGCTGTCCTGAGTGGTGTACCTGCGCCCTTAGATCAGAAGGAAGTGAACTAGAAAATAAAGGTATTGCATACATCCATCACCTTGATTGGTTCCTTACTGGTTAATTGCCCCGCTTCCTCGGCATGTTCATCAGCACATCCTTTGGGGAGGGCTCTGGGCTCAGCCAGCTTCAGCTGATGCCACAATAGCAGAACCAAATCATTAAGACCTGACATGGCATATTGAAAACTCAAGGCTTTTCTCTGAAAGTAAAAATAACGCTCTTTTCCCCCAAAGCTAAACCCGAACGCAGCCACCTCTAAAACTTTCTGTGCAACTTTCTGATCCAGATCTGAAAATTGCCTGTCACATCACGCCAGCAAGTCGCAGCGCTGCCCTCCCTCCGCTCGCTCCGTGCCAAGCTCGGCGCTCCTGCCGGAGCTGCAGGAGGAACGGCATGAACAAACAGCGTTTGCCTTCAAACCCTGCGCATTTTCCTCCTAAGATGACAGCAGATAATCGCACAGGCTATTGATTTAATAGCTGATTCTGGAGGAGATTAAAGCCAAAAGGAAGAGGCAACGTATGAGGAACTTTTAGCCATGGGTGGGAGGGATTTCCTAGGCAGCCTTACAAGGGCACGCACACAGTCAGAGAGAGCAGACGGAGAGATCAGGAATGTGCAAGTGGTGCACAACCCGTGCCAGGGAGCAGCTTTCTGCCACAGAAACCCAACTCGAGCACTGTGCTCTCCTCCTCCTCAATCTGAATTCCCCTGCCATTCCCACTTGTGCAGCATTTACTTGCTCCTGGTCACTGCCCAGTTACTTTTAATGACCCCGGCGGCCTTCTCCAAAGGTTCAAGGCAGAGCTCCGTACAAAAAGAAGCAGTTAAGGATGCACTTAAGGATGAAATACAACCTGGACTCAGGTAGCAGCGTCCCTTAAAAGTCAGTGGGGTGATATCTCAGCACTTGAGGAAGAAATACTGCCCTCCGTGAGGACAAGAAGCAATTGAAACCATAGAAATAATGAAATTGGGGGGGATAGATGGAATTGCCAATAGCATCCCAGCAGCCGGGAAGGAACCATGGGTTCTTTGCACAGCTCCCTCAAAAACTTTCCCCTAGTACCTGGCTGGGCACGGGCCACCTTCATTTGTATGCTGCCCGTAGACTTCCCTCAAATACCCTGCACAGACTTTCATTATCGCTGTTATACTCAGGGATGAATTCCAGCAGCACCTGTTGGCAATTGCGAGCAGCAAGTCAGGCACAGAAGTGAAAGCACAGGGCTGTCCAGGGAGGGATGGACCTCCCCGAGCTGGCCCCATAACTGGGAACAGCCTGTGCAGAGTCCCTGCACATGGGGTCAGCACTGGGCCTGCACATCCCCATGGGCTGACAACAGCCCTGACAGCACCCTGGGGCGTGGGGAACTGTTCTCTGGCCAGAGGAGAGAGCAATCCAGGCGCCACCCAGATTTCTGAAATAGTCTGCCCTGCTTTTAATAACCCCAGGAATTATCACAGGTGCTTCGAGCTGGTCCTAAAGCTGGACTTTTCCTTAAAAATGAGAAGTTCTGCTTCATCAATTCATGGATTGCAAAAGGACATCCTCATACGGGGGATGTATTCAGGTCCTTTCTTCAGGCAAAATCCTGATTTAAGAAGCTTGATCCCAGGCTGGTGAATGAAGCCTGAGTGAAAGCTGCAGACAGTGACACGCTGAAGGGGATGCCCTGTAGGGTTCGGCTGGGTGGGAGCCTCCTCTGGGTACCCCCAATACCTCTCAGAGTCTTGTTGGGGCAGAGTGGTTCTGCAGCTTTTTAAAAACCCCAAATCCCTAGAAACAAATCCCCCTGAAGAGCCGGAGCACGCCTGACGCTGCTCTCCAAGTGCCAGTTCGGAGCCCTGAGCTGTAATGCACAAAAGACAAACTGTGCTCCTATTAGCACCACATCAATATCATTTAAAGCCCCATTCTGAGGAGGGCCTGGCAGCCCAGTTAATGCACTTAATTTCCCTCTGTCTCTGAATGGACATAAATAATTGTGCAGCCCTAGCCCTCCCCACTCCATCCTCTCCAGCCAGACGGATTATCTCTTGTTCTTTCCCCAGATTTGGCTTCGGGACACAAACACCATTTATGGTCACCGATTGTTCTAAAGGCCAAGTGTATAATGTACCATAAAATGAGATTTTAATACTTGGTGGGAGATTAGAGCAGCTCCGTTCTCTTAAAGCAGCCCACGTTCCCACACTCCAGCGGTCCCCAGCTCCTCCAGCTTGCCACCAGGTTGAGGAGAAAATGAAATGGGGAGGACACACGCGGACCCTGCGTGGATTTAGCAGCACAGGCAGAGCTTAAAACCATTGCTTCAGCCCCACAGGCTCCTTGCATGGGTTTGCCCGTGGGTGAG
This sequence comes from Anser cygnoides, assembly GCF_040182565.1. Taxonomy (NCBI): domain Eukaryota; kingdom Metazoa; phylum Chordata; class Aves; order Anseriformes; family Anatidae; genus Anser; species Anser cygnoides. The sequence continues at coordinate 4,584,075 of NC_089893.1, read as the reverse complement.
AGGTGGATCAGTGACCTCCAGGGATGGAGGAACTGTTTGGGACAACTCAGGTTCCTTCTGGCCGTCCCCACCACCAGGCATCCACGGGGCTTTGAAGGTCAGGAGAGCAGGAATTATTTGTGCAGAGGTCCTGGTGGAGGCTCCTGGTGGAAGAGGAGGGGAAGCCATGCACAGACAGATGGCAGGAACACCTCCGGGACATCGCTCCCACACTGAAGCATCACTTTCATCCTCCCTGCAACCCAAAACGGAGCCCGGAGAGCAGACCGCGAGCAAGGGAGCGAAAATTTATCATGAATTAATCACAATAGGGCATCTTTCCTCAGATTTCTATAAAACTCCAGTGCGATAATTTAGTGGGGAGAATATCCTCTAATGAGCTTCGAGGAAACCGCAGTCATCTTAATGGGCTTCTTAATGAAGAATCATTTAGGTTTTTATTAACACTGAGGAAAAACACATGGCGTTTGGTAGCTCTTCGGAGCTGGGTGAACATGAATAATTGCTTCAAATGTTCAAACACAAGCACTCTAATGGGCCCCTGTTTGGTGCTTTCAGGGATATCACAATTTTGGTCTTTGGGAAATGTACCCAGAATGAAGATTTGATTTTGGTTCCCAAGCAGGATTTCCAACACATCAAGCTCTGTAGCAAGTGCCATTGGTACCATATTGTTCCCAGATGTTCTCACGACTGAAGATGAAGATCCAGTGGAAACTACAAGAGGATCTCAGCCCTGGTTCTTGCACTGGGTTTGCTCTACGTTCAGCCAACGCTCTCTGAGAGCTGTGTTTCTGATTTCTCAGTCTGCTCCTACACGGCATCTTCTGTAATATTTCTTTTTAAGCTCTGATACAATGTCTCGTCAAATGGAGGGAGGGCTCATGTTGGCATCGAAGGACCATGGTCCAGCCTCAAAGTCAAGAGAGATTGGGAATTCCCTGTGATTTTGTCATTCCTGGCTCACCTCTCAGCTCTGAAACACCTGGACTGGGAGACCCGGGAGAGGAGGAGGGGAAAGGGAATAACTTATTGTCGTTTACTACCACAATTTACCTGGCCTAACGGGCAGCCTGTTGGGTGGACATCACAAGTCTAACGTCAGTACTGAGAAGCCGAGTTAACGGAGCCAAGAGTTTGATGCTCCGCAGCCGTGCGGGGTTTGTTCATTGCATCACGGAGCTGCAGCCTCACTTCAGGTGCCAGCAGCTCATGGGAAATGTCTGTGCAGTTACGAGAATGGCTTCAAATGGAAATTGTTCCATCCAAGGGCACAGTGGCCGGGCACTTATACAAGCTGCAAGAGAGGCACTCAGAAGGGGAGTAAAGAGGTGACGTTTTCTTTCCCCTTGGCTCAGATGTGCTGTAGGGGTTTTATCCCAGCTTCCCTCCAACTCTACTCTTTGCATGAGCACCAGGCACCCTCGTGCCCCATGCGCTCCACGCAGCATCCCTGTCTACTGCAAAGACTGCCGAGGCTCGCAGGTGGGCTGGGTGGTCCTGGGGAGGTCTTTGTCCTTTCCTGTGCATCACAGAAGTAGTCAGGGGACACCACTCCTAACACATAGCACCTGGTGAATGAATCAGCCCCTTCCTCACCATCTGCATCTGTTTCCCTAGCCCAGCTGCTCACACCTCTAGCTATAAGAGGCAGGGATCCTCTCTGCTGAGCGTGTCACCGCCGAGCCCCGAGTGGGAAGCTCCAGCTCCCTTTGCCATGCCATCAGCACTGGGTCAATAGTTGTGTGCAGAGGTGCTGCCCCAGGGGGCTCCAATCTGTCCCCAGCCCAAGTGAGAGGCTTTGCCTAATTATAACCTTCATAAGGGACATCTGAATTTGTTCCCAGGAGACCAGCATTTGGGAAAGGCAGAAATAACCATGAAATTACTGTCTTAATCTATCGGCTGCTTACTGTGCAATCAGAAGGCCAGCAGTTACCATACAATTATGGAGTTAATTAAATGGGTATCTCTGCCCTTAAACATAAAACACTACCAGGAGGCACCTGCTGGCTCTTGGATTTCAGAGAAATCAGTGAGACAAAAGAAAGGAAAATGGGAACAAGCTATTCTAGGTTAAAGGGGAGAAAGGAAAGGGTACTCATCATTTTCTTTTCTGTTGTAACAGTTCAGTAGGTGCCAGGAGTTGAACTCTTGTTTAATTTCCCAGATCTGTGCTTTAGTGAAGTGGAAGCTGCAAAGGAAGGTTTTTGCCAATTTCAATAGAATTAGTCAATAATATTTCATTAATACAGGGGCAGTATCACCAGCTTTTAAGTGTGGACACAGTAATCACAATTTATTTTCAAGCTGGATTTATTCTCCCTGTACAGCTAGCACTAAAATAAATGGCAATATTACCATTACAATTAATCTCTAACCTTGAAATTTTAGTAATGACTGAGAACAGAAAAGGAAGATATCTTTAAGGAGGAATGTTCTGGGGAAGTATTATATGCAGGTGGATTTATTCCGCTTTCAATTAAAAGACGAACGCTTTTGTTACTCTATCAGCTTTGATTTGCCAGCAGCTTTCTCTAGTTTTATTGGAAGCTGAAATTAGGTTCCTCTGTTTCTAACAGAGTGAACACCAGATTAAAAGTAGATTTACCCAAATAGTTGATGAGCACCTTGGGCTTCAGCTGAATGGCTCCTGATTTACACCAATTTGAGGACAGCATCCCTGCAGTTTGTTTGGATTCTCCCTCAGGACAGCCCAACACAACCAGCTCCCATCTCTCTGTGATCTGGTCCAGTGGATTTATGTACAAACCAGCCTGGGGCCCTGAGCCTAATTTCTCCTTGTGATGAGTCAAGGACTCTGATCTGGGGTCCTCTTTCTCCTCTCCAGTGCTCTGTCAGATTCTTCCTTCCTCCCAGCAGAGTTCCCTGGGCCTCTTCATAAATTATCTGTGGTTCTTGTTAGCATTTTCAGAAGTTATACCCACAAGACAAGCAAATTGCTTACAATTTCTCTTTCTTCTGCAACTTTTCTTCCTCTCACTTGTGCTGGGGAGTCTACAAGCTGGCACTCTCCAGCACCCAGATCCCATCTCCTAACCTACTGTAAAACAATTTGCAAGTCTAAAACCTGCAGGTTCCTGCCACAAAGGAGCTGTGGCTCCTGCAGGGCTGATTATCACACCCCTTTTGTCTGCTTCAAGAGCCCTCCTCCACTTCCCTGGCTTCCCCTCAACAAATTAGCAATTACCACTTAGCAAAGGTAAACTCAGGAGATTTTCCAGCCACAGGAGATGCATCTCCTGCACTACAGCAGTGGATGAGCTACACACTGCAATCAACCCAGCATCTGCTGCATAGAGAGGTCCAACAGGCTGAGATTAGCAGAGATTAGAAAAAAACAAAAATCAAACCTAATCTCCTGAAAAGAAAAAAAAAAAAAAAGTGAAAAAATTCATTAGCTGGCCAAGGCCCGGGGTTAGGATTGAATCATGCTCTCTGCTAGAAAGAGGACCTGGAGTCTCTAGAGAATGATAGGGACAGATGCTAGATGAGGACACTAGATGTTATGCAAACTTCCAGCCCCTCTCTACCACTAATTAATCTGGAATCCCACTCCTGTACTGAGATTTACCATAGAATTTCCTCTCTGACTGCTCCTGCTCGTGTTTCCAGGAGATCCATCGGGGTGTGATAGCTTGATTCATTTTTGGCTCACTTCCCCGTCATGCCTAAGTGATGGACAATGTGTCTGGAAGCCAGTATAGAATAATAACATTAACTCTGTGTCTAGCAAACAGACTAAACTTAAGAGAATGCTGCCAAAGAAACCCTGAGGAAGAGACAGTGATGAAAATATAAATGATTAGAAAGAGATAAGAGACAAAGAGTCTAAACCTGTCCAGGGAGAGAGGAAATGAAAGTGGGAAAGTGGTATTCAGTGGGTTTAAATCAACTCACTGATTATCAGAGATTGACACCAGCTGAAGATCTGCCTCCCTGGATGCTGCTGGGGGGAGCTCAGCCCTCATGCTCTGCAGGCTGAAACCTTCAAGCTTTTGCCAGCACCAGGACTGCAGAGCCTGACTTTGTTCTGCTGTGCTCTTACATCAGTGTGGGGGGCTGTGATGCAGCCCTTTGCACCCCTTCTTCAGATGCGGGCAGAAGACGAAGGAGCAGAAAGAATCAGGAGAGTTTTGGTGCTGTGATCTCCTAGCCCACAGTGTGCTGTGCCCCTTTACGCCCAGGACACAGACTGTTCCCTCCTTCCCTAGGGGACACGCAGGGTACGACCTCAGTACTGCAAAACCCAAGTGCTCAGTTTGCCTCACCCTGACATTCAGCATCCCAGATCAAACCTCAGCCCCAGAATGATCCAACCTCCATCCCTCGTTCCTGGGCTCACCATCCCTTACCTCCAGGACCCCCATTGTCCCCTACTCCTTTAGCCATGATGGCCAGCACATCACAGAGGATGAACACAGTCAGAGTTGTGAATATCTGTGTGCTTGTGCAATTAGAGGTTCTGCTTAGAAGCATGTTCCTTGGACGTGGACTGGTTCCCCCATCCTAGAAGAAGGAATTTATGGAAACGGAGAAAGGTGTTTTAAATTATTCAATATAAATGTAAATAGGAGAAAGGGTTCTTTTGAATAAACTGTGTTATTTATGCTCAGCCCTGGAAAAAAAATGGACAGCAGGTTAAGATCTGCTTGCAAGGCAAAGCCATTTGTTTTCCTGCTAGTTGATGCAAATAACGTAAATATGCTTTACATTTTAGAAGGAAGCTTATGAAATATTAAAGCCAAATTCCCAGGTCCCTTCTCCTGCAGAAATGGAGTGCTCTTGAGGGAGACCCGGGGATATTGTGGTGGCGGAGCAGAGGATGGCTGAGGGGTGTGCGCAGAGCAGTAAGAGAAAGTATGGAAAGGGAGACGCAGGGAGACGGCTGTGCATATAAAGATGAAGAGAGACCTAGAGGGATGGATATGCAATGAAGAAGGGGCATGTGTAAGGGCTGCGTCTCCCAGGAGGGTCTCCCACTCTCCTGTCCCCAGTGTGTGTGGGTAGGCTGGTGGATTTTCCCAGGGGACACCAACAGAGAAGGAGCAGGGCATGGAAGCCCCTTGAATTATTCAGTTCTTATAAATTACCGCTCTCTGCAACTTCTTTGTCTGGAGGGCATGTGTTCATTGCAGGGGAGGACGGGAGAGGTGAAGGGATGGTGTAGGATCCCCATGGCAGCACACACTGTGCAGAGCAGGGATGGGATGCTGAGCACTGGGGGAGAGAACCAAGACTGTAGCTTTGGGGGTTTCACCATGTTTCCACCGCGTAACACCTATTTCTTCTTATCTAGAGTTCCCAAATAGCCACAAACCACCACAGAAGCGAAAGGTGAAGAGTGGCTCTCTAGCAAAGCGTAGGGAAAGCTGACATGTGTTTCTCTCTGAGCTCCACACGTTCCTTCATCCTCCACTCCCCGCATGTCTACAGATTTTGGCACAGCCAGAGCAGTCCTGGCTGCTCTCCCTGGAGCTTTCCAACTAAGATAAATTTCCTCACCTCTTCCTTCACACCATGAAGTCCCACAGCCCCAGGCTTCCCCTGCAATACCCCAAGGACACAGCATCCCCTTGTCCTACCCATAACCAGAGCAGTGCTCTGGCACCCTGGGGCCACAGGATGCTCCGTGCCAGCTGGTGCTTGGCACAAGGCAAGCACTGGGAGAAGTGGTTTTGGTTGGCCTTAAGGTTCCTGATGAACGTCTGCCACTGCAGGGGAAGCCTGGGGCTGCAGGAGCTCATGGTGGTCAGATGAGGGCTCTGCTTTAAATCGTGGCCACCACCCCCTGCTCAGCTGCTGTAGGCAGACAGGAGGGGGGGAAAATGGGATTTATTTTCAGGGGATGGATAGCACCACTGCTGGCCGGGTCCAGCCACAAACCACAGACCCGTTTCCTCCCCTCCACTGCTCAGATGCCAGGCCGCCATCACCTTCCAGCACTTAATCAGAGCGCCTGCCAATTAAAGGCAGGGCAGTTGTCAGATCTTGCTGCAGGGGAAGGAGGGTAATTACCAACAGAAGCCATCGCTTGGTTTGGTGCTGTGTGATTAGCAGGCTGCGCTGCCTCCAGAGAGCAGGGTCCTGAAAAATGCAGGAGTGTGGACATGGTAAACATCATTACTGCAGCAGGAGAGGGGAAGGGGCTGCTTGTGCAGGGGCCCGCAGGCTGCCCTGCTGGAACAAGGTGACCAGCGGGGTTTCAGAGAGCAGCGATGCCCAGGAACAAGGAGAAAGGCTCTGGGAAATGTCCCTGGCTGCCTGAAGTGTCCCCATGCACTGCTTCAGCTCGTTCCCGTCAAACTGAATTACACAGGACAGCCACAAGTGCACGGGGAGAGACAGCTCTGTGTGCACAGAGCTCGTGTGCTGCACGCCGGCACAGACCAGGGCGTGCATCGACTGCTGTGCATGAGCCAGGCAGCGGGTCCTTGAGATGCACGATGCAAGTTTCTGTCCCCAGTGGCCCCAGCGAGGGATTTGACAGGCGGGAGCAGGGTGCAGATATCAGCCGTGGCACTGCCCTGCAGCTGGGGCAGGAGGCCACGCACACGCTGCTCTAACATGCCTTAAGCAAACAGCCCAGCTCCCGTTTTGTCGGACTTATTTTCTTCCTTCCCTCTTCAGGCAGGCAGCACGGTCATTTCAGATATTTCTGGGGCTAAAAAGGGAATACAGCAAAAAGCAAGAAAATGCAGGGTTTGAGCATCTGCCTTGCCAGGCCAGATAGGTCTGAGGAATCTGAAAAACTCCAGGCATTCCTTTGAAAGACAACAGGCTAATTTCACCCTTGCCATAAGGGTGTGATTCCTATCTGCCAGGAGATCTGATTTCCTAGGCTCTTTTACATTTCTGAAACTTTTTATTTATTTATTCATTTAATGGAATGCCCTTCTCATCCGTAGCACTGCCACACCTGAAGGCTGCAGGGAGGAGGGAAAGGAAAAGGGCATTAGTTCGCGTCTGGTTAGAGGGTCTGCCAGTCCAAACAGGGAGCTGCAAGTTGCATTGAACGTTTTTATAAGCATTTCTGCAGCATTTTAAGCAGGACCCCCCCCAAAAAAAAAGACATCAGTTTAAACTCGTTGACTTGATGACTGACTGGGTCATTGCCTAAGTCTGGGAGTTGTATTTGTAGTTACCGACAGCGCTCGAGATTCCAGCAATGCAATCATTTGCTTGAGTTCCCCAGGCAATGGTGTACGATAGGCAGCTGTGAGTGGTAATGGATAGAGAGGTGTTAGCGTGAGGCTAACTGGCAGAGAGAGCGGGCAGCAAGCGCTGGAGCTCCAGGAAGGGCAGAGCATCCACGCAATGCGTGCTTACCTGCAGAGGAAGAGGAGGAGGAAGAGCAGGAGGCAGAAGAGGAGGCAGAGCAGCACGGCCGGGCACGTGCATATTTACCCACACCCATTTGGGAGCCCACGCCCTTTGCCATCCTCTGTCCTCGCAGCCAGCTCCTTGCCATGGACACAACCGGCTGGATGGGATGATGGGGAAAACAGAAACAAACCTGAAAAAAATAAGAAACTTCAAAAAAAAATGCAGTGACTTCTTGTACCCTAAATTATTGGCAATAAAGCACGCTTCCAGCCAGCAGAGAAGGGCTTTCTCCCCAGTTCTGGTCTGTAGGGTGGAGCAGCACCCCTGGCTGTGCCCTCCTGTCCCACCTCGGGGATGCTGCACCAGCCCCGGAGTGTGCCCGGGTGCTGGGAGCGGATCACGAGTTCTGCTGCTGCCAGCTGGATGCTGGTGTTGCCACCAGCTCGGCACCAATTATTTATGAAAGGAAATAGAAACAAAACTGCTTGACATTTGCAAAGAAATCATTACCACGCACTCGTGGCGAATCAGAGCTGGAGTGCTTTAAAGTTCCGCCGTCCCAGCGCTTAATTAGAGACCAGGCGGCTTATGTTTTGCTCTCATGAAAAATTTAACCCCCGGTTGCTTTGCCCGATTCCAGCCAAAATGCAGCTTCTGGCCCACCCCCTTCCACTTCAGGGGTGCTCAGCTTGCCTCCCCTGCCCAGGGATCCCTGCAGGCACTGGGGGCAGTTCAGGATAAGACCTCGGTGTGGTCTCCAGGAGGTTTGGAGCACCCCTCAGAGCCTTCCCCTTTCCCCCCCATGCCAGAAAAGGTGGTACACCCACAGGTGGTCGCCATCCCCAGGGCAGGATGGGCTTTGCCTAAACCTCATATTTTTTCTGGCTGCACCACACACCTCCACGTGAGGCTGAGCCGAAGGGATGTTTTTTTGTTTTTTTTTCCCTTCCAAGCCTCAGTGGCTGCGTGGGGCAGTGATCAGAGCCTGCTCCCCATTTGGGGTCTGGTCTCATGTGTAGATCTCCCTCTGGGTGCTGCTGCTCGCCTCCCACCCTCACCCCTAAACCGGGAGCAGCAGGTGTAACGTGGAGATAAATAGAGTGAGGAGCACAAACTGCTCCGATAATGGGATCTGCGTAAGCTTCCGCAGTAAATGATCATTGTAGCTACAACCGAATTTCCCTAATCTAGACAAGCCTCTGCTCTCCTCTCCTTCAACTAGCAGTTTAATTTGCATTAAAAAAAATCCTTCCAAGATGATGTGGATTGCACCCCCTTCCCTCCTCCCCCCATGCTTTACAAGATATAAACATTGCGTCTTCTTTTTAAATGTGGCCTCTGGGTAGGGATTCCTGTGAAACTGAGAAGCAGGCCATTTTACAGATAAATGATTTATACAGAAGATGCTATGGATGACCTGATGCTGACCTGTTTGAATTAATTCCAGCATTTGAGCTTCCATTTCTATTAAAACTCCATTTACCAGGGAAGTGAAAAGGTAATTATCGTCCCCAGCTTTAAATCACTCTGCTGCTGAATTATTAAAGGGAAGAATTAAAAATAATCAGGCTTTTTCATTATACTTCATAGAGAGGAAATTAAAGGTGTAAGAATGTATTTTTTGCTTGAATTTAAGTATTCATTTCTGAGATTTATGTAGAAATTGAAATTATTCTCTCTGTGTGCCCAGCTCATTCTCTTTATGAAAAACACACAGACACATGCATGGGGGGGAGAAGGGAAAAAAAAGTAAAAACCCTCTTGTAAAATTAAAAGAAGAATAGAAGGAAGAAGGGATTTAACATGAAAAAGTACAGGAGAGTGTTGTGCATTTTAATACCCTTTTTTTTTCCTGCACAATTACACCTCTGAGTGATCCAGCAGAGGGAGATTAAGCTGCTACTAATTTCAGATATACAGTTGTAAAACGCTGGGTTAGTTCTTATCAGGAGAGGTTAAAAAAAAAAAAAATCCACCTCTGCCTGGCAGGAGGAGGCAGCTGACGGCTTGCGATGCCTGGAGGCTCTCAGGAGCAGGGGCTGGTGCTGGATCCTAGCAGCCAGGGCACGGTACCAGCACCCTCGTGCAGCCCCCGGATCATCCTCATGTAAACGTAGGAGGGGGGTGGCTGGGCAGGGGGTGACACAGGAAGATCCAGCACCGGTGGAAGCACTCAGCACCTCCAGAAGCGGGCAGCCCTACTCCTCGCTTGGTATCTTGAGGCAGCGAGCTCCAAGGGCTGAGCACACCTACGTGCCTGTTGTGCTGTGGGGTGGTTGTAGACACTGCTCCGGGCCAGTTCAACAGCACTTGGCCATGTCCTGAAACAAAAAGACCCTTCCTGAAGGACTTTTCTGGTGTGCATTCAGGGGGAAGGAGCCTGGTAGCTGATCAATCTGGTCTCAGAGCATGAACAAGCATCTCTAAGGTTGGTACAAGGAGATGCAGAAATATTCATCTATGTGGGAATAGGAAAAGCAAGCTGCAGCCCAGAAGAGAAAAACACTTTGTTCAGTTCCAGTGTCAAAAACAAATCCCCAAACACCAAACTCCTCGTCTGATTGCCTGCCCCACTGCCTTCTGCTGCTGGATGGGGACAGGCAGGGCCACCCCACCCCACAGAAGCTGCAGCTAAACGTGGTCCTGCATCAGCTCCCACCTCAGGCAGTTCCCTGAGCTTGCCTTTCATTGCTTCTGGGGCTGGACCTTGCCAGATCAGCGCTGCAGTTGCACTCCATTGCAAGCTCGTGGATAAAACACCAGTTACAGCACGAAAAAGGCAAAGAGAAGTCAACAGCAAACAGCCAAAGCAGGGATATGCCTCCCACCTCCTGCACTTGTACAAAGCAGCGGCTGTTCTTCTCCCCCAGCCCTGCTCTCCTGCACACCAGAGCTCCTCCTATCCGGCAACGTGGAAGTAGAAGTCACAGACGGGTGGGAGAAGCATAGACGTGGTACCTGTCTTTCACAACTGTCACAAAACTGAGTGAGAATCTAGGCCAGTCAACATCTGTCCCTGGCAAAGTAGTCAGAAGTTGATATACGATCCAATAGATAAAGAATTAAAGGAGAGAAATATAATTAACATCAGTCAACACGGTTTTATGGAAAATAGGGCTTGTCAGACAAATCTGATTTCGTTCTTTGATGAGATTACGAGTTTGGTTGATAAGGGTAACAGCAAAGACGTAATATATTTAGGCTGTTGTAAGAGGTTTGACTTTGTATCTCACAACGTTCTGATTAAAAAATTAGCACTATGCGATATCAGCGGAGCACGTGGTAAATGGATTAAGAATCAGCTCTCTGGCAGCTCCTAGGAAATGGGCTGTCGACAGAGAATCACAGCATGAGGGAGGGAGGCACAAGCAGTGCTTCTAACACATTTCCAGGCTTGGACTCAATTTTCCTCAATAATCTTGATATGAAAAATTAAATTAATACTGATGAAACTTGCAGGAAGCCCGAAGATCTAAGCAGAGATATGCGGCAATCAAGAGGGGCAGATCGCTCAGGAAGACCTGGATTGCTCAGGAAGCTCAGCTTGCTCCAGCTTCATGTACGAGTACGAGGAACCACAGCAGGACTGGGGACCAGAGCTGCCTTCCCTGGCCAGAATCAAAGGTGGGTGAGGAGCTGAGAGCACTGATCCATCCCTCCTTGGGGAGAGACCCCAAGAGCTCAATCCGTTTAGTTTATCAAGCGGAGATTGAGAAGTGGCTTGACTAGAAGGGATCAAAACCTTCATGGGGAGACAATAGCAGGTACTAAAAGCCTCGTTAATCTGCTAAAAGAGGCATAAGAATGGCCCGGTGATTGCAAGGGGAAGCCAGAGGAACTCAGATAAGAAGTTAGGCCCGACTATTTCTCTACAAAGCGATTAAATGTTAACAGATTTCCAGGAGAACAGCACTTTCTCAAGCTCCAGAATCACCTTGTGCTTTTGTCAAAGCGGTGCGTTAACCACCAAAAAGTCAAAGAGCTCCTGTTTGTCCCCTTTGGATAGAAAGGGAACAGAAGATCAGAAAAGGCTTCTCCTGGTGCTCCCTGCCTAGGGAAAAATTGCTGAACATTGCCCTGTTCTCAGCCACGTCCTGTGCTGCTGCTCCTGGCTCTCCGTGCGCCTTTCCCCTTCCTTGGGGGGGAACAGAGCCAGCCCCCGGGGTGGCACACTGCCCAGCGGGTCCCAAAGGCACACACCCCGGCCCTTCACGGACTCTCCTTCCATCCCCCTGGCTTTAACCCAGGACCAGACAACCCAGGCTGTATCGCCCTCCTGCTCCATATCAGCCTCTAAGCTCCCGGTCTCCAGCAGTCCTATATTTTCACCATATTCTGCTCAGAACTTAAACTACCAGGTCTCCTGGGCAATTAATTTATTATCCCTTTAACTGCCTGAAGAGAACTTACAGCCCTTATAATAATACTTTACATCTCTCCGGGGTTTTCCAGTAAGGATCTCAAAGAGCTGTGCAAATAACTGTTATTCCTTGTGCTCCCACACGTGGTATTCCCTTCCATCCTGCAGACGTGGAGACAGAGGAGATGACGTGCTCTGCTCTGTGCCATATATTGTGGCAGGGATTTGAGGGCAGGAGGCTCAGCCGGCTGTGCTCTTCACCAGATTGCACGGCCACACCAGGAGGAACAAACCAGGAACCAACTCAGCTGCTGCCGGCTGAGATGCTCAAGGCAGCCCCCAGAAAACGTGGTGGGGCTGGGGGAGATATTACCATCACGGGGTGAGGAGTAAGCTTAGCCAATTCGAACTTTTTGCAAATATCAATGAAAATATATATTTTCAAATATATAACGTATATAATTAAGTTGCATGAAATATATTTGCAAATATCATTGCAAATACCACCCAGCAGCTCCTAGTGGTACAGGTTCTGCCGATGCAGGGTCACTGCTGCCACCAACACGAACTCTTACCCCTATGAAACCCCAACGTGCAGACATGCCGTTTGCTGTCCTGTGTGGCCCTCAGGGTGGACAATCCCCACACACGTCCTCCACGCCAAACTTTGCCTTTGCTCTTTGATACCAGGCTGCCTTATGCTGATGAGGACACGGAGACATTTTCCATGCTTGCTCCGTTGTTTTTTCTCTGGTGCTTTTTGCATCCACTGGGAAGAAATTTTGATTTAAACAGTCAGGAGAAACCTTTTGGGAAAGCAGAAACAGCTTTGGCACCTAGAAAGGAACAACTTTATTTTTCATTCTAGACCTGCCCGGCCAGCATATGACTTTTATACTATTTTCTTTTCAAGAAACAATTGAAAAGAAATATTGCAGCTGGCCCAAAACACTGTTTCTTCCAAAGAGTCCTATTTCAGGGGAAAGAGGAACATGGGGTTGTAATTCAGAACCAAATAGACATCCCCCGTATGCATGGGCGGACGGTTATTGAGACAGAGGAATGGGAAGACAAGTCGGAAGACAAGTGAGCAGGTTAGCAAGAGGCGGGTGGGTGTTGTAGGTGGATGAGCGGAGAGAAATGTGGATGGAAGAAGCAGGGGTGAGCTGGGGTCGGGGCTGCTCAGGGGGCACTCACCAGCCATGAGCAAGCTGCAGCAGCAGCCCCTGTCCCCCTGCTTGCACCCAGCAGCTGCTCACGCAGGGCTGATGTCGCCTCATCTCCTGCAGGCAGCCTCTCCCCAGCATTCCTCTTTTGTGCTCCTGCTCCTTCCAGCCCCGCCGCCACCTCCTGTTCCCCAGTCACTTCACACCGCAGCCTGATTAGTGTAAATATTGCCACCAAACAGGGACTGTCTGAGCAGATACCTTCCCTCCCTCCCCACCACGCCAGCCTGTAATGAGCTAGGAGAAAACGCTGCTGAGAGGTGTCAGAACAATTTCTATTAAACATAATTTCCTAATGAAAAGGTTATAAGTGACTGTGTCAGAGCTGATCAGCATTCAGTCTCCCCATCACAGCACGATTCCCAGCCAGCAGCCTAACTGGGGTGGCTGTGAGCCCTGTCCCTGTGTCAGAGCGGGTCCTGCACCAGCATCGTCATCCTGAGCAGGAGCTGGGCAGCCTGATCCTCTCCCAGCTCCCCTCCAGATCCCAGCCTGTCCCTTAGCACCCAACAAGCCATCCCCTCTCAGGGAGGTCTCCTTCCTTGCCGCCAACAATTTCCTCAACTCACCCACATCGCTCCTTCCTGCCCCTCCTTCCCTCCCACCCTTCCTCTTCTGTCTTCCCCAAGCCACTAGAGAGGATTGAAGACAGGATTACTCAATGATAACAACAGCCACCATCCTAAATCCAGTCAGGGACGGTGGCTAATCCCTTTAATGAGTTGCTGTAGCTCTGGCAGCTGAGCTAGCCTGCATGCTAACTCACCAGCTCTCCCCTTCTCCTCCCAGACAGACGCTGCTGAGCAAAGGCTGCAGCCCGAGAGATTGCTCTCAGAAGTGGGAAGAAGCCCTGAGCTGTCCTGTGATCCCTTTGGCACTAGGGGAGCAGGCTCAGAGAGCCCTGGGCGTGCTTCAAGTGGCTGGTGATGTCCCTGCCAGCCCATGGTAGGTCAGAGACCAGCAGCCACCCGTCCCATGGAGGGGATGCAGCTGGAGCAGGGCAGGAAGGCATCCCACCAGCAGGACGGGGTGATGCTCGTAAAATAAAACCCTCGCCGGGATGGGAGCAGGCACCAAAGCACAGGACACAGCTGGTCCCAGAGCCCCCTCCTGCACAGAGCCATGCTGCTTGCACCGTGCTCCTGCAGGAAAGGCGACCTCGGTGGCCACAGCAAGCCAAAACCTTCCCTGCAGCCAACAGAAAAGGGACAGAACAGACCCGGGGGGTCCATATACCTTACACGGGACTGCTCTCCCTAAATTAGGGTTTGTGCAACAGCGTCTCATTGATTCGGGTTTATTCAAGGCTCAGCAAGATGGTGACACCTGGCTCCCTACAACAGCAGCAGCTGGAAGGGCTTGGGCTGGTGTCAGGGCACCGCAGCCCCACGGCACCCCTGGCAAGGTGGGCATGTTCCCAAAGGGGTGCTGTCAGCTGGGGGCAGAGCCCTCATTAACCCAATCAGTCACCACTCAGAGTCACTCAGCACTGCCCGAATAGGAGGCAGGAAAAAAAAAATAGCAGAAAAGCCATCTCTTCTCCTCCCTTGGGGCAGGAAAATCACTTTCCCTCTCCAAAGAAGTGAAGTTTGGGAAATGCTGCTGCAGCATCTGAGACAGCCTGGAAAGGTGCCGCCTGTTTCCCACCCAGCTTCTTTCCCTGACAGCAAGGATGAGGGGCTACATTTCTCCCCTCGGTCCCGAGGGGAAGTTCCTCTGCATGGCTAATGTGCTGCAGACAGCATTACAGCGGCCTCGTCCAGCCTTCGTGGCTGGTTCTTCATTATTTTGCATTGGTGCTACAATTTGCGCTGATGCAAAGGAACAGCGTAAATCAGGCATGAATGAGGGAGGATTACTGCTGCAGGAGCCTCTGACTGCCCCACGTTGGCAGGTTTAATTGCTTTCACAGGGACCAGGCCAAACCAGGCTGGAAAGCTGAGAACCGAGGCGTGCAAGCAGCCACACTGATTAAATTTCCCCCTGCTCTGGCCATTGCCCTGCGGTGGCGGCTGTGAGCAGCAAGCCTGCCTCACCAGGGCTGATGTTTCACTTCTCCCCCTCCAGTTTTAAGGAAGGAGCCCTTGCTCCAGCACAAGGACACTAGTCCAAGCTGGCTACAAGCCTGTCCTTTCCAACCTACCTGGTTCCCTTTTGCTCAGCAAGGACTGCCTTGTGCATCCCCCTCGTCCCTCGCTCGCTCACACCCCCAGCCTTCCCCTTCCTCCTAATGAGGCTTCCCCTCTCTGCACAACACGTGCTGCCTGGGCTTTTCCCTCCCTTTCCTTATCAAGATAAAGCTGTCATCGGCTTCCCCATTCCGCTGGTTTGTTGAGACTTTCAAAGCCTGGAACAGTATTAAATATTCAGCCTGCTCCTTTGGGCTGCATTTCAGAGCCTGCATCCCTCCCTTTAATTGCTCCGTCAAGACTAGATGAAAGTTTGATGCCGAGGCTTTGACTGGGACTAACTCAAACACTTTGGGCTCTGCTGATTTATTTATTTAAAGAGAAAAATATCTGGATTATTCTGCTTAAATTAGGCTCTGCAATTGCTAAAGACCTCTTTCATTGGTTCTCTCACTCATTCATGCATCTTTCCAAAAATGCACTCTCTTCCCTGCTATTTTTGGCTATACTGAAATATGAGCATGCTCCTTCCTTTATCCTTTTCTCTCCGTCTCTCTTCTGTCACCAAGCGCACATCTCAAACACCTCTTCTGAAACAGCACTGTGCCCTATAATCCCATGGGAAGGCGGATGGAGACTTCCATGCGAGGAGAGGGCTCCCTTGGGCGTCGCTCCACCAACAAGGCAGCAGAAATCAGCATCTGGAGAGAACTTGGCTGGCAGGGAAGACACAACCACAGCGTCCCCTGCACAGCTTCAGAGGCTGGCTCTGATTTAGATGCACCCAGCAGCAGCTTGTTAACCCGCACCCCTTCTACCTGGCCCTGGAGACGTGGCTGGGAGCTCAGCCCGCTAGGCGAGCTGGGACCTTCCCCTCTCCGTGCCTCCCCTGAGCATCTTTGCTCTTGCTCTGAATAATTCCTGCACGGGCAGGCAGAGGCCAGCTCCCTCCTACTGCAGGCTGCAGCTGGGAGGAGATTTATTTTTGTTTATTTGGGGCTTTTTTCCTTTGCTTTGTTCCTATCTGTCCAGAGCTGCAGCTCAGTGCTTTTTGCTGAGGTCTGGAGTCCGTGGGTGAGCACATCTGTGCACGGCCAGGGGACAAGGTCAGCCCCTGTCACAGGGCAGGGAACAGCACCGCTCCGGCTGCACTGCCCTCCTGCTTCCTCTGATGTAATTAACATCCCTTTGTTATTGTCTGCAATCACGGCTGTCTCTGCTTTAATCATCTCCCAGCAATGAGCATTCCTTCTCATTAGGGGCTTAAAAACCTCCATTATAAACATGTAAATGGGACGCAGCGAGGAGGGAAATATTTTACTACTCCAATTTCCTGTTGTGCCACTGCCAGCGAGTCGTGATGCTATTGCTAAGCATCTCCAGGCAGCACCAGCATCCACAGGACCAGACCCACATCCCTCTCCCAGCCAGCACCAGCAACACCCCAGTGCCCACTGCAGCAGGGTTTCCAGCCTTCAGTGGTATGTGGAGACTTTTCCTTCGAGGGTACATGGAGAGGAGGCAGACTCTGAAACTCCCCAGGGTAAAACCAGCATGCTGCCCTGTCCTTATAATGCAGAAGGTGAAACCTCAGTCTCTCTGCAGCATCATTTAAGGCCTTTGACCTCCTCAGCCATTTCTGCACTGATGCTGGCTGAGCTCTGGGCCAGCTCTCCGACCTGCTGGCACACCCGGACTAACCACGGGCACCACACTGCCTGGACCTGCTTGGCTCACTGTCTTCCTTCTCCACTACCTGCAGAGCTGCCCAAGGAAGCCCTCCTTCACCCCAAAGAGCCTCCTAAACACCAGCCTTGCAAGAAGAGGTCTCTCCAAGTATTTTCTCTCCTTTCAGCAACAGCAAGGTCCTGTATTTCAGAAGGGACTGACCCCAGCCTCCTCCAAACAGCAATTGTTCAACCCGGTAACATTTACAATGCAAATGCCAGCTCTGTTTGTAAGAGTAGCAGGCTTAGGGGGAAGCAATGGGACCTGGCTGCAGCTGATCCATGGAGGACTTCAGCATCCACCTCCAAAAAGATATTTGGGGAGGTAAGAGGCTCTGCTCCCCTCCATGGCGTTCACACAGAAGCAGATCTCCCTAGGAACCGCTTCTGCTCTTTAAAAAAATGTTTTTTTCATGGGCAGCCACTGTTTGGGCAGTGCAAGGAGAGCAGAGGAGCTGTGACAGCTCTTCCAGGGCTGATCTGCCCTCGCTGTCTGCGCGGGGCCAGCTCCCCACCACCACGGCCGGGCACCGAGGCGCGCTGCAGGTGGCTCCGCGCATCGCTCTGCATCTTCCTCCTCTGGCAACGCTGCTGGGCCAGGCTCTCCCAGCCTTAAGGGCACCCACGAGCAGCTTAACCTTCAGCTTTCAAGCTTCTCCTACGCCAGCCTGAAGCCCCCGTTACAGTGTTTTGTCTTTTTTCCTCTTCTCCCTGTTTTCGTCTGTAGCAGGGAACAAGGGACACTTGATCTGATCTCCGCAGACAGCTTTTCTGCCTTGCGCATACTAAGGTCTCTGCAAGCAGAAACCACTGAATACATATAAAAAAATTTCTCACCCAAGGTGGCTAACAAACCCCTAAAGGCAGGAATAGCAGCCAAGGTGCAGAGGAGAGATAGCAAATCAGGCACTACAGCGCTTTCAACTCCAATCTCCTCGCCCTACCTCCTGATAAAATGTTGCTGAGACTTCTTCCATCTCTCGGTTCCTCTCTAGCACATGGATTTGGCACCCATGAACTTTTTAATTTCATAAGCCACCAGTGCTCTGCCTTCCCTTGTTGCACTAGCATGCCTTCGTGGAGCTCTCTAAGCCAGGTGCAGCCGCTCGATAATTCCCTGTAATGTTATCACATCAGCTGGGGCAGGGCCGAACGGAGCCGACCCGCAGCCCCGGCTCCAGAAGACCACCACCAGCAGAAAAGCAGGGCAGGGGGAACCGGAGTCCTCTCAAGCTTGAACTGCATCCCACAAACCTTATTTATCTCTGTGAGCCCAACGCTGCTCCTAACATTAACACCCACAGCATCCCCCTGTGTAACAGCACCCAGCTAGGCTGCTTCCTTCATTTCCGAAGCCCGTCCACCCAAAAAACCCTCAGCTTCCTCATGGGAGGTTTATATCCCCTGTGCACCTTCGGGAAGGGCACATGCTATCAGTGCCTCCTTTTAAAAAAACAAGCAAACAAAAAACACACAACTTTTTACCCTCGAGTCATCAAGACATGGGGGATTGTGCTTATTCAGTGAAAGGGGTAAAGGCAGGAAAGCTAAAAGAGGTTAAATGGACACAGGAGCGCTCTCAGCCTTCTGTGCAAGACCCCGCGCTCAGGGGCAGCCCCACCAGATTTAATCCTCGTTAAGCAATGCGCTGCTTTGCTCCTGAACCTTTCAGAGTGTTCCCTTGGAGACAAGCCCTGAAAGCTTCTCTAGCAGCCCTGAGAGCTCGCACGTGCTGCCTCAGCTGACGTCTGCTCTGACCGTGCCTTCGCCTTCCCTTGCCCAGGCTGTGGATGGAGAGGATGGGGTAAAGCAGAGCGATGGGGTAAAGCAGAGCATTCCTGCAGCAGAAATGCCCCTACATGTGCAGTCTGTGTCTGCATGCACATGATAAATGGTGCTTCTTGCACTCGATCCCACTCATCCTTGCATCAAGCCACAGCTGAGCAGAGCATCTCCGCCCAGGCCAAAGGGTGACCTGGGTGTGCACCAACTGCTCAGGACCCAGCACTGGCTGCTCACAGGGAACGGTTCCTAGCAAAGTAGAATTTATAGGCAAACACATCCACCCACCCGGGGCTGTTGCAAAACTGTCTCGTCCCCTTCCAAGCAACATTCAGTCAGAATTTAATATGTGCACTTCCCTGTTTGTGTCCCCACCTGGGATCTTGCAATATAACCACTATTTTCACCGCAGCAGAATCCACGCCTGCTTTTAAACAGGGGAACGCCCTCCCGAGCTGCCGTCCCCAAAGACTTTCTCTTCCCCTCAATCAGAAACGCAAACCCTCAATCAGAAATTAAAGCTCCACGCAACACCACCACAAATGATTCAGCCCTCGATGCTCACGTGCCTGCTCGGAGATTTTTTGGGAAGCGGCAGAGGCACGGCGGGCAGGGAAGGAGCTGATCCTGCTCGGGGCTCAGCCTGGGCCAGCCCCACATTACCAATATTTAGCAGCAGGGAGAAGGCTTGAGTGGGGTGTAGACGCGAGGCACAAAGATTACGGTGCTAATTAGGTGCTTTTAGGGAGGCTTAAATGGCTGGGAATGAATGGGGAGTGAGCGAGCAGAGCAGATAGAGGTGTAGATGGGTGGGAATTAATAGCTGCACAGAGGAAATTTGGCCTCGCGTTGGGGTTAGGACTGGGATACGACAAGCCTACCACCAAAGTCAGGGCGTTGCAGCCTTTGTTCTGTTTGCCTGGCAAATATTCTAAATTCCCCTTTGTTTCGCTTATTCGGAAGAAGAGGTATCTATGGATGCAGAGATTAAAATGGCTTTTTTTTCCTTGTCAGTTTGGGTGCTGATTTTAATCAGTTTTTTTTTCCTTTTTCCCCTTTCAGAGCTCCATTTCTAAAGAAAAGGAACAGCTCAGAGAGAAATTGGAGCTGCTCCCAGGACAAATGGGCCTGACTGGCAGTGCATAAAATTACCACTGTCTCTTCACCTTGCTTTCTGCGATTCCTTTATTAACTAACTGAACCCGCAGTCATTCTCCCTTTCCTCGCTCATTCATTCTCTCTCCTTCTCCCTCTCCCTACTCCCAGCTAAAAGGTTCATTATTGCATGCCTGTGGACTAGTAATGCACCCCCGGCACAGGGGAGAGCACGTCCGTGTCCTGCAGGCACCGCTGGAGCCGCTCCCTCCAGCTCTGCAGGCACTGGCACGGCACAGAAGGGATGCAAGCCTCCTGCACGGGGCCTCACCATTTATTTATAGGGTAAAGAGGAACCCCATCCTCCTACATCCCCAGCAGTGGGAGACATGAAGAGGAAAGGAACATGAGCTAGCCACAAGCCACAAGCTCCTTGCTCCTGTGCTTGGCAGCTGCCCATGAAGCCGCCCCCATCAGCTCTTTTCTGGCCCTTCCCAAACCCCTGCGGGGCTCTGCCACCACCCGACCTGGGGATGGAGATGCCCCAGCTGGATGGAAATAGCTCCAGCCCCTCCAAAAGGATCCAGACCCAGCCATCAGCACCTCCGGGTTGCAGTTCCAGGAGGGTAATTAATTTCCATCCAAAGACTGGAGGAGAAGTGTATTTGTTTAATGAACGCGTTCACAATTTGTTCTCCTGCTCGGTGTGTGTTCTGGCATTTTATTAAGCCTTTTTTTTTTTTTTTTACTGGGGGAGGGGAACAAAGACTAATAAAATGTGTTAATGACAAATACCAACTGCGTGAAGAGGAGACAAAAAACAGGGACAAGATGATTTGTGGGCTGGATTGGATGAGACTGAACGCTCAGTCCACGGGCTGGGACGAGGAAGAGCTGACAACACGCTCACTGCAGAGAGGTGGTGGCTTTCCAGCACTTCTCACTCTCGCTCATCAGTGCCTGTAAGTGGTGGGGCAGTCTGAAGGATCCCAGCCCTCTTCCATCAGGTTCCCCTTTCCCCATCGCCTGTTGTGCAATTGCTCTTCTTCCTCATGCCCCTGCCACCTCCAGCTGCCCCCAAACCTCACTGGGGGGAGCAGGATTGTGACCCTCGGGAGAGCATCACCAGCAGGGACCCCGCAGGTTGGAGCTTTCTCCGTGGCACAGCCATGGGGCCGATAAAGGAAGCGCTGCACGGGGCTCTTCACCCCACAGCCCCGCCACCAGACGCATGGTGCCCCGGAACAAAAGGCAGAAATAAGCCACACGGCGCCCTGCTTCCGAATGAGTGGGGAAAACGAGCTGATTAGCAAAGAGCTGGGGTAAATTGGAGCAATTTTATTTTCCTTTTCTAAAGGGATGGGTTTCCCTGTTTGGCCCCAGCACCTTTCTTTTCTCCCTGGACAAGCTCCCGGTGGAGGGAAGGGACCAGCCCTGTTTTTCCTATCCCGAGACCCTCTCCATCACCCTGCACTTACTCTCTTGCTCTCTCCCGTCGTGTCACAGCCTTCTTCCCTCCACGTCTCCATCCACCTGCTGGGTTTCCCAGCCTCCTGCTCTTCTCATCACTTGTGCATTCAGGTTTGCTGCCCAAGGGTGGTCTCGTTCCCTCAGCCACTAGTCTATCCCAGGGTAAATTATAATTTTTTATTTTCTTAATATTATGTAGCTGACATGACAATAAATAACTAGAATCGCCATGCCTTTGTTGCAGCAAATATTGTTTTACAAGGGGTGAAGGCAGATATGATCCTCAATATACTGCCCTTCACTGGAGTTATTTTCTCATTCCTCTCTTTTTGGTGAAGTTTTCTAGAACCGCTTATATTTTTCCTTGTGTCACTTTAAAATCAGAAAGAGCTTTAAAGGGAAAATTGCATTTTTTTTCTCTCCTCTCAGACCCTTAGCTTTCTTAATGCTTTTATCTTTGATTTTTCTTTTTCCTAAAGCAAACAAATAAACAAAAAATTTCCTTCAGCAGTCTCAGGAGTTTATATCCTGGTCATTTCTCATGACTTTTTCTCCAATGTTCAGTGGCAATTCTTACAAAACAAATCATTTTTTTCCAGCCAGAACCCAGCCTGGGAGCGCTCACATAAAGCACGGTTCCACAAGCACGGAGCCCTCTGGCTGCGATGTTGCAGGAGCCCCAGCACCCCTGGGATCCCCGAGCCCTCTTGCACTGAAGGGACCGTGGGGCTTTTAACTTCTGCACCTAGCGCCTGTGTTTCCAGCACTTCTGGCTGCACATGCAGGGATCCTGGAGCCCAGGCACTTTCCCTTCGCCGAGCCCCGTGGCTGGATCAGCTTTTCCAAGCTTCTTCCATCAGGGCTGCCTGCTTTCCAGGCTGGATGAAGCCAAGTGCCCAATTTCCAGAATTTCTCCCATGCTGAGCATCTCCCTCCCTGCTTTCAGCACCTCTGCTGAGCTCTGAGGGGTCTCCGTGGGCTCCCACCAGGATGTGCGAGCCTGGAAATCTCACATCTTTTTGGCACCATTGCCAAGGACAAGTCGCTAAGTCACCCACTGCCACTGTTCTGCACCCAGGACATTTCCCAGGAGCTAAGAGGAGCACATTCCAGTGCCATGTGTTTGGGAAAAATAACCCCAGCTCGTATTAAAGCCACCTCTGGGCTATCAGCCCTGTTTGCTCCAGCCCTTTCCATCCTTTTGGAGGCAGCTTCTGATGTGGGAGGCCTCCGAGAGCTCCTGATGTGATGAACAAAAACCACCTCGCAACCGTAGACAAAAAAAAATTAAAACCTCGTTTGCGTCTGCCGAGTGAATAAACCACAGCTAATTAAATCCCAGAAGAATAGGACATTATACAAGCGAGTGCCGCCCCCTTACAAGCACAGCTGGGGACGAGCGCAGTTGTTCGCACTGTGCCCCTCCGGAGTCGTGGGGTGGCACGACTTTCATGGCAAGGCCATGCAGCAAAGCAGGAGCTCCCTCGTGCCCTGAGACCCAAAACCAGCCAAGAAAGGATTTTTAATTTTTTTTTAGGCTAGGGTAAAATGGAACACACACAGAACAGCGTGGGTGCTCCCCGCTGCATCCCCGGGAGGACTCGAGCTGTGGGCTCCCACCCTGCCTGCAGCACTCCTCGATGCTGCTTTTCTCCCTCCTCCCCAGGGAGATGAGAAGCACAGAGGGATCTGAACAGCAAACCTACAGCCAGAAAGAAAATCTGCATCGCTGCCAACATCTGCATCCAGGGCTGGTGCTCCGTGGCCATCCCCTGCCCGTGCCCCCAACCCGGCTGCTCTGGCATCCCGCAGGGATGCTCTGCCCCTACCCAAAATCACCCCCGAGCAGAGCAGTGTCCCCCACCGCAGGAGAGATCCCCACTCCACTGGAGACCACATCCCTGGGTGTCTGACAGCCGGGGGCCCCATTTCCATCCTGTTTATTTTTCAACCCATTATCTGGTGTAATGCGCAAAATGCGTAATGTGCCTGCTCGCAGCGCCAGGCTTGCAGTAAACAGTATTTAAAAGTCTGAGGGTGGATTGGAAAAAGACCTGCTTTGTATTAAAAGGATGAGGTTCATTCGGCTGAGCTCGGTCTGAGCTCCTGGAACGGGAGGAGGACAAGGGCTCCTTCGCTACCCAGACCCATAGAAGCTCAGCCTGTCTGATCTTTTTGGTAATTGCGGTTAGCTACCATTTCAGAGCAAAATGGTGCTGTTTAATGTAAAGTGGCACTTTTTTTTTTTTCCATTTTGGAAATGCTGAAATGGGATGATTCACCCGCGTCTTTCATTCTTTCCCACGAATAAATTTCTTATCAGGCTTCTTGTAAAAAATCAACTTATTTATCAAAGGGTTTTCTGCAAACAATTCCAGTTTCATTAAAGCAGAGGGATTTTTTTAATAAGGAAGCAGACAATCCAAGAATACCTGACCTTACGAGTTATACTTTGTTTTCCCTCGTTAGCACCGAGGAGCTTTCCTGGCACTGCCTGCCAGCTGCAGAAGCCGAAGGGCTGGGTTGCTGCAGTACCCGTGGTCCTGCAGCAGGCACGCCAGGCAGGCAAGGAGCTTTCCCAGGCCCCTTCCAGGAGCAGAAACAAACCCTAGGAGCAGCAAAATGCAGAAGACGAGCAGGAAGGGCTGCGAGGGAGGCAGGGCCTCCCAGCTCTGAATTTGCTCCTGTTGCCAAATCCTGTTGCTCTGCGCTGGCTCAGACTGGGACTGCTCTGTGAGTTTTGTGCTGAGGTTCAGTGCCGGTGGCTTTTATAAGTTTTCTGTCCCGATTTTGCACCGATTCTGCTGTTTCCAGATGCTGATTTGTGGCAGAATCCCCCCGTGACCGTGCGTAACCGCCTCTTCTCCTGCTCCTGGGGGCAGCTTAACTAACTCACCTGTAGGATTATTTATTAGGCAGTAAAACGCACAAATAAAACAGCTGCCTAATGAAGACAGCTAGGTAAGTTTGGCCCATTTTTAACGTTAATGTTGCATATCATGCCCATTCTGCTCTATGGACTTGTCAGCAGTTTTAGGGCTCTGGATTATAGCGCAGCAGGCGGAGCGGAGCTGGGCGAGCAGCGCTAAGAGCTGCCCCCAGGGAACCCTGCCCGAGGAGCCAAGGATTTGCCTGCACCACCCCTGCAATGACAGAAAGCAGAGGCTGAGCAAGCTCTCTGCTGCCGTGTCCTTTTCGCCCGACCTCTCTGCTTATTTTTAGGTAGCCAAGGAGCTCAGAGCCTTAAACGGGAGGGAGGATGCTTCACCATCTATGGGGAGACGGACGCGGCACCATGTGTTACAGAAGGGCAGCTGGTGCAGAGGTAAAGCAGATCCTGAGGATTTGCCCATGGGTACAGGGCAGAGGGACAGTGGCAGAACAAACCCATGGTGAACTCCTCTGCTCTCCTGACATTGTGATGGTCTGCCTCAGCCCCGGAAGGTTTCCGTTCCTCATAGCCCAGGCAGGAGGCTCCCTGGCTTTTATGGATAGGAGAACTGGGACCAGGAGGAATCATGCAACTGCTTTACAGTCCTACAGGGAGCCTGTGGCAGACCGCAGAGTTTTATCCCCATCCTCCATCACTTCACCCCTCACAGGACTCACAACGGGGTTTAATAAAGCCGCATCCTTTCTTTTTACAGCGGGGTAAATCAGGAGCAGTTCCCCCGGCGGCACGATGTCCGTGCCTGCCTGGCAGCCTGCTGGGAGGCAGGGGGCCGGGGGGCTGCAGTCCTCACCCGTGCTTACAGGTAGGTATGAGGTGGGAAGGTGCCCAGAGGGGATGCTTCAGGTCCCCCAGCCCTGAGCCTTCCTGGTGCTGGGCCTCTTTCCTTGCTGGGGAAATGGTGCAGAGAGTGCTCGGATAAAGTCCGCAGGCGCCAAGCCCCGGCAAGGAAGCAGAGCCCTGGTTCCCTGTGCTGCCCTGCAGGGACTGATGTGCCAGACACACAAGATGCTTCTTGCGTGCAGCGCAGAAACTGCCACCAGCTGCAGAGCTGGTGAAAACTCGTCCCTCCATCACCGAACCCTTCTCTGGAGAAGACTGACTCGGAAGCTTCTCTGCCTCCCAGGCGTCTCCTGTCGTGCAGGCGCTGTCGCTCCCGCATCTCAGAGTCAGCCAGAAGGGGTTTCTGCCATCCGAGTTTGACCTTCTGAGGATGTTCAGCATCTTTCAGCATCTGGCCTGTTAAGGATGTGACATGCTCCACAGATGTGCAGGGCAGCAGGCACAGGACTGCAGAGCAATGGGGACATCATTTCCCCTTCTTGCTCGCCATCTCCTCCCAGGCACTGACCCCTCACAGCCTGTGGGACTCCTGCAGGGCCCAGCAGGACTCCGTGGCAGCACACAACACAGACCCAGGTGGCTGTGACTCTTTTTTCTGGAGGAAGAAGCCTTGTCTCACCTTCCCCTTCAAAATGATGCTCTCCAATCACTCCCTGCTCCTGCTGCCTGGCAGGACACAAGCCCCTGCAGCCCGCCCTGCTATCTCCATAAACCTCTCTCCCGGGTGCCTCTCACCGGCTCCGAGTGCTGCTGATTTCCTTCCCTTGACACGTTTTCCTGTCCCCATCGACAAGGGAAATTCCTCTGCACTTCGGGGCTCACCAACCTGGCCTGCAGCCTGGCTTCGGACCAATACCTGAAGCTACCCTGCTGGCTGAGCTTCCCCAGGGGCAAGGAAGAGCTTTGTTTGTCTTTAAAGGTAATTAAATCTGGATTAAAAGAAGATTTTCCTGGAATCCAGCCTGGGGGGAGTTGTAAAGGGCTTCCTGGAGGTGGTGAAGCTCCGCAGCCCGAGCCCAGGCAGCACACTGCCCCTTCTGTGCCCCCAGGAAGGCGCTGGGTGAACCCACCACCTCCTCTCCCCGTGCCTCAGTTTCCCCAGCTATAAAATAAAGCATCGATCGGGCCAACAGCTCTGGGTCCCTGCCCTCTTAGTAAATTAGTAAATTGCTTTAAGCACACCAGAGAGGAGGGCAGGCTGCTGCCCCTGAGAAGGACCGCCCCAGCTCCTCCTGCTGCCGCTGGGCGCTGTGCTCGGCGTGTCCTTGCACCAGGCAGACACGGGAGCACTCCCACCCCTCCCGGCTGCTGCATAATGGGCCTGAAAACACAGGACCGATATGCAAATCTGACATTTAATTTGGACATGAGGGTTTAATGAGGCTGTGGAGATTCTGCCACTCGCAGCCTCCACATCCTGCAACCTGCCGCCGCGTTCCCTTAATTGAGCACAGCCCCATGCACACGGACGAACACACGCTCACGGGCACACGCTCCCTGACACAACCCGCCCTCACAGACCAGTTGTTCCCAGCTCCCCTCTCCATTTATTCCTCTTCCCATCCCATGGGAGCTGCAAAGCATCCCCCTGCCAGGACAAGTGCTCCAAGCCACCAGCACTGGGCAGGGAGGATTTAACCCACCTCCCACACCACACATCCCCAACCCCAGTGCCAACAACACCTTGCTGCACCTGCCCAGCTCTCTCCATCCCAATCCCTTTCCACTTGGCAGCAAAATCAACTCCTCACGAGCCTGAACAGCTCCAAAACAGCCTCCCCCCTGCGCAAAGGCAGCTTGGGCATCCCTGGAGACCTCCTCTGCCACCCTGCCCTCCTCTGCAAGGTGGGAAGGAGGAGAAGCATGTCCTCCCCCGTCCCCAGCTCGCTCTGACTTGAGAGGCACCCCTGGAAGCTCGAGCTGAACTGGAACAAATTGAACTATAATTAATCTGCCTCCTCGAGTGCAACAGCCTGAGATCAGTGCGCCGCTGAGAGCCCCGAACGCGATGTGCATTGGATAGATTGGTCCTGAAGAGGGCAACCAAGGAACGAGCTGTCGGGCCCTCTGAAGTCAGCATAATCCTTAAAACTCCCGGTGAAGAAGAAAACAATCCAATAACGAAGCCCAAGCAAGAACCAGGGCCCCCTACACCCAGCAAGGAGTTAATTCTTTGTGCTACCTGCCTGAACGCAAAGGCTTCTGCCTGCTCCCCGTTCAGGAAATTTGCAGTATTTTTATCCAAAGAGCTTTCTGGAGCTGCCGTTCAGCAAATGAAGGGCCACACCAAGTGGCTGCACCACAACCTGCCTGTGTTCAGGGCGAGAGCCTTGCTGCAGGCACGGGCTGCTGCTGGCCTGGGGACCCTGCGGAGCTGCGTGGTGCCTGAGGTGCATGCACGGGAGCCAGGAGAGAGGTGGAGAAGCAGGAGGAGAGCTTCTTTTCATCGCTTCTGCTGCTCCCCTGACAGGTACAGCCAGGGTTTTCCCCCTCAGCAGCCTGCTCTCCTTCTGGGTCGCAGCCAAAACACTGAGCAGCTGAAATACAGGTCTGGTTTTCCCTGCTCTAACAGGAGGGGGCAGGGGAATAAGGGTCACCCCCCTTCCCCACTGATTTATATTGAAAAAAGTTGCTCCCGGGACCCCTTATTGCAGCAGCAGCCAGGGCACCCTCTGCCCCGAGAGCAACGCTGCAGCCCCCAGCCTCAATGCACTGCATTTAATTGGGAACACGAGCTGGGGAGAGGCCATAAGGTGGTGAAGAGACAGGGACAGACAGCACGGGGCTGGAGGAGGGGAGCACGAGATCAACGGGAAGAGGCAGGTACGTGGGACATGAGCTCTCTTCAGCACGAGCAGGCTCCAGGATGAAATATTAATGCCAGCATCCTGAGAAGGCAGAAGCAGCGGCGTCTGCGCCACTTGGCCATGAATAAAAGATGGTCCTGAAAATGGGGGAGAGCAGCAAATTAATTAATTGAAGCAAACCTCTCTCCACTCCCATTAAAGAACAAGCCCACTGCCCTCCCACATGCAGCTTGGGGAACAAGCTGGGGCTCAGAGGGGACAGGGACAGCACCAGCAGGGACTTCTCGGGGTGAGCTGTGTCTCCCCTGGCCAGCAGTGCCTCTGAGCTCAAATTCTGGTCCTGGTGCAGCTCCCTGGGGCAGGTGCTCGGGAGAGGGCTCAGAGATGCTCCTGCCAGCCAGAGGAGACAGACAGGAGGTTTCTCTTCCTTCCAAGCTGGGAATTTTCTGGGTGCTGCCCGAGGCTCATCCCTTCTGCCTCGCCAGGTGACTGCAAACAGCAGCGGAGGGAGGCTGCTGCAGACGGAGAGCCACCCTCGGCACCACGCAGTGACTGATCTCCTCCTCTGAAGCCTTGCCCATAAATTATAGATGTTAAGCAGTGTTTGTTTAAAATATTCAGCTCGCCACTTAAAAAAAAGAATACTCGTACACACCAGGGCTGGGGAGAAGGACCTGGAGGGTGGGGAGCCAACCTCGGAGGGAGGCAGGAGCAAGAGGCGATTCCTCTGCTATCACACCAGTGGGCACGCAGCCTGCCACCGAGCTGCCCACACTGCAGCAAAGCCTCTTCTCCCTCTGGCACACCTTGCAAAAGCTTGCAGGAGCCAGATCCTCTGCTTTTTCTGCCCAGCATCCCTGGGCACACATTATCCCAGTGGCTCCCCTTCGAGTTGGCTGTGTCGGAGCGAAGGCAGTGCTGGTGCTCGGAGGGCAGAAAGGAGGAAAGGAGGCAGGAACACATCTGCAAGCACACCCCACCTAAAAGCACAGTGTTTTTTTTTTTTTATTAAAAAACTGCTTTCCAGGTGACATGGCCGAGGGAGAAGCCTGCGAGAGGGAGCTGCAGGGAGCTGCAGAGCCGCGGTGCCGCCTGGTGGCGGAGGGAAGGGTTTGGGCTGGGATTTCTCTCCTCCTGCAGCACCTCCCAGGCTGAGGATTGCAGGCCGGGGAGAGGGCAGGCAGCACCGCAGAAGGGGCAGGACCCCGGCTTCTCCTGCCCCTGCTGGTTTTTGCAGTGGCCATCGCCGTGCGGCAGCAGCACCGCAGCGTGCAGGAGACCCAGGGTGCGCCCGGGGGACTCATCCTGCCCGGGGGACTCATCCTGCCCAGGGGACGTGGAAAGATTGCCTGGGAAGGAAGCAAAGAGCAGCCCAGGGTGCTCCTCGTTGCAGCAGGTGGCAGCTGGGGGCTTGTCAGAGGGCCCCAGGAGCCTGCAGCTTAAGCACGCTTCAGCCTGGCCTCACCGTGCTCCCTCTCTAGCTGGAAATGGGGAATAAAAGAGAAAAGCTTGGTCACGCTTCCCATGGAGCAGACAGAGGAAGAGATCACGCCAAGCCCCAGAGAAAACCAGGCAAAATGTCCCCACGTGCTCTCAGGGTGCTCGAGGGCTGAGCCTGCTGCATCCCCCCCTGCTGCAGCCCTCCGAGCATCCTGCAGGCCTGGAGATATTTGCTCAGCCCAGGCTGCCACCAGCATGCCCCTCCTGGCCCCAGCACCTTGCTCCAGCAGGAAACATCCACACGTCACAACTGGAGGGAGTGAGGGTCCCCTCGGACCTTCGTACGTCTCAAGAATCCCAGCACGGGGTGTTGGGAGCCCTGTTTTCCCAGAAAGGAATTAAAATGCACCAGCAAGGCCAGGAAAGGCCTGATGCTGAACAAAAATCTAATATCCACTTTCAGAGATTCAGAGGAAAGGCATGAAAAAAAGAACCGCCAGAAGATCAAAGAGTCAACAAGCACCTGCTGAACGCATTGATTTTGTGATTTTTTAATTTTTTCTTTTTTTTTTTTCTTTGTCGGCTCCTCGCAGCACTGTCTCCAGGTACGCTAGAGCAATCCATGGCTACGTGCACTGCCAACAGGCAGCAGAACCCTGCAGACCAGCCCTGCTGTGTCCGTCAGTCCCCAAAACCCCCCACTGCCCACCTCCCCGGGGTGCAGACAGACCTCAGCAGCCCCAGCCCCGTTTGCACCACGTTTCTCACCATCCCTCCCAGGAGACGCCGACCGTTCTGGTGAGCTCCATGCTCTATTTTTAATAAATTAGCCCCGAACTCCATTTGCATGGATAAATATAGCATCAACCACTCTGCCAAGCCATTTTTCTCTTGGTTAACACATTTATCCAAGCTGCTCTATTTGTCTTTCCTCCACAGACTCATATTCTTCTGGATTCATTTTGTCAAACAAATTGCACAAGCTGGACTGCCCATTTACCCAGCACTGCTTGATTACAGGGGTTATTTATGAAACAGCAAGACATATGGCATTAAGCTTCTTAATAATAATAATAACAATGAGAGGAGAGAAGGGGGAAAGCACTGAAAGAGAGGAGGGGGGAAATGTTTTTCATTGCAGACAAAAACTCCTGCCACGGGTGATAAATTCCAGACACTTTTCCCAGTTGCTCTTGTGCTGCTGGCACGAGGAATGGCACGGACAGCGGCACGCAGCTCGGCTGCAGGAGCATGGCCAGGGGCTGCAGGGGAGGAGAGCGTGCAGGGACCAGCAGCCACCAGTTACTTCACTTTTGGGGGACACACACAGTGTGCAGCCATCACCAGAGGTGCTTCGTGGTGCTTTGCAGGAGGTGGTAAATCCTCAGGAACAGCCCTCTGTGTGCCTACTGTCAAGTCCCAGCTTCCAGCCCATGCAACCAACCTGCGAGCACCAGCTGAAGACATTTAATTTCTGGGTAGCTAGACCACTTCTTAACCTGTTTCCCCCTCTTTTCTCTGACTCAGTCACTTATTCCCGAGGTAAGTTTGGAACCGCTCCATTCAGCACAAGAAGAGCCCGGCGAGGTCTCTGGACTCTTCCCCCTCTGACCTGGCTATCCGGGCTCTAATGAAGGCTTACAGCAATTCAATCAAAACCTCTTTTAAGGAAGACACTTGATTAAGGGCCTGCGAGACCTTGAAAGTCAGTCCTGCAAGAGGAAGGTAATTAATTTTTTTTAATCAGTGGGCACTGCTCTCAAGGTCTAGAGAAGAGTCAGCAGCAAACTCCCTGGCACAGAGGCACAGCGGAGCGCTGGCACGTTACGGGGACCCCAGGGGAAGTGCTGGCAGTGGGGCCTCTCATCCTTAGCCGGGTGGGAGCAAGCTGGGCCATTCCCCTGGGGCAAAGGCACTTTGTGCTTTACCCCCCCCCCCCCGACATGAGGAAGGCTCATCAGCTCTTCCCTTCCCTCTCTGTCCCAAAAAGGGAGATGCACCAAGCCTGGGATCAGAGGCTGCACCAGGCTCTGGAGAAAATTCCTTAGCATCCAGATGCCCCTCGCTGTCTCACAGGGAAGACCCTGACAATGGGATAGATAAGCTCGAACATTAAGACTGGGGGCTTTCCCCTGGCAGATGCAAATGATTCTGCAACACTAGCCTCAGCTTTTGCTTTCTTCTTCATCAGCTGGCACAGATCTGGGGATGCTGGGCAGGCAGAGTTAATCTGGCCTCGTTTGTGATTACAATGAACTCTTGTATTTCATGGCCTGCATCCTAAACCTGCTTTCTAATTCCCCAAGGGAGAGGGATTTACACTTTCAATTTTATGTCTAGTTAGTTAATGGTCCATTACTGTCAAAAGGATCAGTAGCTAGAAGTTAAATCCTACAGGATTTACGATAAGGAAGAACCAAAGGCTGCAGAAGAAAGCATGCCAGACAGGGGGCACGGGGAACAGAGAGTGGTGCTGGCGGTCCCCAGTGCTGTGACACCGGTGGCATGGCAGCTCTGGAACAAGGTAAAAGCAGCCACAGGGTGAACCTTAGATGCTGTCCCAAGTTTCAAGGCATACTACAGCCCTCACTGTCCCAAAACAACCCTCTAGAGAAAAGTCAGCTCCTGCTTGCCCCACCCCACAAAGGAGTTTTAGGCCTTTGCCCTGACCTAGAGCTGAGCTGACACTGCAGACCCTGCAGGATTTGGCCCCTAAGTCACTGGCCAATGTCGCTCTGCGACCTCCAAAACGTGTGATATTCCCACATTGCCTCGACCCCACTCCAGACAGGGAGCTGCAGGTGGAAAACTGCATCCCAAACTGCATGGGAAATGGTGTGCCCGACGCTTGCCAAGCTCTGCCCTCCCTTCCACTAACGCTGCTCACAGCAGGATCCCAAGCTCTGCTTGGGTAGAAAGTCATGCAGCAGGTCGCTGTCACTATCCCATAGCAGAGCAGTGCTTGTTGTGGGTAACCGGAGGCTGGGAGCAGCACAGCAGCTTTGGCAAGACTGGAACTGGTTTGCTTACTCATGTTTAAGTCTCACCCCTCCCAGCAAAGAGATACGGAAAGGTCTTGGCATCCTTAGCAAGATAAAGGTTTCTGTGAAGTACACACAAGCCTGCCAATAGCTGAAAATTGGCATCCCTGCTCCTGATCCCATCCCAGGAGATCCATGGTGTTTCATCTGTCAGAGTATTGGTATTACAGCAGCTGCACCGAAAGGTCTGTCAACATCACAGAGCTTGCAGTGCAAGGGTTTATAACCTGCCCAGAAAAACTCCAGGATGAAACAAGGCAGGCAAGGTCCCCATGCACCCCAAGCAGAGAAGTGCTATTTTCTTTATTTTGCAAACAGGGAAACTTTCCACTGCTTGAACTTTATTTCTGAGTTGTAAACAGTGCCAAGGAGCTGGGCTAGAAGGGAGACAGGAAAACACCTTTAAGCAATCAAAGAACAGAGGTGGCCGTGTTTAACAAGATGCTTGAAATGCTTGCACGGGACCAGGTGGCTTGAGCTGCAGCCAGGCAGGGCACACCACGCAGCTCTGAGGGCTACACCCAGGGCAGCTTCCTGCTCCTTCCGAGCCAGGTCCATACCTGCAGGAAAAGGACATGTTAGATTTGCAAAGACAATCCAGGAGAGCTCCCAGTCGTATGCCAGCAGCCTTGCTAGGGAAATCAAACAAAACAAACTGCATCCCTAGGGAGAACATAGGAATGCTGCTTTCGACAATGCATTTCTTCTCACAGGAAACCAAACCACCACAGGACCTTAGGACCCAGCCTGTTCCAAGCCCAGCAAGGCTCACAGCAGTGCAGGAAGAGAAGCACTGTGCCAGATCCCCAAGCGAAGGGCAATGCTACCCTCTGGTGCTGCCAGGCGGGATGGCTGCTGCCTGCTGCTCACCGCACAGAGCTGCAAATAATGATGCTACAGGGGGCTGCTTCCCACACAAGCTGACCTTGTACCATACAACTTCACTACCGTGAGAGCTGTAGCACCTCGGCCTCCCTAAAAAGCTCTAGGGAAAGATGCCCAGCAGCCCTACTCCTCTCCTACTATCACAGGTCACCCTGCCCTGGAAAGCCATGAAATACATGCAGAGAGGCTGAGCCCACACACACCTGCACAGGTCAAGGAGCTCTTCTCTTCCCCTTCCCCTATTAAAACTCTTACTGACTTCTTTCAGCTTGTTTCACTGTGAATTTCCTCAGGTTTCTCCACTGCAACAACAATTAATGTGGTATAAGGGGAAGGGAGGGGAAAAAAGTAGCTGCATCCAAGTCGGTGCTTTGCAGAAGAAGAACAAATGGGGACTTCACACTTAATTAATTTATATTTACACCACTTTGCTTCATGTGAATGGAACTTTTGGTGATTATTTATAACGTATTTTCAGCAATGTGGCCCTGGTCTCCCAGCACAGACAGGAATTGACGCATTAAAAGAGGATGCGGCTTGGTTCCTAGCATTTATTTACTACCGTTGTTGTAAACAACCAATTACTTTGTGACGCTTAACAAATCCCCTTTTTGTTAAGTGTATGTTTGTAAGCAGAGCTTTCACCTGTGCCTGTGTTGTGCATGATTATAGCTGCAATGCTTCCTTATGACAGTGTGTATTTTTCATCCGGTTCCTGCCCTACCTTTATCATTTCACCTGTCTCTGCCTCCAATTTCCACCAACAGAACCTTCCCTTTTCCCTTTGGATGCCAGTAACTTGCTGAAATACCTAGAAGTACTTCAAGTTAATAAACAGCAAGCAAGAAAAGGAACCTTAGGAATAAAATACCAAACATATTTCCCCTGGGTGACAGCCACAGATTCCACTGACGTGTGTTTTAAGGAATATGTTTTCTCTGCTACTTCCCCTAGCCTGGGTCATGCTGCTAAACATCACTGTCAGAATATCTTGCCCAACACTCTTTTTGACTGAAATCTGACTCTATTCAAAACAGAGATTCATAACATTGAAAAAACCTATTCTGTGGAAAAATGGCACGTTATGTTTTGACTGGCTCATTACGAACACCCTCAGCTGCTTGCATAGTAAAGAACCTGTCATGATTGATTTGATCCTTGCAACAAAAATCTGAGAAATATGCTTGTTTAAAAGGTTTCTAAGCCAGCATATGAACTTAAATAGCAATTTCTTGGATTTTTCATATAGTCTCGTGATTTATAAGATTATTTCAGGACATGGGATATTTCAGAAGACTCAGTTTTAGTGATGAAGGAGAATATTTTGGTAATCAGAATGGCCAGTACTTTGTATCCAGGAATTTCAAAGCAATGAAAAGTACAAATCCTGGTGTAAGGCGAAGAAAGAGTATGCATTTTTTATTTTTTCCCCCCATGTTTTCCTTTGCACAGGAAGGGCAGAGAAGTGGGCTTTCTTTCTAAGTCATCTTTTCAAAAAGCACCAGGGAGACCACTACAAAACAGCAACAACTTTCTGTTTATGCACTTTACAGTAACAAGGCTTTTCCATGTAAAGGGTCTAAAATACTTTGTTAGGAATGCAGCTCCAGAACAGGAAAAATGTTAACGGATTTGCTCAAGAAAACAGGCTGGGCTGCACCTGTGCTCTGTTAGTTGCCCCCAGATGCTGCCCATGATTGTTCCTGGTCCCAGGAAAGCAGCTGGGTCCCTATAAGAAGCTTCCCAGGAGGCTTGGGGAAGTTTCTGCTTGTGCTGCAGCCTGGTGCAGGGAGGGGAGAGGTGCTGCAGGGGTCTCTGCTGCCTTCAGGATTACAGCTTCAGAGAGTAGCAGGTATTTGGCTAGGGTTAAATATTTTAAGTAGTGAGAGTCTTGAAGTATGTTTAGGGACTATGAGTTTATAAATAAGGCTGTATTTTAATTCTGTAGTGATACAGGGTAGGAAGGGTGTTTGTTCAAGTTCTTTAGCTCTCAGCTACTAGCTGCAGTGCTGGTGGGGTTGGGTGGTCCTGCAGGTCCTCTGCAGAGTCCCCTGCCTTCTTCCTGTCTACAGAGACCTGTGGGGGAGCTGGTGAAGGCTGGGGAGATGCAGACATGGTGTGTCCGGCAAGTAATGTAATAAAACGTAATGCAATAGCAATGTAATAATGTAATAAAAGCCTGGAAAGAGCACTGCTGAGTGGTGCTGGCGGCACAGAGCAGCACACCATGAGATGTTCCTCCCGTCTGCTGGCAAGCGTGATGCTGTTTGTGCTGGCTGTGTCTTCTGCAGAAGAGATGATAGCCAAACTGGTGTAACCTGCTGGGATGAAGCTTCTTCCTTTTAAGCTAAAACACTGGAGTGCACCTGAATCAGCAGAATGGCCTGGTATGGGTTCAGCACCTCATGCTGGCACAGCATCTCCAGCCAGGTAGCAGGCACCAAGGTCTGGGTGTGTGCTTCCAGCCCCACCAACTTCAGCTCAATTCAAAATGCTATGGTTTAGTGGGGGCAGATTCCTGAGTCAGCTCGGGGGGTCCTGATTAGCCTTGCTGGGGTTGATCTTTAAGCTCTTTGGCAGTGGAAACCTGAGCGTTCAGCCCACTGTAGCTGAGATCTCCAGGCATTTGAGCACCTCCCCATGCAGCTACATGGTAATCCTGCCCTCTGCCTACCATTGACCCTCCACTTTTCAAAGCCACAGTGTAATCCTTTTTTCTCCCTTCTGTACCCAAAAGGATGTGATGGAATAGCAGGAACCGAAATGCCACCTCAATATTCAAGGTATGCTCTCATTGCACACATTTTTCTTCTGTCTGAATGAGCCTGGGGTGTTGCATGTAGCGGTCACTGAAGTTCTGGTGCCTGTATGGGCTGGAGGTTGCTGGGGTTCAGCTCTGGTGGCATCTCTCCGCCCTTAAAATGATTGTGGTAGCAGGTCACATCCCTGGGGGTGTTACTTATAGGGTTGTAATCCAACCCAGGGCTTCCCATTAGCAGGAAAATGGGTGTTTACCTTTAAATGAGAACCTCTGTACAGGTGGAAGGATCAGAGAGAGATAGAATATGTATGCCTAAAAGAAAAAAAGCTCAAAAATGTATAGGGAACAGTCTTATTTCCTTAACTTTTATGGTTATTTCCAGCCACTCATTCCTGCATGAAGCAGCACGCTCCCTTTGGAGCTGTTCCTGGCAGGGAGATCGCGCTGTGGAAGTGTTTGTTCTGGGAAAGCAGCGGCACAAATGTGGAAAAGATTAAAGCGGAGGCTTTTACGTCAAAATCATCTGAAGTGGTTGCGTGCGGTTTAAAACTTGGGGAAATCGCTTTGGAGCAGATAATGCTTATTTTTCAGCTGGGAGGGAAATTAAAGGAAAGGCCTGGACCTCTGGTCTCAAGCCAGGCCCTGGGGGTGCATGGGAGGCCCTGGGGTGCCCATGAGGACCGTGGGGTGTCACTTTGCCCCACAGGGCTCCCAGTAGGATGGGATGGGGTGCCTCCATCCCCTGAGGGTGGGTGAAACAGTGGCACTGCCACCCCGTGGGCACCTGCAGCTGTGGGGTACTCGGGGGGGGCTCGGTCACCCTTGGGTGCAGTGTGGGCCATGGCAGAGGGGAGGATTGGGAGAACACCAGCTGTTAATTTGGGGGAGATTATGGTGTTTTGGGGGGTTTTGAGGGAAAGGGTGAGGTAAATTAGACGAGGCAAGGTGAGGTTGGTAGAGGTGAAAGGCGGCAAATTTAGAGGGAACAAAGATGGAATTTGTGTCTGGGGGGTGGAATGTGGGGTAATATATAGGGTACAGAGTGAACTGCATGGAGGGGAGCTCTGAGGTAACTCAGAGGAGCAGAGGTGATGTTTTAGGGAAGGGCTGGGGTAATTTAGAAGGGACAAACTTTTTTAAAATGGGGAAAAATAGAGGTAACCTAGAGGGGGAGAGGTTCCATTCTTGGTAGGAAAAGCTGAGGTAACTTAGAGGGAACAGAGGTGACATTTGGGGGTGGATTCAACTCTAAAAGCTGAGTTCATTAAGAGAAAAAAAATATGTTTTATGGCATGATTTGGTGTTGCATTGTCACTGTGGGGTGGAGCTTTGTGACAGCCAGCAGGTGTCCTGGTGTCCTCTGCTCCCTTCCTGGCCTGGAAGTGGGAGGAGAGGGAGTTCCTGCACCAGCTGTAGCAGGGCATTTGCACAGAAAATGGGATGCTTTACTTTAAAGTGCCCCATGGATGATGCAGTGTTAGACTTGGGAGCTTGTGTTTGATCCTAGGCTAATTTGTAAATGGCTCTGAGAGCCTCTACCTGCCGAAATACTGGCACAGGTCAGCAGGCAGTGAAGTGATGGGCTGTCTGTGGGGCTGTGCATCCTTGGGTGGCACGGCAGAATTTCTGGGGGCTGAAGCTTCTACTTGAGAAGAGCTTGGATGAACCTTAGGCATGTGGGTGAGGGACAGCAGCAATGGCAGTGCCACAGCCCCTTCCCAGGAGGTTTGGTTACAGACAAATACAAAGCTGTGCATATAGCATGGAGTAAATTGTTAAGCTGTTAGGAGCAATACACAGATTAATAAACCAATTAAATTATCTTAAAAGAGTGGAGTAAGTTAATTGTAATCAAGTGCTAACTGGCAGTATCCCAAACTCCATTAGGAATAAATGCTGTGCCAAGTGGCAAGGAGCTTCTGACTCTGAACATGATGAGCTAAGTAGCTGAAGCTCCATGGAGAGATTTCTTCTGGTAAACAAATATTTGGGAGCATTTAATTCTTCCAATAAAGGCTTTTAAGAAATTGCGGAGATTTAATCTTCGTGTATTACCTTTACTTGTTTATTTCCAGTAATGGCACAGAGCTGTACAGCGAGTGGATGCTCTGTTTGTCAGCTGTCAGTACCAGAGAAAATGGCCTCTGAAAAGAGCAGCAAAGTTTGCCCCAGCATCTGTCATCCCTGCCTAGCCCAGGAAAACAGGAAGGGTTTGGGGAAAAAAAAACTAGTGTTTTGTGAGAATGACAGCTCTGATGGGAAACTCCTGGCAAAGTGTTTTGCTGTCAGTTAAGTGAGTAAACTGACATCTCATGTGATGCTGAGGTGGGATTGTGCCAAGAGCAGCTCCTGCAGTGAGGACAGCACTGCCTGCCCTGCCCGTGGGTCTAGTTCAGTTCTAGTTGCATCTAGTTCAGTCTCTGGTTCCCTTCTCCATGGGGTTCTGCCTTGGATGTCCTCATCTCCAGCTGTTTTGGTGCTTGTGGTTACTGAGCAGGCAGTGACTGCTAGCTGTGCTGCTGCCCCAGATGAAGCCCTCAGAGCAAGAAGGGAGCTGGTCTGTTTCTCCTTGTGTGTTGTGCTGCTTGGCCAAAATTTATAAAAGTGCTAGGAATGAGTGCCTCAGCTTCTGCAACTACCAATGTGTCACGTAAAGCAGCAACAGCTCAGAAAGGCAATGAGATCGTGGTGGGGAGCTAATCTTTCCAACAGGCAAGGGAGAACTGCCTTTAAGGTTTGTCTTCCTAGGCAAGTGACTCTTCAAGTTAAGATTTTGCTTGTCCATGACCAAGTATGCTCAACGCTTGCTCAGATTTGACAACAGAAAATATGGTTTACTGATGTTTTTGTGAAGAAATCCAAGTTCATCTTGGAGTTAGTTTTCTAAGTTTAGGGTTAGTAATGGCTTTGTATGAATGGGTTTGTTCTAAATCTCTGAGCTTTCCCCAAAGCTGCTTGCTGTTGGCAATATGGCTCCAGAGACTTGAGTTCCTTCGGTACAGAAAATGTTCAAGTGATGGTTCTTGAGGATTACTGAGGACAGTTTTATCACATCCTGGAAATTGCAGCACTTTTCCTAGTACCATCCCTCTGGTAAGAAAGCAGGTCCTTTACACATGGACCCATTTATTCTGCTTTGCCACCTAGATGTGCAGCAAGCCCTCACCTTGGCCACCTGCACCAGCATCACTTCTCTGCGGGCACCTGGTAACTCCTCCACTGCTACCTACAAGTTTTTTTGATTTTTTTTTTTTACCTGTGGCCTTGGGTTCTTGTTTACAATAGCTCAGTGACTCTTTCACTGCACTGACTTTAGCAGTAATCCATCTCCTAGGCCTGTATTTCAAATCAGGGTTGGCCTGGACAAAAAAAATAAAAGGCAATTTCTTCGGGATGTTTTTCTGTGGTGATGCCTGTGCACAGAGACATGAAGTGACCCAGTTCCTGCCCCTGGAGGAGACAGAAGAAGGGATGGGGAAAGGAGACCAGGCCTCCTAGCTCTGCCTCAAGCCTGCCAACACAAGGCTTTCCAGCCCCAGACGCAGACAACAATGGGTAAAAGCTCCCTGGGAAGTGCTTGAAAATCTCCCTCTGCTCCCAATAATTTGTTCTTATGGACGGGGAGGGATTGCTGAGTGACGAAGTGCAGCAGGAGTCTGGCTGTGGGGCCAGATGTGGCTGCAGGGACGAAGGCAGAGCCGGGCTTGCTGCGTGCCTTGGAGGAGAGCCCGCGGGGCGCTGGGCAGGCTGTGATGTCCCCTGTCACTGCAGTGTCCCCGGGGCTGGGAGGCTGGGGAGGGCAGCCCAAGACAGGGAGCAGGGGGATCTCCTGGCTCAGCCTGGACACATGCTCCCATTGTCCCCGACAACAATGGGGGAGCTGAGCAAGCGCCGCAGCTGATGACACAACCCCAAGCTCAGGGAGCAGCTGGCTGGCAGCTAAAGGGAAGCACTGTGCGTGTTCCCCCCTGTCCTGCCAGCCCCCAGCCTTGGGGAGAAACCGAGCTCTGCCCCCGAGCTGGACAAACCCTCCTGCCTTTATTTAATCCTTCTCCTTCCAGGGTGAGGAGCTTCCCGGCTGGCCTGGAGCTCGGGGGACCCAAATTCCTGCAGGGAACTGCTTCCAGCGGCTGCGCCTCTCTGCGTGGTGAGAGTTAACCTCCTGGCTGATGGGTTCTTCATAAATAAGCAATGCTCGTAAGCAGTTTCCACTCCTGAAGGCCCCGCAGGTAGGAGGAGAAAGTGCAGGGAAGCCATTTCTGTGTTCTGTAGCTTGCATTATTCATCTCTTTTGGGACAGAGAGGAGAAATCTAGGCTGGGGATGGGGGGGCAGAAGCTCTGAGCCCCTTTCCCTGCCTGGCACCTTCCCTGCAGGTCCTGAGGAGCCTCCTCATTCCCCCACAGCTCAATTCCCCCCAGACAAAGGGGTCTAAAGCTGTTCCAGGCAGAAGCTGCTGGTCCAGGCCTGATGAGATTGCACGCTGTGGCATCACCCCGAGGGTGCTCCCCTTGACTGCAG
The DNA here is from genome assembly GCF_040182565.1 of Anser cygnoides. Taxonomy (NCBI): domain Eukaryota; kingdom Metazoa; phylum Chordata; class Aves; order Anseriformes; family Anatidae; genus Anser; species Anser cygnoides. The sequence goes on along the minus strand of NC_089893.1, from coordinate 4,543,692 downwards.
CCCTAATTGTGGGGAGGTGTCACTGGGCGAGGGGTTCAGCAGGTGGAGGAAGGGAGCTTCACCCTCTGAAGCAGCAGCTTTTCCCACTCCAAGTTCTCTCTCCACGTTGTCAGATATGAAGAGACCATGGGATGTGGAAGCCTTGCCAGGAGGTTGAACACCAGCCCTCTGGCTGCTCACCCTGCAGGTAAGGGACCCAAATCTGCTAACGGAGCTAGGAGCTGTCTGCCAAGCCTAAAGGCTTTGTCTGATGGAGATGTTCCTCCTTCCCCCGGGGCCAGGTCTTCCAGTAAGCCCTGCAGAGAGCAGCTCTCCCATCCAGCTGCTGTGTGGGGAGAACCAGCCTTTAAAACCAGAGCTTTAGTATCACATCTTAAATCACATCTTAAATCTTAAATTATCCACTATCTTTAGCAGTCAGTATAGCGCTTACAGTTATACAATTTCTAGCCATCAGCATAGCTTATTATACAGAAATTCTAGTAATTGGCATGGTTTTACTATTATCTAGAGTTTTTAGTCACCTCGACCCTCTGCAGATCAGGTCAAATTGTTAATAATCAGCACTCTATACAAAAATCATTAGCTATGTACAGAATTGGGTGAAAAGAGCACGAGTCACCGTGTCCTCAGATGGATGCTGGTGGTGATGCTGTCCCTGACCCGCAGGGGACTGCAGGTCTCCAGCAGCAGTTCTGGTTGAAGTCAGACTTGCAGCTGCTAGATTTTTATAGACAATATCTCATGTGCAGGTGTCCCCACATCCTGGCCACCCGGTGCCTGGCCTTTGACAGCTCTGATGGGGAAATGCCTGTGGGGATGCTGGCAGGAGGCTTTCCTCTTCCCCCACAGGGGTCACCACGTTCTGGTGACAAAGCTGGTGGGTGAGTGCTCCTATTGCAGTGCTGAAAATGGAGGAGAAGGGGGTAGTATGTGATTAGCCAGCTTCCTTATAGCAGCTCTTTGCCTTATAAAATGGCAGTGGTGGTTAACCACGCTGGCAGGGGGCAGGAGCAGGGGGTGCTGGTGTCACCATGATGAGCAGCAGGGGTGCAGCATCCCCGTGCTGTGGCATTGTGTGTGGCTGGGTGACACCAAGCACGGTGTCCCCAGGCCCTGCTGCCGCAGGAGCCATGCCCGCCCTGTTTTCTGTGGCTGTGCTGCACGCAGGGAGGGGGGGAGCGCAGTCTCCTCCACCCCTGCTCTGTGCAGCGGTGCCGCGAAGCCCAGGGGCTTCGTATCTGGGCCGTGCTCCATATAGCATCTGCGGGGCTTCACCGGGCTCCCGGGGGCTCTGCTGTCTCTACAATCAAGGGCAAAAAGCTCTTCTGCAGCCTCCCTGTCTTTGTCCCTCAAAGACGGGGAGGGCAGGGCCTGGGTTTTGCAGGAAGAACCACACATCCTTCACTGCCTTCGCCAGCTCTGCTGCCATGGAGGTCACTTTTTCCATCTGTGCTGCCAGAGTGCTGGTTCTCAGATGCCCCCTCTCACTCTTCCATCCCTCCACTCCCCAGTTCTAATTACCCTGTGGAGGAGAGGATGCTAGGGCCTCCTGCAGCTGGGGGCTGCTGCTTGGGACAGGCTGTGGTGTAGGCATCCTGCTGGCAGGGTGTGCACCAGCCCCATGGCGTGCTGCTGGGCTGTGATTCATCAGCAGGAGGGAGACGGAGAGAGGGTTTCTGCCTCCCATGTCTGGGGGAAGGATGAGGACAGGGCAGAGATATTCCCCTTGGGAAGGCTGAGCACCCACCTTCCTGCGGGAAGGGCACCTCCTGCAGCAGGCTGTCTTTGGGGCAAGGCCAGCTTTTAATTGCTGCAGCAGCGCCGGACACCCGAGTCATGGTGCTCCTCGGTGCCTCTGCTCCATGCCTGCTGGTGTCTGCCTGCACTGCTGGGCTGTCTGTGCCTGTCTGTTTCTCTTCCTGCCCCCCTCTCTGTCTGTAGTTATTAATTTTTTTCCTCCTCACCCCCTTCTTTCCTTTGGCTTTAGTCTATAGGGCACCCCTGCATTAGGTGTGACTTGGGGACTCGTTTTCTCTGCTTTATGGATGGCGTCCAGGCTGCTCTCTGCAGCAAAGGGACCATCCAGCTGGAGAACCTCTGCAAGGAGCCTTCTGCAAACACCTCGGCAGGATGCTTCCTGCCAGCGCGCTGCCCAGAAACTGCACAATCACGCCTGCCTCCACAGCACCGCCAGCCAGAGATTTCAAGGGAGCTGACTTCTCTTGCAATGGTGCTTGAGCAACTGCCTGACTCCAAAAGCAGCCCTTTGAGCCTGAGTTCCCTGGGTTCCTGTGCTCACCAGCGGAGGAGACAGCTTGGGGAGATAGGGGGCTGAATGTAAAAGGGATGCATGTGTGTGCATGCTGCTGTGTGCGCCCCACATCACAGCCAGGTCTGTCTGCAGACCTTGTGCTTGCATTTTTTGTGCTGACAGCACGGCAAGGTGCAGGTAGCGTTTGTGTGTCTGCATTGATCTGTTCCCAGCCCTTAATGGTGGCTTCCTGCACCACTTTGCCATGCTCCTGATCCTCCTCCATCCGTCTGTACCGTCCCACCTCACCAGTGTCACCGTGTTGATGTGTGCATACAGCTGGGTGCGGACCCGTGGTCTGGGCCTGTTCAATACCTGCCTGCCCCAGCAGCCAGGGCCAGGTCTTCACTCTGCTGCTGGCAGCACAGGGGGGAGGCTGGGACCCATTTGGGGCAGCATGCCTGCAGCCTGCTTTGTGATCAAGCAGCTGGAGGCAAGATTTTGTGGGATTAGCAAAACCCCGCAGCACAGCCAGCTTGCAAAACCTCAGCACTCGAATGTCATCTGGGATCAGGTTCTGCTGGGGCAGAATATGACTTTTCATCTCAACTTTCACTGGGCCAGCCCTTTTTGCAGAGCCTGGCCAGGGGGAGTGGGAGGAGGTGAGGATGGGGCAGGCTGCCCTGCATACCCTGCTCCTTCCTGGGGTGCCTTGGACCCCAAACACTGAGGGCGAGCAGCTCCTTGTGCTGCTGTCACCTCCACATTGCCCAAGAGCAGGGAAGAAGCATTTTGCCAGGCTGCTTTCTGGGTCCAAAGACATTTTGCATGTGCAGAAGCAGATGTGTTTAGCCCCTTCCCATCTGTGTGGTGGTGGGAGGCTGCGTGGGATGAGTCTTTGTTTGCCCCACCAGCTAAAACACAAGGCGGGTGGGTGGCCAGGGGCATCACAGAGAGCCCCATCCTCACGCCCTGCAGGGAGGAGAGCTGTGCCAGGGGGCTGTGGAGACCTGGTGCAGGGACCCTGACTTCTACACGTTAGGGGTGGGGGATCTCTGCTCTTCCCCAGCCCAGGCTGAGCACCCAGCAGAGCACCCCCACATTGCAGGGGGGCGGCAGCTCTTCTGCAAAACGCAGTTCCCATGGCGATGGGGATGTGCCCCCCCATTCCCAGCCTGCAGAATCACCCACCAAGGGGGGGCTGCCCGGGGGGCTGCCCTCACCCCCAGCACCCCAACGCGGCGCCGGGATGCTGGGGTCGGGGGGGGGGGGGGCGGGTTTGAGGCCGGGCTGCCAGAATCAGGGACCCCTCCCCACCCCCCGCACCCCCCTCAAAAAGCACCGCAGGGCCGGGGGCCGAGCCTTGGTGACGCCGCCCGGCCCTGATTTGCTGGGGCCGCCCGGCCGGCCCTTCCCAAACTGCGGGAGCTCCGCACCGCCCCCAGCCCCGCCGGGAGCCGCGGGCAGCAGCGGGCGGCAGCGCCGGGAGCAGCGGGCGGCAGCGCCGGGAGGCGGCAGCGGGCAGCCCCCCCCCCCCCCAGGTAGGCATCGGCATCCCCAGCATCACCGGTACCGCCAGCATCCCCACCAGTACCGCCAGCATCCCCAGCAAGCGGCAGGGATGCAGCCCCCGCCGGGGGGGTACCCACCGCTGGTCCCCCGGGCGCGCCTTGGGCGCTGCGCTGCAGGGGTTTTGGGGGGCTGGGGGGGCGATGCAGGGGGGTGTGGGGAGATTCAGGGGGTTGGGGGGCGATGCAGGGGGATGCTCTCGGTTTTTCGCAGCGATGCTGGTGCCCCCCCCCCCCCCCCCATCCTCCTTCTCCTTTTCCCCCAGCCGTCGGGATTGCGGCATCCCTCCGCGGGCACGCCTGCGCGCACCCACGCACCCACCCGCACCCCTGCAAGGGCGGCAGCTCCTGCACCAACCCGCACCCCACGCGGGGCCTCGGCACCCACACCGACCCTCCTCACTCCTCCTCGCAGCCCCCCGTGCACCCCGCTTTCTCTGTCAGGTTTTTGGGGCTCAGGGTTTCCCCCGTCCCATCTTTTCCCCCGGTGTCCCCACCCTCGCCATTCCCAGAGCCCCCTCTGCGGCCCCACGGAGGTGTCCCCACGGCGTGGCCCCCGTCGTGCTGCGAGGGCTGGAGTCCCTCCGGTGCCACCGCCCTTGTGAGTCCCATCCCCGTGCACAGCCCCTGGGGTCTCGTAGGAGCGAACCTTGCCCATCTGGCTTTGCTCCTGCCGGGGGGAGAGGGGGCCACAGGGGGGCAAAAGGCTGTCAGACCCTAAAACTGGAAGATCTGTGTGCTTTTGCACATGGATGGGAGGCAGCCCTCCTCTTGGGGAGCTCATCTGCGCTGGTTTTGCGGCTGCGACCTGGGCAGAGTCCCAGGATGCTCTAGGAGGAGCAAATCTGAGCTGGGAAATGGTAAATTGAGGGGTGAGGGCCAGCTTGGAGGGTCCTGGAGGAGCCGCAGTCTCCTCTGTCACACCTTTGTCCCTCCTTTGCAACCCCTTGGTTATCGAGACCATATAGAAGGGAATTTTTCTGCTTGGCCAGGGTTTGGGGTTGTAGATATAAAGGTCTTTCACAGCTATGGAATGAGCACATGATTTTGGCATTTCCCCCTTGAATGTTATGTGAAAGACCCGAAAAAATGCTAAAAAAGAAAAATCCAGCTGGCTGTGGTACAGGCACTTCCCAGCTCTTCCCTGGATGCCGAGCCAGGCTCCGATGGGGCAGACTGGGGCGGGTCTGCTCTCCCCCCCCCACCCCAGCCTGGGGACCCAAAGGGGTGGCAGCTGAGCTCCCCCTCTCGGTCCTGGCCGCAGTCCCCACCCGGGAGGACCGACTGGAGGGCGCTCGGCGTGTCCTTCAGCCCAGGGTTCTGCTCTGCTTCTCCCCCCTCCTCCATCCCCTCCGCATGTCTGTGGCTGGATTCCCCATGCAATTGCTTGGCTGGGCTGCAAACCTTTAATTGATTCCTTTCGGCCGGATCAGACCGCCGGCGGGGCTGTGGTTTGGACGGCACGTCCACGAGCCCCTCACCCGCAAGCAGCCCTCAGGAGGATGGGCGAGGGGGCAGGGACCCAGAGGCTGGATGCTCCCACCCCAATACCTTTCCAACCCAGTGCCCGGGCGGGCTCCGCTCGGCCCCTGGAGACTCGGTGCCATCCTTTGGCAGCCTGGGCTCCTTCTCGCAGCTCTTGGCCCCTTTCCCTCACTGCATCGCAGTGAGTCATCTCTGCTGAGCTCACCCGCGGGGGGGCCAGGCTGGCGCACGCACGAAGGGTCCCTCACCTGGCACCGCGCCGGGCAGGCACCGGGGCGCATCCTGCTTTCTGCCGCCCGCCTTGGCCGGGCAGCCAGCCTGGCGGGGGCACGGGGGGGGCAGAACATGAGGGGCTGGGCACGAGGGGGCTCCAGGCAGGGAAAAGAGCGTGGCGGGCACCGCCTAAGGACACGGGAAGGTGACGCTGGCGGTCACGCAGCGCTCAATCTCCAGCTCTTCCCTGTGCTGCCAGCTGCAGAGCATCGTCTGTGCGGGAGGCGCGTGCCGCACAGCGCAGCCCTGTGCCAGGGTGGGGACCTCGCTGACTGCTTCTCTCCCCCTGCCCAGGCTCATCTCTCGCTGGCAGCCTCCCCCGGGCACCTCATCAGCGGAAAGATGAACCCCACCGTCGGCATCGCTGTCATCCTGACAGGTAGGGCTCTTGGTTCGGGTGGGATGCAGCACCCATGGGGCCGGGAGGCCCCTCGGGTGTCCCCGGTGCTCACCGTCCCCTGTCCCACCCCTGCCCGCCCGTCCCAGTGCTCCAGGCCGCCCAGTGCCAGATGATCAAGGACCTGAGTGCCTGCCTGCTGGGCCAGAGCCTGCGGGTGGACTGCCGCTACGAGAACAAAACCAGCAACCCGCTGACCTACGAGTTCAGCATCACCAAGGACAACAGGAAGCACGTCATCCACAGCACCATCAGCGTCTCCGAGAACGTCTACCGGAGCCGCGCCAACGTCACCATGCACAAGAACCTGGTGTGCCTCTACCTGCAGAGCTTCACCACCAGCGATGAGGGGGTCTACATGTGCGAGCTGAAGGCCACCAACGACTACACCGGCAACCAGATAAAGAACATCACTGTCATCAAAGGTGAGAGGGGCAGCGGCGCCCGGCCTCCAGCTCCTCTTCAGCCCCTCCTCCCCCCCCAGCCCCTCGGTTTGGCAGGGCCAGCAAGGAAAGCCCCAGTCCCTGTGATGTCCCCAAAGCCTCCCTGAGCCCCATCGATGTTTCCTGAGCCCTTCCTCCCAGCCAGTCCCAGCAGAGGGGGCAAGTCTGCTGGTGAAGCACACACAAGGGATGCGTGGTCCGGAGCAGGGGTGCAGTGGGATTTTGCACGCTTGCATCCCCTGGGACCACCCCTCTAGCTGCAGAACCCTTCCTGCTGCCCACCCCCTTGTCCCTGCTCTCAGTTGCGGGCAGGTTTTGGTGTTCCCCAGGGTCTCTACATCCCCAAAAGCCTCCCTGCTCCATGGGCACAAGGTGGGAATGGGCACTGGGGCAGGCTGGGCTCACTGCATTTCTGTGCCTGGCTCCCAGCCACCATGATCCCTGCTCCCGCGGGATTTCATCTCCTCTCTCCCCGTTCCCCATCCTCGCAGACAAACTGGAGAAATGCGCCGGCTTCAGCCTCTTGATCCAGAACACTTCGTGGCTCCTCCTGCTCCTCCTTTCCCTGCCTCTCCTGCAAGCCGTGGACTTCGTGTCCCTGTGAAAGGAAAAAAAAAAAAACCCGCGCCCCCACGGAGCACCCCAGCCAACCCGCCTCCCCCGCCAGAGCGCAGCCCTCGGAAAGAGAAGATTTGGAAGAAACGAAACCTCTCTCTATGTTATCTCTATGTAACCGTATATCTAACGCTAACCACCGTCCTGTGCTGAGACCCGCCGGCACGCGCGCGCACGCCCCGCTCCGAAGCATGGTGGCTCCGCTAGGCAGCGTCGCTTCTCCCATCGCGCCCTCCCCGCGCGCTGGTTTTGCTGGTGCTGGGGGCACCGGAGCCTCAGCCCCGCACAGCCCGCTTCTCCCGCCCCTTTTCTTTTTTTTTTCTTTTTTTTTTTATAAATATTTTTCTTTGCCCTGTTCTCAACTGGGGAAAGACAGCCGGACGAGCAGGTAAGGGAGGGGACGGGAGAGCGCGGGGATGGGTCCCGGTGCTGGGAGGAGACGGGGAGGAGACCAGGTGCCAGCGGGGTGACTTGGTGGTTTCTCTTTGTTGCAGCCGGGCTGGAAGCGAGGCCCCCAGACAACGCCTCGTGCCCTGGGGCTGCCCAAGCCCGGGGCCCCCCTGGCCCTCCCCAGGGACCAGTCCTTAGCTGTGACGAGAGAAGTGCCGCCAGCGCCCGCAGCGGAGGCCCGCAGAGCCTCTCCGAGCTAGCCGCAGCCCGGCCAGCGCCCCGTGCCCCCAGGTGGGGAGGGGGCTCCCCCAGGGGACCGCCACTCCTCCGTCCCAGCTCCCCGTCTGCTCCATGGGGACCCCGTCCTTCCCCATGACACGTGCCCCCCTCTTTCTCTGGCTCCACCTTGCTGCTGGGAGGAGCCCATGTGTCCCCCCGCCTCCCCACTCCCTTCCAGCATCCCCCTCTTTCTATTTAAGTGCAGAAAAGTGGGGCTAAGTCAAGCCCAGCTCTTGGCCACCACCTCAATGAGGATCACAGAATGTCCCCAGGGGTCAGCAAGAGTGGAGAGAGGGACCCTGAGCACAGCTCCAGCCTGTCCCCATGCCCTGCAGGACCCCAGGAGCCTTTGGACCAGGAGACACCACGGGGCTGGCCCTGCACACCCCAGCCCAGGAGCAGGCAGGGGGCTGGGGAAGGCACTGACGGGACCACCTGGCTCTGTGGGGCGAACCGGAGCCCTGCCGAGCTCCCCAGGCTGTGCCGCGATGGCTGAGAGCCCTTCCCAGCAGCTGCTCCCTGCTCCTTGCTTTCCTCCGGACGCCGCGAGCTGCCTCCCACCCCGCTGCCCCTTCCTGCCCGTCCCTGCCCCTCGCTGCCTGCTTGCTTGCTGTCTAGTGCTGCCGAGGCCGTGCGCGGTGGAGGCTCGGCTCGCCCCGCTCCCCGGGCTGGCTGGAGTTCCCCGGGGAGCACCGGGGCAGGGCAGAGCCCGGCCGACCGCGCGGACGCGTCTCTGGTCTCATTTTTTTGGTGAACATTTGTAGTTGTTTCCACAGCTTGTCGTAAAAGAGATTCTGTTAAAAGGAGAAAACGAAAAGCCAACCCTACGAAAAGCAACAACAACAACAAAAACACCTGTCCTCCGGGAGTTTTCCTCCGTCTGCACAATAAAAGCCTAGGTCGTGTGTTGGAGCCGTGGCCACCCGTGTGTGGGGGGTGGGGCGGGGGGCTACGGGGGGCTCAGCACCTCCTCGGCAGCCCCAGCCCTGCGTGGAGAAGCAGGAAGAGAGAAGGCTTGCCTGTAGGGGGGGGGTGACACAGCCCCGTGTCCCCATCCCACCCCATTCCATCCCACCAACCCTATTGTGAGCTCAGGGCTGGGGCCGCCTGCGGTGCCGGGAGAGGGGCGAAGCGGGGTAGGTACCACCATGCACCCTGTGTCCGCATCCCCACGCCACGCACATGGGCTCCTCTGGCACCCCATCTCCATCCTGACCCCATCTCCATCCTGACCCCGTCTCCATCCTGCCCTGCCCGCCGTGGTGGAGCCGTGCCCATGGAGGCAGCCCTGGCCCCGGCGTCCCGCGGGCAGGGACAGCGTGTGAGTGGGGCCGGGCGTGCGGGCGCGACCCGGAGCTCCCGGCCCCGGGGCGGTGTGCGTGCCGTGCCAGGGTCCTTCCCGCGTGCCTGCTGACGTGTGTGTTGCGTGCGCCCGTGTGATGCCCCTGGGGATGCCAAGGGCTCCGGCAGCTCCTAAAGCAGCTGGGAGCAGCCACGCGCTGCTCCCTGCACGGGATCCAGAGGCTGCCCCAAGAACCATGGACTGTGGGGTGCGCTCACCCCCAGGTTTGGGATTAGGGTCGTGCCACCACCCTTCACGCCGCTGATGACCCCACAGCAGCCTCCAGGAGTCACACCCAGGTGCAGACGCCAGCCTCACGTGGCCCTCCCTGTTTCGGGGCTGGAGCCGGGCAGGAGGAAAATGCCAGCCTAATTGCATCCCGCCTAATTATCGTCAGCAGGTGCTGGCTGAGTCACAGCCACCGAGGTGCCGGCTCACCGCGAGGCCGAGCCGCCCTGGGTGGGTCAGGCGTCAGGGAGCGGTGCTGGGGGCTGTGCCCTGATGTCCCCCGGTGTCCCCCAGTGTCCCCATGGAGCCATGAGGGGCAGAGGGTGGTCCTGGCCCACTCCTGCTCTGCTGCAGGCCAGGGGGGCCTCTTATCCCCGCGGCTTTTCCCAGCAGGGAGCAAAACGCAGACTACATCCCCTCCTTCCTCCCCCTGCCCACCTTCTCCTCCTGGACCTCCACCTCCTTCCCAAAACCCCCTCTCCCCGCACTTACCCTCAGGCATCCTCCGTGCTTCCCAGAGCCCCCCGTGCCTCTCCGGCCTCCCCTCCTAGGCTCCCCTTGCCGTGGGCCACCCTGAGGCTCACGTCCCCTTTAAGCCTCGGTGCGGCTGGAATGCGAGAGGAGCATTCGTGTGCCCTGCGAGGTCAGATAAAGGCACTATATTTATCTAGCCGGTAACCTGAGCCCTGAATTTCTGCCGTGGCGTTTTAACGCGGCCCCGCAGCCCTCCGGCACGGCCCCTCCGGCCACTGCGCCCGCTCCCAGCCGGGTGGAGGAGCCGAGCCCCAGGGTGGCCTGACCCTGCCGTCAGCACCCCAAAAACCCCTCGCTCTGCTCCGGCCCCAGGGGAGCGCCCCGAGGAGGCAGCAGCGGCTCCCCCAGCTCGGTGTCGCCCCATGAGCACCGCGCCGGCCTCGCGCCCCTGAGCGCACGCCCCGCTGAGCACACCGGTGAGTAGAGGGCCCATTAGGGGAAAATGCCATGGGGAGAGGGCTGTGAGATGACAGCGAGAACCCCTAAGATCCCCCCCATTCTCTCTTCAGCTGGGTGAAGCTATAGGGGAAATATTTGTGCTCTTGCTGTCCCCGGGGAGCGGGATCCTATGGGAAACCCGCAGCACGCCCGGCACCTCCCGGTCCCCGGGGTGGGCAGAGCCACGTCCCGCTCACTTCCCCGGGGTCCCTTCTTTTTTTCTTTTTTTTTTCCACCCACAGACCTCAGAGCAATAACAGGCGTTGGGTCCTACGTCAGGGTTCCCCCGTGGGGTTGGGGTTTTGCTGCCCGGGGGGCGGCCCGAGAGCGGCGAGCAGCAGGTTCTGCAGCCAGGCGGGGATGTGTCAGCGGCGGTGACGCCCGGCCAGCACACGTGCACTGAGCTGGGAGGGTTCTCAGGTTGGGGAAACCCCCAGCCAGGGACATCCCGGGGGGCTCAGGACCCGCAGCCCCTCGGCCCCAGGGTGCCCCCGGCTGCCTCAGAGGGCCGGGAGCTCGCGAGTAACCCCCGGGCTGGGACATTGTGTCTCAGGGCACGGGGACACGGCTCCAAGCGTGCGTAAGCGAGAAGCAGCTGTGCCGCAGCTCCCTGCATGGAGCCAGGGCCGTGTAAGCTGAGCCTGCCCTGGGGCTCCGCGGCCACCCAGGGGGACAGCGGCCACCGGGGCCACCGGCACCAGGCCTTCAGGAGAGGACGGCAGCCTTCCCCGCCTGCCTCAGCCTCCGGGGTGAAGGTTTGCCTCTCCAGCAGACCTGTCACCGTCCCAAATCGAGGCTCCCGTTGGGAGCAGGAGGTTGGGATGTGCTCCCAAGGAGCGGGCTCCCGGGTCCCCTTGGGGTTGGCTCCTGGCGCCCGGGCACGCGGCCGCGGACCGGACATTCCTGTGCCTCAGCTTCCCCGGGGAGGCTGATGAGGGTGCAGGAGGCCTGACTCAGCCGTGCCGGCCCCAGGGCTTTGCCAGGCAGCAGGAAAGCTCAGCGTTATTACGGGCAGGGAGGGGCCCAGGAAGCGATGGGAGGAACCGGGGATTTCTCACACCTCCTCGGCTCCCCGGGCTCATGGCACGCTCTGTTCTCCTACAGCCCTGGGGTCCGCTGTGATGTGACATGGGGACGGCACCGCACGGGCACTCCTAGCAGACACGGCGGCCCTACATGGTAAGATTTCTCCTCCTGTGACGCCAGCGGGTTCCCTGCTGTGCCCAGGGCAGGTTCCCCCTCCCAAACCCCACATCCCTCCACCAGCTCCCCACATCCCCAGGGCACGCTGTGCCCTGCGGGGACCGGTCCCGCTGCCAGAAGGCACCCGTTGGAGCCCCAGGGCTCCAGCACCCTCACCCCAATTCCCATGGGGATGCCAGCCCTTGGCTGGGCCCCACATCCCATAGCAAACCCCCCTCGGTGTGTATCGGGTCCTGCCTGGCTGAGCAGCTCTGGGGTCCTCCCAGTGCTGGAGCGGGCGGGCAGCTGCGGCCAGGTCGGGGAGAGCCGGGTGTTCGGTGGCGCATTTGCCTGCGAGCACATTATTCACCCCTCAGCCTTGGTTCCCAAACAGGTCTGTGCGCTCCGGCTTGCTCTTGCTTGTAAATAGTTTCCTCCGCGCTGCGGGACGGCTGCTCCCCGGCAATGGCAGCAGCAGCAGCCCAGGGCCAGGCAGGGAGGATCCCGCGGTGGCCGGGCTCCGGTCCCCATCCCCGAGCCCGGCTGCACCCCACATTTTGAGGTCCGGGCTCCGTCTCCGTCCCCGGCACCTCTGCGCTGGCTTGGAGCGGGGCCAGAGCCCGCCCTGGCGGGGCTGGGAAAAGCCTCGGAGCTGGGGTCATCTCCTGGGTGACTGGGGACTCTCGGAACCGCATGAGCTGCTGGCCGGACAGGGAAGGGACGCGAGGCACCCGGGGAGTGAGCACGGCCCCAGGACAGGTAGGGGACCGGCCCTCAGCCCGTGAGCAAGCTTTTTTCCAACTTGAATATCCCCTGCTTAAGCTGGTGCGGGTGGCTGGCCGCCCTGCCCCGGCTCCGGGCTGGCTCCCCTTTTTCTCCAGGTGCCTCCGTCCTTGTCCCCCCACGCCCCTCTCCTGCTCCACACATGGCAGAAGCCACCAGTCCCCACGGGGACCCGGTGCTGTGCTGTCACCCACCCCTTTGGGCTGGCTGTGCTCGGTGACAGGGGCCACGAGGGCTGGGTTGGCCTGAATTATTGATGGCAGGCCGGCTGGGTGCAGGCGTGGCGGGGAGACGGGCAGGCTCCTGCAGTGGGGGGACCCCTGGCTGTCCCCACAGCCCCCAGAGCCCCTGGGTGGGTTGTGGCTGCTGCAAGGACTTCGGTGGCTCCCTGACACCAGGCAGCACATGGGGAGCAGGGATGGAGAGCTAGGACTTCTGCGCTGACAGCTATGGGGCAGCGTGGCCGGGATGCCAAGGCTAGGGCAGAGGTGACAGCTGCAGTCCCCTGCCCATGGGTGCCCATCGCCTCCGTCCATGCCCAGCAGAGCCCCAGGGCTCCCTCCTGTGGTGCCAGGTGCCCACAGGCACCCAGGTGGCACTGCCGGCAGTGCCCTGCTGCCCCAAGCTCTCCAGGAGGGCTGGCGGGTGGCAGGAGCCGCGGCCACCCCTCACTCTCTGTCCCCTGGGTCCCCGTTGTTCCCTGCTTGCCCCCCCTCAGGGTCTCTCCAGTGGGTGCCGGTGGCGGACACCCCATTGTAGCCCCCCAAAGCTAAGCCCAGGCTCCTCTCTTGCAGCCGATGCCTCCAGCCGAGCCCGCTGAGCCCCAGCCTCCAGCATGTCCCAGCTCTCCTCCACGCTGAAGCGGTACGTCGACTCGTCGCGCTATGCCGAGACCACCTACGGCAAGGTGCCCGGCGGCTACAGCTCCTACACCTCCTACGGCTCCACCCTGACCACGGCCTACGCCGACAGCGACAAAATCGGCTTCAAAGCCAGCTACCTGCCCTCCCCCCGGTACCACCACGCTGGGCTGTCCCCCACCAGCGGCTACGACAGCGGCCGCCTGCCCCTGTACCCCGACTCCGGCATCCGCCTGAGCCCCGCTTACATCCGCACCCAGCCCCGGCCGCCCGGCGGGGGGCTGAGCGGGGGCTCATGCTACACCTTCACGGGGACCCCCAGCAGCCCCCCGGGCTACCTGTCCACTGCAGCGCCCCTCAGCCGTCGCAAATCCATCAGCCACTCGGACCTGGCACAGGAATTTTCGGGGCTGCGCGCCTCGGATAGCGCCTACGTGTCCAGCGCCGGTGCCCGGGGCCGCCAGGAGTTCGGCGCCCTGCAGGGTCTGTACCAGGCCGCCGCACACTCCGACTACGTCCGCGACTACCTGGAGAGCTGCGGGAGGAAGAGCAGCCACTGCAGCTTCCCCTGCAGCCCCCCCGGACCCCCCCAGGCTGCCCTCGGCTCTGCCCTGTCCTCTGCCGGCACCCGTGGTGCCAGCCAGCCCTGCGAGAGGAGTGACGGCTACGGCGGCACCTCTGGCCCTGACACCCCGGTACGTGGTGCGCCATGGGGGGGGGGGGACAGGTCTGGTGGGGTGCATGGGCCGTGCGGGTTTGTGCTGAGCCGGGGGGCTGAAGGAAATCGTGCGCTCCCCTTTGGGGTCTCCGTCTGTGCTGCTGGTTTTGTGCCGTCTGTATGCAAACCCGCCTGGGTGCGTGCCCCATGCACCGCCACGTGCTTGCGCCGTGCTGGAGCCGTGTCCCCAAGCAGCTGGCTGTGCCCAGGGCTGAGCAGGCCCGGTTCTGTCTGCTCCCTGTCCCCAGCGGCTCCAAGGGCCACCATTGGCAGCAGTGGCTGCTCCATCACACTCGGTGGTGGCGCTCGGGGCCCCAGGTCCAAATCGGTGCTGCACCATCCCCAGAGCCTCGGCCCGGGCCGGGAGCAGGCACCACGCACGCAGCCCTGCTCAGGCGTGCACAGCAGCAGCCTGGTAATTTTCCACTTGGCTTCCCTTCCAAGAAGCCATCAGGCTGTGCCCGTGCTGCCTCCCGCTCTCTTTCCACCCCACGCTGAAGGTCGGTCTCCCCCCGAGCAGGGTCTGACCTGCCCGGTGCTTCCCCGCGGCTCCATCCCACCGAGCAGGGAGGATAAGGGCTGGGGGTTCCCTTCCGCTCCCCAAGAGCAGGACGAGGGGCTCTGTCCCTTCCCACCCAAGCCCCCACATGCCCGAGGGGCTGGGAAAAAGGCTGTGGAGCATCCTCAAGGCCTGGCCCCTGCCATGGGATGGAGAAGTTGAGGAGCGAGCAGGGTGCTGGGCAGGGTTGCCACGAGCAGCCAGAAGCACTGGTGGGGCTGGGGAGGCACAGCGAGGTGCGGGGCAGGGAGGAGAGGCCACCGGGAGCTGCAGCTGGTGCTGTGCAGCCTCCTGGCAGTGCTCTCCCTTGCCTTAACCCCTCTCTGCTGCTGCAGCCCCCCGCCAGCATCCGTCAGTGCCCCGTTTTGGGTACCCCCTCCTCATGCCCACCCTGCCCCTGCACCCCCTGCCCACCCTGCCCCTGCCACCCAAGGGGTGCCAAAGGCGAGCGGGGCTCGGCAGCTGGCACAGGGTGCTGGGTAGGGGCAGGGCAGGAGCAAAGGCCCGGTCGGTGACACTGGCTTAGGTTTCCCCGGTGCTTTAATGCGTACACCTGCTATTTTCCATTCCTGTGCATTTTTCCCCCCCGTTCCCAAGCTGGGAAGCGAACGTACCGGTCGTAAAACGGGCTGCAGGTGCCCGAGGGCATGCCAGGTGCCGGAAACGAGGGCGCGTTGCAGCCCCGGCACTGCCATCAGTTCTGCCCCATTACCCGGCCCCGGGGGCAGCGCCGGCAGCACCCGATCCTGCCGGAGCCAGGGCATGGCAGGGTCTGGCCCCGTGCCTGCTCCCAGCCACCTCCTGCCTTGGCACTGCGGGAAGCGAAGCAGAGGAACCTGCAGCTGGGACATGAGGGTGCCCACGGCCAGCTGTGCCCCCCCATGGCCTCGTGCCTCAGTTTACCACTCCACAGGGCACGGGGAGGCTGCAGCCAGCGGCCGTGGTGCCGGGAAGGGTGGGACCGGAGCTGTGCCGCCCCATTAACCGCCCTGCGTGGACGCGGGGTCGGGAGGCCGGAGCCACCCACAGGAACACCGGCAGCTCTCCGCAGCCCCATCCCGGGCTGCTGACGGTGCTGGCTTGTGGCCAGCCCTGTCCCTGCCTTCGTGGTGCCAGCCGGGCCCGTGTCAACCTCTGCCCGTGGCAGAAGGTCACTGCTGGGGAGGGGAGAGCTGAGGACAGGTCGCCGGCTCCTTTGCTCTCCGGCTCCAGCTTGCCCCAGGAGCCCACACGCTGCTCCAGCTGGAGGGCACCGTGCTCCCAGGGCGCTTGAAGTCACCAGGGCATGATTTTCGGCACGGGACACGGCCAAATGCCACCCCTCTTGCCGTGGAGCCGGCTCAGCCGGCACATCCCATCCCCGGGGAGCTCTGCACCAGCACCCACACAGCGCCCGGGGCGTGCAGCAGGCCCAATCCTGCCCCCAAGCAGTGCGCTGGGCTGCAGGGCCAGAGCGGAGCCTGGCGTGCACGGCACCCTGGGGTGCTGTGCCACAGTCCCAGGGCCCTGGCAGGGACCCACAAGTTGTGGGGCACCCACGCCACCAGCGTGAGCCCCGTGGGGTGCGCACGCTGCGTCCCTGCGTGTGTACAGCGTACACACCACAGGGGGGGGTACATATATATATATATACATCTACCCGCAAGCGAGGATTACGACAAGCATCCTGTTGTGATGCAAAAAGCCCTGGCCCTGCAGATGAATAACGCTGCAAGATGCCTCCTCAGATATTTCTGCTGGTGCCAAAAATAGTCTCCTTCCCTCCTCCCCCCCCCCCCTCCAGCCCCTCCACCGGCTGTGCCGAATGCGCGCCGCGGCGCACAGAGCACCGCTGGCTGCGGGCGGCACGGGGGTGGCACGGGATAAAGCAGCCCCCACTCGGCGCCTCCGTCCCGGCGAGGCTGGAGGGCTCCATCCAGCCCCGGAGCAGCCCTGCTGCACTCCCTGCCCGTGGAAATTTCCCCCCAGGACGCCCGGGCACACGCAGCGGGCGCTTGCCCGGCTGCGGTCAGCGGGGTGAAGCGGAGGCAGGCGCAGGACGAGGCCGCAGGAGAGCCGGGCTCCCTGCCAGCCTCCGCACCTGCCCTTGCTGCAGGGGCAGAGCTGGAGCCCTGCCCGCACCGTGCCTCAGTTTCCCCTGCGCTCCGATCACAGCAGGGGGGGGGTCTTCGCCCTACGCAGGCTTTGCGGGGGTTTTGCCTCGGTGGAGGGAAGCAGACGGTGAAATACCTCCGAGCCCGGCCCTAAAGCAGCCCCCCAAAGCGGGGGGCTACGCACTGCCTGCTGTTCTCCCCGAAGCAGCACCGCGGGGAGCCTATTGCTGTCCCTGCGGGGAGCGCGTGTGCCCGCGATCCCAAATCCCGATCCCAAATCCCACTCGGCTGCAGCCCCGTTCCGGGCACCCTGGGGCTGGGGGCTGTTCCCCATCAGCGTGGGGGGGCACAGGAGGGGGGTCTGCCGTGTGATACCGACCCCCTCCAGCCCCACAGCGGTGGCAGGACGGATCCCCGGAGCGCAGGGAGCTGTAGGGCAGGGGGCAGGGGGCTGCTCCCCGCGTCCTCCCCGGTGGTCTCGGCGTGGCGAGAGCGTGGCCGGCGGGCACGGCCGCCCCTCGCGGGCCCCCTTGGCTCTCCGGCTCGCTGTACCACGCGGTGCGGCGGGGGCTGGCCGTCACGGAGCCCTGCTGCTGCTGCCGCCTCTCCACCCATTTGATGTCAGAGCTCTGCTCA
Source organism: Anser cygnoides (assembly GCF_040182565.1). Classification (NCBI taxonomy): domain Eukaryota; kingdom Metazoa; phylum Chordata; class Aves; order Anseriformes; family Anatidae; genus Anser; species Anser cygnoides. Next base: position 4,526,615 of record NC_089893.1, on the reverse strand, counting down.
GGTGCCGTCAGCCCCGAGAGCCGGCACCGGCTCCGGCACCGCAACCGCGCGGCCACGGCGGTGCCCCGGCAAGGCCGGCCGCCTGACCCCGTGCCCCCGACCTTGGCTGGCCCAAGGAGAGGGGGTCCCCGCGGCCCCCCCCGGCCGCAGCCGCCCCTCGCCGTCTCGGATCACCCGGGAGGGGAGCCATGAGGGACTCGTACACGGTGACGCTGCCCGAGGAGCCCCCCGCGCTCCCCGACCTTCACAAGGAGCTGCGCCCCCGCGCCTCCATGCCGGGGTCCCTGCTGGTCTCCACCTTCGTCGGGCTCGTCCTCAACAAGACCAAGGTACGAGCTCGGAGCCTGGGGGGCAGAGGAGGGGGTGCCGGGAGGGGGTGACCCCTGCGCTCCTCGGGGAGCTCGGGTCCCCCCCGGCTGCCCCTCGGGGTGCCCCTTGCTGCAGGACGGGGGGCGCGGGGCTGGCACCCACGGGTGCCACCGGGTGCTGGCAGCACTGGGGGGGCCCGGCAGCCCCCGGCGCTGCCCCGAGCAGGGGGCAGGAGGGGAGGTGGCAGCACATGTCCGGGGTCCCTGTGCCAGCCCTGCCCCTGCGGTGACCTTGGCCAAGTCCCGTGCCCCAGGCTGGCCGGTGCGAGGAGGCTGCTGGTGGCCACACCGGTGCCGTGGCGGTGCCACCGGGGCGAGCCTGGCTGTCCCCAGAGCCACGCAGCCCACGGTGGGTCCCCCTCCTTGGAGACGTCATGGGGCAGGGGGGCAGGATCTGGGCATTTATGTAAGTACAGCTGCCCCGGCCGTCCCGCTGCCCCGGCGGGTGCTTGGCAAGTGGATGGAGCGCGACAGCCCGGCCCCTGTCCCCCGTCCCCATCCCCTGCGCCCTGTCCCCCGTCCCCCTCCCGCAGTGCAGCCTCGGGGAGTCCCCAGCCGCCGCCGCCGCGTGAGCCAGCTCTCCTCCGCCGCCTCCGAGCAGCGCCGTGTCCTAGATAACACCCAGGCCGGGCGAGGGGGATTAGCTGGAGTTGAGTCACCCAGGGGAGGGAAAAAACCGAGCAGGGGCTGGAATCAGAGCCGGGTGCAGGCGGGCTGGTGCCACGGCGTGGGGGGGGGTCCAGCTCCTGGGGCTGCTCCGTGCCCTGCGGGGCCAGGCAGCGGGCAGGGGCATGGGGTCTGCGCCCACACCCGCACCCTGGTCCCTCCTGGGGCACGGAGCAGCGGGTGGGCAGCGTCCTGGGGGGTACAACCAGGGTAGCCACCACGAGCTGCTGCCACCCTGCCTGCCACCGTGCCCTTCCCAGAGCGGGGACAGGAGGTGCACAGGCACCTCCGCAGGGATTTAGGGTGCTGGGACACGGGGCCAGCACCCCGCTGGGGCACGGGGCTGCCCTGCAGAGCCGCGTGTGCCCGCACAAGGCACCTGGGTGCCCGCCGGTGCCGGTGGCCCTGCGGTGGGTGATGCCTGCACCATCGCTAAGGCGCACGTGTAACTGTATCTGGGTTATTTTGGGCTGCTGTCAGGGCTGGGTGCTCAGCACCTCCCACACACGCACCAGCTGCTGCTATTTCAGAGCTGCTGGGCCCCCTCCTCTCCTCCTCCTCCCCCTCCTCACGCCCGGAGCAGGCAGCCCGGGCGGGCACCCGCGGGAGGACCCGCAGCAACCGGCGGGAGCTGGGTGGGGGGCACCGTCAGCAGGGCTGCCCCGGCACCGACCCGGGGGTGCACCCTGCAGCACCCTCGCTGGATTTAATCCCACAAAGGAGCCGTGCACAAATCCGCGTGGTGCTGGTATGGGGTGTCCTGGAGGGGATGAGCAACCGTGGGGCACCGTGGGGCGATGCCACCCCCAGCTTCCCGGGGCACAAAGGAGGCAGGGGGCGGCCAGCCTGGCTCGCAGCCCAGGGCACGGGGTAGCGAGGGGGACTTTGAGCCCCGGGTGTCATCCCGGGACAGGGAGCTGAGCACCAGGACGGGTCCTCGGCCACCGTCCTGCGCTCAGCCGGCGCCGGGAGCAGCCGCGGTGCCGGCCCTGCTCTGTGCCCACCTGGGGGCTGCCCCACGCGGGTGCTGGTGACCCCACGGGCTGGTGGCCCTCATGGCCAGCCCGTCTCAGCCCTGCTCCCTCTCTCCGCAGAGCTCCAAGGCGGTGCAGGGGCTGACCGGCCTGCGGAACCTGGGCAACACGGTGAGTGCTCGCGGGGCTCCTGGCTCGCACCGTGTACTTCAGCGGGCACAGCTGGGGGGTGTCGGGCACCCCGTCCCTTCCCTCGCCCCCAGACCCACGTTCTCGCTCCAGGAGCTCCACACCCCACTCCCAATGGTGCTGGAGGACGGGGGGGTCCCCGCTCTCCGTCCTGCTTTGTCCCCATCCTCTGCCCACCCTCCCCGGGTGTCCCCCCCATCGCCACCCGCCTCCCTCCGCCTCCCGTTGCCATGGTTTTTTCTTTTTCCCTTTGCCTCCCCCAGTGCTTCATGAACTCCATCCTGCAGTGCCTGAGCAACACCAGGGAGCTGCGGGATTACTGCCTGCAGAACCAGTACCTGCGGGACCTCAACAACAACAGCCGCATGCGCACCGCGCTCATGGCAGGTAACGGCACCCCCCCCCCCGGCCGTGCACCCCCAGGTTTGGGGGGACACAGGGGACGGGGACATCCACGGGACACCCGTCCCCGTCCCCGTGGCGCTGAGCCCCGTCTCCGCACGCAGAATTCGCCAAGCTGATCCAGCTGCTCTGGACCTCGTCCCCCAACGACAGCGTGAGCCCCTCCGAGTTCAAGACGCAGATCCAGCGATACGCCCCCCGCTTCGTCGGCTACAAGTAGGGGCTGTGGGCGGCGGGGAGAGGGTGCCGAGCCCCCCGCCCAGCCCCTCACCGCCCGTGCCCCCCGTCTCGCAGCCAGCAGGACGCGCAGGAGTTCCTGAGGTTCCTCCTCGACGGGCTGCACGGCGAGGTGAACCGCGTGCTGGTGCGGCCGCGGGCCAGCGCCGACACCCTGGACCACCTCCCGTAAGTGAGCGCTGGGGCAGGGGGCCGGGGGCTGCCCGCGGGTGCCAGCAGCAGCGCTCAGCACCATTCTGCCTCTCCGCCTCGCAGTGACGACGAGAAGAGCCGCCAGATGTGGAGGAGGTACCAGGAGCGGGAGGACAGCCGGGTTAGCGGTGAGCAGGGCGCTGGGGAGAGGCGGGCAGGGATGGGTTGGGGGCTGGGGGTCTCATCCTTCTTCTTCTCATCCTTCTTCATCCCGTCCTTCTTCATCCCGTCCTTCTTCATCCCGTCCTTCTTCATCCCATCCTTCTTCATCCCATCCTTCTTCTTCTCATCCTTCTTCGTCCCATCCTTCTTCGTCCCATCCTTCTTCGTCCCATCCTTCATCCCACCCCTCTTCATCCCACCCCTCTTCATCCCATCCCTCTTCGTCCCATTCCTCTTCATCCCATCCCTCTTCATCCCTCTTCATCCCACCCCTCTTCATCCCACCCTTTTTCATCCCTTCGCCCCCAGACCTCTTCGTCGGGCAGCTGAAGAGTTCCCTTACCTGCAGCGAGTGTGGCTACTGCTCCACAGCCTTCGACCCCTTCTGGGACCTCTCCCTGCCCATCCCCAAGGTGAGGGGTCCCCGCTGCCCCCCCAAGCCCCCCGCCCTGCATTCCCTGCCCCTGACCGCCCCCTGCTCCCGCAGAAAGGCTACGGCGAGGTGACGCTCATGGACTGCCTCCGGCTCTTCACCAAAGAGGACGTGCTGGATGGGGACGAGAAACCGGTACGGGGGCGTGGGGTGGGGGCACGGGGGGCTTATGGGGGGCAGGCTGAGCCCTCACCCCGCTGCTCGTGTTGTTTGCTGCCCGCAGACGTGCTGTCGCTGCAAAGCCAGGACGAGGTGCACGAAGAAATTCAGCATCCAGAAGTTCCCCAAGATCCTGGTGCTTCGTATCCTTTGCGCCGCAGGCCCGGGGTGGGGGGATGCCGGTGGAGGGAGGGGGCTTTTTGGGGGGGCTCCCCTTTGGCTCCCCACCTCCTTAACGTGCCCCCCCCCAAGACCTGAAGCGCTTCTCGGAGGCCAGGATACGAGCGAGCAAGCTCACCACCTTCGTCAACTTCCAGCTGAAGGACCTGGACCTGCGGGAATTCGCCTCGCAGAGCTGCAGTGAGTGCCGGGGCCGTGCCCGGAGGGGTCCTTGGGAGGGGGGCAGAGGTTTGGGGTGGGGGCCGCAGACCCCCGGGGGGGGGGGGGCAATCCCGCTGAGCACCGCCCTCGCCGCCCGCAGACCACGCCGTTTACAACCTCTACGCCGTCTCCAACCACTCGGGCACCACCATGGGGGGACACTACACCGCCTACTGCAAGAGCCCTGTCTCCGGCGAGTGGCACAGCTTCAACGACTCCCGGTGAGGCCCTGGGGGGGGGACAACGGGGGGGAGCACTGCGTGGGACCCCCCGCCGCTCATGGCACGTCTCCCGTCCCTGCAGCGTCACCCCGATGTCCTCCAGCCACGTCCGCAGCAGCGACGCCTACCTGCTGTTCTACGAGCTGGCCAGCCCGTCCTCCCGCATGTAGCCTCCCCGGGCATCCCCCCCGGAGCTGGACACCCCCCAGGATTTTGGCTTTTCGCCCCCCCCTGGGTGCAGCTTGGAGGCTCGGAGGGGCTGCAGCAGGAGGCAGCCAGGAGCAAACCCCCCCCAGCTGCGGGCTGAGGGCAGGACCCAGGCAGCTCCGGCACCCTCCCGGCGGTTGGTTTTTACCTTGGGGTAGGTTTTTTTTCTTTTTTTTTTCTTTTTTTTTTTTTTGGTCTTTTTTTGCTGTGTAATAAAAAGCACCGAGCGAGGGACTCGGCGGGCGTGGGGCCAGGAGCTGCGCTCCCGCGGGGAGCACCCGGCACCGGGGACCCGCGGTGCCTCCAGCACCCCTCTTGGCACTGCTCGTCCGCCCCGGAGGATCCGTGAGCTGCTCCAAACCTCCTGGCCAAGGACTCCAGCCCTCCGGTGGCCTCCTCCCGTGCTCCACGAGCAGCCCGAGTTCAGGCCCCAACCGATGGACCCCGAGGGAGGAATTTGTCCGGAGCGGTCGGGACTTTTTGCAGCCGGGGATGCTGCGGGTGGGTGTTCACCTGCCTCCTCATACGACGGTGCCTTAAACCATTCGGGGGGCGCCGGGGTGGCACGGGGGCGTCCGTCCTGCGGGGGGGGGGGGGGGGACAGCAGCTCCCCAGGACCGTCTGCAACCGGGGCTTTCTTCCCCCCGAAACCAGGAGCCCCCCCGGGGATGCTCGTCCCCCCGCTCTGGCCCCGCTGCTCCGTCCTCCGGCTAGCGAATGCCAGTGGCCTTTTTTAGCCTTTTCTCTAATTTATTCTCCCCCCCCCATCCCGCCCTGCCCGAGGTCCCAGGCTGGGGCAGCGCTGCTGCTGGGCAGGTGGCTCGTTTACTGTGTAAGCAAGATGGGCAGGATGTGTCTCGTACAAGGGAGACTCGTGCAGGAATAAATTGCAGCTGGAACGGAGCGTCGTGTGCGTGTGCTAGGCTCTGCGCCACCAGGAGAGGGACGGGAGCTCCGGGAGCAGCAGGGAAACTGAGGCAGGATGAGGAGCAACCATGAGCCAGCACCCCACGGGGACACAAGGGGAGGTGGTGGCCCCCAGTTCCTGGGGCAGGGGGAGCCTTTCCTTCTCCTCCAGTCGTCCAGCACCCGCGCTCTGCCCCCAAAGCCGCTGAACAAAGGCCCCTTTCTGCCCGGCTCAGGCACTGGGCCGGCACCCGGGCATTAAGGGGCAGCGGGAACGGGGGTGCTGGGGCTCAGACATCCAGCACAAGGAGACGTGGGGGCAGGAGGGAGGTGCTCAGCCCGGGCTCCCCATCACAGCCCCTTTGGGGACAGCTGGGGGCACCAGGAAAACCAAGCAGCGCCTCCGTGCACCCCAAAACAGGCTCCCTAAAGGCTGTGGGACGGGCTCCCAGCTCCGGAGCGAGCACACTTTCCCCTTTAAGATGCTGGATCTCCGTGCCAGGGCCTGACCTCGGCATCCTCAGCTGAGCTGGATTAACGGGGCAGGGGGAAGGGGCCGGCGGAGGGGACGGGGCCGCCCAGGGCTCCCCGCACACGGTTTTGGGGTCTCCACGGGGCGCAGCTGGTGCAGGCTGCCCGGTGTGTGCCATGGGGACAGGCGGGGAGGCGCGGGTGGCACAACGGGTGGCCGTGCCCGGGGACATGGCACACCAGGGAGGATTTTAACCGTGCTGGGAACCGCCTGCTGCCATGAAGGACTTCACCGAAATCACGCTTTGCCCCGAGGCTCTGGACCACAGCAAGGTAGGGCAGGGGTGGGGGAGCTGCCCGATGGGTCCCCCACGGCCACCTGCGTGTCCCCACAACGCCACCCCTGCGGTGCCGCCCGCCTTTTGTGCAGACCGAGTTCTGCAACCCCGTCTTCGAGGGCGAGGAGCCCCCGGAAACGTCCCCAGACAAGGACAGGATCAGCCCCGCGTCGCCCCGGGATGTCCTCGGTACCTGCCTGGGGTTTGTACGCGCGCCCGTGTCCATGGGGCCACCGGGAGCACCCGTGGGGAGCTCATCACCGGGGTGTGGGGCTGCTTGGGGGTCCCAGGGGGGACAAGAGGGTCCGAGGGGGGACAAGAGGGTCCCAAGGGGGACAAGAGGCTGGGCTCGGCCAGCCGGGCAGGGGGGTGGCAGGGTGGGGGCACGGCAGCACCCTGCTCTGCCCGCTCTCCTCGCCCTCCCGCAGGCCGGCAGCTGTGGGGCCAGGCGGGCTGGCGGTACCGGGCCGACTGCAGGTTCACCTGGCTCTGCGTGGCCCTGATGAGCGCCATCCTCCTCTTCCTCATCGCCCTCCTGCTGGCCATCGTCATCCACCGTGAGTGCCGGGCCGGGGGGGGGGGGCGTGCCGTGTCCGTGGGGCTGGGGACACGGAGCTGGCTCCGAGGGGGCTCGGGGCACGGTGAGGACACCCGTCCTGCTCTGCACCTCCCCGGGAAGGGGGGTCCCCACGTGCAGGACCAGGGGGGATGTCCAGGACTGGGACTTGGCGAGGCCAGCAGTGTGGGACCTGACTCGTGGGGCTGGGTGGGCTTCCCGAGCCCCCTCCCCACCCTGCAGCAATTCTTCCCCTGGGCGCAGAGCTCAGGTCCCCACGGCCACCCAGCTCCCCCGCCGCAGCCCTGCCCGCCCGTGGCACCGCCGCCACCACCGCAGCACCCACCCCAAGACCCCCCAGGGTCCCCCAAACAGCCGCCACCCCAACCCGGAGCCAGCTGCCTACAGCCAGCACGCCGCCACCGGGTAAGTCCCGTGCACGCCGGCACGGCGATGTCCCGTGGCGCCGGCTCACCGCCGTGCCGTTTCTCCCCGCGCAGCCTGCGGTGGGACCCTGCGGGGCCCCGAGGGCTCCTTCAGCTCCCCCAACCACCCCGGCCCCTACCCTCCCCATGCGCTCTGCGTCTGGCGCATCGAGGTGGCCGCCGGCCTCGCCATCCAGCTGCGGATGGAGGCGTTCAGCGTGGAGGGCACCGCGTCCTGCCTCTTCGACCGCCTGGAGCTCTACGAGGAGCAAGGGGCCGGCGGCACGGATCCTGCCCCGGCCCGGGGGGGCACCACCAGGTAGGATGCGGGAAGGGGTTCGGCATCCCCCCGGGGGGGGTGGGGGGGGCGAGCGGTGCCACCGCCGGCTGCTGCCCCCAGGTTCTGCGGCAACGTGGTGCCCCCGACCTTCAACACCAACTCCAACCTCCTGCGCGTCACCTTCGTCTCCGACGGCAGCGTGGGCGCCCCGGGCTTCAGCGCCCGCTACCGTGCCGTGGCCCCCGATGAGAGTGAGCACCCCCCCAGTGTGGGATCGCCCCCCAAAACCCCCGGGGGGGCTAGGGCAGGGGGTGCGCAGGGCACCGCCACCGGACACCCGCCTCCCGTGCCGCAGAGAGCTGCGCCTGGGACGAGCACTTGTGCGACCGGGGGCTCTGCATCCACCTGGGCTTCGTCTGCGACGGCTTCCACGACTGCGAGGACCGCAGCGACGAGGCCAACTGCAGCCTGAAGCACAAAGGTGGGCCGGCAGCATGCAGCCCCCTCCGCAGCACCGGGGGGGGTTTGAGATGGGGTGGAGGGAGAGGGGACGGGGGTACAGCCACACGGTGTGTGTGTCCCCAGAGTGCGGGGGCCCGCTGACAGCCCTGGAGGGGCATTTCTCCACCCCGAGCCATCCCCAGCCCTACCCGCACCAGCAGGTGAGAGGACGGGTGGTGGTGGGAGGAGGAGGAGGGGGGCAGGCGGGGAGGAAGGCTTCCTCCCGTCGGGGAGAGCGGGTGCCCCTGCCCGGCTTCACGGTGTCCCCGGCTGCCCCGGTAGCTGTGCCTCTGGCAGATCTCAGTGCCCGTGGGCCACGTCGTCGACCTGCGCTTCCACAACTTCAGCCTGGAGCCGCACGAGGACTGCAGCTTCGACTTCGTGGAGGTGCACGACAGCGCCGGCACCGGGGCCGCCAGCCTCATGGGCAGGTACCCTGACGGATCCACCTCCCGCGGCTCAGCCGGGGAAACCGAGGCACAGGGAGGGCTGGCGAAGACGGGCTGATAGCGAACAGGGTTTGGGGATGTGCTGGCTGGCCCCGCTGCCCCTCTGACCCCATCCTTTGCCCCGTGGCCCTGCAGGTTCTGCGGCCACCAGCTGCCACCCGCCCTGACCTCCTCGCGCCACGTCATGACCGTGCTCTTCGTGGCGGACGAGGGAGTAGCAGATGACGGGTTCTTCGCCACCTACCAGGCCCGCAATGCCACGGAGAGTAGGTGGCACGGCACGGGGCAGGCTGGGCGCTCTGTCCTCGGCGGGGTTTCAAGGCCAAGGCTGAACAAAGCCAGGGCTTTCGCCCCACAGCTGGCCCTGCTCGGGGCAGAGCTTGGGCTGCAGGTCCCCCGGGGCCCTTTCCCACCTGAATTACCCCCAAAAAAATATTGATCCTGACCACAGGGACAGGGCCTGGAGGGGCTGCAGACAGGCAGGACCCGTCACCCGCGGGCTGCCCCCAGATAACCCGGGGAATTCGGGATCCCCCTAAGCTGGCCCAGAGGTGGCCACCCTCAGCCCACGGCTACCAGGTGGCAGCCACTCATCTGCACGTCCCCTGCCGGTGACCGAGGGCAGAGACAGCAGCAGGCACGGGACCTGGCCGACTCCCAGCAGGGGTGGCAGCCAGAATCGTGCCCATGCCCTGTCCCCCTGTCCCCCTGCCCCGCAGAGACCTGCAGCCCCGCCGAGTTCTCCTGCGGCAACGGCGAGTGCCGGGCGCTGGAGTCGGTGTGTGACGGCTGGCACGACTGCCCCGACGGCACCGACGAGCTCAACTGCACTGGGGTGTCCTACCCAGCCTTCGGTGAGTGCCGTCCACGGGGATTTCACCCCGCTCCCCCTAAGCCCACGGCCAGGGGACCCCCTGGTAGCAGTCCCCCCCACCGGTGCCGCCGCAAGCAGCGCAGCACCTCTCCCCGTGGCAGGCTCTGTCTGCGAGCCCGTGGAGGTGGAGATGTGCCTGGGGCTGGGCTACAATGCCACCTCCTTCCCCAACATCTGGCTGGCCATCCCGGACCAGGAGGGAGCCGCCGAGGTGCTGCAGGACTACCAGGTGAGCTGAAGGGGCTGGGGACGGGTGCCCTGCCCCGTGCCATGCTCGTCTGCCCCGTGCCACGCTCACCGCCGCCGTCCCGCAGACGCTGATGGAGCTGGCCTGCTACCAGCACCTCCGGCTCCTCATCTGCAGCCTCTTCGTGCCCAAATGCACCCCGGACGGGGGCGTCCTGCAGCCCTGCCGTGCCGTCTGCCTGGCCGCCGAGCTGCGCTGCCAGCAGTCCCTCGGGCTCCTCGGCATCCTCTGGCCCATCAACTGCAACATCCTGCCCGACTCCAGCGACCCCGTGGAGTGCTTCCAGCCCTGAGCCCCCACCGCCAGAGGAGCGGCAGCACGCCCAGAGCCCCCTCCTGCCCCAAACCTCCCTCCCACCCTCCTGTCGTTGCAAATGCCCAGCTGCAAGGTGTCTTTCTCTGGGGCCAGGGCATCCTCTTGGCGCTCAGTGCCCCAATGCCGTGGGATTTCCCGCAGGACTGAGTCCCTGGAGAGGGGCTGCCCCTTCCCAGCCTTGCTACGGGGGAAGATTTGTTGGGGGGGGGTCTGTGCCCATGGGTTGGAGCTGCGCCCGTGGGTGTCTCAGCATCTCCAGGCTCTGCCCAGCCTCTCCTGCAGCCCTCAGGCAGCTGCTAGCCCAGCAGTGGATGGGTTAATGCCCCCCAAACGGAGGGTCCCTGTGTCCCCCAGCCCCCGGAGCCGGCAGAATAAACAGCGTGAGCTGCTGAGGAACCCGATGGAGCAGGGGGGGCGTTTGGGGAGGTCCTGCCAGATCCCCCTGGGGAAACCGAGGCGTGGGCCACGGGAGGGCAGCCAGGGCAGGAGGGGGTCCAGGCAGGAATAGCGGGGTGCAGGGGAGGCTGCCCCTGCTGCAGGGGGACAGGGGCTGCTCGTGTGCCCTCCGTGGGCTGGGGGTTTATGGGGGGAGAGGCGATGGGTGGGTCTCGGAGGGGGTCTCGTGCTGGCAGCCCCGCGGTGCGGCAGGGAGCTCCTGCTCCAGCCAGGGCTGTGGCCTTGCTGGCCGTGCTGGCCCCAGGCCACCCCGCTGGCCACACGCCCGGCACCGCCCCATGGCCACAAACCAGCTGCCAGCTAGCCAAAAACAACAGCCCCGTCACACCTGGGGGGGGGGCAAGGTGCCAGGCAGCCCCCTGCCAGCACCCAGCCCTGGGCACCGGGGCCAGGAGGGGTCAGCCCGCAGTGTCACCCACCCTGCTGTGCCCGCTGGTGTCCCCTGGGTGCTCCCGGTGCTGGAGCGGGTTAAAGGCAGCCGGGGGGCTCCCCAAAAAGCCTGGCACGGTCCCAGCACCGCTGCGTGTCCGCGGTCCCCTGGCAATCCCTGCCTGCTGGCACGGCCACCGCCTGCACCTGCCTGGCGCATCCCTGCCCGCTCAGCCCCTCGCTGCCCTGCGCCCCCCCAGACGGCTCCTACAGCACCCATGGGTGCCCCTGGGGTGGCACTGCCACCCTGTGTGCGCCCTGATGCCCCCCTTCGCCTTGTCCCTGCTGCCAGCCGGGGCACCGAGGGCTCCACCTCCCTCCTCCAAGCCTGCCCGCCCTCGCCGGGCTCCCCTCGCCTGCCCTTTCTCCTGTTCCGCTTTCCCTCGGCCGCTTTCTCCCGTCTCCCTCCCTCCATCCCGCTGCCCGGGTGCCTCCAGCAGAGGTGGTTTTCGCCCCGCGCCTCTCCTCCCCCTGCCCGGCCGTTTGTCTCGCCTCTCCCTTCCCCCTGCTCACCGCGCTTCCGACACCGTGGGGATTCTTTTTTCTTTTTTTCCCCTTGTCTTGTAGCTTTTGGCTCCCGGGGCCCGTGATTTCCTTTGGAGTTTGGGAGGAGAGACGTGGGGAGGAGGGGGGGGGGGGGGGGGGGGGGAGAGGCTGCCTCTCCTAGGGCCTTCGTCAGAGCGAAGAGCTCAGGAAGAGCCGCAGCCCGTCCGAGCCGCAGCGCAGGAGCCGCGGCACCGCGGTGAGTGGGGACCCTCGGGGGTCCCAGCTCCGGCACCGGGACGGAGGAGAGCCACTTTCCTCCTCCTTTTTTCCTCCTCATTGCAGCCGTCGCGTTCAACAGGGGGAAGAGAAGCGGCTCTGCCAGGGCAAGGCCACGGGGAGAGAGGGCCAACGCTGGCCGCGGGGCTATGCCGGTAGCCAAAAAAAAAAAGGGCTGGGGGCAGCGGGGTGGTCCCGGCCCCAGGGTGGTCCCAGCAGCAGGGTGGTCCCGACACGGCCCCATAAAGCCGGGGATGCTGCAGCCCCAGCCGGCCGTGCCGCGGGGAGCCAGCCGGGAGCGGAGCGGAGCCGCCGGCCGCGGGGATGCTGCCAAGGGCAGGGCCGCGACGCAGCCCCGAGCTCCCTGAGCTCCCCGATCTGCCGCCCCTGCCACGCACGGCCAGAGCCGTCGTCCTCCTGCTGCAGCACCCCGCCGGCACCCCAAATCTGGGCACGAAGCTGGCACGGCCACTCAGTGCCCACGCACGGAGCTGGCGCCTCCTGCGGGTGTCCCCCGGGTCCACCCCCCCGCCCTGTGCCACCCGCTGGCCACGGCACCCCCGGGAGTTTTGGCTTGCGGGTGGGCAACGGGGATGCTGCGGCAGGTGCAGCCAGCCCTGAGCACTTGCCGAAATGGTGAGGGGGGGGAATAAAAGGGGGGGAGCTGCAGGGTGGTGGTTGCCTGCCCGGTTTCGAGCCCTGCGCACCGGGGTCCGCGGAGCCTTTACGCCTCTCTGCCCCCTTCCAGCCCCCGCACGGCAGACGAGATGAAGCTGCTCCTCCTCCTCCTCCTCCTCGGGCTCGTCGGCAGCTCCGTGCAGATCGAAGACAACAAGATCCCCAGGCTGTGCTCGGGGCAGCCGGGCATCCCGGGGACCCCGGGTTTGCACGGGGGCCAGGGTCTGCCAGGCAGAGACGGACGAGACGGCCGGGACGGGGCCATGGGGATGCCGGGGGAGAAGGGCGAGATGGGCCCACCTGGTAAGGAAGGAGGCGTCCCACCAGGGGGGACCCTCTCTACATTGCCAAACGGGGAGCAAATCCCCTAAAAGAGCCCCTTTTTTGCCACCACCACCCCCCCTCTGGTCCTGCCTGCAGGACCTGGTGCTCCGGCAGGAGTCAGCAGCTCCCCACTGCTGGCACTGCCGCATTTCCCCCGTCCCCATCCCTCCCTTCCTCCTCCCTCTTCGGGAACCCAAATGCGGGTGCCTCATCCATTCCCTGGCTCCTGGGGGAGGTTCTCCCACCCTCTCGGGGGGTCTCTTCGGCTCCCCATTTAACCCACACCCCGTATCCCCACGCAGAGCCCTGCCCACGGTGCGCACCCACCACCCCATACCCACACGACGCCGAAACCCCGGTGGGCTGGGGCTGGGCTGGGGGAGCTGTGACGGCGCCCCGGAGCTGACACCGTCCCCATCCCCTGTCCCAGGAGCTCCGGGTCCCCGCGGGGAGGCGGGCAGCCCTGGCGTGGACGGCGTGCACGGCGAGAAGGGGGCGCAGGGCGAGTGCGCGGTGGCCCCCCGCTCGGCGTTCAGCGCCAAGCGCTCGGAGGCGCGCAGCCCGCCGCTGGCCGACCAGCCCATCCGCTTCGACGTGGTGCTGGTCAACGAGCAGGGCCACTACGACCCGGCCACAGGCAAGTTCACCTGCGAGGTGCCCGGCCTCTACTACTTCGCTGTCCACGCCACCGTGTACCGCGCCAGCCTGCAGTTCGACCTCATGAAGAACGGGCAGTCCGTCGCCTCCTTCTTCCAGTACTACGGGAACTGGCCCAAGCCCACCTCGCTCTCGGGGGGCGCCCTGGTCCGCCTGGAGCCCGAGGACGAGGTGTGGGTGCAGGTGGGCGTCGGGGACTACATCGGCTTCTACGCCAGCGTCAAGACGGACAGCACCTTCACCGGCTTCCTCGTCTACTCCTACTGGCACAACTCCGCCGTCTTCGCCTGAGCTCGGGGACGGCGATGGGGACAGGGGGTGCGCGCCCCTTCCCCTGCCGTGGGCACCCCCGGGGGGGAGGTGGCAGGGTCCGGCCAAAGGGGAGCTGGGACGCTCAGCATCCTCACCCTGCTCCGCTGCATCGCCTTGAATTGGTCAGGATGCGGCCCCTGGTAGCGCCGTGCAGGATTTAAGCATTTTCCCGGGCACCCACCTCCAGGGCACGACGCGAGCTGCAAAAAAAGAAAAAAAAAAGCGTGCCCTGCGTTTCCTACCATCGCCTCCTCGGCACGCAGCACCCCCCCGGGGCTGGGCTCAGCACCCCGGCCCCCTGCTGCCAGCTTCTCCCTGCGTGCAGGGCGAGCCTGGGCTGCCTGGCCGCTGGCACGGCGAGGGGCCCATCCTGCCACGGCCCTGCCTTGCCCCAGGGGTGGCAGCACCCTGCCCGTCACCCCGGTCCCCTGCCCGTCACCCCGGTCCCCTGCCCGTCACCCCAGGTCCCCTGCCCTTCTCCGGCCGCCCCTCTCCTCCTTCCCCCGCAATAAAAGGCTCCTCGTCCCTGCCTGTGCCTGCTGCATCCCTGCCTCGGGGGCTGCCTTGGGGGGGGGCTTGGGACCCCTCCGGGGGGGGGCTGCAGGGGGCTGCGGGTGGTGCTGAGCCCCTCGCAGGGGCCCAGGAGGGGCGCAGAGCCGGCGGGGAGCCGCTAGGTGGAGGCATCGGCGCCGCTTTGCGCCCTGCGCTCCCTCCGTGCGCCCTTGCCCTGGTCGTGGGGAGGGGACCTGGGGGGGGGCGCATTTCCCAGGCAGCCCACCCCCCCGGGTCCCGGCTGCCCGTGGGTCGGAGGAGAAGCCCACCCTGCCCCCGGTGCCTCGGGGGGGGTGGAGGTCGGGGGGCGCGTTGTGGACACCCCCCCGTCCCCCCCTCCAAGCCGGGATGCAGTGGGAGCGCGGTGACCCGGCGCCGGGAGGGGACCCTATTTTTAGCCGGGGAGCCAAGGGCTTCCTCATTCCTGCCCGAAATCGGTCCCGCGGGGATGGGGGCGAGCCAGGGAGGGGGCTTCTGGAGCGGGGGGGGCGACTCCTTCACCTAGCGGGACGAGCAAACCCACGGCCCTACAGAGCTGGGGTGCACGCGGGGATATGGGGTCGGGGGCACCTCGCCCCGCGTCCCACCTGGGGGTCGCACCCCCGGTGGTGCCCGGGGTGTCCCCACCCCACGAGGGCTCGCGGAGGCACTGGGGCCGGGGCTGAAGGCTCCATGGCCGCCCTGCAGCTCCCCGTCCGGCCCCGGAGCAGGACTGGGTTGCGGCGGAAGCGTCTGTTTGGGTTGAAGTTGGCCTTTTCTGTAAGCGGAGCCGCTCGGGGATAAACAGGGCGGCTCGCTGGTCGGAACTGCCTATTCTGGGAGGAGGAAGACGATTTTTTCCTTGGGACCAGGCCAGGGGAGGTTGGGGGGGGGGGGGGGGGCTGGGAGCATCCTCTGGGCCCCATCGTGATGGGGGGAGCGCTGAGCACCACGCTGAGCACGGCGGCTGCTGGGCTCTGCTCCCCTGGAGATGCTCTCGATCCACTGGGAGCTTTGTGGGGTCGGGGGGGGACCCCTGGAAACCCCCCCCCCGCGGAACACAAGGGTGGTGGGGAGGAGGATAAGGGAAGGATTGGGATTAGGGGAGGGGAGACACAGGAGGCCCTGATTTCTGGCAGCTCCTAATGAGCACCCCCAGCTGCCCCCGAGCAAGGAGCGGTCGGAGCCCCGGTCCCAGCTGAGCCCGGGCTGGGGAGGGACCACCACCCCTTTGGCCAGGGCGAGGGTAAACCCTATATAAGAGCCGGGCTGAGCACGCAGGTCCTGCAGTGCAGCTGGCAGAGGCAGCGGTTTGTGCAGAAATGTTTATTTAAAAATAAATAAGGAAAAAAAAAAAAAAGTGCTGGCAGCTCTTCCCGGAGCGGCTCCTCAGCTGTGGCGGTGGCACGCCAAGGTCAGGGTCCCCAGCAGGTGCTGGAGCAGCTCTTCCTGCGGTGCTGGGGGGGCTCAGAGCCAGCAGGAGCCCCCAAATCTCAGCCTGAGAGGGGTGTGCGAGGAAGAGGCCAAGAGGATCACCTCTGAGACCCCGCAGTGACCAGATCCCAAATCCTCACCTGCGGAGAGGGGAAATGTCCCCGATGGCAAAGGCTGCGCTGGTGCCTCCTGGGACCGGGTAAGGAGAGCTTCAAGCTGGGAAAATGGGGGGATAAACCTCAATCGGGTGGGGTGTGGTGGGCCAACAAAGCTTTTTGGGGGGATTTGGGACCGTAGGGACAAAGCAGGGCTGAGGGGGGGCCTGCAGCACGTAGGTAAGGGGCTTCCTGCACCGGGGTCGTGGGTGAGCTCTTGTGGCTGTGCTGGGAAATGGGCACACGTGGGGGCATCAGGAGTCCCTCTGCAGCAGTGTGGGGCCAACTGCGGGGAATGTGGGGGCTCTGTGTCCCTCCAAGGGGCTGCAGTCATGTTGGGATGGGGCAGCCAGGAGTTGCCTGGCCAGGGCCGCCCGCCTTCCTCATGTGTCCGGGCTCTGGTGCTTTTGGGAACTGGAGCCGCCTCGATGTGTGGGTGCTGGGGAGCGCTGCCAGCGGGCTGAAGGGGCTGAGGAGCAGCGCTCCGACGCCTCGCAGACCCCAATGGATGGGTCAGAGGAGCTCAGGATCCCAAGAGAATGGGACAAGACCAAAGCAGGACCCCAAGCACGGACTCAGAAGAGCAGACACAGGGCTCTTCGGTGATCCCATTGGGAGAACCCCGTGTCCTGGGGAGAAGAGAGGTCCGAGAGGACTGAAACCACCTCCTCCAGGCTCAGGTGGCCCACCCTGAGGAGATGGAAACCCAAAGGGGTGGCAGGAGGCCTCCACCCGCGGCCACATCCCCGACCCAGCTGGACGCGGTGCTGCGCAGCCTGCTCTGCTCTGCTTCCCCGCGCCGAGCCCCTGACGAGGGAGCGAAGCTGGTGCCGGGGAGCAGCCCAAAGCCCCCCCGTGGTTCTGCTGCTGATCCTCACCTGCTCCCTCCCCGCCGGCCCGGGGTCTTTATCTGTGCCTGCCTGCCGTGCCAGCTCCCCGCTGTCACCCGGGCTGCAGCCGCTGTCCCTGGGCTGGCAGCTCATTAGGGCTGGGGCGCCGCAGCTGCGCTGACAAAGGGATGCCGGGGATTTTCCCCAAAGCCTGGGGGGCTTCATTTCCAGCAAGCTGTCAGCCTCCCCCCCCACACACACACACACCCAGCGCTCATGAATGTAACCCAGCAGCTCCTCCTGCCTCAGGGTCTGTGTGCTGTGACGGGCTGAAACCATCCCTCCCTCCAGGTGCGAGGCTCCAAGCTCTGGAGCAGGGAACGTCCCCAGAAACCCCAAATTTTGTGCCCTGGACGGGTCTGTGAGCATGGCAGCTGCCGGGCAGCCAGGCCTGGTGCCAGCTCCCCGGTGCCATGGCAGTCTCCGGACGCTGCGGCTGCCCATGGCTGGGAGGTGGTTGCATTTCCCTCCGGTAATTGCTCACCGCTCGGCCTGAGAGCGAGCCAAGTGCGTGCGGGACGGCTCCCGGGGGAAGGCTGTGTCCTTCATGTCCTGTCCTCGCTCGGCAGCACGGCCGCAGCAGGCTGGGGTGGCCGCAGAGCCTCTGAGTCCCCTGTTTCGGGTGGGCTGGGACAGCCTGTCCTTGCTGGGGGCATCTCCTGCCGGGTCCCATCCTGGTCCCCAGCATCTCTGGGGCAGGCTGAGGGTGCCTCAGTTTCCCCTGGTGCCATCCACCCGCGGCCAGACCCCTGCAGGGCTCGGCAGCCCCGTGCTGGTGCTGAGCCTGGCTGGGCTGCGCTCCTGCAGCCTCCCCGCAGTCCCCCTCCGTGACTTTGAGCCAGGACATGAGAGCCTCACGATTAAAATCGGCTCGCCTGCCAGCGTGGCCCTGCCAAGGCAGGTGAGTTCAAGGCGAGGCGAGCCAGAACTCCCATGGTCTCTGCCCATCGGGGCCCTGAAACGCTTCCCGAGCAATTTGCGAGGATCCTGGAGAAGCCGAGGGTGCTTAAGAGCAGACAGCGGCCTGCCAAGAGCTCAGCTCGTGGCCAGGGAACAGCTCGTTACGCAGCAAATCCATCTGCTCACCAGGAGCCCGCCGCGGCTGAGCCTGCCACAGCCTTCCTGCGAGGCAAGGCTGCCCCTGCGCCGCCTGCTGCATCCGTCCCGGGGGAGCCGGGCTCCACGGCAGCCTCCGTCGCGAGCAGCGGGACGTGGATGTGCCAAGGGCACGGGGGAGCAGGGATTATACATCCCGATAAGCGGTCCTGCCAGGGATTATACATCCTCATCATCCTGAGGAGTGGTCCTGCCAGGCTGGGAGGGCTCAGCCCTGCTGCTCCAGCTCTGGAGGAGCCGAGCACGCGTCCCTGCGGCCCGGCAGGGAGAGGAACTGCTCCTGGAAAGAAAAGCTGAGAGCAGGAGCCTCTGCGAGCAGCCCTGGCTTCTCTCCTCCTCGCTCAACAGCTCCTGGTGACTCCCCAAAACCCCACGTGTGCTGTGTCTTCAGCTGTGGATTCAGCTCCTGCTTTTCTGGGCGCAGGCAAGTACCCCTGAGCCTGCTGGGGTCAGGGACAGGCTTCCCCTGACCCCAGGGTGAATGCAGAGCCCCCCAGGGAAACCCTTCCCAAGGACGAGGCAGCAGGCAGCTCTTGCTAAAGGAGACTTTAATCCGCTCAGTATCTAGCTCGTAGTGCAAACAGTTAAACTTAAGGCAAAGCTTTCTCTCTTCTTATAAACAGGCAGCAAACAAAAAGGACCGAAAATAACAAGCGTGACTGCTATAATAATAATAATAAAAAATAAAGTTTGCAGGGAGGAACTGCAGTCCTGGGAAGGCGCCCTTCCTTCCCTGAACGTTGTAGGAAACGTTGCACCCCAAGATCCAGCGGCTGGCCCCAAAGTTCTGCTGCTGCTGGGAGCGTGGCCAGTGCTCCTGTGCCTCCGGAGCTGCGCAGGGAAGGGGCTGCGAGCTGCTGGGGGTGGTGAACGCCTGCAGGGCGCTGTGTGTCTGGGGAGGGCTCGGGCAGGGAGCTCTGCAGCCCCCCAAAACGAGGTGGATGTGTCCAGGGAGCCCCCAGCAAACCCAAACAGCCCCGCAGTGCCTCCCGGAGCTGCTCTCAGGCACGACTGCATCCCGCCACAGCTCAGGTTTGCAGCGCAGAGGCGTCTCCCAGCCCGGCCCCTCCGCTGCCTCTGTTTTGGCTAAAATCGCCGATCGATTATTTGTTAGCAGGAGGATGGAGCAGACCACGCCAGCCGCCCTCAGGCTCCTGGCTCGCAGTCGAGGAGTCGAGGCTCCTTCCAATCTGGCTCCTGCCAAAATTGGCTCTGGCGCGCGGCTGACCCCAGGCAAGCGGCTGGAAAAGGAAAAGCTTTTCGGCGCGAGGCTCTCTTGCAGCCCAGCAATTCCTTGGAATGGTGCTGGCTGGCCGAGCTGGGATGAGGCACCTCAGCCCTCCCCGGCGAGGTGTGGATGGCCCCGTGAGACTTCGCGGGCCCCTCTGTAACAAGACAAGCTGCGTTTCACATTTCAGACAGGCAGCAAGACAAAACAGAAGCGTAACCCGCCCTAATCAGATCTAGCTGTGGTCCTGGTACCGCTCCGCGCACGTGGCTGTAGGTCCGCAGCGCTTGTGCCTGGTGCTGGAATGTCTCGGGGGGCTTACAGAGGATTTGGGAGCCCCCTTCCCTCCCAAAGTCACCCCCTGGGAAGAGGCAAGCGCACCCAGCTCTGGGCACTGGGAGCCTGGAGGAAGGTGTGTTATCTGTGTTATCTAGCCAGGAAAGCTGGAGCGTGCTTGCCTAGAGCCTTGCACAAGGGGCACGTTGTTCCCTGCGCTGGGAGCTGCCACGCTTTAGTGGCAGAAGGAAGAAACAGCTGTAAATGCAGTCTGCCAGGTAGTTTTTTGGCCAAATCTCAATAGAAAAAAAAAACAACAACAACAACAAAAAAATTCCCTTGCCTTGCACTAGTCCCAGTGATTCCCAGGAGGGCTGAGCCTTTACCCTTTCCATCAGTTTTGGCTAGGAGGGACCAGAGCATCTTTTTGTGCTCTGCTTTGGATCTTGGACCGCTGCAGGCTCAGGTAACGGGCCCTGAAACAGCAAAAGTTGTCAACGACAAAAAAAAAACCCTCTCTTAGTTTGCTGCAGAGATCACCTAGTGCGCTTGCTAGCACAACTACAACCTAGTCACGTACTAAACGTGGGTGACAGACGCCCCTGACAGCCTCCTGCTTTTCAACACCCCCTTAGTTCTTTGGAAACTGCTCGGGGCAGCCCTGGGAAGAGCCCTCCTGCGTCTGGGCAAGAGGCAGAGCCAGGGGTGCCCTTGACCTCCTGGGAAAACAACCCACACCACCCTCCCCTGGCGTTCACAAGTACACGTTGAGTGTCTGGAGGATCATCTGGCGGCACAGCGGGCAGTTGCGCTGGTAGATGGCCTGCTGCAGGAGGACTTCTGTGCACTCCTGGCACAGGCACAGGTGCCTGCAGGGCAGGAGCAGCACCGTCTTTGTTTGGTCTTGACAGATGACGCATTTCTTACGTTCCTCTTGTTCTTTCAGGAGCATCCAGGGGTCGTCGTCCGGCGCGCCGTCCCCAGCTGCCACGTTCAGCTGCTCTCTCCTCGGAGCTTTCCCCCGGGAGGTGCTGGGCTCCTCTCTGGGTGGCTGGAGACGTTGCCCCGCCGCAGAGCTTCGACCCAAAGCCGGGCGCGCTTGTGGGACCTGCTCCACGTCCGGCTGCTCCTCCTGCCCGGCCACGGCCAGCATCAACCTGCCCAGCGCCGCCGGTCTCGGTGGGGGCACGGCCGCCCCTCGCCGCTCGCTGTCCCGGTTCGTCGTTCTCCCTCCTCGGCTCCAGTTGGTGACCTGCAGGCTCCAGTCCACCATCCTGCGCCAGGCCTGGGAGGTGAGGGCCATGCCCAGCATCAGCACCGCCACCTGGTAGAGCCTCCACGCCTCCCGCTGCAGGCGGCGGTAGGCGGGCAGCGCGTGGAAGTGGCCCGTCAGCACCCACAGCACGCCGGGGTTGAAGACGACGGCGCCGACGCCGATGATAGCGAGGAGCAGCCCCAAGCCGTAAACGTTGACGAAAAACACGCCGACCAGCAGCTCGGCGAAGGAGGCCAGCATCTCGCAGGCCAGCTGGCAGGGCGACCAGAGGAGGATGGAGAGCGCGATGGCGCTGCTGGAGACGTGCGCCAGGCAGGCGGCCAGCAGCTCGGCGAGGCGCAGCGCGGGGCTGACGACGGCGTCCCAGAGGGCCAGCAGCAGGGCGACGAGGCTCTGCGCGCCCAGCAGCCCCATGTTCACCGCGCTGTTGACCAGGTAGGCCAGCAGGCTCCCCGCGATGGCCGCCCCCTCGCACGCCTGCCTCAGCGCCGCCTGCCCCGAGCCCAGCAGCCCCACGACGCCCTGCCTCAGCGCCTCCCTGCCCCGCAGCGCCAGCAGCTGCCCCAGCGCCTTCGCCCCCTCCATGGCTGCCCAGCACCCCCTCAGCACCCCCGCGGCCGCCTGGGCCAAGCCGCCCGCCGCCAGCAGCAGCCCGTGCCAGCAGGCTGCGGGCAAGTTGGCGATGGCGGCCAGTAGCCAGAGCAGCGCGGCGAGCAGCGAGGAGACGAGGAAGAAGTTGAGGTCGAGCAGCAGCAGCAGCACGTCGACGGCCAGGCGCAGGCCGCGCAGCAGCAGCAGCAGCGCCATGGTTGCTAAGGGCCGCGCCTCAGCGGGACGGGGGCGCCGCCATCTTGTTGTAGGAACCGCCGCCGGGCCCCCCG
Source organism: Anser cygnoides (assembly GCF_040182565.1). Lineage (NCBI taxonomy): Eukaryota > Metazoa > Chordata > Aves > Anseriformes > Anatidae > Anser > Anser cygnoides. The sequence continues at coordinate 4,505,257 of NC_089893.1, read as the reverse complement.
GTGCTGGGCGCCGCCATCTTGTTGCGGGCGCCGCCGCGGGGTCTCTCGCCTATGGGCGCCGCCATCTTGTCGCCCGCGCCGCCGCCGGGCCCCCCGGTGCTGGGCGCCGCCATCTTCTCGCGCTGCCGGCCAATGGGAGGGGAGGGAGGGGGCTCGGCTCGCCTCCCATTGGGCGGTTCGTGGGACGCGGAGAGGGGGAGGCGGCTACGATTGGATGGCGGCGGCGGTTGGGCACCTCCCATTGGGGGGGATTTAAAGGGGCAACGGCGGTTAAAGCGGGCAGGCCGTGGGGCCAACCATTGGTGTGATGAGCGCGGCGGTCTCAGCCCTGGCACCCGGTGGCGGTGCCCGGGACGGGGCCGGGCATGGCAGCACCGCTCCCTCCGCACCCAAGGGTCCCCTGCAGGGCTCCCAGAGTAACCTCAAGGCCATGGGGCTGGGCCCAAGGGTCTGCTTTGTGCAGCACGGAGCGGATCCTGCCCTCGCCGCCAGCCCCCGGGCTGGGCACCCGCCGTGTCCCTGTCCCTGGTGGTGACAACGAGCCCAGCCCGCAGCCCTGGGGCTTTTTAGGGAAGGGGAGCCCATGACCCCAAAGCCATCCGCACCCCGAGGCCCCGGAGCGGGCTGGGGTGGCAGAGCCCTGTCCATCCATCCGTCCCCAGGGGGGTCTGTCCCCTCCCAGCCTGGTTGTTTTTGGGGTTCCGGCCCCAAAAAACACCCTGCACCCCCCCAGCGGGGTGTGCGCGGTGCCCCACGTGACGGAGCCAAGCTGCTTTGAGCATTTATGGTAATGTTTGGGCTTCTTATTGCCCGGCCAAAAAAAAAAAAAAAATAGAAAAGAAAAAGGGCAGAGCGGAGGGGCCGGGCGGGCTCCATTCATTCCCCGCTGCGGGACGGACCCTGCGAGCCCCATGCACCTGCGGCCCCCTCCCCATTTCCCCTGGGGGCAGCTCCGCAGCCGGGTGCCCCCATCCTTGGGTGCCCCCATCCTTGGGTGCCCCCATCCTTGGGTGTTCCCACCCTCGGGTGCCCCCATCCTTGCCCCCCTTTGCTTGGGGACGTCTGGTCCCAAAGCAGCCCCCTGGGGAGGGTGCAGGGGGTCAGAAACACCTTTTTTTTTTTTTTTTTCGGCTGTGGCACCCGATATTCGCACCCTCAGGGTGCGGGATCGGGGGCTTTGGGCGCTCCCCCCCCACACGGGTGCTGCTGGCGCCCAGCCCTGCCCCAGGGCCGCCGCTGCATGACGGTGCTGAGCTGCATGACGGTGCTGAGCTCACCGCTGCGGGCAGCTGAGCCCCGCGTTTCGGGAATCGCAGCAGCCGGCGTCAGCGCTGGTGGCTGCTGTTATCTGGAAGCAGAGGGATGGAACGTCCCGGGGACGCTTGTCACCGTTGTCACCGTGCCCGGGGGGGGGGGGCTCAGCACCCCGGGGGGCGCAGGACCCCGTGCCGGGGGGCCGTGGGGAGCCCTGGCTGGAAGGGGCTGCGGGGGTGGAGGAGGACCGGGAAAACAGGGAGACAAAGGGTTTGGCAGCCAAGCCTGCAGCTGCGGAGGGGGGAAATGGTGCTGGGGAGGAGGGAAACGGTGCCGGGGGGGGGGCCCCCACCTCCGCAGCGGGACCTGGCCCCTTCCCCGGGCGCTGCCGGGATGCAGGAAGGGTGTAGCTGGGGCGTGGGTGCTGCTGGCACCGTGCCCCCAATCCCAGCCCCGGCCGGGCACCTCCGCAGGGTGCTGACCCCAATCCCGCACGGTCCCACGGCGTGCTGCCCCCAGGTTTAGCTCGGCCACCCTAAATAACGCCCCCTCCGACGGTGATGTCCCCAGGTGATGTCCCCAGGGGTCCCCTTTCCCTGCCAGCCCCGCAGCCCATGGGGGGGGTGGATTTGGGAGCCCGGGGGTCGCCCGTGGTGCTCGCAGAGGGCTCGGGGCTCCCCACGGAGGGAGCTGGGATGTCTCCGGCCCGCTGGAGCCCGGCCAGGCGGCCCTGGGAAAAGCAAGTCCCCGTCCATGGGAAAGTCCTGCGAGGAGAAATCCCTGCCCGGCCCCGCGGCTCCCCAGGGTGCTGCCGGCCTGGCGCCTCCCCAGTGCCTCGGGGACGGGCAGGGGGGTGCCACGGGGACCCCCGAGCAGCACAAAACCCTCGCGGAAGGGCCCCCCTAAATCTCTCGAGGCCCCCCCCCCCCAGGGACGTTTCCCCCCATCCTCGCCACGCTGACGTGGGACAAGGGGCAGGATGAGCGCCCCGGGGCCCCGTTCCTCCGGGGTCTGCGGTGTTAGCAGGGGGTGAGGACTCAGCGTGGCCGTGCCCCGGCTGCCGGCCCTATAATCCACCCCATTGTTGGGGCGGGTGCCCGGCCCCGGCCCATCTGGCTCCGAGACAATGGGGCCTTTTTCCGTCCGGCGAGGACGACGACGACGAAGGGGGGGAAGATGAACTCAGCATCTTCCGAAGGAAAAGGCCAGTTTATAAAAATAGCCGCCCCGAGCTGGTGGCCCCAAAGCCTTCCCCTCGCCGCCGTGCGTGCGTTTGGGGTTGGGAGGGTTGGGAAAGGAGCCTCGGGCACCGCCGGGCCCGGCCCCCGGGCTGGTTTTTGCACAAGCGTGAGCGAGCGAGAGGGCAGGACGTGGCTGTCCGCACGCCCCGCCGGGCTGCACCTGCCCCCGGGACACCGGGGGCCCCCGCCCCACGCCTCGGAGGTGGCCCCCCGGCCGGGTAAGGTTTCCCCCCCAGCCTGTCCCAGCTGTCCTTGTCCGTCTGTCCTGCTTGTGGCAGGGGTCAGGCCCCCGGAGCAGGGTGTAAGGGGATTGCTCCGTGCCCCGCAGCCATCCCCGGGGCTGCCCGGCTCTCCTTTTGGGGCTTCGCCGCCGCTCGGCATCCGCCGAGCCCCCGGCACACAAATCCAGATGTCACCTTCCTGCCCCCCTTCTGCTCACGTCCGTCCTTCCTTCCTCCGGCCGCCCGGCCCCTCGCCCGCTCCTGCCCCCCCTACGGAAAGCCCCGTAGCCATGGTTAGTAACCCCCACGGGAAGGAGGAAGGAGAGGGGAGACACAAAGGAGCCGCTGGGAGCCCAGCCCGGGAACGGAGGCGACCTTTTCCTGGGACGGGGACATGGAGTAGGGCTCCTGGGGGGGGCCAAGACAAGGTGCAGGTCCCCCCGGGGCAGCTGTGGTCTCCCGGCACAGCTGATGCTCGTCCCTCCCTCATCTTCCACCCAGGCAGGTGCCCGAAATGTGCCCAAACCCTGCCCCCTGCCCCCGGGCTTCTCCCCGCAGGCAGCGAGCCCCCCACGGCCCAACCTCCCGGCCCCGCGCCGGTCCTCATGGTGCTGGGCCACATCCCGGCCATTCCCCAGGGAGCGGGGACCCCTCTCGGCCCTGGCGCTGTTGTGTGAGGAGGAGCAGCCCCGGGCACACGCGGCAGCCGGTTTCCATCCCTCTTTTTAGCTTCATTTTATCTGCCCCGAGCTGTGCCAGCCGGCAGCGCATCGCCCGGTGCGCCATGCACCCTCATCGCCCTTCATCGCCCTTCGTCGCCCTTCGTCGCCCATCGCTCCCCGGTGCGAGGCTCACGGGGGGGCAGCCAGCACCCGGAGCACCCCACGCACCCCCAAACCCCTCCCGAGCCCCCTGGGCTGCTCTGAGCCCCCCCCCCCCCCCCAGCACCACGGAAGGCCGCCGGGTCGGTGCAGGCACCACCCTCGGCCCCACGCCTGGCCCTACCCGCTGGCCGTCGCTCCAGCGGGGGCCGGAGGAGGAAAGCAAACCAAATTTCACCCCGCCGGGTTGTCCCTGCAGCCCGGGGTGCTCAGATAACACCGAGCTGCCCCCCCGGGGTTGCCCCCCACGGCTCGCAGCAGGGGAAGGGACCCGCGCGCCCCGCGCGCCCCGCGCGCCCCGACCTCCCCGCCCCGGCGGCGCTGCCTGCTCGGCGCTGTTTGTTTGCACAGCAGTGAGAGGGGCTGGAGCCGAGGCCGCTCGGCAAGAAAATAAATAATCATCAGGCGTGAGATGAGGCAGAAGAGGGGGCAGGCGACAGCATCCAGCCTCCCGCGCTCCCCACCGAGAGCCCGAGCCCACCGGGTGCCGGGTGATTTCACGCCAGCTGTGAGGCCGGCCGGGCAAACCTTTCAAGCCCTGCCCGTTTTCCTCAGAACCATGAGTTCGGTGGGAGAAAAAAAAAAAAAAATAAAATAAATAAAAAAACTTTTTTTTTCAAAGCAAAGAGCTCCAAAAAACAGAAGCTCCCCAGCCCGAGGCCCGTTCCGGTCACGGGGCTGTTTTCTCCGAGGAGCAGCGTCGCCCTGCCCGAGGGCTGGGAATTTTCTGCGGAGGTTTTCTTAGCGACGCTTCCCTTTCTTTCTAACGCGGATGAAACGCCAGCGGCGGAACGAAATGCAGCAGCAGCGTGCCACCCGGGCTCTCCAGCCCGTCTGTTTGCCTGGCTGGGCGCTTCCTCGCGGGAAAGCGGCACCCCTGTGCCCTCGGGGGGGGGGGGGGGCACTTATGGGGTTTGGGTGATGGATATCCCAACCCCTGCCCCCAGGAGAGCATCCTGCCTGTAAGGGGGGAGGAAAACGTGATTGTGCCCAGGGCCGGGGGTCCCCGGCTGCCAAAATCTGCCCCCCCCCGGTGCAGCCGTGGGGCTGGGCAGCGTCTCACCAGCGCCGTGCACTTGTTCCCTTATCGCTGCCCAGCGTTGCCATTTTAAGCAACCCATCTCGCCGGGGGGGGGGGGGGAATAAATAAATAAATAAATAAAATTTAATCATTTCCGATGAATCATCAGGTCCATTTGGCTCGGAAAGTGGTGGGGTGGGGTGGGGGGTGGGGGGGTTGGTCCGGCACGGAGCCAAGGCTGGAGGGGGGCACGGGAAGGGTCAGGGCATGGCACCGAGGGAACCGGAACGGGGGTGCCGGGGGGGGTGGTGGCATGGAGAGGGGCTGGGGGTCCCCAAAACGATGCCCCTGCCCTGGGGACACCCCCAGCCTGACCCCACGGGGGTTTGGGGTGGCCTGAGAGGCGCAGCCCCTGCTTGGGGGGGCCCCGAGCTGCAGGAGAAGCCAAGGGAGGAGCAGCCCCCCCCCGACTTGGGTGGACAAAAGGGAAACTGAGGCACGGCCAGGCTGCAGCAGGGGATGGGGGGACGGGATGGGGGGGGGGTCCTGAGTGCCTGGGGGGGGGGCACCCCGCGGCACCTGGGGTTGTGCTGCTCCCCCAGGACCACGCCGGGGGCTGATCCCAGCAGTGGAGGCCGGGCTGGGCGACTTCCCCGGGGGTAACAGCAGCCTTGTGCAGCCCTGGGACCCCCCCGGACCCCCCCCCCGGGGCAGCCCCCACCATCCCTTTTTCCACGGCCGCCCCACGCAGCAGCAGCTGGGGGGCTCTGGCTGCAGCGTGGCGGGGGGGGCCCTGCGGCGGGGAGGGGGCTGCAGGTGGGTGCAGGGCATCCCTTGGGGGGGGGGGGGGGGCGCGACCCCCACATTGCTCACGGGGGGGGTGGGGTGGGGGGGGCTGCTTGGGGGGGGGGGGTCCCAGCACTGCTCAAAGCCGGGTGAAACCCACCCCCCCCCCCCAAAAAAAAAGTTAGTGGGTTTGGGGATGGCGGGGGGGCTTTGGGGCGGAGCGGGGTGAATGGGGGGGGGGGGGGGGGCTGCTCCCGCATGGTGCCCCCGGGGGGCTGCCCTGCCCCCCCCCCCCCCCAGCATTCCCCAACCCCCCCCCCGCACCTCTGCCCCCGGGGCTGTTTCCACCTCCAGCGCCTGGCTGGCGGCTCGCAGCCACCGCAGCAAGCCCGGGCAGGCGGGGCCGGGCAGGAATGCACCGGGACCGGCCCCCCCAGCCCCCGGTGGGTGTCGTGTGTCCCCCCCCCCGGACCGACCCCTGCCCACCCCCCCCTACCGGGACCGGCACCGGGATACTGGAGGGGGGGGGGGGGGGGACACACGGAGCGGGGTCTGGGCAGCGCCCTGCGGGGTGGGCGGCAGCCGCTGGGGGGGGATAAGGGGTTGAGGTGGGGGGGGGGGGGGAGGCAGGTCCGGAGCCTTCCTCCTCCCCCGCTCCTCCTCCTCCTCCTGACGTCAGCCCGCGGGTCCCGGTCAGTCGCGGGCGGGCGGCGGCGGCGGCGGAGGGCGATGGCTGGGGGGCGCCGGGGGGGCCCCGCCTGGGGCTGGGGCTGGGGGTGCTGCCTCCTGCTCTGCTGCTGCGGTGAGTCTGGGGGGGGTGGGGGGAGCTTTTTTGGGGAGAGGGGGGACGTTTTGGGGCCGCCCCGGGGCGGGGGGGGGAGCGGAGCACCTGCGGCACCCGGGGGTGCGCAGCCGCTGCGGGGTTGAGGGAGGTTTTGGGGGGGGGGGGTTGGGGTTGGGGGGTGCTGGGGGGGTGCTGCTGGACCCCCAGGAGTAGCTGGAGGGGGGTAGATAAGGGGGGGGGGGCACACGGGGACCCTTCCCCTCGTGTGTCCGTGCGGCGGCTGCACCCGCGGAGCTGCTGCGCCCCGTGCCCAGCCTCGTTCAGCGCCCGGGGGGGGGCTGAAGGCACTTTGGGGGTGCTCCCTGCTGAGCCCACGACCCCCCCCCCCCCGACCCCCTCACGGTCTCCCCACGACCCCTTTCCCCGTGTCCCCCCCGTCCCCGTCCCGTCCGCGGGCGCAGAGCGGAGCTGACGCCCTTGGGGCACCGCCCGGTGGGGGCCAGGAGTGCCCAAATCATGGGGGGGGGGCCGGCCTTGGGGGGGAGCAGCCCCCCCAATAACCCCCCCCCACACCCAGACACCCCCTTCCCCAGCCCTGCACGCCCCCAGGCTCCGCTTCAGCCTCCGGGCGTGGAGCTGGTGGCACCCTGGGGGTCCCTTTGCAGCCTCCCCCCCCCGCCACCCAAAAAAAAAAGCAGCAGAGGGCGAGGGGTGCTCCCTGCTGGCCCCCCGGGGATGCCGGCCCGGTGGCTAGCAGCAGGCGGCCGGCACTAGCCAGGCTGCCGTGGCCACGCTCCGTGGGGCAGGGTGCCGGGGTGCCCCCACGTGCGCTCGGGGTGCGGCGGTCAGGTTATTGGGAAGCATCCACCCCTTGCCTTCTAAGGAGTTTTTCCCCCGGGCGCTGTGTTTCTCTTGGCTTTTCACGCTCTTTCTTTTTTTATCCTTTTTCCAGCCCGTTTCCCCCCCCCCCCCCCCGCCGGGTAAGGGGGGGGGGGGTGCGCTTCCTGCCCCTCGCCGAGCTCCAGGGAGGGGTCCCGGTGCTCCGACAGCTCCCTGCCTCCCTCCCGCCTCGTCCCTGCCCTGCGGAGGTGGCCCCCGGTGCCAGGGAAGCCCGCTCCGGCCGAAGGCTCAGCGCCACGGGGGAGCTGAGCGCCGGCTGCTCCCACCCCCGGCCGGAGCTGGGATCCCCTCCTCGCCGCACGCGTGCGGAGCCAGGCGCCTGGCGGCTGCCGGCGGCGCGCTGCTTGCAAGCCCGGCCACGGCGAAGGGCTCGACGCTTTCCAGAAGCACGAGGGGCTGCGGCCGAGCCCTCCCCGGGCAGGCTGGGGGGCTCGCCGCGCGCCCCCCAGGGCAGGGGGTGCAGGCAGCGGGGCAGGGAGCTCGGACCGGGGCCGCCGGTGCAACCCCATGCCCCTCGTGCACGGCTCGTGGAGGGGGCTCTGCGGGTGGTTCCACCTGGCTGCGGGGCTGGGGGCTGTGAGGTTTGCTTCTTTGCCTGCACACAGTTCGGGGGTTGGGGGGGCTGTTGGGGGGCGTGGGGCGCCGCAGCAGAGCCTTGGCCCCATCCCCAGCACGGCGAGGATCTGCCTGCAGCTGCTTTCCCCGAGAGGCACCCAGAAAAAGCTGGGAAACCTCAGGCATCCCGCGTGCGGCTCCAGCCCCCTGCGGTGCCCCCCTTCTGTGGCTGCTCCATGCCAGGGGGGGGGGGGGGGGGGGACGGACACGACACGACCCCACACCACAGCCACACTTCTCCTCGCCAGCTTCTCGCACACCTCGGCTCCGCGGGAGGCTGGCGGAGGGGGGGGGGGGGGGGCGCGCTGCTCCCCACCCCTTTCCCCGGCTCTAAAAGCAAAGCTTTGTTCTCGCGGAGCCCTGGCTGCCGGCCGGCTGTCCGCCAGCCAGATGGAAAGGCGCAGGGGGCTCTCCTCCCTTCCCCGCTCGCTGCCTGCAGGCGCCCGCTCCGGATCTCCCCGCGGGTCCCCCGCTGGAGCTGTGCCAGGCGCTCGGCGCCGCACTCGGGCTGCTCCGCGCGGGGCCAGCGGCTCCCAGCCCTGCCCCGGTGCCCCCCACGGGACTGCAGCGGGGCGCGAGGGTGCGTCGCCGTGTCCCCAGAGCCGAGCTGGTTATCGCGGGGCGCCCGGCGCCTCTCCAGCTCGCCCACGCACGCCGTCAGCTGCGGGTCTTGCCCGGGGGCTGCACGAGGGGCGCTTGTGTCCCCAGGGCTGTGTCCCCCCCCCCCCGCCAGCTTCCAGCAGCACTTTGGGGGTGTCACTGGGTGCTCTCGGCGGGGCTGGTGAGCCCTTCTCCCTGGTAGCCAGCCTGCCCTGGGGGAGCAGGGAGGGGGCTGCAGCCCCCGTGTCCGCCTCCTCAAGGGCAGCGGCCGGGTAGGAGGGTGCCTTGTGCCAGCCGCGGATGCCAGCCATTCCCCAGCTCTGAGCTCATGGTTTTGCTGCTTTGCCGCCAGGACGAGGGCTCGAGGGCTCCCGCTCCGAGCGGGTCAGCTCTGCGGGCCGGCAGCTCTCATCTCCTGGGGGTGGCTCTGCCCGGGACCGTGCTGGGGGTCTGGGAATGGCGGGCAGCAGGGGCAGCAGCCGGGGGGCACCCCAGGCGTGCGCGGGGCTGCGGGTGCCCGGCGTCGTGCCCAGGTGCCTCCGGTGCTAAGTTGTTCTTTCCCGTGTGTGCCTGGTCCAGTTTCCTGACCCCGCCGCCTGCTTATCTCTGGGGCTTTCACCTGTTTTTCTGCCTCCTCCTTTCCTGCGCTGCTTTGTTTTATTGTCCCTCTTTGCTTGGTGCCAACTGTGCTGGGCGCACGCAGAGGTGAGGGCCAGGAGCCGGCTGTTGGGGTGCCCTGGCGGGGCTGGCTGCGTGAGCCAGCAGCCCCTTTGCTGTGGCAGAAGGGCTCCCGGCTGCGTGTCGGGGCTGTGCCACCGCGTACCCACTTCAGATAAAGAGCATTTCGCAGGCAGGGCACTGCCCTTTGAAGTTCCCTCCCTGGCGAGGCTGAGCAGCCGATAGCGGCGGCGCTATCAGGGAGCTGTTGACACAGCTGCCTTCCTGCAGCCCTCTCGTCCCCAGCTCCCATACCTGGGCTGGGCTGCGGGTGCTGAGCTGCCGGACCCCCCCCGTGTCACCGTCCCCTCCTGGGGGGGCTCTGTGTGGGGCGTGCAGACCCCCTTAACTTAGCACCCGCGGTGCCAGCGTGGAGGCGGCGGCGCTGCCGGCCGTGGCATGACGCAGCCCTTCCCTGCACCGTGCCCGGCCGATGGTGCTCAGCCCCCAGCCCCAGCGCAGGGCAGCTGCTGAGCCTGCTCCCCGCCGGGGATCGATAGCCATTACCTCCCCTGGAGCGTGGCCAGGCACTCCATTACGGGGCTGCGGGTCCCGGTGCCACCCGTGCTGCGGGCAGGCAGCGCCCGCGCGGCTCGCTGGGCAGAGAGGCGGCGAGGGGCTGCCCTCGGGAGGGAGCTGGGCGTCCTGCTGCTGGGCTGGGGACGGAGCCGGGGGTCCCAGGGTGGTCTCGGGGATGCGGCGGTGCCAGCGTGACGTGCCCGCCCCCAGGTGCAGCCAGCGGGCTGCCGGTCTCCATGCCGGAGGTGGTCGAAGCGGAGAGCGAGTCCACGGCCAGGATCGAGTGCAGCTTCTCCGTCCCTGGGAACGGCTCCTACACCTTCATCGACTGGTTCTACGTGAGTGCCGGCACGGTGCCGAGGGTCGGGGCGGTGGTGGCCGTCCCCGGGGCCCTCCGTCAGCCCGCCCTCGTCCCCTGGCCCCGCAGGTGGACCGCAGCAGCCGGGTGAAGCTGTTGCGCGTCGTCGCGGGCGGCGAGGTGCTGGAGGAGGAGACGGGCTACAAGGGGCGGCTGTCGGTGGGCGAGGACAAGGCCCTGTCCATCAGCAAGGTGACGCTGCAGGATGCCAGGACCTTCGTGTGCCAGGTCGGGGCGGGCAGCCAGGGCGTGGGCGAGAACAGCACCGAGCTCCACGTCTACAGTGAGTGGCGGGCAGCGTGGCCGTGCCTCCGCCGCGCGGGGACGGGGGGCGCATCCCGGCCCCATCGCTCCTGACACGTTGCGGGGGGGGCTTCTTCCAGAGGTCCCTGAGACCCCTGAGATCGAGGCCAGCTCGGCCGGCATCCCCGTGCACAGCAGCACCACCCCGCAGGTGAGGAGGGGCCCCCTCGAAGGGTCCCCGGCTGTGCCGGGCTCTCCCCTCTCCCCGCTCCCCACGGGGGCCCCCCGGGGGCCGTGCCGTGCCCAAGGCGCTCTGTGCCGCCGCAGATCGCCCAGTGCGTGAGCGAGAACAGCTTCCCACCGGCCAACATCACCTGGTACAAGAACGGGAAGCAGCTGCAGCCCGAGGAGAACAGTGAGTCGGGGCCGGGGCCGGGGACGTCATCCTCCCCATCAGGGAGGGACCGGGGCTGCCCGAAGGAGCCCTCCCCGCGTGCCGCAGCATCCCTGCGGGCTGGGATCAGCGGCTGCGTCCCCTGCAGAGGTGAAGATCCTGGCCACGCTGACCCGCAAGTCGAGCGGGCTGTACACGGTGAGCAGCAGCCTCTTCGCCACGGTCACGCGGGAGGACCGCAGCTCCTTGTTCCACTGCGCCGTGCACTACTGGCTGCGGGGCCAGAGGCGCTCCAAGGATTCCCGGCGGGTCAACATCACCGTCTTCTGTGAGTGGGGGGGCCGGGAGGTGGGCTTGGGGCTGTGGGGGGGGTTGGGGATGACACCCGCAGCCACCCTGCCCGCTCCCTCCTGCCCCAGACCCCACGCAGCACGTGGAGCTGCACATCGTGCCCGCCGCGGCGCTGGTGAAGGAGGGGGACGACGTGAAGCTGGTGTGCGAGGCCGACGGCAACCCGGCGCCCGTCTTCAGCTTCTACAAGAAAGTGGTGAGGCACCTGGGGGGGGGGGGTTGGGTCCGGGTTCCCTCTCCCCCCCCTTGGCGGGCAGCTCCTGGCCTGCCCGTCCCTCGTTTCGGGGTGCCCGCGTGGGGCTGAGGGCTGCGCGCTGCCCTGCCCGCAGCCGGAGGAGTGGCAGGACGTGACGTCCCTGGCCGACACCAGCAGCGGGGTGCTGAGCCTGCACGGCGTCAACAAGAGCAGCAGCGGCCTGTACAGGTGCCAGATCCTGGACCTGGACGACATGACGCAGATGGAGAAGGACGTGGAGCTCGTCGTGAACTGTAAGGCCCCCGGGGTGGGGGGACGGACCCGTGGCGGCGGGTCCCCCGTCCCCCCCTGCTCCCGCTGCCCTGCTCTCCGACCTCCCCCCCCCCAGACATCGAAGGGGTCCGCGTGCAGATGGAGCCCTCCTCGCCCCTGCACGAAGGGGACAGCGTGAGGCTGAGCTGCAGCGCCCACAGCCCCGTGGACCTGGACTTCCAGTGGAGGGATGAGAGGGTGAGCAGGGCTCGGGCTGGGCAGAGCCAGGGGCTCCTCCGAGGGGAGGGTTTCCCCCCGGAGTGTCTGCTTCTGCCTCCTCGCCTCGCTGTGGGGGGGGTCCCGCCGGGGGGTTCGGGGGTTTTGGGGGCTCAGCGCCGCGGGGCGTCCCTCCCCAACAGGGCAGGAAGGTGGCGGAGGGGAACCAGCTCTTCCTGAGGAACCTCACCTTCGAAACCTCCAGCAACTTCAGCTGCCGGGTGGTCGCTCGCAGCGTGCCGGGGCTGGAGCAGAGCAAGCAGGTGGCCGTGGCCGTTCAGGGTAAGAAATAGCCCGGGGCGAGCCCCGTGCCGCCAGCGTCAGCCCCGTGTTTCCCCCCCCCCCCCAGCCCCGGGAGCCAAAGGGGCTCGCTGTGCCGTCCCCGCAGGGAAGCCGCGCATCGTGGCCATCAGCTCCCCGCTGTACGTGCGGCAGGACGAGGTGGTGAACCTCACCTGCAAGGCCATCGCCTTCCCCCGGCCCTCCGTCCGCTGGAGCATCAACGGGACGGTGAGAGCCGGGCGGGGGGCTGGGGGGGGGGCCGGATCCGGGCCGCGGCGTCTCCGGGGTGCTGCGCACGGCCCCGGGGTGCTGAGCCCCGCGCCGCTCGCCCTCCCCGCAGGCCCACGAGTACGTGGAGAACCAGCACGTCGCCAGCAACCTGACGGTGCGCGTGAGCCACGACCTGCTGCGGGCCGGGGCCATGTGCAGGGTCTCCAACGCGCTGGGGGTCAGCGAGAAGCACATCCAGCTGCTGGGTGAGCCCCCCCCCCTGCGGGACCGCTCGGCGTTTTGGGAGCCTGCCGCCGGCGGAGCCGTGCCCCTGGCTCCCGCGGCTGCTCCGCTCTCCCTGCCAAGCCGGCAGGCCCCGTCTCCACCTGCTTCTGCAGGGCCGTGGAAGCCTCCTGCTTGGCTCAGCCCCGTGCCCAGCCCCGCGGGGAGCCGGGGAGCCGGGGAGGCAGCGGGAAGGGGAGTCCCCACGGTGCCTCCCTGGGGAAGGGCTTTCCGAAATAGAAACGGGAGGAGAGGACGGAGAGCACCGGGGCGGGACGCGCAGTGACCTCCCCTTGTCTCGCCCAGATGAAAAGACCTCGGAGAGCAAAGGCGTGATCATCGTGGCCATCATCGTCTGCATCCTCCTGGTGGCCGTGCTGGGCTCCGTCATCTACTTCCTGCACAAGAAGGGCAAGATCCCCTGTGGCCGCGCCGGCAAGCAGGACATGTAAGCGCTGCCGCCCCGAGGGGCTGCCCATTTCTTTCTCCTGCTGCCCGTTTCTCCTGCTTCCCATTGCTCCTGCTTCCCCCTGCTCCTGCTTCCCATCCCACGGCGCCGGCGGGAGGCAGCCGGGGGCACGGCGCTGGGGCCTGGCTTCCAGCTTCCCCGCAGCCCTGGGGTCCGCACGGCTCAGCCCGTCCGCGCAGGGAGGAGAAGAGCAGCCCCGTAGAGCAGCCGAGGGAGCCCTGGCAGGGAGGGCCGGGCAGCCCGGAGCTTCCCAGAGCCAAATCCTCAGCCCCTGGGCACCCTCTGCCCCCGAGCATCCCCCGGGACGGAGCCTCGGGGGCTCGGCCGGCCCCGCTCCCCCAGCCACGCGCCCTCTTCGGTAGCGCGAGCACGTCTCAAAGTTGTCACCTCCCTCCCCTAGCACAAAGCCAGAGGCACGTAAAGACAAGAATGTAGTTGAAGTTAAGTCAGATAAACTCGCCGAAGAGGCCGGGCTCCTGCAGGGCGCCAACGGCGAGAGGAGACCTGCCGCTGACCAGGTAGGACCTGGTGGCCCTGGTGGCCACGGGGGCGTCGGGCGCTGCCAGGGCAGGGCTGGGAGCGGAGCTGAGGAGCCCAGGGGGTGCCCGAGGTAACGCTTTGCTCCTCGCCCAGCGCTCCGCACCCTGCATGGGCACCGTTCATCCATCGGCATCACTCGGGGCGGGGGGGGGGGACGGGGAGGCGACGAGGGGAGGCTCAGGGGGAAGGCGGCGGGGGCAGAGCATCGCAGAGCCCAAGCTCCCGGCGCAGGATGAGACGGGGCTCACGGGGTCGAGAGCCACCGGGGGGGCTGCAGAAGCTGTTCCCGGCGTCCAGGGCTGGGGTTTCTGCTCATACCCGCCCTGCCGAGCAGATTTATTCCCCCCAGGGGACAGCCCCGGCCCCGGTCCTGCTGCCCCGCACCGCCGCCGCCTGTCCCACCTGCCGAGGACCCGTCTTTTATCCATATGCTCCCCCCTAACTTTATTCCCCCCCCCCCCTCTTTTCTATTTAAGAGCGAGAAATACATCGATCTGAGGAACTAGCCAGGGGATCTCCTAAGTGCTTTCTCCCCTCGACCCTTCCCTGCTCTTGGATTGCCTTCTCCCACCCCTGCTCCAGCCCCCGGGGAGCGCGGCCGGAGGCAAAACCCCGCGGGGGCGCCCCCGGGACCCCCCCCCCCACCTCCGTTACCTCAACCGCGGGTTGTCGGCTTGGCAGCAGCGAAGCTGGACTTGCTTTCTGCTACGGGGAAGCCAACAGCAATACTCGAAAGAAATCCCCCCCTCAGCTGCCCGAGGGAAGGAGCCGAGGCTTTTTCAGGAAATCCGTCGCGTGCGGGAAGGTTTCGACGCGTTTTTTTTGGTTTTTTTTTTTTCTCCCCCAAATTTGCTCAGAAAAGCTGGCGGAATTTTTGCTTTTTCGCAGCGGGGCGGCGCGGGCACCTCGGGGGTAGGGCGTGGGGGGGCAGAGCGGAGAAGGGGGGCGCTGGGGCTTTGGGGGTTTCCCTCTGAGCCCCCCCCCCCCCCCCCCGGGCCCTGTTGCTGAGCCCTGCCCGTCCCCGGGGTGCTGCGGGCAGGGACCCCCCCCCGAGGGGCCGCGAGGGCAGGGATGGGGCTCTCAGGCCCCTGGGGGATGCCGGTTCTTAAATCCTCCCGGTTGAAGGCTTGCTGCCGAGGGGGAGGACGAACTGAGTTGCTTTTAGGGAGGCTGCGCAGCTGCTGGCACCGCTGGGTCGTGTTTAGCCGTAAACCCGAGGAATGTCAGGTCAGGGCCAGCCGGCGATGTCTCAGGGTTGGATCTTTCTTTTTTTTTTTTTGCTAAACATTTATCAGCCCCAGGGAAAACTGGTTTATTTCTTGCTTCAGTGACACCTCTGCCCACCCCCCCCAGGAGGAGGCAGCTCGCCCTCCTGCCCCCTCGGGGAGGGGAAAAAAAAACCCATCCCCAGCCTCCCCCCGCCGCCCCCCAGCCCCTTCCCGCTCGGCACCGGGCCCCGCTCGTGAGCTGCAAGTGTCGTCGAAGCAGAAGCTTTGGTTTATATATATTTTTGTTGGGTTGTGTGTACATTTCCGGGAGTTTTGTCTGATATTTGCCAGTTTGTTTTTTTATATATATATATATATATGTGAAAATAAAGTACCGAGGTCAAAGGCTGGGCGTGAGTTTGTTGGCGGCGCTTCGCTCCCTCCCCTTCCCCCTCTGCCCGTGTAGCTGCTGCTAATAAGTGTTAATAGGCAATTAGTGGCAGCTAATGGGAGGTACTGATAGGAATTAGCGGGAAATTCTGTTAAGATCCTAATAGATGATGGATCGATACCTGCTGTGGATAGTAACAGGTAATTCTGTACAGAGATTCTAATTATAAATGGTGTTAATAGCTAATAATTGATAACAGATAACTCTATTAATAAGGATTCCGATAGATAATCCTAATATTAGATTGCAATACATAATTATGTTAGTGGGGGCTGCAGATACTAAAAGCCAGCCTGTTAATAGAATTTAATAGACCCCAATAATAGAAGCTGTTAGGTAATTGTATTAATAGCTGCTAATTCCTGCTCAGAGGTAACTCGGGCAGTAGGCTCTAAGGGGTAAGAAATTGAAATAGCTCCCTGTATTGATAGCCAGTATTAATTAGCTATTTATGTAATAGCTAATTAAAGTAATAATATATAATAAAGTAATAATATATAAAATAAAGTTATATATATATAACTGTATATAAAGGTATATATAAAGTTATATATAAAATAAAGCTATTAATAGATATTTCTCCTAAAGGATCCTAAGGGATTATAACTGGTGGTCATATCTCAGCTTCTTCAGGTAGTAGCTGATAATTCCTGGGGATAGGGTCTGATACACTTTAATAGCTAACTACTGATAGTAATAATACTAAACTAGAGTAATGTGTTAGGTTTTGCAGTAACAGCTTTTAATAGCTAACTGCAGTAATAGTAACAGCTATTAATGGGTAAACCTAGTGAAAGATAGAGGGAATTTTAATGGGGTGGAGTTAATTTTCGACACAGGCTCACGTGTGATGCAGGCTTTGGGATTTCTGATGGAGGTGGGGGCAGCACGGGGGTGTCACAGCTGTCACAGCAGCACCCCCACAGCGCCCCGACTGCCCTGCCCCTGGCACTGCCCTGCCCCGGGGGGGCTTGGGGTGCACCCAGAGCAGGGAGGGGACCCGGCCAGGACAGGTGCCCCCACCCAGGACATCCCCACCCCACCTGGGGACGTGCTCAGTGAGAACAACGGGGGTGAGGATGGGGGAAGGGGGACGGGGGGAGACCTTTGCAGCGCCTCGGAGGCGCTGGGCACTGACCGCACAGCGCTGCCCCCGTGCTGGGCGGGGGGAGGCCACTGGAGGGGGGCAGCGGGTGGGGGATGGAGCCCCCCGATGGGGCTCCTGCGGCCATAAGGGCTGGGGGGGGGGGGGGGGCCCAGCTCAGACCATGCCGCAGCCCCCAGGGGACCCCGCTGAGGCCTTTGGGACCATTTCACGCACCTGGAGCCACCGGAGACCGCCGGCCTCAAGTGCCTCCAGTACAACCCCAGTACAGCCAGCCCCAACTGGGAACCGGTACAGCCAACCCCAACGAACCTCGCTCGGCTTCGGGAGGCACGCCACCAGAGTCCACTTGACCTCGGTTGACCCCCATGACCTCAATTGACCCCGGTGTCCTCATTTGACCCCCGTGTCCTCATTTGACCCCCAATTAACCTCATTTGACCTCTCGAGCCATTTTCTTTTGAGTCCTCTTGACCTCAGATGACCCCGGTGTCCTCATTTGACCCCGGTGTCCTCATTTGACCCCAATTAACCTCATTTGACCTCGCGAGCCATTTTCTTTTGAGTCCCCTTGACCTGAGATGACCCCCGTGTCCTCATTTGACCCCGGTGTCCTCATTTGACCCCAATTAACCTCATTTGACCTCTCAAGCCATTTTCTTTTGAGTCTCCTTGTCCTCAGATGACCCCAGTGTCCTCATTTGACCCCCGTGTCCTCGTTTGACCCCAATTAACCTCATTTGACCTCTCAAGCCGTTTTCTTTTGAGTCCCCGTGTCCTCATTTGACCCCCGGTGTCCTCATTTGACCCCGTGTCCTCGTCTGTCCCCAATTAACCTCACTTGACCTCTCGCACCACCTTGGTTTGAGTCCTCTTGGCCTCGCTCAACCCCACGGGCCCCCCCCGTAGCCCACCACATGCCCACGGGCCCTGTACGTGCCCCATTACTGCAGCGTCCGCCTCCCCCTCCCAGGCAGCCCCTGCCGGACCCCACAGCCTCTGCCAGCCCCAGGGCCCGCGGTCAGGGCCAGTGGGAGCCCCCCCCCCCCCAAGGCTCACAGCGCCAGCAGGGGTCATCGGGCCCCAACAGGGTCTGACAGGGTCGTGCAGCCGCTAACGGAGTACCGGGGGTGTGTTTCGTTATGGATGTGTCAGTAACCTTGAATGCGTTATATCTCCAATATCTATAAGGGCATGTATTGTTAATTCTATAACGTGATGGATTATACTTTATGAATTATATTCTATATACGTCCATAAATGACAGGCAGTAATTGTTAGCCTTTTGGAGCTGAGTTTCTGCGGGGCAGACGGAGGCTAACGGCCCCTCGCAGAGCAGGATTTGGGTTTCAGGAGCCACTCGGCACCGTACGGGCCCTGCGGAACCCAGCAGCAGACGCCTCGGGCCCCTGTCAGGCTCTGTTAAGGTTTGGTAACAACCCTCTTCACACGAACCTCGGCCTTTAATTATTTCTTTTGGATTACGTCAGCCCTCGGTTGGCTCCAGCAGAGCATGTTGCACTGTAGCAGTAGACTTCTGAGTATCAACGTCATGTAAACCTTTCCTGCTCTCATTTTGTGAGCATCCCTGACGTTAATTAGGATTAGGTAATGGTGCGGAAGCAGGTCCTAGGTCAGTGACGTGTGTAAGGGACGCGGGGGGATGGACCGAACGTCCCAACTTGGGCACTCTGAGCGAGGTGACGAGCGCGACGCTGCTCCTCCAGGGCTCACAGAACCACCACAACCCAGCCGCTCTGCTACGACAAAGGAAATTTTATTTAAAAATAAAACTTTGTTTTGTTTTCTTTGTACTGACACAGGTGAATGAAATCCCAAAGAAGCTCTTAGTGGGCAGCATACAAGGATGGAAACAATTAATAAATAACATTAGTATAACCTCTAAACATTAACAATGCATTTGCAAACAAAATGAGGACTTTAAACCAAGTGAATCTTAAAGCTCAGCTACTCTCTGTAAGAATATTTACCTTCTGTTTTTCCTTATTCTTTACAGATCTGAAAGGATTAAATACTGCTATTATACTTTATATTAATGACACTATTATATTTTTTTTAAAATATTTTGTGAAAATCTCAACATTTTTAACACTGACATTATACAAATCGGTGTTTGTCACTCAAGAGACGGAACGACTGCTCCTCCCCCACCAGAAATTCCAAAAAAAAAAAAAAGATTTCCAGCAGGAACTTTAAAAACACGCGTCCTTATTCCCCAACTCATTTTTTAACGTGGCGCCTTCGGGAAGGCGCCCTGGGAGTTGCATTTTTTCTTGCTCAACTGAAAAAAAAAATAATAAAATAATAATAATAATAATAATAAAAAAAACATTTACAGTAATGGCCCTGCCTCAAGGTTTGGCTACAGTAACGAACTCCGGAGGCGACATGCTGCGCCCCGAGGCAAGGCTCAGCCAGGGGCATGCAGGAAAGCGGGTTACGGGGAAAGCAAATCCGCTGCTCGCTGCCCAGCCACCCAGCCTCCCCCTCGGGATACGTCTCGCTGCGGATCCCGCTCGGCCGCGGCGGCTCCGGGAGCCCCGAGACACCGAAACCTCGAGCGAGGCGGCCGCCGGGCGCAGGGGCGCAGAGCGGTGCCCGCGTTTTGTGCCCCAGCTCCTCCCGGACCAAGGGGTTTGCTGCTTGCTTTGCATCCTGGCTTGGCAGGTGAGGGGGTGGAAAACCAGCTTTTTTTTTTTAAAGAGCAGAACTCGTATTTTGTTACGAGCCAAACCAATCCCGTCCCACGGCTCTCCTGTCCTCCGCACCAGCCCCGGCAACTCACTGCCGGCAGCAGGCCGAGAAGGAAAGCTCCGCAGCCGCAATGCTGCAAAACCCAGCAGGAGTGACAGCCGCCCGTCTCTCCCGCCCCTTCCTTTCGCACCTTTCGGAGGCACGCTTGCAGCTGCCTGCTCGGGCTCTTCCCTTTCGCAGGGGGTGCCCAGGCGCAGCCCGGCGGCGCGGCGTTCCCCTCGGAAAGGCACGAGACATTTGGCTTCGGCTTTTTGAAAGTAGCACGATCAGGTTAGCTTCTTCAGAATAAAGAGCAAGGAGGTGAGGGGGGGGGGGGGGGGGAAGAGAAAATCACATCAGGCTCACCTTTCTGAAAGAAAAACAGGAAGAAAAATACGCTGCACAGTGCCTGGGCAGAGCCGGAAAACACGGGCAGACCCCGCTGCACGCCAGCGGTGCAAGCAAAACGCTCCCAGGCCTAAGAAAAGCCAAGGCTTAAGCTTCTTAAATTAGTTTGAGGACCAAACGGTGCACAGACAGGACACATGCAGGGAAGTTAGCGACACACACCACGAAGGTTGCTCTCCCTAATTGCCAAGACCTGGACAAACACCCGCGGGGACGCCCCAGAGAGGCGGACGAACCCCGAGGGCGGCCCCGCGACAGCTCTGCGAGGCCCGGCTGAACCGGACACCCCGGGGCTCGCATGGGACAGGGCGCCGCTGCTGCGGGCGCAGGCGCTGTGCAGGCCACGAGCTGGGGCTTGCTAGCTGGCCGGACTTGGCTCTTCTGCACGACCCAGCCTCACGCCACACTTGAACTCGCTCGGGCTGAGCTTACGCGGCAAAGGCGGCGCCAAAGCGGCTCCGAAAGCAACGCGGAGCTTGGGGAGAACGCGGAGGAGAGGGGAAGGAACAGCAGGGCTCCCTCCCAAAACGACAAAGCCGGGAGCTAACTCGGATACGCTCGGGGCGGCCGGACAGCCTGCAATGCGCAGAGCTGCCCAGAGCTGCCCTGAGCTGCCCCCGTCCCCGCACAGCACCCCCGGTGCTGGACACACCAGGGGCCGAGGCTGCCAGAGCACTTGGACAGCAAGAGCAGGGCTGGTGCGTGATTACTGCCGGCTGTCGGGGGCAGGAGAAAGGAAAACCCTTCCTCCCCGAGCGCAGGATGCGGGGACATCACCTCGTCTGCAGCTCAGCACCTCCAAAAGGCCGGATCCTGCTTCCGGCAGCTCTGCACCGCTGCCGAGCCCCGTGTTGATGGGCAGAAACCTCACCAGTGCGCTGCAGTTGCACGTTTCAGCCCTGGCCCTAAAATAGCAACAGTAAGAGCTGCACTTAAGGGATCTCCTTACAGTTTCAGAGACCGTTTTATTACAGAAAGGAGGGGAGCGAGGAGCCAGCTCGTGCTTTTAAACTGCCCGGACCCCCCCCGCATCCATTTACAAAGCTGCAGGTTTAGAGAGAGACCCACGCTGCGCATCAAACAAACGTTTTAGGCTTAATTTCCTTGCTAATATTCTAAGTCCCCCCCCGCCAACCGCGAGCTGTTTCCCCGAAATCTGGGCCCAGCTCCTGGATTCTTTAAAAGGGCTAAACTGCATCCAGCTGCCCCGAGCACGCCGGCAGCGCTTCAAGCTGCAACCCTTCGCCTAGTGACTGCTGCTGCCCTGGGAGTGATGCAAATAATGCAGGACACGCTTTGAAAGGCTGGCAGCCTCACAGCGTACCCAGAGGGCCGTCCGTCTGTCAGGCTGGGATCTGCGTGTCCCTGCTCGATCGAAAGCCCCTCCAAAGGCACCACGCTGCTCACACACAAGCATATTACGAACAGAGTTAAGTAGCTGAGTATGCTGGTCAGGTTTTGTCCGAGGAACAGCTGAGTCCTGACTCTCAAAGCCCAGTGTGATTGCTTTACGGCTACAGAAGCGTCCCAGATCCGCTCTAACACAAGCTCTGGCGACTCCTCGGAGAAATGGAAACGGAAAGAAGAGCCCCCCCCGTGTTGTTGCGACAGCCATGCAGAGAACCGCTGCGTTTATTTTGCTGCAAAGCAGGCACGATACCGACGACAACATCAGCTGCACGCACCAGCTCCACGGGACAGCCTGGCACAAAAGACAACTGGCTCCCACGAAAGCTCTCTGGAGGAGACGACGGAATGTGCGTGAAGGCCACTAGGCTGCGACAGCCACCATGCAGTTAAGATAAATAAAACACCGCGCTTACCAGGTGCAACATTCCTAGAGAAAGAGAGCATGGGAGTGGCCGGCGGCGGCTGCTCGAGCCCGGCAGGGCTGCACTCGAGCCTGAGCACCGCAGCACAAAACGCTCGAGGCTAAAAAAAAAAAAAAAGAGAAGCAGCAGCCAGTTCTTCGCTCTCCCTCGAATTCTTCCCGCCCTCTCCCACCCCTCAAAGACACGCAGGACTCGCAGCACATCCAGCGCCCTGGAATCCGACGCTGCCAGGGAGAGGACACGCGCGACAGAAATCCAACTCCCAGCGCTGCCGCGAGCAAAGCGCCCTGCAGAAGCCGGGCACGCTAGCTCCAGGCGAAAAGGGATGACATAAATCGTGAGCAACAAACGCTATTATTACAGGTAAGAGGGCAACGCCACAGCTAACGGGAAGCAATCAGAAGATTTCTTCCAAGGTCTCCTGTTTATTCCCAGCGGAACGCGACCGCTCGGCTGCTCCGAAAAGCCTGAGCCAGACAGCCAGCAGCCAGCAGGTCCAAACCTAGTACCATGAACCACAGGACACACCACACTGACCCGGAGACTCGGTTTCTCAGAGCATTCACTTCGAATTCACAGCACAAAACACTCCCCCCGGCCTCCAGGGCATCGGTTCTGGGATCCCTCGTTGCAACACCTCTCTCTACCAGCACCCCGGAAACAAATCCGTTCTCTCAGCCAAGAGGTCGGGGGGAAAGGACTCCAAGACACACACTGTATAAAACACCGCTCCGCTGCGTTTCATCCCACTGCTTTGAAATCTGGAACCACAAAAACCTGATAACTGATTCGGGAAGAGGCAGGGCTGACCTCCGCACGCAGTCTCTAAAGGAACCCCCTTCCCCTTCGGTGCGCAGCCGGGCTGCGGCCGCCCGGGCAGCTGGTCCGCAGAAGTTGCAGGCGTCGGAGGTGATGTGCTATGTGGCCACGTGCGCCGGGGAGGAGACGGAAACAAACTCCCGGAGAATATTCTTGGCCATTTCAATATTGTTATGTGCAATGAGCAGCGCTTTCTGAATGTCCTGATATGAGTAGCCTTGGTTCATGAGGTTCTCGATCTCGCTGGAGAGCTGCAGCGACGCGCTGGTCCCGCTGCCGGCCCCACCTGGCTGGCAGCTCCCGGCTTTTCGCTCTGAATTTATTCTCCGCGGCAGAGGCTTGGGCGGCCTTTCTGGAACTTGAGAGCCATCCGAAAAACCTGGAAGGAGAAATAAACGCGTCGCTTCAAGGAAGGGCAGGGACTCTTTTTTTTTCGGAAGACAGCAGGACTGACATCAGACTGATAAATGGCACTCAGACACGCGCCGCTATCTCGACTCAGCCCCATCCTCCCGCACCACGGCACCGATCAGCACACGCACAAAATGGAGTTTATTAGTTACAGCTCCCCCGCCACAAGCTCTCCAAAAACCGAGTTCTGTCTCAGAAGGGAACGCTCCTCTTCCTCTGCCAGCCCCTCGGCCAGGGCCACCCACACGAGCTCCTGCTGAAGCCCACCCTAGCCTCCTGGGGAACAAAAAGAGCAGCCAACAAACCAAGCGGGACACCAAACATCGCAGGGATTTAACTAGTGCCTGGCAGAGAAAATGCATTATTTACTGTGTTAATCCGACGTCTGATAATTTTGAGTCCTGACCTCCCGTACCACTGCAGAAAACATTTTTTCCTACTTTGCACATGACAAGAAACCCTTCTGCGTGAGTATTTGACATCACCTTAAAGCAAGCTGTGTTTGTCTGCTGGAAAAACCTCTTCGAGGTACTCAGGATAGATTTTCTAACAGCTGAACTGGTGTACAACACGCAAATCCTTAAGCCTGGGAATGTCCAAACAATCCCCCTTTAAGACTGGCACCGCAGCCCCGTTCAGAACAGCAGCAGTCATCGTGGGGCCTTCCTGAAAAACCTCACCAAGAGCGCTAAGCTGGAGAAGGCTCCTCAGAAAACAAATTCATTGAGGCTTCCTCACCAGCCACAAGGCAGCTCATCTCCCCGACCGTCCCAGAACAAGCTCCTGACACATAAAAAGCTTTTTGTACGTTTGAGAAAAAGGACTACCCACTCCTCTCCCCCAAAGTGTCTTTCGAAATAGCTGTTTCAGCCTGAACCGGCTCAAATTTCAGAGACCACGGGTCAATTTGAAAGGGCAACTACCAGCTCAGCTTTTTTGGTAAATGATTAAGAAGCTAAATTGTAGGGCACCATGCGTGAGAACATAAATCTGCCAAAAGGCATCCCTCACTAGCCAGGCTTCGGCAGTGGCCAATACCCAAAGTTTCAGAAAACTGCAGAAGCTTCCCAGGGCAGTAACAATCAGCATTTCCTCAGCATTTTTCGTTAGCAGATCTCCAGACCCTACAAAGCAGGACAAAAGCACTATAATTTCAGGGTTGTATAAACAAAGAAGGGTCAATGATTAAGCTCCGTAGTTCATCTGGGAGCAGGATGTGAGCTCCCTCTGCCCTCCTTATCCCATATTCTACAGACACACTCACAGAGTGAGGCAGGGAGGAGTGGCAAAAGCTAACAAATCTCTTTGAACTGATAAATTCTTCTCTGAGCTGAAGAAGAGGAAACTTTGGAAACGGGAATCGGTGAAGCAGGTGAGCAGAAGACTCCGTGGGACGAGCAGGCCTGGGTACAGGAGGCTCTGCCTCCTGCCAGCCTCCAGAAGGAACGAGAAACTCGCTCCTCTCACTTGGCAAACGGCCGGACGTTGAGACGTGCTGAATCCTAAAGCCCCCCAACAGGAAGTTTCAGAGCTTCCTCTGGTGCCCCTGAGCGGTTGTAGGGAAGAAGTCAAGCGTTATTTGGAAAGGCTTTCGGAGAGACGAGGCTTTGGTTGTCCCCTGGAGAGTGTGTCTCGCAGCCAGAAGGACAAGATGTCCCCTGCTCCCCGGGGACAAAAAGCTGACCTTGCCGAGCCGCCGTGTCCTTGCTCAAGGAAGCCCAAAGCACCAAACGGGACACTTGTGCCATCTGCTGGCAACAACCGCACCCGAGACAGAAAGCGCATGGCCAGCCATCCCGCCTTCAGCTTGAGCAGCGATGAGCGGTAATATCGCCAAGCTCTGTTCCATGCCCTGGCACAAACTCCGGGCTATGCCCTGTATGACACGATGGCCTAGGGAACATCCTTAAAGCTGAGAAAAGGTTTGGCTAACTGTGATTTAAGTGTGATTTACTAGCTCAGTGATTTAAGTCAGTAAGGAAATGTAGTACAAGTCGCAAACCAAACTGAGCAAATGAGGACCAGTGTAATTCCGCCTTGCAAATCTGATTTTACAGCCTCCCCACAAAACCCTGAGTCAGGGACACCAGTTTCAAGCCATCAGTGCGTGCTATAGCATCCGGAGTACAGCTGTTCTCTAACCTGTTACAGGGTCGTTCTCCAAAGACATTCGGCTGAAGGCAGGCGTGGCGTTGGAGATATCAGACAGTGTGCGACGAGCAGTAGCAACTGGTAGTGGTGGTTTGGGGATATCGTAGCCATCTTCTTCATTTTCTGATTCTTCGGGGCCGTTGCTGGCAGTGGCTGCAGCCAGATCCCCTTCATCTAGAAGAAGAGACACAGTCCGAGCTCTGGGAGTGAACAGAGTCCCGGCTCTCCAGGCAGACTCTGCTCCTCTGCAGTCCATAAAAGCACTGACAGGACACAGAGCAAAGGCCCTGCTGCCAAAACCCCAGGTTCAATGGAAGCTCTTTCCAGAAGGCAGCGCTAGATAAAAATTTCTTACCATAGATGTGGGCTGACAGCTGCTGCAGCTGCTTACAGCAGCAAAGCCCAGAAAACAAAATCTTCAAAACAGCCATTTTTTAAACAACTGTTGAGTATTTTTACAGTGCATTCCAGCCCGGCTGCTCACCAACATCCCCACATGCAGCCTGCAGTACACAGACACAAATGCTTCCACATACACCCTAGCTATTTCGACAACAAAAGCAACATTTAATTTAGCCTAAAATGCTATTCCAACTGGCACTGGGACCAATGCATTGCGTCCCAGGTTTATTTGTTGATGTTTTTGTGTCTTTTTTATCAGCACACCCACTCACCAGAAGCGCTGACAGTCTCAAAAGCAGAGGACACTGCTTGGGAGTGAATGTTGTACATCGCTTCGTACATGCAGCCATCCGTCTGCTGGTCACACTCCAGGACTCTGCGGGAGAGAACACACATCTCCCTTCACACAGGTGACAGTGGTCAACCATCTCCCAGCTTCTGTCACTGACATTATCCACAGACACCTGCTTCAAAATGAAACCACCGCTGTTCTGAGAAAGAGCATTTGTTTCTCTAAGCGCTCTAGTGATGTCTGTTGCAAGACAGCAGATCGGCATAGAAGAGTTTAACTGATACCACCAGAAAAAAACCTTTTCACAGAATTTTGCGCTTCAGGGGCTTCTGCCGTTATCAGCAGAAAGAGGTGGAAGCGGTTATCTAGCCCTTTTAATACTGCGTAAGGATTCTGCAAAAGAGCAGTAGCCACATCTCATTTGCAGTTCGCTACGTTAGTCTAGATCTGGTGAGCATCACTGGGGGAATTCAGCCAACAGAGCAAGCAAAATCTCCACCCTGGTAAACAAATATGCTTCCCCAGAGCTGCGAGGAGGAAGAACAGTACATGCAAACAGCGTCTCACCGCAAACTCTGAGTCATTTCCACAGGCATTTTGATCTCTGGTTTTTGTACAGCAGGACCTGGAGGCACCACTGGCAGAGAGGAAGGTGACATGTATTCAGTGTCTTCGTCGCTTTCAGACTGTTCCCCAGGAGGCAGTTTTGGTACAGGCAGTGGTCTGGAGGCAGGAGAAACAAGATATGAACACCAGAAAAGCATTTACTCTAAATCTAATTAATATCAAAGTGGCCTTTCAAACCCACAGCCGAGGTAACAGCGCTAAATTGATACTGCCTAGAGAAATAACCTGGCTTCAGTACTTGCAGCAGCCCAGCTGCAAGGTCAAGCTGGCATAAGGTCACTATGAAGAGGCAGTTAACAGTATCATACGCATCACCTGCTTCACAATGTACCTTTAGAAAGACCAACTCAGAATTAAAGTTATAGAAGAGCTAAAGGTAACTATAGCCTGATTCCTATCGCCACAGCCAAAGGTAACTGTCACCACCATCCACAAATCTTCGGGATGCTGATTTCATCTACTTTCATCTAGACTGCGTGCTTTGAATAAATAATCCATCCGAGACTGAAACTAAGGCTTGACAGAGTTACACCAAATTCTGTCCCCGGCACCAGCATGCACAGAGACCTACAATGACCCGCCTAGGGAACAACATACCTGGCAGCTAAGGAGTAGATAGCGTTGGCAGAGGAGGAGGGTTTAATTTTGGGGTGTTCACACTCTGAGGTTGCTGGTGGACCACTGTTCAAGCTCTGAAAGAAAGAAGTCCACAAGAGGAATTAGAGGCACCAGGTCTGCCCGTGTAGTTACAAAACTGTTTGCTGGTCATCCAGCTGGGGATGGATGTCAGCCAGTCAGCCAGTTCTTGGGGACGAAGCATCTTCATTTATTCAAAAGCATTTACTGACACCTTAGAAATCCAGAAGTTCTGATGCTTTTCCCTCACTGACAGCACAGGCACAGTTTTTCTCCTGTTGCTTATTGCCTGTTTACACAAGAACTACAGGAACTCTTATCTTTGAGACTCTAATGACTTTGCTAAACTCAGCTGAAATTGGCCAAGAGGCCAAAATGTTAATAGGGAAAAGAGGAAAAGGATGCAGACAAGCGTATATACAGAGACTGAATGACAACTGTGCAACTGTCAATTCCTTAGACGATCTGGCTAAAAATGTACTTGCTTTCAATTTTTCAAGAAAGCTGGAGGTTTTAAAAGGAAAAGATAGGCAAAAGGGATCAAGGAAAGCAAAACTGCCTGTGATTTCTCTTAGAGAACAATATGTTGGGCTACTAAGTTACACATCATGATATTATTAATAATAACAGACCCAAATCTAACTCAGATTTTACCACGTTAAAGTAATCATTGTTTCTGTGTGCACGTTTCACAGGACTGAATCCTGAGAGGAGGAAATTATACTTTTTCAGCACACCGGCTCCTAATGCAAAACATTCTTGGTTTTTCAAAATTCAAAGGTGAATTATGATCATGAAATTGTGGCTCCTGACTGCTCAAAGGTAACTGGCAGATAAACCGAGATTTCAGCCTTGCTCCCAAGAGGCAGGAAAGTACAGCCCTATGAAGTCCTCCCATTATTCTCCCTTGCCTGGCATTCACCAGTTCCTCTCCATCTCTCCCTTGGCACAGGAATGCCCTATTCAGATGCAAATGACAACAGGGCGCCTTGGAAGACCTAATTCCTTAAAACCAACCTTCACCCCCATCAGGTCTACTCACCACTTGGTTGTCCAGGCTGAGCGTGCTCCCAAGCCGATGGCTCTCAGCCCTGGAATCCATCTGAGAGGGCAAGGAGAAGGGAAGCGAGTGCCTGTTCGACAGCTCCCTCCCTGTCCAGTGGTCACCGGGGCTGAGAGCTGCGGAGGGGGCTTTCGGAATCGGCCGGGAGGGCCACGGATCTCCCTGGCGGGTGGAGGGCACGGGGGGCGGCTTGTCTCTGGAAGGACAGTCCCCCGGCGTGCAGGGCAGGGGCCGTCTCTGAGGCCGACCCTCGGTCCCGATGGAGTGGGGTCTGTCCGGAGGCGGCGGCGGCGGCAGGTCGCGGAGCGTGGGTGGGATCGGCAGAGGCTTGTCCTTGTGAAGGGTGCCAGGAGCAGCCTGGGAAGCAGAAGAACGCAAAAACATGGCTTAACAAAGGGAGTCCAGCCACAGAACACAGAAAGGTGGGAGGTGGGTGGCAGAAGGGTGAGGTCTGTTTTTGTTTCATCTGTTTTTTACGAGAAATTATCTCAACGGATGTGGAGTGATGCCAAGCTAGCTCTCCAGGGACACCTTCCCTACAAGCTTGTGGAGAGAACACAGTAATTACATGCAGCTACAGCTAGGCACTAAACACCCCAGATTATCTTTCTTGAATTAAAAAAAAAAAAGAACAACTCAGGGCATCATTGGATTGGATTCCAAATAAAGGATACTAAGTGTTTCAAAAAACTTCAACTGTGCATTATTTACACAAGTCAATAAGTCATAGGAATGGCTATTTTGCCATCAGGGATGTCACAGAGAACATAAAGGATTTACCAAAGCACTCTCCTTTCTAACTGCCCCACCAAAATCCCACCCGAAAGGGCAAGGCGTGTGTTTTACCTTTGAAGAGGTCCCAGGGCTGGAAGCCCCAGGAGGGTTGGACACTCGCTGCTGCAGAAGATCCAGTCGTGGCGGCACGGGAGGGAGGGTGGCCTGTGGAGCTACCGAGAAAGGAGAAGGAGGACGTTCAACCTGAAAAAGAAAAGACCAGGAAAATCAACAAATGACAAAATCCAGCAGAGCTCCTCTTCCTTGGAGAGGCTTTCAGGTTCAGTGACTTGTGCTGGCTCCAGTATCACTGCTGGTAACAAATGACTGTATTAATGCCAACCACACAGCAGTAATTTAAGGTAATTTCACAGCACAACTGCATTTGTCTTGCAGCAAGCCTTGAGCATCACTAACTGGCTTAACTGTGGCACAAAACCACAATTGCACACTTAGGGGCACAATAAAGGACAAGCCGTTTTGCTGGAGTAACAAACCCGCCTTGAGCAGCAGCAAGCTGCCTTTCTTTTCGACACGAGAGGGCGTGATCTGCTGCAAATCCTACTCATCACTGCAGGCACCGCTGTGCAAAGTACCTTGACTGGTGTCATGGCTGTTGCAGCAATCATTAGCGTGCAGCAAAACCTCCATTTTTGTCCCTCTTTTTCTACCTGACAGAACTGTGCCTCTTCTCTTTCTTATAAAGCTTATTTCACGAGAAAGGTTAGCACTACGTAACTTTGAAAACCTTTACACACGTCTGAACTCACTGATTGCCAGCAAATACGGCATGCTAGCCCACTGCAAACCACAACAGGATGTCACAGCAAGGAAACTGTGCTTTGCTTCCCCAAGTTATGTATACAAAAACAATCCCCAGGACTACAGTTTACAGTATTTCACAGGGTGGAAGCTAAAGAGAAATGTGACCATAGGTTAACCAGCGCAGAGCATTCCTTGTGACCAGACAAAGCAGCCTATTTTAGTGGATTCAACTATTAAAAATTAGTCAAATTCAAAACCACTTTCCCATGCTGTAAAACAATGCTAACTGTAGATGCGCAAGAGAAGCAATGAGCATTTAGAAAAAAATGTGCAGGGATGCACAAAGAATGCCTGTCACTAATGGCAGAGTTATCAGACCTCTGTTTATCAGACACCATATAAAAAGATGACAGACAAACTGACTTGCTCAGCAAAATACCCTGCCCTCTACCCAGTTACTCATCAGGACCTTGGGAAGACCGTACCTGGTTGGCTGCATTCACCGCTGGGGAAAATGGATGAGCTTTTGCCAATACGAGTGAAGTATGGCTAATAAGTGAAAAGCAGCATTGCTAAGCATGCAGAGAAGTGTTCCAGACCCAGACCTTACATTTCAATAGATCAAGGCAGCCTTTTCACCCTTCTAAAGGCCGACAAACACCCAGTCTCTCAAGGCAACGTACAAACGATCAAAGCGTGCTCGCTGCTGCTTAACAGAACAGCGTGAACTGCACTGACAGCACTGAACCTGAATCCCTATTTACTTCACCCTCTCCATATTGATCAAAATCCCCCGTTATAAGGTCTGCCAACCCTCGCGTGCACAAAGCACTAAGACCACATCCCCTGTGAGGGAGAACACGCGGTCTTTGTACACGCTGCCGCATCTCCTAGCACACAATCAGGCGCCCTTACTTTGGTACCAGCGAGTTCTTTCATCATGAAGAGGGAATCATCGGCTCTGTCGTCGTCGTCATCATCATAGTTGGGTGAGGGAGTTCCTTCTGCCCCTTGCCGTGATAATCCTCCTCCTCCTCTGGGGTCAAACGGGTCTACTACAATCGGTTCCGTGCCTTTGATTTCACAGCGGCAAAAAGGGCAGCCCTGGCCTTCTGATTCCTTCAGGGAAGAGGAGAGATCTGTTACAACCACCTCTGAGATGCAGAGATTAAATACACGGGTAATATACAGAGAGGTTTAGGCCTGCTTATAGGCAGGTACCTTTCAAATGAGGGGAAGAGAAAGACAAACTGTGCTATAAATACGGAAGATTTTCTGTCTGGAGCAGAGGAACAGCTTTTTAGCAAGTCCTTGCACTTCTTGCCTGTTCCTCTACTGAGATCAGGCATTTAACCACCTTCTCCCTGGGCAGGAGAAACCAGCATTTGTATTTCTGAACTACAGGCTTATGTCCTCGGTTACACTCCCTCACCTCCATACCTGAAGGAAACTAAACAGTTTTGGGAAGAGGATATACTGCTTCTGTAAAGAAGCAACTAGCCTCACTCAGATAAACAAGAGCCAACGCCTCACCTGCCACGCAGTGAGACAGGACGTGCACATCAGGTGGCCGCACGGTTCAATCTTCACATCCTTGTCGTTTTCAGCACATATTTTACACAGCTGGAACGTGGAGCCCATCTCACAATACAATTCATATTGTTCCTTGGAGAAAGACAGACAGACATTGTTGATACTGTAAAACAATACGCAAGATTTATCACAGCAACAGGAAATCCAACGCAAGACATGCAGGACAAAATAAATTCCAAACACTAGAACACAGTACAAAAGAGAACAGAAATCTGCAAAAACTTCATGATTTTAAGTGCTAGATACATCCACCAAGCTCTGAAAAATAAGTGGGCTTCAAGTTATCCCAGATTTTTATTTAGGTTTCCCAAGAACAGCCTGGGAACGCAGGGTTCAAGGGCACAGCCATGGTGGAGAGCACAGGAGAATGAATATTTTGCAGACCATTGTACAACAGCGCTAAAAACAAGCCTCGAAGCCAATGAGCGTGACAGGATAGGACAGAAGACTTTGCTCACCTGCGTAACTTTAATGTGGTCCTGAGGTGTGGGCTCACACAAGCCAGTCAAGTCAGGATTCTGATTCCGGCCATCGGGAAATAAATAACTGTAAGCAGTCGGGGGAAAAAAAGATCTCTCTCTATATATGTACACATATACACACACAAATAAATGTGCATATAAGGTTTCTTTTGGGGGTGGGGGAGAAAGGAAATAAAGAATGAGGGTGAGAACCAAGAGGAGGGAATTCAAGGTACTCTGAGTTCCAAGTAAGTTTTGGAAGAATATTCCTATCAGGCAAAAAACAAACACGCCATTCTTTAAAATAAAAAGAAGCTCGTTTTCCTTCCTGGGACTAATTATTGTTTTAAACACGAGGTTATCGTCCTAGTTTACTATTCTAAAATCATCCTGCAGTGAAATTGCCATGTCCAGAGTAAGAAAACTGAGCCTGTAATAGTAGTTGTGCTAGCACAGGTTAAGGATCCGACTGCAGAAGAATGTATGACAAGGGAAACGCAAGCATACACTCATCGTCTGCTGCTGCAAAGCACAATGCAGATCTCCAGTGCAAATGATAGCTGAGTACTCTCGAGTGCCAGAACAGTTAAGCATATGAATTATTCCACTGACATCAATGGGACTATTCACTTGCTTCAAGTGTTTTGCTGAATCAAGGTCTAAATAAAAAGGAAGAGCCGAGAGATGTCCAAAAGGGGGCTCGGTGATGTCAACAGCGATTGCTTGACCTCTGCAACACGCTGCCTCTCCTGAGGAGGAGACAACGTGTGATGAGCCCAGCGGGTGTATTTTACCATTCAAGTGACTTTCAGGCCTTACCACAAGATTAAGATGGATAATTCACAGGAAAAAACGGCGAAAGGACAAAAACCTTGTTATTGATAAGCTACTTACAAGCCTTCCCTGAAGCCATCAATCAGTGCTTGAAAAAGGGGTTTGTTGTGGGGGATTGTCTGAAGGATGTTCCCATCTGCAGTGACGTAGCCAATGGCCCACTGACCGAGTCGTGTGCAGCTCAGCCGGAAAATGTAACTGAAAACACAGAGGAGAAGAAATTTCGGTTCAGACTGGAACGGGCAGAAAAGACTAAATGTCAAGCAGGCAGCCTTTGTCTGGATATCTTAGGACATCAAATAAAAACTAGTAGGAAGAGCTGGATGATTTATACCAGCTTTTCTCACTTTACCCCCAGGCAGATCAAAGGAGAACTTTGCAATCTGATACAAAGTGAGAAAAGCTTCCAAGCACCGGGCTCCATGTGAAATGAAACCCAGGGTCCACAGCAAGAGAACTCAGCATCCTCATAATCATTTGTTTCAAATTATCTTAAGGAAAATAACAAAAATAGACCACACAAGGATTTAATTTTTAAAAGCAGGACAGAACTAGAGGTGCACTCTGGTGCTCCCCTTGTTCAGGGTCCTGGCCAGCCCCCAGGTTAGGCTCGATCTGGCAGAGTCTGCCTCTGCCTCCTGCTCAAGCCCGAGGCGGCAGCTGGGACGTTTGTGCGGTGGGCTGGAGGTAAGTTGTGATGTGGAGAAGAATGTCTGAGCGCAGGACAAGCTAGAGTTTTTCTCAGTTTAAAATTTCTGAGGAAGGAGGACAAAGACAAACCCAAACCCAGTCTCCTCCGTCAGTGAGTAATCCCCGATGTTATCGAGAGCCATCAAAAGGGCCACTGCTGCCAAGCACCAACCTGCCAGGTTTGTGAATGAATTTCTGAAGCCGGGCTTTCACCTCATCATAGGTTAGGAATGCCATATAACCAGGGTGAGTCACCGCGAGGCTATTCCAGTTCCTGAGCAAAGAGGACCATGGCTATAGAAAGAACAAAGAAGTATATTAATAACACCACACGCTTCTAAGAGGCATCAACACACACAATGTTCCTTAAGAAAAGGGGTCGGTTTTTTAGTTAAAGCGTCACGTTCCTTATCCCACCCTAAATCCTGTAGAGGAACTAGAACCTGTATTTTCCTGCAGCGGCCTTAACATTTGAAATTCTCTCGTCAGTGATAAAAATATCACCGAGGACAGAAGTTAATCAAAATCCCTTTAAAAAACGCCAAGGGAGAGGTCACTGAGGTCACAAAAGGACGGCTCAAGAAAAGCTACCAATATGTGCTGCTTCTGCAGAGAAAATTACTCACTGCTGAGACGGTGATGGAGACAGGAATTGTCTAAGATTATGCACAGGACCAGAAACCATGACTAGTCGGCTGCCTAACAAAAACTTCCTACGTGGCCTCAGGAAAGTGA